>NW_024363160.1:285125-885125 GCF_014805655.1 Passer montanus | reverse complement strand
AAAACAGCAAGCTGAAATTGTTCGACAGCAGACAGAGTGGCACCACGTGCATTGTTTGGGCTCGGAGCAATGGTGAATTGCACTATATGGAAGCTTTGTAGAAAAGGCAGCTCCTGCCACCTCCTCGAATTTAGTCCTCTTCAATATAAATAATAAGGCTTCCTTTTTAAGTTGCAGTGTTGGTATGTGGGAACAGGACAACATCATCAGTCCTGCTTACCATTTCTCCCTGGTATTTGGGCATAGCTGGAGACCAAAGGCTGACCAGAGTGCCAAAACCCAAGTTTGCTGATGACTAGTGAAAACCACCTTGGTCCACAGAGAATTTCAACATGACATTCTCGTAATTTTAATCACAGAAAGAGACTGGTTTTCACAATGTGGAGACCGGCTGTCTGGTTATGTTTTCCACAAAAGATACAAACTGGAAAAGATTCAGGAAAGTGTGTGTGCACTGTTCATTTTATATTTCAGCAAATGTGAACAGCTCATAATTACTTAACAATTCAGAAATTATAAAATAGTCTAAATTCATCTTTCAAAATGCAGAGAAATTTTGCCCTCTAATAACAAATGCTTACCTGATAGGTAGGACAACTTGGAAGAAGGAGCAGAAAAGTACAAAAACTGCTTTGATTTCAGATAGCCATTATTTGTTACAAATATCAGCAACATGGCACTGATAGACCTAAACCATTTGACCTTATAGGCATAAAAGAAATCTCTGTCATAGAGACTTACAAATTCTTCCAAGTTGCTTATTATGTCAGTACTTTTTGTTTTTTAATAGGCAAGAAATACTTTCCAAACAAATGAAAAAACAAAGCAACATAAAAAAAATCTGGTGACAAAAGAATAAAGGTAACTTTGTAGGAAAGACCAGGTAAGTGGTCATGTTGACTAAATAAATCATAATACCATATATTTTAATAAGTTTTGTAATTTCTGCTTTAATTATGCATAAATGAACAAAAGTTATTTCAAAAACTTTCAAAAAATGTTAGAAGGAACATAGAAGGAACATATCATATACTGCTGCAGCGCAGCAACTTCTAAAACATGGTAACTGCTTAAAAACACACAACAGAACTGTAAATTCTAGCAATTCAGTAGTATTGGTAGTAAAGTATTGGTATAAAGCTGAGCAATAATTTGCAAGCTGAAAAAAGACTAACTAACTTGCATAATAGATACAACAGTACAAAACTGTAATTAATTAGAAATGCAACTACATTATATTTATATTGGAACTATATATTAACAGTCAGTATTGAAAAAAAGAATACTGAGAATGAGCCTGGATCAGGTGTAAATAGTTACCAATGGAGCACATGAGGGAGGGAGGGAGGAAATGCATTTCCTGCAGGAGACAAGACAAAATTTTCACAGTAGCTGTGAGGAAGCAGAGCCTGGAGCCAGGTGGGCTTGTCTAGGTTGTTATTCTACACCATCACACATCACTGCCAGAGGTGCAGATATGGGATTCTCGCTTCTAGGAAGAAGGGCATGGCTTGGTCAAGAAAAATCATAGCAGGAGGGGGAAACCCTTTCATGGGATCCTCAGTGAGCATCTCTGCATACAAATCACCTATTTTTTGTACACTTTTGTTGTTAATATTGTTGCTGTTACTGTTGGGGTTCTTATCTCATTGCTATTTCCAGTAAATTGTTCTTATCTCAATCCTTAGTTTTCACCTTTTTTTCAACTCTATCCCCAGAGCAAGAAGTGGAAAGGGAAGAAAGAGTAGGGAGCAAGCAAGAGGAGGTTTGGGAGAGTCTTGGGGCAAGGGGGCACTAAACTGGGGAGTGCAGTTCCTGAAGCATGGCAGAGTGCTTACACATTCTCTCAGTCTTCTTGTAAGAGTTTTTTACAGTGTGAATACTAATAGACAAACCTGTAAGAAAAAGACTGATCTGTTGGGAATGAAAACTACAACAAAAGGGAAGCAGGGAAAGGAAGAAACCACTGACTTAATGCCAATGAGCTAACAGCAATAATGTGAACACCTAAATAGAATGAGATAATTCTGTCAGAACTGTGTTCATTCCCCTCACATACCAAAACTGGGAGTTAAAGAAAACCACATTTCTCAGTGGACTTGCTTTTCTAAACAAGACAACATCACAGCAATCAAAAATGATTTTCCACACCAATGCAGCATCCTCTGCTTTTATTAGTAACTTCAACACACATAAATAATTTTTAGAAATCACTAAATTCCTGTAGGTTGCCAGTCTCTTTCACATGACCTGTTCTTTCTGCATCTGCATAAATTTGAAAATGGTACTTGCAAAAGCATCATTTATTGCATCATTTGTATTGCTGATTAGTAATTTCCTTCTTTCCTGTTGAGAATTACATATTACAGATAAGTGCTATTTTGCTGGCAACAGACAGCAAAAAGGAAGTAGACCACTGTAAAAACAAACATGTACAACTAAACCCAGCATTACTGCAGTAAGATATGTTTTCTTTATGTACCACATTAATTGCCTTTTTTTTTAAAACAGTAATAGCTCCATCAACATTCAAAGCTTGAAAAAGCCAAAGGATGTGCCAGGCTGGCAGACCAGCACCACTCCAGTCAGCAACAGTACAGGACAGGGAATAATACATACTCTAAAAAGTAAACATGGTTAAACATGAATTTGATGCCTGTGATTCCCCTGGCAAAGAAAGAGCAAATGCCTTGGGAATAGGAGCTGAATGCTGAGTCTCTCAATCAGTGCAGCCTTCTGCCAGTTTTTTGGTCATTACATATGTTAAAGGAAAGAGTTAGAAAGTTATGTTTCCAACATCTCTCTCTAAACCTTTTCACAGTAGCGCTGCACCGTTGCAGACAGAACAGTCAGGGCAAGGAGGGTTCAGCAAGCAAGGACTGAACCAGACATTGAGATGTCCCCTTGCACGAGGCTCTCTGCTGCACCGAGAGCAGGTGCTTTGTGTGAGGCAGCTCCTTCTGGATGAGATGCACTCGTTCAATAAGCACATTCACATGGCATCAAAACAGAGTAGGGAACTCCAAGCTTACCCTCCAGCTTAACACATGGTGACTCTAATACACAAACTGGAACTAAACCAAACAGTGTCTTACTGAAATCCTTTCCTATGAAGAGTATCTCTCTTCATGCACCTCTTTTTCTTCTCTTAGAAAATTGATTTTTTAATCTTACAAGATCTTTTAAACAGTTTCCCCTATTACTTTCAACATAAATTTAAGACTGTCTTAATAAAATGAATGTGCTAGAAAACAACCAACCTTATTCACGTTACCTCATCTAAGAAACCAGGTTCGTTTAAATTGGATTCCATTCTGACCTTATCTATAAAATATTTTAAAAATAGAACAAAAAGAGAAGAATTTAAAATGTTTCCCAAATAAAATTCACCCTGGCAGTCATTCAAACAGAGTAAATATTTTGATACAATTTGCAGAAACATTATTAGGTAATATTTTAAGGTGCTCATTAAGCTGTCATGTTCTAAATCACAACCGGCATCAAATGATTTCTCCCTTCTCTGCTATTTAAGTTTGGCAAATATGCACTGTATAAAAGGTGTCAAGTAAAATTGCCACAGGATATACTGGAAATCCCTGCACCAGCTGCATACTCAAGCATAAAGGAAGTGTCTTTCTGATCCTACACCCTGATAATACTGGAGTTGCTGGAGGGTTACAGCAGTCTTTGAAAATAAAGCTTCATTACACTGGCATGGAGAGGTGCAGTTTAATCCTCTTTGGAAGCTGGTCCTACAATTCCACATTTTAGAAAATTGCTGAAAGCCATTGTGCTTTTGATGGGAATTGGTCATTAACAGTACAGGTGCAGACCATGCAAGAGGCAATGTCAGCACAATCTCTTCCCATATTTTCTGCTTCTCAGGAATTCCATCTGATAATGACAGAAGCAGGTTTTAACAGCACCTTTTTGTCATGGATTAAGTTGTTGCTTATTTGGAGATGTAAGACAGAAACTTTCTTCTTTAGAACTTCAATTCCTCTGCATGTTAAAAGAGAGAAAAAATATACTTTCTTCCCATTGCTGAAAAGGAATCTTACTTTACTACAGACCCCTTCTCATTTGTATAAACTCTGGATATTTAACAGAATTACTGTGCTGTTGGTATAAAATGCAAATTTAATAAAGCACTTAAGTCAGATTGTATCAAGAAATATATTATTGTCGTATAATTGTAGTATATATTTAAAAAGTACAGCATATACTATGTGAGATCTTGAAATCATAAGGGTAATAAATACTCCTGACACAGTAAATAAACCCCAAAAATCAAAATTTTACTGATATTTATAATCATATACGTCCTTGCCTGACTCCAGTGAGATTTTACAAACAATATATTTGATCTCTAACTAAGCCAATGCATTCATCCAATCTCAATACTATTGATGTTGGTAACAAAATGTATTTTCTGTAATTCTATGAAACAGATGTCCAAAAAAAAAGGAAAACAATCAATGAAAACCAAACAAAAATAGCTAGAAGGTTCTTCAAATGTTTATTCAATTTAAATTTTGCTTTACTGTTCTAAGGTTTCTTTTCCTTAAAGTTTATGGTGTTTTGTTTGGGGTTTTGGTTTAGGTGTTTTAGGGTTTTTTTAAAGCTGAAATTTCTTTTAGTAGAACTGAGGGGAAAAAATTTATTTAGCTACATCAAAATTTCCAAGTGAGGGACACCTTTTTTTTCCAGTTGCTTTTTTACCCAAGACTGTCTTTAGGGTGAAATCCTTTCTTATGGCCACATGGTGGCCATAAGACTTTGGGTTACTCAGGGTAGAGAAGCAGACTTTGGGTTACTCAGGGTAGAGAAGCTGTCCTGACATGGAGAAGAGCCCAGAAGACATCAAAGACCTCTAAGGACAATTCCTCAATGCTTCACCAGAGTCTTTCCCAACATGCAGAATGAGCAGGCCTGGCAGAAGCCTGGTGCAGCTGAACAGGGAATTTTGGTCTGAACTCGACCACAAACCCAAACCACATGGTGGTAGCACTACAGGGTCTTTCACCTGGGCATTCCAAGAAATCACAACTGTTAGGAACAGGACTGAGCAGTTCAAGAGAACAAGTTTTACACTCAAGAACCTTTTGTTTCTTTTCAGGCAAACTGCAGCATTTTCAAAAAGCACAGGACATCATATAAGAAAAAGAAAACTGTGTTATAATATCAGTGCTGTGGGCAGTGTGATCAGGAAGAGGGAGTGGATGAAGCTTCATTTAAACAAACAGAAGCCACCTCAGGACTGCAGGCACTGATTGTCACAGGGCACTTCAAATGTCCTGATGTGTGCTCAAGCAGGAACAAACATGGAGGGGAGCAAGCAATCAGAGAGAGTGCCCTGGTGATATTTTCTCACCAGAGGTGCCAGAAAACCCAAGTAGGACAGGTTTTCTGCTGGACATGTTACACACAGGCAGATAAGAACTGCTTGGGAATGTGATAGCTGATGCCAGTCTCAGCTGCAGACCACCAATTAGAGCTTCCATGCTGAAGAAAGTGAGCAAGGAAAGTGGCAGGAGACAGATCTAGGCTTCAGAACAGCAGACTTTGGGTTACTCAGGGTAGAGAAGCTGTCCTGACATGGAGAAGAGCCCAGAAGACATCAAAGACCTCTAAGGACAATTCCTCAATGCTTCACCAGAGTCTTTCCCAACATGCAGAATGAGCAGGCCTGGCAGAAGCCTGGTGCAGCTGAACAGGGAATTTTGGTCTGAACTCGACCACAAACCCAAAGGAATGGTGAGAGATTGAGACTAGTATAGAAACACTCCTCAGGCATGCAAGAATGGCATTGGGAAAGGCAAAGCTAATCTCGATTTGAAATTAGCAAGAGATGCAAACAGCAACAAGGGGCTTTATCACCACAGCAGCAGAACAGACTAGGAAAATCTTTGCCTGCTGCCAAATGGGATGGGCATACAGGACTCAGTTCATCCTGGGGCATCAAACACATTTGCTCTGAAAGTCACAGACCTGTCAAAAAAAGAAGCTGAGTATAAAAATACTCTGATAAAAATACTATTGTGGACTTGCACACAAATGTGTGATTATTTCTGTTAAATCTCTTTTTGTTAAATCAACTATTGCAGAACTGATTATCACAGGAATCATATTTCATGTTTCAAAAACAGCGATGTTGCAGATCAACAAAGATGCTCCTCCTCTCTTAGGGAAAACAGAGGGAAAAGAGATGGACCAAAATATTCTGATGTTATGAATTCAAAAAGATGGTGTTATGCCTATGTATTAAAAAACAAGTATTAAAGCAACTTGGAGACAAATGAAATAGACAAGGGATCTTGAAGAATACATAATTATAAGGTGCCAAAGACAGTTTAGAAAGCTTATAAATGCTATTTTCACTAGAATTCATTGCTTTCTTATCTTTTAGCTTGCTAATTACAGTATTCCCCAGTACAACTGTTTTAGTTCCACCACAGTTGCTCTACTTCAGGACAGAGTGAAGCTTGACATGAAAATGTATGTAAAATCACCTGCTACAATATGGAACATTTGACCACATTAGCACTGATCATCTGCTAAGAAAAGTGTTATCACAAATAATGTGTTAACTCCCCAGTATATCACCTCATGCATCTATGCTTAGCAGAGATAGCTACTGCCTAAGGAGACTACTTAACATGGGATTGAAGTTCCACATCCACAAAACTCTCAAGTATTTTAATAAACAGTGCTTGACAACTATTTCCCTTTTTTCAGTCACTAAACACCCAGTAACTTCCTTTGCTCATCATAAGTTGGAATAATATAGGTAGCAATAATGCAAATGTGTAAAGGAAAATGTGTAAAGACAATGATGAGCTATGCAGATCTGATTATGACTGGATTTTCATTCTGCACAATACATTAACTTCCATAGTTTAAACCCCAGAATTCATACAAACTATCAAAGGTCAGTCTAGAAGATGCTCAAGTCCCTTTAGCTAAGCATTTCAGGATGACACTCACAGATGTCAGTCACCTACCGTAAAGTTTATTACTTACTTTCCATCAACTTCTGGTCGTTTGCACACACAGTGAAACTTGCCACCAAAATCTATGTAAAGATCATCTTCTACAACATGGAATATTTGACCAATGGCAATTTTATCTTTGGCAGGCCCCATCTGAATTAAAGGAGAGCGTCTCAACATGGATGCAAAGGATTCTGATTTCTCTGAAGGAACCTACAGACAAATAATAAAAAAAAAAAAAAACCATTTCACAAAACATGCTGTCTGAAGGAAATCAACATGGATGCAAAGGATTCTGATTTCTCTGAAGGAACCTACAGACAAATAATAAAAAAGAAAAAAAAAATTCACAAAACATGCTGTCTGAAGGAGGATTTAAATTAAACTTTCAACATACAAAAAGGCTTCATTCACTGAATAGCAAGTAAAGATTTTACATGTTCATCACATTATTAGCAAGACTTCTAAGGTAGCATCTGGTACTTCTCCAGCTCCAAACATTTAACACATTAAAGATAAAGTTTTCATTAATTCAGTCAAGGAAAGCATAAGAGTGTGCATCTCCTGAAAACATCTGCCAGTTCTACTACTGGTTAGGTAAGTAAATTTAAAAATCAATTCCAAATGTAGAAGATATTCCCAAAAAGAACACTGGTCAGTTCTTTGTTAACTCCTCAGTAAAAACCAAACCTGAATTAGTACCTTGCACCTATTCATGCAAGTATTTAATAATGAATAATATTTAAGTCTTTATTTTAGAGAACAAAACCACTTTTCAAAGGCAACAAAAGCAGAAAGTATGCACAGGACAGATCTAACATAAAAAAAAATTTGAACCATCCACTTCTCTCATTTTTCACTCTACAAAATCAAAGCACCAAATAAACAAAATGCCAATTATTTTCTCATAGAGCTTTGGGAAAATGCAAGAACATAAACCTTCCTGCTATGCATCCTGGAGTGAAAGATCTCTGGGCTGTAACCTGAGAAAACTTACCATCATCTGCTGGGTGAAAATATCCAGTGATACTAAAGTGAGACTCAATCTCCCACATGCCATCTCTGATATCCTGAGTATGACCACTTTTTAACATTGTCACCTTTGAAATGCAATTCATAAGAGAAGCCTACTTGCTAGGAACAAATGAAAAAGGATAAGAATTTTGGGAGCAACACATATCCAGAAGTGAATCTAAGGAAATAATTTTATAGATAGCTAAATAGATTTAAAAATAAGAACCTATTAATTTTCCTCACATTTAGTATAATTACTTCATAATAATTATTTTGTGCAAGATTTCAAACTCTTTTGGAACCAGCAGAAGAACTAAACTGAATAATCAAGCAATTAATGGTTCAGAGCTCTGCTGGCTTCAACAACACACTTTCCCATTGACTGCTTCAAGTGGATGCTGAAATTTCATCTACATTTTATATGAACAGAGAATAATACCATCATTTTCCACTTGTACTTTTGGAAACTTTTATTCTTAGAGAAGTCAAAACAAGAGACAGTTTTGAATTCCAGCTCTGCTGGAAGACATAAACAGCACAGATTGTTCTGACGGGACAAAGCCTCGGGAATGACAAGCTAGAGATCTGACACCTGGTACATTTGCTGCCTCAGAAACAGGAACTGTTAAATGCAGCATCCCAAGGACAAGGGCTGAAAAATGTGCAACATGTGCATACGTGCACACAAACCACAAAAAGAAAGCATCTGGCCATGGTAACCCACAAACAGAGCAGCAGGATCTTACCCAGGAAAGCTACTATCATATAGGGTTCCAAACACAGCATTGTTTGAATTTTACTATGCATTCTAAATTCAAGTAGATGACAATTAATTAGAGGGGATGCATTTGTAAGTGCACCAAGAAAAAGATGCAAAATGCTGGAAACATTTTGCAGTAAGAGGACATATTTAAATCAGATGATCCACACCACCAAATGAACTGCCTTTTCTTGCATGTAGATAATTTGAACAAAGCCTGAGCTAGCAGAGAGGATCAAGAGAACTTCTATGTTTGGTCTGAAGGAGATTTTCCTATATTATTTACATAGATGTCATTAGCAATGACATCTGAACAGACTGAGCACCACTGAGATTTTTTGCTAAGCACTCAATACAATTCAGAGTAGATGAGCAATTACACTCACTAAATGGCACTCACCTCATCCATGCTGCCTTCATACAATGGCACACTCGACAGGGCTCTCTACACTAAAAAAATCTCACAGCACTTCATGAAGATGAGTACACTAATATCTTAGTTTACATCACCTAAAAATGGTCTACTCTACTTAATAACATCTCTCTCCTTTTTTTTTCCCCAGCAAGAAAAAATACAGATAAAAAATTCTCCCACGTGCAAACTTGCCTGTGAAATAATCTCTGTACACAACAGACAAATAAATGCTATCTTTACACAGTGATAGATGTGCTCATTGCTTACTAGAAACAGATTAAAGTAAAATATAGATGATAATGTACAGAGAAATTTTTTGCTTTTCTTCACTGTGGACAGTTTTCCGAGAAGCCACCAGGAATCTGTTAGAATTCTATCACGGGCCTACGAGTCTGCAGCCTTCTCTATTCTGCAACCTGGAGGGGAACTTCTCAAAAGCACAAATAGCTGATTTATGTATAAAATAATCCTCAAGAGATGCCATTAGTTACTGCCATCAAGGACTCTTTTGTGGACATTCTAGAAATACAGTGAGATAAAATGCAGTATTTTCTCCTGTTTTCTGCATAACCTACAGCAGATCTCATTAAAGAGTAATTTATCTCAAGCATTTAAAGAGATTTAATGACATTTTGAGTGCTTTCCTCTACAACTTCTAAATCTCCTTAACTGGATTCTCCACAGTAGCATTACAGAAAAACAGTATGACTGTACAGTAACAGGGCAACACTCTTTATTAAGCACTTTACTTTTCTGATTCTCAAGCAGTGCTAGCCATGCAGCTCTGATAGATGATGCACTGATAACATGTCAAGTCACAAAAAACTGGAGATTATTACAAAATTTAGAAGCACAAATGGTACTTTTTTTTCAACTACCTGAAGTATAAAGGCTTTTTTTTACCCTCCTCCTCCTTAAATGCCAAATTTGTTTAATTTTCCTTCTAATTTCTGGATTTTAAAGTATTTTTTGTACATATTTGGATACCAACCACTTTCAATGTGCACAGTTCAACAAAAAAGCAGCAGCTCTTTCAGAAACAGAACTCTCCAAGATGATACATATTAACCACAGAGTGGGAAAAGTCATAGACTTAAACCCCAGTAGGATCCAAACAAAAGAAGTAACTGCAATGGAGGAATGCAACATACTATTTGTGGAGCAAAGCCTATGACTGTACAAGCAGGGTGGCCCTATCCCACCCACTGAGCAAAATATCTGAAAACACAGGCTACATGCTTTATGTCTGCTTGCAAAGGCAAGTAGAATGCACACTGGAATGTGAGAGATACAGATGAGGAGAGATGGCAGATTGGTAATCTGATTGCTACAATTAAGGGGTGAATGACATATTAACATCTAGCAGCATGCAAAGAACACAACCCTCTGTAACTATCAAATTGGTTTTCCTCAGCACAGTCCTCCCTAGCTAGATGGACCTTTCTGTCCAAACTTAATTACACTAAACAACAAAATGGAAAAACCAACATGCAGTAATAAGTTAATGTGAATCCTCAATAGCCAAGGGCCCCAATAGCTTAGATATCCAAAATGGGACTGGAAAAGGCCTTGAGCAACCTCAGCTAAGTATATCCAGCTTGGAACAAGGGCTGTGAACAGATAATCTCCTGAGTTAATTTTCAACACGGACTATTTTACTTAGGAAAGATGACTGGAATCTGCTATAAAGAATATTAAAACAAAACTCAACATATTAAGCTCCCCACAAAACAAGTATATATTGATAATGCAGTTATTTCAACAAGCAATGTAAAAAATTCTACTATCTACTAGCCCAGCAAACTTTAATTTTCCATACCTTATAATTATTGGAAGTGTGCACTGTTGCTTAGATAGAAACCTAAATCCCAGAATTTTGTTAAACATTGAAGGCATTACTAGGGTAACAGGTCATAGAGATTCATGCAGTTTACTTACTAAATTTCCTCTTTTACTACTTTTTACTTGAAAGCAACAATCTGTATTTGTCAGAACTCCATCATACAGAAGAATATCACCTTAAAGACAGCAGGACCAGCTCAGACACTACACCACAGAATCTGACATCCAACAGTTAGCAGCCTTCCATCCAGAAGCAGCCCAAGAAGCATTGACTTGAGAACTCTCTTCAATTTATCAAAGAATAACCATCAAGCTTTGTTTTCACCAACACAGTTTCCCTGATACTGATGTTATCCCAAGAAACAAACACTCATGAGAAGCAGGAAGTGAACTGGCATGACTACAGTGACTGAAATTTTAACATATAAGCATACAAGCAATTGCATCTCAAAGTGTCTTCTCTAGGTGCTGACTTCTTTTTATATATTAAACTATTTGTTCTAATGCTGGTTGAGTCCTTCTTGAGAAGCTCCATGTATCTTATTCTCCTTCCAGAATATAACCACTCAAACTTTAGGCATCATGCCTTTAACTCATTTCAGGGATGAACAGCTCTCAGTCTCCCCTTGAGCAAGTAAGTTCATGTAGCTTCTCCACCTTCAACTTTGAACATGTTCACAACTGTGTAAACAGTGATTCTTAGAGCTTTTCTAAAGAAAAAACTCTGCTTCCCATATTAGTAGGGAAAAAAAAGTTTAGGGAAAAATATTTTTAAAGTGTAAGAATGGACATTAGCATTTATTACTTACTTACTCAAAAAATACAGCCAACATCTAGTACATGCCTGAGCTGCATTTCTTAAAAATCAACTAAGCTTTGACTATTCAGGCTCATTTTACTGTACAGCCATTATCTACCAAGACAGCATTTCCACTAAACCTCACACCTCGAGTAGTCACAGACATTTTGTCTCTTCTGAAGTAATTCTGCACTGAGCAAAACATCCTGCACTGCCCACCTTGGGTCTCTACCACCTGTACTTCTACCCAAGGGACAAGGTCACACATAACTGGGTTTTTTTTCCTTCCTTCAAGTTTTTTAAACCGTGTCCCACAGCTTAGATACATCCTGAGATCCAGAAAACCATTAGTGACACGTCAGTATACAGAACTAACTACAGTATTATACAACCTACTCCTTTGGAGAAGATTTGTGCCTACCACTACTTTTCTACACAACACAAACTACAGTTCTGCAGGGGTTCACCTACTTGCTTATTATCAGTATTATACAACCTACTCCTTTGGAGAAGATTTGTGCCTACCATTACTTTTCCACACAACACAAACTATAGTTCTGCAACTTGTTTATTATACAACAGATATAACAACAAACAGTAAACAATAAAGAGGAATAAAATCTGACCAATACTTGTACATTACATGACTTGTTTGTATTCTGTAGTACGTGGAAGAATGGAGAAGCTGTGGATTTCCCATCCCTGGAAGTGCTTAAGGCCAACTTGGACAGGGCTCTGAGATACCTGGTACAGTGGAAGGTGTCCCTGCCCATGGCAGGAGGGTTGGAACTAGATGATCCTTAAGGTTCCTTCCAACTCAGGTCATCCTATGATTCTATGAAATTAGAAGTCTAAGATGAAATATAACTCAGGAGCATCTTTTGGACTTGAATGTGAACAGTAATGCAAAGACAGGAACCATCTCTTCTCCATCTCTATTCTAGTATTTGACAACCATTGGAAAAAAAGTATCAAATTACTTGTTATTCTCTTATTTGCCAAAGACATTCATCTTGTGCAGTATTAAGGAAGACAATCTGTAAATTGCTCAGTAATATATGCCACTCATATACATAGACAACACAGAAAATAAACAGCAGCATGATGCCAGTGCTTCAAAAATGTATAAGGCTATTTTAAAATTTTTTTGAAGCCAAATGTTTAATTCTGTAATATGTACCAGGGAAAATTTTAAGATACTATTACTTAAAAACTCCGCATATTTATGGATAAAACAGACAGGTGAAACTATTAACAGAGTAGAAAAGAGGAAGATCGGATTAGGCAGAGCTATACAAGAATAAACAAGGACACAGAATTTACCTAGCATAAACATAACTAAATATAAAAGCCATAAAATTCACCTACTAATACTCCTAAATAACAGCACATTGTGCCACATACAGCATAGGCACAAGTATAACCAAATACAGCATGAACACAGAGTCTGTTCTTTAAAGTCCACTGTCTGTTTTACATTTATCCTCCCAAGAACACAGCTCTTTTTCCTCCCCAATGAGTGGCCTGAGGTTTTGTTCCAATGAAAAAAAAAATCAAAAAACTGAAGTTTATGCTGTTTCCCCACAGATTCAATTTACAACCCAAAGTGGGCAACCACAAAGACAGGGAAGACCTCTTCAGTTTCCTTTAAACAAGAGACTTTTCCACTTTATTCTGTGGAATAAAGATTAAAGTGAAGAACTGATTTAAACTTCTTGTTAACAAAAGGTTTTGAAGACTAAATACTGAATGAAGCTTAAACAAAAGCAAGATTTAATAAAACTACTGAAGGGAAAGAGTCCAAACAGAAAGCATAAAACAAGGATTTGTTATTCAAAGCAGTCATTTAGGGAAAAATCTAAGTTTAATGACTGCAAAGTCACGAAGAAGAGCTTTGAAAGCAGTCAAGGAAAAAAATGGAAGTTTCCCTGCTAGATATTTACAAGATATACAGATGCAGATAGATTGATAGATTGATAGATAGATAGATAGATAGACACGATATTTATAAAAAGCTTCATATTAATCACGTCCTATGCAACAGTTGTTCAAGGCCAAATTTCCATGAAGACAGCACTTCCACACCAGCTAGCATGTTATGAATTCTATAAGGGAATTATTTTAGTTATAAGGATTCTAGTCTAATATTAATTATTTAATATCTACAGGCCAGTAGAAGAAATAACAGTGTAACTAAGAGTTCCAGCAGACACCATATTCCTTCATTTCTTCTCAGTTTGAGTAATGATTTGAATTGCACCAACAGTGGTAGAAAACTCTTAATTCTATAGTTTGCAAATAAACACAGATGGTATTTGTACTCAACTTTTTAAAGTAAAGTTTTGAAAAAAGTAGGAGAGGGGAGAAGAAAACAGAACCACTTTTTAATACAATGTGGTACTACAGAAATGATATTCAAGAAGAACATGGTAAGCACCAGATTCTCCTCCAAAACTGTAGCATTTGGAGGGGGAAAAAATGTTTCTGATTTTATGGTGAAAAAAAACAAGGGAAACAGCTCTGTTTTGCCTATAAGAGGATGAGTTAAATTGACTGCTATGTATTCATTCTTTATAAAATTTTTATTAACTGTCCAAAACTTTGCATACTTCAGGTTTTAATTCTCCATAGTTATTTCTTACCATAATTTTAAAACTGCAAGTACCCCTAAAGAATGACCAGTAAGCAAAGCAAACTTCTGCTGTTTCAATCAAAAGTGGAACATCCATACACTCTCCTCAGCACAGTGAAGAAATATGGTTTTATTCTAAAATGAAAACCACACAAAAGTTGTCAGCTAAAAAGGTTGGAAGAAGCTGAAATGAGGCATTGAACCATCCCTTGATGAGGAGCAGTAACTAAGTGTTTTGGCAAAGCATTACTTCAACTTCCCTCCTGATATTAAGATTTTTGGTGGATTTTAGATTTTATTGTCAAAGCCTAATAGTATTTTGTAAAATCCCCCTCATGAAAGCCCTGAGTCCTTGTTTTGGTTCATACTTCAGGATTAGGCTTTAAGGAGCACAGAATTCCACTCTCATTGCTGGCATGAAGGTAAAATCTTGTAGTGCCTGCTGCACACGTGTGCTGGAAGTCTCAAAGTCCCAGCATACCTGTGAGCATACTGAACTGAACTCTCTGGAGAAGAGCACCCTCTCCCCTGTGGAATATCTCAGACAGCATGAAATACTCCATAAGCCTTCTTTGCAACTTGGACAAAACAATCTGACAGTATTTAAAATCTTAGTTGCAAACTTAGAGCTGCTCTTACCACTCCATTTGAAATCATCCAAGCTATAAGCACTGGAATATGAAGAATATCCTACTTAGTTATCAATTTAGACCTAAAAAACACTAAAATAACACTAATAAAAAGCCTCTAGGAAATCCCATTTAGATAGTTACATCAACTGGATATCCAACTGCCCTCAAAGGCTGAACACACCAAAGGTAACACTGGAATAGAAACTTGGATGGATGTTGCTTTCTTACACCCACATATTACGACTGATATTTTTCCACAGAATGGTTTGGGCTGGAAGGGACCTTAAAGGCCACCTAGTCCTAATGCCCCCTGCCATGAGCAGGGACATCTGCCACTGGATCCAGCTGCTCAGAGCCCCCTCCAACCTGGCCTTGAACAATTCCAGGGATGGGAAATCCACAGCTTCCTATTCCAGTGCTCCACCACCCCCACCATTCTTCCTTTTGTCCAACGTAGAGCCACCCTCTTCCAAGTTTAAAACCATTGCCCCCATCACTACAGGCCCTACTAATAAAGGCTGAGAGGGACTTTTTACTTTATGTTGAAAGTGCACAGAGAGATCTTCCCAGAGCCTTCTCTTCTGCAGGCTGAACAACCCCAACTCCCTCAGCCTGTTTTCTTCACAGCAGCAGTGCTCCAGCCCTGCTATCATTTTTGTGGCCTCCTCTGGATTTGCTCCATCTTTCATATACTGGGGACTCCATAAGTGGATGGAGTACTCCAGGTGGGGTCTCACAAGAGCAAAGGGTATTTACCAATTTTTAAATCCACAAATTTACCTGAAAGACATGCTTGCTAGGGTAAATGCAAAAGTCTCTGGCTGAAATTCAGTGCCTTATGTCAGTCAAAGTCAGCCTACATGGCCCCAGTGATCATCTCCAGCCTAAAAATCAATAGTCTAAGATTCAGTAACATAAGTACATATTATACTTTCAACAACACAAACATCATGCACGCCATAAAACCTTCTGGCACACAACTCTTAAAGAAAAAAATGTAAGAACTGTACTGCTTCACCGACTTCCACCTAGCAAGAACTGTAATTAATTAAGAAAGAAGCTACTGCACAAAAATATCTACAGGGTTATTTTGAAATTCATGTAATGCAGGAATAAATTATTTTCACGGAAGAATATCTTCATTTTGTCCAAGTTATAGTTCCTGTCTCACAAGCTTTCTTATTCTAAAAAGAAAAAACATGGAGAATAGTAAACTCCAGTTTTACCAAGAACAGGATTATTCATATTTAGTAGCATTGTCCAAAGGGAAGCAAGCACAGTTATATAGGAAGTTATAAGGGTTGTCATACTTGGCAAAGACCACTGGAAGATTTTGCCTGGCTACAAACACAAATGTTAAGCCAACTTTCCATAATGAAATTCTATATTTTTTTGAAGTGTTTAAAATCATATTTTGATTGCAGATTAGGAAAGGATTACAGTTCAATTTTAAAAACAACAAAAGTCTCATCATACACTACTAGATATAAATTTATCTTCATTAACAACCTTCCGTCAAGCTCCATACTCTGGTACTCACTGCAGTGCTGACTGATGAATACAGCATATTCCAAACCTAGTTTAATTTTTGTGTACGGAACAACTTCTAATTAAAAATATCTCAGCTGTGCAGAGAACACATGATATGCCTGAATGTATATATTTGTATATATATTGCCCTCATAATAATGAACAACATAATACTGTGAACTAAGCACATTTTTAAAAGACATGCAAGTAACAATTAACCAAATACATGTAGTACTAAACCAGTAAAATACCATGGTGAAAACTACCTTTGCCTCTCATGATTACATTTTTCAAGGAGGATCATGCAGATCTCAAAAGAAAAAGACAAGATCACAGGAGTAGGATTTGGGTGCTGTGCCTAATATTCAACAGGTTTTCCTGAACTGTACTTTCAGTATCAAAACTTCTTTGTTGTCTACAAATCTCCATTGTTAAAGCTATTTGCAGATTTTTCTCTATTTGAAGATGGGTGTTTCTTAACCTTATCATCGAGATGCAGTATACAAACTGTCCTTCAACTCATGAAAGGACATAATTATTCAGAATACTTTCTAAATGTATTTAACTTACCAGTGCCTTACTACGTGCTACAAAGTCGAGTGTAGCAATACTGTTCACAAAACAAATGTCAATTTTTTCAGTTAACAGACTCATCTCATATATCCTACAACAAATATTGTGCTACCACAGTAAATGCAAATTAAGGTGATTTTTTTTAGTCAATTATGGCTATCCCTGCTCATTATCAGAAAAGTCAAAGGTTTACACTATTGTGTTTGGGTCTGGGTGTTTTGGTATTATAAACAGTGACACACATGACTAAAATTAATAACATACTCTTTTTTTCCTTTCACTTTATGTAACTGAGCATGTGCTTAGGAGGAATAGCACAAAACATTAGAGGACATCTGGGGAGGGGAAGGTCAGCCCAGCTGTATCACAAAAATTAATCATCTGCTACTTCTAGATCCTTTTTTGAAACTTTTTCATCAATCAGCTGCCCATTTAAAACCAGAAAGTCATATTGCTAACACACTATAATGCTACCCAAACCACCAAGGCTTACCCAACATGTCTTATAAATGTACAATCTGCTGCACTGGTTGACTCAATACCAGCTTCTTTGTGTTTGTAGTAAAAGGAAGGTTTTCCATTTATCTTCACATTTTGACTGGATACAGAGCAAAGAAACTGCAAAACAAGACTTTCATAAAGAATTTCAAATGCTGCTTTGAAAATATGCTGTTGACTAGCCAGGTGGATCATTCACTAAACAACGCTGAGCTAAGATTTTATTTCACAACACAAAATAGCACAGAATTTAGTCACAATAAAGCAGCTTGTTTTTTCTTGAAATTAAATAACTTCTATATAGAATTTAAAACATGAAGTATTTATCCATATATTTCTTTCAAGGGTAACTTTACAGCAAACAAATAGAACATTAGCATCTAAATCACAGAAAGTGGGTGAACCTACTGCAATGGATTATGCCAAAAAGAAAATCTAACCAGATGAGCACACACAGTCCTGAGAACAGCCCATGGTGTTTTGAGCCCAGTATCTGCCTTTCTCCATTTATCACTACCCTGCTCTTCCAGGCACTTCTTTTTTTTCCAGGTTCCTGGGGGACAGTATGCTGTTTCAATAGTCATAATAGCAGAATAACTGGGCTCTCCCACAGCAGCAGGGGATGCAAATATCCTGTTGATAATAGTAACCACTAGGAAGGATTTCAATTCCTATTTAACTGTCACATTATGGTTGCATGCACCTTCTTCCAGATATCTCACTCGCAGTCAATCAAGCCCAGGCAGCTGCCATGCACTTCCTCTTCTCCATGATACTGGCAGTCCCAAGACAGTTTAATTTTGGGGATTTCACTATGAAAGCCAGTCATCAAGGGTATATCACCTACCAGCATGGACCCCCAGCAATGCCAAAGCAACCAACTCGCCAGCCCGGAGCTATCTGAGGGAGCAAGCTCCAGAGAGAACTCCTCCAGAGCTGTGATCTTCATCTTCCTCAAGTCAGCCAAGGACTAAGGGCCTTCCCACATGGATTTGTGTCCCTGAGTACACGGCTGTGATAGGCAGCAGTGACAGTGTTACTGAACTATAATTAAGTCCTCCAAAGGGCAGCATGCATCATTCTTCTGTTGCCCAACATCAGAAGTCCTGTCTGCTTCCTTCCAGAGAGTGTCACTCCGTGTGAGTTTGACAAAATCCTGTCGTGCAAGCACTTGTGTCACATGCAAAGCAGGTCATCTGACTGACCCAGCCTTCAGCTGGGACAAATCCAAGTCAGAACAGACAAGTTTTGGTGCCTCAGCCAGAGCAGGCACAAGACAGAACTGCTCCTTCACAGAGGTCAGAAGAAGGACAAACAGGTTGATTCCTACTGTAATACAAACCTGCATTTCAAGCAGATCCAGCTGAGAGGATGCTGAGAAGGCTGTGACATAGTCCTTATTTAGCACAAACCTGAAAGCACCAGGACGAGTTCACAGCATAGCATGAGCACACATAACCCAAGCTTCTCAAACACAGAATTACAATCTGGCAAAGGAAATCAAGAGAAACTTCCAGATCCCACAAACCCCACAACTGGCATGTCCCTCTCTCAGTTAGCCACAGTTTCCAGCACCTGAATGCTGGCCAGAAGATAATCCACCCAAAACAGTGACCTCTGTGCTTGGCATATAGGTTTTACAGAATGCTGTCACATTTGTAATCAAACAAAGAATGTTATTTACTAGCACTAGTAAAGCACTCCAGTCACACAAAGATTCTGGGTATACTAAGAAGTATTACACTACGAAAATTACAAGTGAAAATTGCACTAAATATTAATTAGTATTTTTGCTCTCAAATTACTGCAACTTCAGGGAAATTATCTTCTAGATGTTAACCTAGGTGGGAAGATAGATTGAGAGAAATAGTTCCCATTAATTATTAGATTAAAATAATTTTAATTTTTTTTTACTATTTTATTTCAAAACATCCAGTGTCACACACTATTTTAACCTGAGGATGCCCAGATACTGCACAAAAAGTCAACTACACATTCTTTACAAAGACACCCATGTAGCTTTCAGAAATGTAATACATTCCTTTTAAATTGTCACTTTGTGTTTTAGTTTTTAATTTCTCCCCTAAAACATAAACAGATGAAACAGTTATTTATATGACCTATGAATTTTTTTAATTTTCTTTCTTAATGAGTACTGAGATTTTATTTTTTTTTAAAGAGTGACATTTAAATACACAGACACCTTCCTCAAATTTACTAATCCTTTCAGCAAAGAACCTGTGGCTAAGTTAATTTAAAAACATGCATGTGACTGGAAGAATAATTTCTAATCTCTCTCTTTCGCAAATTAGATATTGTAATGTACTGATACCAATCCAATCCCTTCTATCTGAACTTTAGACATAATCAATTAGGTTTCTTCTTAACAGATGCTTTCCCTTCCAGCACGGTATTCAAGGAATTAAATAGGAACCCCTCAAACGTGCAGCTTTTGCTGCGGCATCTGGAAACCAGCAGTGCCCTCTGCTGTGCCGGCCGGGGATGGTCACCCGTCCCTGCCGGCTGCACCCACAGCCTGCCGAGCCAGGGGCTGCAGACCCCTCCTTCTGAGCAAGGACAACTTTCTGCTCCTGTGACCGGTCCCTGATGGTTGTACCCTGCTACTCCCACGTGGAAAATCCCAGCAGAGCAGCTTCATCACCCTGTGACACAGAGCGGATTAGCAGCGAGGTTCACTTAACAACAGCCCATTTCTACCTAAAAGGGCACTTGACAAACTTCATCACTCCCATTTGAAACATTTTTAGACTACTTAGTTCCCAGTGAAGAAAAAAATGTCCATTTATCCTTAATTAGTTAGTTTTCTTCAGACTTTGGTAACTGAGCTAACAACACAGCTCAAAAAACATTTCTCTACTTGTATCAAAAATCATCTCATCCTTCCTAAAGACAAGGTTTCCTGTTTCACTAGGCAAGTAGCTTTAAACCATTAATGAAGGTAACACTTAAAGCATTTGGTCCTTCTAAAAAATTTCATTACGCAATTCCATAGAGGAAAAAAAGGATGTTAAACCTGTCTTTTTTTCTTTGTTGTTTATAATGCAAAACTTAAATATAAAAGGCAAATGTAGCAAGAAATGAGTTGCCTGGTGCAGAAAATGTCATATGGGTTTATCAGGATATTTGGCTTACCAAGTTGCTACCTTTTCAACAATTTTAATGAACATTTAGGTGCCTTGTCTGTAAGTTTCACTATCAACAAAACAGTAACAACAGAACTGTAAACTCAAGGTGAAAGCTAAAACACAAATCTGAACCCCTGTAAAATTACCAACACAGCAGAGACACCACCAGGCAGTTCTGAGGTAAGGGCAGCAGCACACATTGCTGCAAAGAAACCTTAAAGAGGTACCTAGGAAAAATATCACCCTGTGCTTTTTGAATCATCTGAAGACAAACACATGTCAACATGCCCACTTATCAAGTTTATTTATATTTGTCCAAACTAAGCCACTGCCACCCAAATATCAGCCAGTTGATCTAGTTTCAAAAATGAAGGAACAGATGACATAGGAAAACCATACAGAAACTGTTATCAAGCCTCTGTCCAAAAGAAAGAGAAAAACAAAGAATCCACACACCAGCTCTGGCTCATACAGGATGAAGCACAGTAAAAGACAGGCAGCACTTGTCAGACGAGATAAGGAACACAAGTTTTCCTCTGACTTTAGCTCAGGTAAGGGATGAGCAAGACCACACTCCTCCTTCTTCAAAGAGCAGATCCTCCTGCAGTTGCTGGGACCACAGGAAGGGACTGCAAGTAGAGCCACCACAGCCTTTCCCAAGGGAAGTGTGTGCTTCTCTTAGAAGGATCTTATCAAAAGGTCTTCTAAATATTTGAGTTTTACCATCAGCATCCAGTGCATCCTACCATAAGTATTACCCAGTTTTACCAAAGTAGCATCAGGGTTGCTCCCATCTATAGGAAGTTTATTTACCAAATAATATATTTTCTAGCAATCAAATAGCAGCTAAAGTGGTGATAATGGGACTTCAAGAAAGCTACACTAAATGAACAAATTACACTGCAGTCGGATCCCTTTCATTTCCCTCTTGTTTCATGCCACCTTCCACTGCTAACTCATTCTCACCAAAACCCACTCCCTCTTCAGTAAACTACCCAAAGAGCAATCAGTGAATAAACATTAATCACACTCAGACTCACTGAGCACTACCTGGGCTGAGAAGACCATGAAAGCAGACTCATGGTAATCTTCACCTTATTATTCTGCTTTGAACACAACTAGGCACTGCAAAGCAAGCTATTTTCCTTCTTCTGTTTCAAGTGAAAATGTAGCTCAGCAAAGTGTACAGAAATTCAGAGTTGTGGTCCAGATATTCATTTTAAAACCCTAGTTTGATTTCTAGAAATGCATTATTTGTATTTGTCTATGCAATTCACATGTTGTGAATAAAACGTAACATTTGAGTTAGTTAAGAAGCTTTAAAGGTTTGATAACAATCCATTTACAGAGAGAAAGAGATTATGTAGATAGAAAATAATGTTTCCAGCTACTCACTTCAACAGAAAAACAAAAAGGGCAAAAATTTAAACCCCCAAATCCCCAGAGTAGCATTCAGCTACATCAAGTGATTCTGTTCCTGAACTCTTCTGTGGACATCTCCTCGGACATGTCCTGAGCCCCTGGTTAGGCAAACCTCTGATCTTTGCACAGCCAGCCTTGCTAGTGTGGATTTTCAATGGAAAACAGAATGTTATAGATTATGCAGTAACTTGGGATATCAGCTCTTGGATTCAGTGACAGGCATTTCCAGTTCTACACCTGTGGTACCAAATAAGTCCTGTAATAATAATTCACTGCCTTCATCTCCATACCCTACCAAGCACATTTCAAATAATCTCACATACAGGTGTAGTCAAAAAGAACTGAAAAAAGTTACAAAAATATGACTGTCAAGGATAAACACCAGCATGGAATCACTTCCACCTGAGGAATAAACAGAGGTCAGGGGTTTTCAGCTTGGAAGAGATATTCTAGAATGTGTCAGTACACACACAGAGCTGTCTTCTGTTTCCCTACCTGTCTGCTAATGGGCACTGTCACAATCTGTGGGAAAAATCAGTATGACAAAACTCAATGTACTGCTAGAGAAAGTGATGGCTATTCACAAAATCTCTAAGTTTATTTACCACTCCCTCTCTCCCAGGTTCCACCTACTCACATTCCCATACCCTGGACTCCCAACAAGCATCTGGGGAAAACCCGTTTGGGTACAACACCAAGGATGAAGGCTGCCAGCTATCAAGGCCTCACCACACCTCTGACATTATTCCTGAACTAGGTTTTGGACAAATCTTTTACACCCTTCAGGAGTCAACAGCTGTTGATGGGGTGGTCCTTTGCTCCAGAATTCTACTTACTGCAGCCTCAGTAAACAGCAGACTGCTGCTCATTGTCTCTCTCTCCATGACTGATTCATGGTGGAGTAACAGGAAAACAAATGGCACATAAGATACAAGACTCAACCCTGTAACCTGCCTTGTGCACTTCAGGAGCAGGGTCTGCTCCTGATGAATCATTCATGCTGCAGCTTACCACAGTGCATGCATTGCCAAGCACACCATCCTAATTTTACAGCCAAGGACAGCTTCCCAGAGAAATGTGGCTTTTCAAAATAACACGCAGCATCCTTTCAACCCTTGTCCTGATGTTTCTTATGCTGGCTTCACACACATACAATTCTGCAGGTGTTTCATTCATAAAAGCCTTTATATTTCCACTAAAAGTCTCTGGAATACAGAGACTTTTAACAGGCCTTTGATCTGATCCAATAAAATCATTCACATCCTCCCAACCAGCTTGTAAAAAGTCAGAACTCAGCTTTGCCCTTGCAGCAGTACCTTGCATTCTACACAACCAAAACTGCTTGCGTGCTTCCTACATTACATTTTTATAGGAGCATCTCAAAAAGAAATATGAGCTGTCCACGTTTCTGCAGGCTACTTATTATGAAGAGTGAAGTGGTGAGAAGAGAGAATCAGAGTTGTCAGGGTTGGAAAGGACCTCTGGACATCATGCAGGCCAACCCTCCTGCCAAGGCAGGGTCACCTGGAGCAGGTGGCACTGGAATGTGTGGCTTTCTGGGTTTGGAATGCCTCCGGAGGGGGAGACTCCACAGCCTCCCCGGGCAGCCTGTTCCAGTGCTCTGCCGCCCTCAGTGCAGAAGTTCTTCCTCGCGTTGAGGTGAAACTCCTTGTACTTTCGTTTCTGGCCACTGCTCCCTATCCCAGCGGTGTCGCTGGGCACCACTGAGAACACCCTGGCACCATGCTGCTGGCACCTGCCTTTGTAATATTTACATGCATTGATGAGACCCCCTCTCAGTCTTGTCTTCTCCAGACTGAACAGGCCCAGCTCCCGCAGCTTCCCCTTGTGAGAGACATGTTCCAGACCCGTCCTCATCTTTCTAGCCTTCCGCTGGTCCCTCTGCAGCAGCTCCTCCTCTCTTTTGTGCTGCCGAGACCAGGACCGGACACAGCACTGCACATGTGGCCGCCTTAGGGCCGAGGACGCTGCCCCGGCTCGATCCCCTCGCGCCCTCACCTGCCGGGGACCGGAGCCCGCGGTGCCGCTGCCCGGGCGCTGCTCCGATCGCTGCGGGGGAGTCTCGGCGGCTCCCGGCGCGGCCCCGCTGGCCCTGCGGTCCTGGAGGTGTTTAAGGAAGGCTGGACGTGGCACTTCATACAATAACCTGAGCTGGACGGGACCCACAAGGACGATGGAGCTCAACACCTGATCCTGCACCCCAAGAGTCACACCCCGTGAGCCTGAGAGCATTGTCCAAACACTTGAATTCCGTAAAGCTTCATCCTGGAGGTGTTTAAGGAAGGCTGGACGTGGCACTTCATACAATAAGCTGAGCTGGACGGGACCCACAAGGATGATGGAGCTCAACACCTGATCCTGCACAGGACAGCCCAAGAGTCACACCGTGAGCCTGAGAGCATTGTCCAAACACTTCTTGAATTCTGTAAAGCCTGTCACTGTGACCACTTCCCTGGGGAGCCTGTTCCAGTGCCCAAACACCCTCTGCGGGAAAAACCTTGTTGTAACACCCAGCCTGAACATTCCCTGACACAACCTCTGCCCTCCCCTCTGGAGCCCCACTTCGTGCCCTGCTCTAGCTGCCAAGGTGCTCTTGGGTCACAGACTGGAGTCCCACTCTCGCAGGTATATTCCAGCCTAATTGATTCTGTGATTACTACACCAGCCCTGAAAGCAGAGCTTCAGTGGTCACAGCAGCCCCAAAGCCACCTGCATACAAGAGGAAAGGAAGGTGTGGGCAGGGGAAAATACAGCAAAAGCTCCTGGAGTATAATAACGTGTTACAATAAAAGGACTGCCATGTGGCCTTAAAAAAAAAAAAAAACCAAAACAAAACAAAACAGCTTTCCTTCAGAAGACAGAAAGCTCAACTCTGGACCTCTCTCTTTGTCAGTTAGATAAGTAAATAAAGACACATCCAAAAAGGATCATGTTCCAGAAGAACCTGCCCTCTTTTGGTACTGACTCAAAAGAGGAAGAGCTCCATGCTCTCTAACCATTAAATTCTCTGTTCCTTTGTTAAACTGGAGCTGTCAGAGGCTGAGGGAACACAGCAACCTGTTTTCTGAACTTCACAATGTAACCAGGGCAGTTTAATTTTACATAGTGGCAGAGCACTGGAACAGGCTGCTGAAGAAGGTCCTGGATTCTCACTCTCTGGAGACATTCAAAACCCACCTGAGCACAGTCCTGTACAACCTGCTCCAGAGATGACCCTGCCTCAACAGGGAGTTTGGACTAGATGATCTCCAGAGGTCCCTTACAACCCTAACAGTGCTGTGGTTTGTAATTTTATGTAAGCCACTAGAAGGCAACCTAGGCTCAGTCTTCTCTAGAAATGCCAAACTCAGCCATGCAGAGTCCCAGCAATACAGTAGCACATATCAGCACAGCTTTGAACCAAACTTAAAGGACTGCTTCAATTAGAAATGACATTTCCTTACTTATTTACATTATCCTCCATGTTCACAGGACAATACATTCCTCACATACACTTTTATTAAGCTTCTCACATTGTAATTAAGCACACATTCTACATCTGACATGCTAGCAAGGTTGTCAGGAGCCAACTTTTTTTCCTCCAGACACCTGTGGCAGTTGAAGTTTCATGGATTTCACACAAATGTAGCAAAACTTGTTTCCAGTTCTAAGCACAGTGACAAAATGTTCTAACCAAGTGGCAGAAAGATATAAAACACAAGAAATTTGAGGAGTACAGCAGACAAAACAAGATGTAGGAGGACACATTTTTAGGAGAGCAATGCGGAATGATGACACTGTGCACCTCTCAAAACAGACTTCTGGGGTTGGGAACAGGGGTGTTGGCTTAAATACATAAAAAAAGAGTAAGATGGTGTAGCAGATGTTTCCAGGGTCCAGCCTACAAGAGAAACAACATTAGGCTATCGGAGCAATTCTTTTGATGACTAAAGAGGGTCAGGCTTATTCTTCTATCCCATGCTTTGTTAGTGTGAATATGACACCACCACGTGTGAATGAATCTATTTGCGACTGGTCCAATGTTCAGAAGAGTGTTATCTTACCACAGTGGCAACCTGTACAAAAAACAAGACTGAAAATGCTATGGTGACTGAACCAAACCAGCACTATGAGGCATCTTGCTTGCCTCTGCGCTGCTCAGAAGTTTCTGAGGTGGACAATGCACAGACAGATGGGTAAGTTTTACATGTTCTATCACCTATCCACACCTGCTGTATGAGGAACACGCTCAAAAGACAGTACATTCCTACTCATGTGTGATCCTGCCATAACTTGTGTAGAGCCTGCTGAAACTGAAGTCCTTCTTTAGCTGGGAGTGATCCTTCCTCCTTGTCCGGCCTCCTAGTCCAGTGTCCCCTGCAGGCAACACTCAACTGAAACAATCACAAGGGAGTGAAGTAACAGCTTCAGTTTGGCAGCAGCAGTAGATTCATAAGGATTAAGTTGAGCAGTAATTACAGATTGAAAAGAAAATATGTATCCACAGTATCTGTACAATATAATTAACTTCTCAAAAGAGTTTTTTTCATTGCTATATTTTAAAGGTTGTCTTCAAATTACAAGTAAGTCCTTTAAATGCTTGAAAGGCATAGAAACTCCCCTTCCCACACAAAACCCCAACCAATGTATTTTAGTTTCAAAAATATTTTGAACCCACAAACAAGCTTGGTATCAGTTAATCGGGTAAAATAACTACGTGCTAAATAAAAGCACATCTGGTGGAAAGAGCGCAGAGAATGTTACAAGTGTGCTTGGTTTTTCCTTGCAGCATCTGGCAGTGGGTGGCAGGACAGAGGCAGAAATCTCAGTGGGTCTCTTCCTCTGTCTGTTCTGCAATAGTTTCTGTGGCACTGGCATTGGCAGCAGAGTTGAGAACTTCTCCAAAGTCTCCCCCAGCAGGTTTGCTTCCTCCAACTTTAGACTAGAACACAGAGAGAGGCCCAACAAAGCATAGTAGTTAGCTGGCATGTCAAACATGCTTAACTGTACAAAACCAATACATCTGGTTTAATAACTCTCTTCAACAAAGCAGCTTTTCCAGGTCTATGAGACCTCCACAATATTCTTACAACGAATCTGTACATATGTGGCAGGAAACACTCACCAGCAGATTAACACAATCTCTTTGCCTTTGAGGTACATGAAGCAGCCCTTATTCCAGGGCTGATTCCAGAGTCCAAAGGTTGATACACCCTCAGGTACAAGTGGATAAAGGTATGAAGCCTTTCAAACCATGAAGTCTTTAAGAGATTCAGAGTTAAAACTCGCTACTTTATTTCTCAAGAAAGAACTTTGGACAGTTTGGAGTCTCAAGAGCAAGCCCTGAGATCTTCAGAGGCGCAGAGCAACTATGTTACTGTCTCCATGTAACATGTTTGCCTTTTCACTTCCCTCCACAGCATGCACTCTGCGGGACTGCAGGGGTGTAAATCCAGTTAATTGCAAGAGAAGGCCCAGTTCCCTTGCTATCACTTGCATGCTTCTTATCAAGCCCACTGTGCCCAGGATGAGTCAAATCTGGTTCTGATTACACAGATTAGTTATTTTTGAAGTGAGTTTTTACCTGGAGAAGTTATTAATGGTTGTTTCTGGCACTTGAGGCTTTCAGGAGTGAAGTTAAAATTAAGGTGCAAAGGCCTTTTGTCTTTTATGCCAGAAATGAGAGATGTATCCCAAGGTATTCTCCTGGGTAGGATACTAGTCCCTAGAAAGGCATGAAATAAAAGCCTAGACAATTCTGGATACCTAGCATTAGGTATTAATTTTTGCATACCTAACACTAGCTGTTTGTGCAGGTCAGCTGGCTGTTAGTTCTTCTAAAGGCATCCTCCTGTAGAGGTGCAGGCAGCCCATTACTTTATTTACAAATCATTAGGCAGAGAAACTGTTCCCACAGGACTTAAAAAGATGTTCCTCTAAGCACCTCTTCAACAGTTTACCAGTAACTAAAAAATAGGCTGCCCGGAATCCACTTGAGAGTTTTCTCCACATCCACAGCTGCACAATCACCAAAGTGTTTTAGAAATTCTTACCTTGAAGTTTTCAACTTTTTCCTCAAAGGATTTGAAAGTAGGAGAATTTCTACAAAATAATAAAAAGGAACCACAGAATTAAAACCACATCTAATTAACATATAAACATCACAAAACAAGCAACAGTTCCTTTTTCCCAACAGTAACATGAGATTTGCTTGGGGGTCTTTCCCTGTTTTAAAGATAGCCTAAAACCAGTTTACATCTGGATCCCCCCAAGTACTACAAAACTAAAATTCAAACATACTCAAATTGCAGGCTCACTTTCATCTTTGGCAACTAAACATTGCCAGGTCCAGGATCCTTTCTATCACCATGGAAGGGAGAACTAGCAAGGTTTTATAAGGTTTAGCTTATATTGCCAGTCATTTCCAACACATTTCTGGCTTAAAGCATTTATTCAGAAAATCTTAGTCATCACTTCTGGTTAGCCTAATACATTATTGCTGAAGAGAGCTCATCAGAGTTTTTTCACTTTTTATAGGAAAACTAGTTCAGTTTACTTTGCTACATGTTCAATAAATAAAACATGGTTCACAGTGGCATTTTCTGTTAACATGTTAAATTTAAGAGAGACTCCCCCTTGCCTATAAGTGCCAAAGGCAGCTGTAATTACAAATAGTAAGCTTTACATACAAAAAGCAGGACAGCTTGGGATTTCCAGTGCTGAGGACTGGTGTATAATTCATTAGGGTCAGAAGAGTGGCTTAATGCTCCAAGTAGCTGTCACTGCCACGTGCAAATTTGTACAACACTTTGTACACTTTTTCTGCCTTTATGTAGGATAGAAAATGCTTGCCTTCAGTGGACTAGAACTGAGGATTACTCAAAAAAGTATTATATAAATATTGAAGACAAGGGTGTTATTCAAAAGAAGCCCACAGCTTCCCTTCTTCCTTTGCTTGACATTTGTGTAGGTCAGCCACACTTAGCTGCACTCTTTTTCCTTGGGAAAGCACACAGTGACACAGAGCCAAGCAAGTGGAGAGAAAAGGCAAGCACCCCAGATCACCAAGAGATTTTTTGTGAAAACACAGGGGTTTTTTTACTCACTTTCATTTTCAAAAACATATGCCAAGCTACTGCCTTTTAAACTTGGAATCACTTAGTAACATTACACTCTAACAGACAGGGAAAAGCTGTTATGGTTTTCCAAACAGTAAGGAAATGTCACTTTCTAGATGTTTGATAACCACCTCCATTAACCAGAAATTAAAAAAAAAAAATTATCCTATATGTTAGTACAGGAAATCCACTACAAAGCTGGGTGGGTATTTTGGTTTTTTATAAAACTATGTTAGTTGACTTAAGTTCAATCTGACTTGATTCCACACATGAAAATAAATAAACCAAACAGCTGGATTATGCATACATTACCTCATAATAGGCATACTAATTGAATGCTGTATGGAGCGTATACTAAATGCCAGCATTAAGAGAAAAGAAAGCGACAAGTTAGTTTAAGTATTACATTGAGAAGAAATTGGCTTAGTGAGCTGACTTCTGTAAACTGTCTTTGGTAAACAGCCAGTCTTACACAGTCTTAGTAACTGCTTGGGTTTGCTTTCTTAAATTGCTTAGCCATGCACACACACACACAAGTACATCAGAGCAAAAGCTGCAGCAACCTTTTTCTCTTTTAGAAAGATTCAAGTGCCATGCTTGTTAGTACTTGTTCTGCTCAGCTGCAACAGTCTGTCTGCTCCTTAAGTTTCTCAAGCAACAGGGGTCATGCTGCATTTACAGTGTTGGCAATAGCAAGTAGCAAACACTTGAGAGTCTTATACATCAGCTAATCTTCCTACTGAAAAAATTATCTACGTCCAGAAGGCTTCCATTTACATTCAGTACAAGTTTTTTTACACTCATCAATACAAATTATCTACTCATCAATCAACAAAAGCAGTCACATCAGTCAGTATTCAAGGTCAGGTTTTTGCTGGGAGCAGGATAAATCCTGTGTTCTGAAATTCATGGAGGATTTCTATAACCTATCAGTGTTGCTATACAGTTATTGTTTGTCTAGCAAGAAAACACATTTGCTCCTAGAAGCTAATTGGATATAGATGAAGGAGCTCCTGCATAGCCTTAACACCACTACCACACATCTAATTTAGTTCCATACAGGAAATCCCTGTTTACTGCAGATATGAACAAGCCTTATATGTTAAATAATTCTTACCAAATACCACAACAGCAACTTAGAATTATTACAAGTGATGATCATGACTATGCAAGTTTTCATGACTATATATGGAATGTCAAAATTTGTCTGGGCTTTATGATGTCTTTCAAGAGAATACTTTCCAGGCAGTTGCCAGGGAAGGAGAGGAGGGAAGGGAAACAACTCTCATAAAATGTACCTCCAAACTTACAATTAGCATCTCAGCACAATCAATGGAAGATACATTCACAGAAGAAAAAAAGTTCTATGTTTATTGCAGAAAAAGTTTTAAGAGATCCTTTATGAGGGCTCATCAGTAAAATACCATAATAGAGAAAAAGGTTGGGATCCCTTAAGGCAGATACACAACTGCACGTTGATTTGTAGTTACAGTGTACTGGGAATCAGATACACAAGGCCAGATGCTTTCCTGACACTTCAGTAATGCACAGCTATGTTTCATCGATTTCCCCAATCCCATTTCTCCTGTGTTTCATTCTTATGGATGGTCTGGCTTCCACAGGCTTTTCCAGATCACAGACAAGCTGATTGTCTTCTGGACTGTAATATATATTCTTCACTGTGATGTGGGTTACTACAAGTTCTGGGCTTGCTACATGGCAGGTTTTATTACAAAGCTACACTGACACTAATTTCAGTCAATGCTCAGCCAATTTCCCTCATGCTGCAAGAAGTTTCTCCCTGCAAGAAGTTTAAGGCTAAAGAGGATTAAATACATATATTTACAAACTGTGGAACTGCTCACAGTGAAAAACAACAACCTATAGTGTATAACAGATGTTTTACCAGGTGTCTACAAAAGTTTAGTTTCATCTCAGACATCATTTAATAGAAGAACTATTCATATATTCATGAAGACTTTACTTGCTGCTGGACAATACTCTTCTGTATAACCTCAGTATCCAGTTTGCAAAATAACACCATAAGATATTACATAAGTTTTATCATACAGTGATCTGGTTTGCAGGAGAACTGAATTAGATAAATGCAGTTGATTTTTTTAACATAAACCACCTATTCTTCAGGTAATGCAAGGGGCAGAATTAAGCCTTGAACAGCTTTATGAAGAAGAGAACTTGCATTTCTTTCCCAAATGACAGAATGCCACACTAAAGCACTCACTCAACTAGGCCATCAACCTGGGCAGTTTGAAAGACAAGCCCTCTTTGCAATGCTTGAAAGCAAACCCCGAGTTTAAAAAAGACAATAAATAAAAAAGGCACAGTAAGCTGCTCTCCAGTCTTCCATGTATTTTGTATTGTATTAAAGCTTTCTTATCCTCTACACAGTATTTTTTTAAAGCTACTCCATTGCCTCACATTTTGAAAAGGCACGAGAGGTATGCCAGAGTCCCAGCTTAGAAAACACAGCTTAACATACACAGTAGCTGGTTACTTTGTAGTTAAATTTCCAGCTGATATGCTGATATCTTATGGTATTTAGGAATCCATGATCATAGATTAGACTTCTAAAGCAAGCAAAGAAAGTTATTCTGCAATCTCAGAGCAAGGCAAAGATGGACTTTGCTCCATTACAGGGATGAAGTGCAAGAAGAGCCAAGTGGAAAGTCGTGACTGCTCAGAAGATACATCTTGGTACTACTACTTTGCACAGAATACTGATGTTGCCTACAGAAGGAAGGTTAGCTCATCAAAACTTCAACAAATTCTTATAAAGAGAATAAAGGTATTAAGAGAAACCCAAGATGGAACAAAGTTCATTTTCATCATAACAAAGAGCAGAGGAAACAAATACAAAAAGGAATACACTGACATTGCACTACCAGTCCTCCTTTCCTCTCCATTTCGGTAGTTTCCAAAATCACAGCTCCAGCAGCTGCCTCACTCCCTTTTGCAGTTCCCTATTACATCATTTTGCCGTGCTCAAATAAATATCTGTGTGTGATGTTTGCTGCATGGAATATGTAGAAATAGTCCAACATGGACAAAATCACACCACTGTAGGTGAGAAGTCCCTCAACCAAAACAATACAAGGGAAAGTGAAGCCACAATGAAGCCAATGCAAGAGTTTAAGAACAAAAATGAACCTGCATATTCAGTAAAAGTTCAAGTATCAGGCCCATCAACTCTAACTTCCAGGAAAAAAATTTAGGCATCTAAACCTTTCCGAAGGTCAGACTTGTCCTTGAGCATTCTTATTAGCCTCAGACCTGAATCACTGGCTGAATTCCAGATGAATTTGGTTCTCATAAAAACATATTTAATATTTTGTTTCAAGTGCAACTAAGATCTTCAACAGCACTAATTCTTCACACCTTTGTTTTGTTTTCTAAACACAGCTACCCCTGAATTTATAACAATACTTTGCATTTCCATCATCACAATTCTCCCTGAGAAGCACACCAACAGTGCAGACTTCTCTGGTACTGTTATATTCTCTCCCAGTAGCCTAGTTTCTGACAGAGTACTCAACACCCACAGAGCCACTATCTAGAGTAATTAGGACACTCTTAAGGTATTCCTGAAGTAGAAGACAGCTCCGAGTCTGTACTTGTCCTTGTCCAGTCCAATAGTCCAATATTAATTGGGGAACACCACAGCCTTACGGTAGAAAAGTGACTCCTGTTAAGTGAGCAGCTTAGCTCTGCTTTCAGAAGGAACAGAGAAGTCTTCCAGGTTCCCACTGGCTCACTGATACTGAACAGGACATATCTGAGACTTGCTGCTATTCTTATACCTGATCAAACTGAGCTCACTTCAGAGTCTGAGTTCTCATAGCATCCTGTGCCTCTCTGCCCATCTCCTCTCCTGGGACAACAGCTCCCAGTTAGTACTCTAGGAGCCAAATCCAACATCTTTATAGAGATCCTACTGCTGTCTTTAGCTCCTTAGTGGGGGAGTACAGAAAAGATTAAGTCAGACTTAGATGGGCTGAGAGGAAATGGACAGAAGTTGTTACACAGGAATTTTAACTGCTGAAAACACTGAGTATTTGCTTAGATCAAAGTTAATGTGGATGAAGTAACTAAAATACTGGCATTGCTAAAGCAATCAACTCAAGGACTGTTTCACTGGACAAACTATGAACAAAGAATGCATAAACTATTTTACATTTAGATTCTAGTAATTTAGTTAGAATCACAATGCTAAACAGCATTGTAATAGACACAAAAAGGGGAAAATCTCTACTCTGCCACGGCACAAACACTGTACAGACAAAGAAGGAGGAATCCTGCATGCCATTGACTTCAACACCATATACTGTCTCCTGATAAAAAGCCTTGCAGAATCATTTTAGTGGGTTTCTTTCTAACAAGGAAGAAAGACTAATTAATTATTACGTATACTCAAGATTTCACGTTCTGAGATAGGTACCAGTTGAACATGAAGCAACATCTTCCCTGACATTAAAAGGGCTTCAGTTTTACCCTTACTAACACTGAAGAAAAGAAGAAATAACCTTTTACAGACAAAACTTAAATAAAAAACTCTAATGGAGACAATCTGACTACATGCTTAGTGTGAGAAGCAATTCTTGTGCCCACCTTACCTAAAGGAATGTGAAAATGCCTGTAGTCTGCACAATGCCAGAGTAAGCATTAAAGAGAGAAATGAAGTTCTGATAAATCTGAAGAAAAATCTGTAACTGTGTAGCTGTACTCAAAGAATTTTCTCACTAGACTTCAAAAAGCAAGAAGTTAATGGCAGCACTTTAAAATGGCTGATTTTATTACACTGCTGCCCAAGCAGCAATATTCTGTGAGAATGTGTGAATTTTTATTTGCCCAATAACTGAAAAATAAGTTTAACAAGTTACGAAAAGGCATGAAAAATTGTATAGATTCCAATACTAAGAATTATGTAATCAAGAATTTGTAAGCTAAGCATCTGATTGTATTGCATCCAGCAGGGTTTTTGCAAGCAGTTCAAAATATTCTAAAAATGACTTGGCAGACATACCTAATGTGTATGAAGGGCTGTGTCATTTGGCACAAAAGTCAAAATATATTGCATGCCAATAATAGTTAAGAATTAAAAAGTGCCAATAGTCTCTTAGAAATGTAATAAAATCAAGCCACTTCTATGAGGCAGAACAGCTTAGAAAGAAATAAAACAGACCTGGAAGGAATCAACACACAAAACAGACAAACAAAAAACCCAAACAAAAACCAACAACAACAACAAAAGAGCAAACGAACAAAACACAAACAATTAAAGATAGCAGTTGTTTAAATATAATATTCCACAAGCTGAGAAAGAGAGCAGAAATGACAGTGCTATGTGTACCCCACAGAGGCAGGCAGACAGTGCCACCTGCAATCACACCAGAAAAGTAAGAGCAGCAGTGGAGGTGGTAGCACACATTGCTTCTCTTCCTACATAAAACACACAGCACAGAACTCCTCAGCATCAGTGAGGACATACAAGCAGATTCTGCAGTGAGTCTCTTACCTCCCCTACAACAGCTGCTGAAGGCTTTTGATAGATTAGCTTTTAGAAGCACTAGGTATGTCAACAGCATAAATTTCTTGATCATCCACTTAAATAAAAAATGCAATTACTTGCGAAAAGGTAAATAATCCTACCTGACATCTTCAAATTTCTTGGTTATGACTGAACCAACAGAAGAAAAAGCAGCAGAAGCCTTCTGACCAGCCTGAGACAGGGTTTCTGATGTTCTCTTGTATCTGTGTTCAAAAAAACATTTAGTTTTTAGTTAGTTTAATAAGGAAACTGTTAGTGTGTGTCTATTTGCATTAAATGCATAAGTACACTTCAGCTTTGGGGCCAAATGGAGAACCTGCTTAAGACATTATTTTGAGCCTTTGCAGCCCCTTCTGGCTACAGCATCTCTGCCACCACTGACCAGACACAGTTCACCAACATGCACCTACTATCCCACCCCTAGAACAGATGCTATCTGCCATCATAGGATTTACTAAAATACAAAATAAACTCGCACAGAAAACGTCCCAATCAAGAAAAAAACACTCAAAAATACAAAAGAAAATAAAATACAAATAAAAAACCTATGCCCACACACTAAGAAAGGTCTACTTTTTTGTGCCAAGTGTCTAAAATTCTTGTACCGCACAGTTCTGTCAATAAAATTCACCATAAAAAGTTTGAGGTATATCTTGTGACATTCTGTGGGTATTAATTGCAGAAGGCAGCTCGCTCTAGACCTTAAGCTAACAATTGTGTTTGGCAAGAAGAGTAACTGACTTCACACTCTTCCTGCATGGGCTCAGTTTACAACAATTTTTCAGGGTGGAAAAGAAGGGTATTCTGTTGGACTTAGGACACCTTGGTATCTCAGATGTATCAGACAAATAAAAGTGTGTTAGAATAGCCCACATTTTGGTCAATCATTCTTCTTTCACATGAGATATAGCTTGCAGTGTTCTTCTTTTAAAAAAGTCTATGTTGATTTACCCAGAGAAGTATTAATACAACTAAACTTTGTGTTATATAAACTCATTTCACAAGAACAGAGTGTTTAGACATGACACAAGATCTAAACAGTTTTCACTTCAACAGTCTAAACAATCATCATGAGCTGGTACATACGCTGTGGTTGATGTAACATCTTGCCAGCTTTTGGTAATGTTCTGCTTTAGTTCCTGTAGTGAGTTAATTCCCAGCTTTCTCTTGATTTCTGCTAGATGCTTCTCTTTGGCAGCTAGCACTTGTGAGAGCGTCTGGATTTCCTCTTCCACCTGCAGCACAAGAGTTGTTAACAAGTGGTTAACAGCTAACAAGGAATATACCCAATCATTTAACTATGTGTTTCTTTAAAGCATCTACTAGACATCAGTAATGGCAGGGCAGAGGTTTTTAATATTGCCTCACGGTCATTCCTAAATACTAAAAGGAAATCTAACAGACACTACAAGAGCTAGTGAGAAAGTAATCTACCTGCAGCTAGCTCTGTTACTGCAGTATGTGCAAGGAAGCTGGTAACTAAAAGACTGCATAGTTAGAAAGTATTACCCATGACATGGGTTGAAGATCAGCCAAACCTGTGACAATTGCCAAGCCTGTATTCTACTTCCACGTCAGAAGATATACCAATGTGTGACGAGTATCAGGAAGCTCAGAGCATGTCTGTCATACACAAATTTTGTCTCCTTGCTTCAACAGAAAGGTCCTTTTGTGGCTTAAGCCAGCACCTGTAAACCGGATCCAGCCACAGGAGTGCCTTCCCCAGAGCAGGTGTGGAAATGGTGGCAGACTGAGCTGTCAAAACTCACATGAACACACAACACAGCACCAGCTCTGTAACTAGAAAACTCTATTTGTGTACTTCCTTCTTTACTCAGATGGCCACTTAAGCCTCTCCTGGAAACATGACCAGAGATGTCAGCACAGTTCTACAATGCCATTCTGTGAGCTTTATAGAAGTGACAGAGGGACTAAGGCCATACATATAATAAAGGCAAGGGCATCCTTCCCATCCTACTTCCTCATCCAGGCAAGATGACCCCAGTTTAGAGCAGCAGGCTGCCCACTCATTTAAGCTCCTTACAGGAGTACAGCTCCTTACTGTAGTCCTTACAGTATCTTCAATGCACCTCTGTTCTGGATATCTGCCTCAAGTCCAGCATGACATATCCTAGCAGGACCAGCCCATCCTCACTATCTTTGGCATGAAATGATACTCAGGACTGCCAAATACAAAAATGCATTAAATGTGCTTAATTTAAAGCTAACCTTTGTTTGCTAACCTTCGGCTTAAGTTAGTGTCTCTCATAAGGGTCCTAAAGTCCCATAAAGCTACTAAAGAAAAAAGACTGGCTGCTTCATAGAGCTTGACTTTGGCATGTATCAGGCTTGTACATTTGCCTGTCTCTTCTTCAAAGAATGCTACTTTTTCTCACTCTTAAAAATACTCTGTTATGGACAAGAACAGTAACATGGTCAGACACTAGCAATACAGTGCCTACACAGATACTACTACAAAGCATTGTTTTTGAAAGAAATAGTTTTAGCTACTCCACACCACTTGAGACAACACTCTGGTTTTGGCTTCCAATCATGTTCTCTCTGCTGATTTACCCCTCATCACTCAAGAAAAAAAAAGGGTTAGGTATTAATGTATCTGTACATTCAGCACTTTCAGCTTAATTCCCCATCACTAGAACTGGCTGTTCTTTTCTCCTTGACCCCCTTCCTTCCTATCTGTGCAATACACAGGAGTGCCAGCTTTAGACACTCACTGAATAACTATGCAAAGCATTAATTGTATGTTTAAAGATAACATTATCCCATATTTTCATTATCAAAACAAGTTTAAGAGCTATTTGCAAAAGAATTACCTTGGCAAGCTCTTTTCTTAGCTCATCCCGTTCTTCTTCTGAGAGTGTTTCTGCCATACCGACTGTAGCAGCAGCATCCTCTCCAACCTCAGGTATAGAGTCACTCCTCAGCAGCCCTTGAGATGAATAAAAAGCATTAAAAGTCAGATTGTCACAAGTCTGCCAAACAACAGCTAACATTAGCACACAGCTTTTTGTGCCAGTGCACAAAAAAAACCTGATGAGAGGACACCAAAGTCATGCTCCCCAACTACAGGAAGGAAACCAAAGGCATTTTATTTTTCATTCTGTCAAGCTGCATTAAAGCTCAATATAATGGCAACTGCTGCTATAATAGGAGACTGGAAACCTGTTGAGAACAACACTTCCCACTACTCTGTGCAGAAACCAAGACGCAGAATGCTACGTCATGCCCAGTGTTTCCTACACAACTTTGCCCAGGAGTCTGTGCACACTCAGGTTGCTCATTCATCTGGCACAGAAACTCTAGAAGTGCTAGAGATGCTCAAGGCCAATGCAGAGGCATCCTCCCTTACTACTCTCTGGATCAGATTATAAAGTGTCCATTCTGAGCACACTGGGTGCAGCCACAAGCAAGGTTATCAACAGTGGAGAAAACTACTGCACTGCAAGTATGAACTCTACACTCTTCTTGAGCTTTCTGTCCCTAGTAATTGGGACCACAGTGCCTAGATATCATGGAACTGGGAGTTGCAGATATCATGGAACTGGAGGTTAGCTGCTGGTTTTTAAGACAGATGGGAAGCCCAGAAACAGAGCTCAGGAACAAAAGGCTGTTGCTTCAAAGCAGGAGAGTACTGAGAAGGGACTAAGAATGTGCATGCACTCAAACTGCTGCCTCTTCCAAATCCAGAAACCAAAACTCTGCCTGATTTTCCTACATAAACCACAAACATCCCCATGGTCTTTCTCAACTTTTGCTTTCACAGCTTCAGTGCAAGGAAGGAGGATGATATTATTTGTATTACTATGATGCAATAACTGTAATGATTCAGTTTTTTACTCCTTAGTGCTTGCAGTAAGACCATTTTAAACACCTTTTATGCAACAAAATTTCCAGCAAAAGATTTCCCATTTTGAGTCTTTGTAGCTGACACTTAAAGTTTGCCAAAATCAAGGAATTCTGTTCTAATTGCAGGGAGACTGCATGCTGGAATGGTTGTGGATTCCCAGAAGTAATTCTTTATTCAAGACATAAAACAGCCTTACAGATAATAAAGAAAAAAGAAGCCAAATAAAAACCTTAAAATACAAGGGGAAAGAGATCAGGATTGTCTGTTAATAAGGAGCGAGGAAGAGTGTGTGTAGGGATACATATATGTGTGTGTGTATATACATATATACGTGTGTGTATATGTACATAAATATTCATATAAGTTGAAGACACATTAAGTAACATTTCCTATTAATCACTATAGAAATTAACCATCTAGCCAATAAAATTCCATTCTCATTTCAGCAGCTTCTGATGGCACTCCATACTATCCTTTGGGAATCAAAACCTCATTAATCACCACTATGATTTTGCTGTGAGGTTTCATATCAAACAGCTACATCACAATCAACTGAAAAACCAGGGGGAAAAAAGATTCTGTGAGTCTGTAATTAGTTGTATGCATTCTATGAAACACACTCCTAGCAGCTGTCAAGCTGAAAAAAGACAAAACCTTGTTCTTGCATCAAATTACTGAACTCAGGTAAAACTCATTTCCACAAATTCTTTCCAAAACAGCATGCTGTCTGCCTGTGTCTGTATCCAGAACACTTGTCCTCTAGAAGCTCACTGCTACCTGGACAGGACTTCTGTGTTTCTACCGAGTGCACTGAGAAGGAAGCCAACAGGAAGAAAATTAAACTCATTCTGCATTTATTAATGAGATCTGTGCCATGTTTTCCCAGAGATTAATATCTGTCTTCTACACAAACATAATGTAGGCCTTGTGGATTTCCCAATATACTACTTTCTGTCAAAAGTCTAGGGCAGTAAGAACTTCAAAGTCTAACGTCCAAACCAAAGCATAGCACTATGGCACCTAAAACAAAGGATTATGCTTCACCATCAGATAACTTTTGTTTTATGCATCAACATATTTCCTTAACAGTTAAGAATGCCACACCTTTTTTGTTAAATTGCTATTTAACCTATTAATTACATAAACCTACCCTGAAGGAAAACAATTTGAACTGCATTTCTCCTCCACACCCTACACCCCCTCAGTATGCTCTACTGTGACTCCTGACCTTGCTCTCACCTGCAGCCCTTCAGGGATCACCTGCTTGCCATCACAAAGCCATTTCAGAAAGTTTGCAAGTACCAAAACCACCCTGACTCCAAGAGCATTAGCACAACCAGCTGAAAATCTGTTCAATCTGATTATGAGGAGTCATCTGGATTAAATCACCAAAAATAGATAACTGAATCCACCAGTAAGAAAACACGCCAGATTGTCTCCTGCAGCAACAGCTTCCATTTGGGGAATGTAGCTTCTCTTTGGAAAACTCATTTTTAAGACTGTTCTGCTTCTTGCTTACCAAACAGAATTTAAGAATTTTAATTTAATACAATGCTAAGAAGCAAGGGAATCGTCTCTCCTCCCCTTCACATTCCTAGAGTTTTTAGGCAAACAGGAAATCACTGCTATTCAGAGTCCTCCATACCTCACCCTGCACAACTGACCCATGCCTTCCTCTTCTTGCCTTCGGAGCCCCTCCCATTTATTACTTTTTTGAGCTCCACATGAAGTATACAGACATCTTCCCATCAATCTTCCCTCTGGCACCTTCTTTCTCTCCTGTCACTGCTCACCCCTCTGTTCCCTTTGCTCCCATTCCTCAGTTCAATACCTGCAGGACACAGGGATCATCCATGCTATGGGAAGGCTGTGCTGGGCCATCTGATCAAGGAGCAGTTGTCTACACAGCTAACAACTCACAGACCTTCACAATGGTGTGGCTACAATCCAAATTGTAGGGCTGGCAGCCAGTAAGATCCTGGCTTTGAAAAAACTTCGCAAGGAAACATCCACAGCCCACCTTAGATCCTTCTATGAAGCATGGGGCAAGAAACCAGGAAATCAGCAATCAGCCGACAGATTGTAAATGCTTTGGCTCAAAATACTACTAAAAGAGCATTTCTCACTTGTGGTCTTTTTTACCAACAGAACTGTTGCTATTATTATTTTATATTGCTATGTAAAATTATTACAGCTTTCAACTTGTTACCTTTCGTTATGTTAGTTCTCTTGCATCAGTAGATTGTGAAGAACTTAATATTCAGTCATTTGGTACTCTGTTTTAACCAAGCTTAACTGAACTTTTCATGTCTCTCAAACAGAATAAAAAATCTGTTTGGAGGAAAAAATCATAAAGACTTAGTATTGAGAAAACTTACCTAGCTTTAAGGTCAGTTTTTAGGTCTGTATTTCGAAGATTAACATATCTTCCCAGCAGTTTATTAGATCTACTTTAATGAACCAAATAAAGACATGAGCAACTTAGTTGATTAGGACTCCATGGATCATATTCAGGGAAATGGCATTTAAGTCCCTATTATTCTGCCAGGGTAGGCAAAGCATTAGAGTAATTCAATTAACATTCAGTTTTTCTGATTTGTGTTTTGCTTTGGCCAGTTTCAATCCAAGTTCATGCTCTATTTTGACCAGAAGTCCCTACTTCCCCAACCTGAATTCAGAGATCAACAGCAATCAGGAGCATTCCTGAACTTTGGAGAGACCAGAGTGCACTATTAGTGAAGCACTGACAGACACCCAGCCCTCCCAGATCCAGACTGCAGAGCCTGTGGACTCACCTTCTGTGTGGTTATCACTCTACAGTTGGCAATGCTAAAGAAAAAAGGTGCTTGTTATAGTTCAGGAGAACAAGCTGCTGCAAAGTTATAGAACCATTCTAACATTTGAGTAACAGAGTACTACAGAGCATATTTACTCTGCAGTATATAAGAAAGATCAGATTTAAGTGCTTCCCGTTTATCTCAGTGAAGAAGCCAGTGAGACCTATTTCTTCAACATGGGGCAGAAAATTCTTGGGCTTCTCCCAAATGCTACCTTCTGTGTGGTTATCACTCTACAGTTGGCAAAGCTAAAGAAAAAAGGTGCTTGTTATAGTTCAGGAGCTGCAAAGTTATAGAACCACTCTAACATCTGAGTAACAGAGTACTACAGAGCATATTTTCTCTGCAGTATAGAAGAAAGATCAGATTTAAGTGCTTTCCGTTTATCTCAGTGAAGAAGCCAAAGTGAGACATATTTCCTCAACATGGGGCAGAAAATTCTTGAGCTTCTCCCAAATGCGAGGTATTCATTCAAAGCAAATGAAAAAGAAAATAAAACCCAGAAAAGGCTGGTGGTAATGGTGATGCATCATCACCTGACACAGAGAGCTGCTTCCCCCCTCCTTCAGAAGAGCTGGGAGAAGCAGTAATTGCAGAAGTGAATGCTGACCACTTCCCAGTAGCCCCTAGGTCATGAAGTTCACAGAGAGGGTTGTTATAGTTCACACAGAGGCTCCCCAAGGGATGCATGTTTCTTTAAAATTTTAAGTAACAAGCCCATTAAAAAAAAGCTAACACCTATGTAACTTTGATTTGCCACATGTGAAGTAGGTCTAAGTTTTCTATATTTAAAATTACTTTGGAAGATTACATCTGGAAGCAAGGAATGGAAAGGAATGACTACAAACTAGGATTGGGGAGTGTTGGGAGGCTCAGCTATAGGGGTTCTGTACAACAGTCTACCAGCAAGAAACTCATAGGGTGAAGCACTAAATGGATGCCACTGCAGCACAGCACAGGGCAATCCCAATGCAGTCTGTATCTGCAGGTGGAAGGTTTGCAGCATTTTAAATGCTAGGTGGAATGGAATAAAGGTTTTAGAGGGTATTTTCGTTAATCAGTGAGACTTTAAGTATTAAGGTAAAATCAGATTTTAGACTATCCACAGCTCTGAAGTCCTACTAAAAATGCAATTTCTACCTCCTCCTCCAAAAAAATCTAACAGTCAAACTAGGCAAATTATTCTAACCTTGCAGCAGTTTTGTTCCTAATTGTTTTTGCCACTTCATTTTCCCTCAAACTGCCTTTCTGCTGAATAAATAACAAATAATGTAAAGCATTATAATAATCTACATGTCACACTGAAGCTAACACACTACCAGGAGGCAGCTTTTAGAATTAACAGGAGGCCAATTTTTATAGATTTTTAATTTAAGAAGCTTTACAGGTATGAATTGCTAAGCATTTTGTAGAGATTTTAAGGAAGGAAGAGAAGGGAGTTACCAGATTTTGCCAGTGTAGGTGATCCAGGTGGAGAAAGGTTTATGCCAGGTGACAAATAAAGATAATTTCTGTTCACTCCAGCATTGAAATCGAAGGGTGATTTGTAATCCTCATATAGATCCATGCCAGACAGTTCAGTGCACGCAGCCATCCTCCTCTTCCACTGAAGCATTCATCTTCACTTGCTGGGGCAACCCAGACAGCAGCATTCAGAAACCCTCCATTTCTCCACATGACACTCAGTGTGCCTCCTCTGAGAATCCAGCTCTGCTACATATGATAGAGCTGTCCAGCAAGTGATTTCTTAGCCATCCTGTAGCTGCTGCTGTTTACATGGCACAAAGTTAAGTTCCTGTAAATTTATAACTGAGGCTGGACTCCAACAGACCGTTCCTTTAACAAACATTCACAGTGCACCACTCATGGCCTCTGGAAGAGCCTTGGTCCTCTGCAGAACTGCATCAACTGTGTTCAATCGTTTAAATAACAAAAGGTCAGCTGACTGCAGCTACACCAGGATATCCTTAATCTTCTAGGACACAAAAGGATTACCAGCCTAATCTATCCTATATACCATCTGTGTTGGACTTTTTCCTCTGATTAATGGAAAATTCTGTGTGCATAGCTATTTCTCCAGCTGCTTCCATCAGTGTAATAACCACTAGTGAGAACTCAAGTCTCTGCTGCCCAGGTACCACACCACAGTGCAAGTTCAGAATAGGAGAGAGCAGCACTGGCTGGCCTATAAACACTACCTAGGTTTTCTGATGAACAGTCTAATGTGCATTATGACTTTTGCTCATGAGGCTAAACATATCTGGGTGTGAGGGGGTTTTGTTTGGGGGAGGGCGTTGTTAAATATTGATGAAGTACACTTGGTGCTTCAACCAGCATTGTTTAGAACAGCCAGTAACAGCAGTAATGCATCACCTGAAATGTATTTGTTTTGACATATATACCATAAAGAAAGATCAACTTATATAAGCCATCTGACTTCATGCCAGGCCTTCAAGATTCAACTCTGGGAAGCAGAAACGCTTCTTACCTAAAAGAGGCACTCAGCACAGTTTTGCAGCACTTCACTACATTTTTGTATTTTTATTTCAAGGTCAGCTTCTTTCACTGAAAACACAAGGTTACTATCAATGTAGATCACCTTTAGAGCTGAGCAACAATTTCCTCCCAAACCCCACACCTTCACCTGGGATCCTCACTGCAGCCTGCACACAGAGAAGCATAATCAAAAGTAAGTTAATCTTTGCCTGCACAGTAAGGACAGAGATGATCAGGCATTATTCCAGTGAAGGAGCCTTTCAGCATTCCAAAGTCAAGTCCAAGCAAAGTAATCTCAGCGCATATGAGAATAAAGCACACCCCCCCTTCTGGAATTTTAGCTTCCCATTTCCACTACAGTCAGTCAGGTGCCACAGGAACAGACCTTCCAGCTAATTAAAAAGCAGATCCTTTAGGCTAAAGACCTACATTCATTTTTGGTGCAGAGTACCTGCAGGTTCATAACAATGAGAGTGCTGGAGCCTGAAACACAGGTCTCTGCTATTTTCCAAGCCCACTGAAAAGAAGAAAATAGAACGCCCCTCTGCATTTCCGACACGTGGCTGTGACATCTGCCAGAAACACTGCAAAGTTCACCTGGCAAAGGTCAAAGCTTTGGTCACAGATTGTAGTTAAAGCATCCAGAGGCAGCAGAGAACTGTAACACAGCTACAGTAATAATATACTCTATTAACCAAGTTTGTTAATATGAACAGCTACAGATTGTGCTTCACAGCTTTCCCTTGTATAACCCAGCAGTCAGGGGCTGCCTTCTGTGCAAAAGGCTCAGGCAGCAGTTGTGCTGAGTTAGGCAAAATGACAAGTTATCACATGTGGCACACAAAGAGCTGGGTGTTTTCTACCATCACTCTCCCAACACACAGAGAGAGAGAAGGGGAGGCTACACCCTAGGACTTTTGCCAAACCCTAGATAATCATTCACTTGAACACTGGTCAGTGCTAGCTGGCTACAACTGCAAGTAGCTATTATAGGAAAAAAAACCCTTCATGAAAATCTGTTGATCCCTGCTAACAATCAAGAATAGCATTTCCGAGGCATTTCCTGAAGCAAACATTACATTCTTGTTTTTACAGGAAATTCCCTACATTCAGATTTACTCATTACCAACCATTCAAAAAAATCTGGTACTCTTCCTACAAGTGCACAAGTTGGTTTCATGTCCCTAGAGACATCTGGATTGCCAGTCTCAACGACTGAGCTGGCCTGCCACCCCTACTGACAGAAATCTGTGTGGGTCAAACTCTTCAACACCTCTTCAGTGTAGTCAGAGACACATACAGGACGTGGCCCACTGCTGGAACATACATTTGGCTTACAGGGAAGATCTGCTGAATTACAAATCTGAGCCTCCACCTGAGAGGCTGAATTCTGCTTTTGTTCCTCCTTATACATAGGCTGAGCACAAGCCCAGAGGTCACCCAAGACAATCTCTAGTTTTTATAAATATTACAGATATATTACTGTTCTAAAGTCACTGCCAAAAGAGGGACACCAAGCAACTGCTCCTTACTTCAAGGTCCTCTCTTTGCTCAGTTATAGTGGCCATACAGATGGGTTGCTACAGCACCTATCAAACACATCACCTAAACACATCAGCCTCCTGCTCTCTTACCTGCTGGAGTTTACAGGAGTGTTGCTCCTCACTTTTCTCAGGTACAAATCCTACCTGGTGATGATGGAAGCCGTTTTGCTGAACAAGCTTCTTCCTTATCACTTATGGAAATTTAACAGTCTTCTAACTGAAGCACAACTGAAGTACTGAAGACAATCTTTAGTTTTAAGAGATCCCCTGCCAGCCATAATTATTTTATCTGCTTCTTCCCCAGAAGTTCCTTAGCACATCCAGGCATTCAGGGCAAACCAAGGCAGCAACTCCCCCATACTGCCTAAAGCCAGTCTAAAGAAGATAAGTTCTGCTCGCTGTGATGCATTTGGAGGAGGAATCAATCTCTCTCCAATGGATTTTCCAAACTCAAGTGATGGCCTAAGGAAACAAAGCAGGATGGGGATGACAAACAGCAGCTGCACAGAACCAAAAAGCAAGGTTTTTCTCTGCAGTGTGAAGTTTTCTCACCAGTTTAGCAGCTCTTGACAGCCACAGCAATCAAGATTTCTGTACACTATGAAAACAGGCACATTATGAAGCCTTTCTAAAGGGCCTTCCCCTGACCAAAATCCTGCTGGATGGGCTTCCTCTTCTTCACTATAATTCGGAGCACTTGCAGCTGGCTGGAGGTGGAACTGAGGCTGTAGAGCCATACCCTAATAGATGGATGCTGCCTTCCCAGGGCAAGACAGACACACATTTCAGAGCTGAAGCTTAAGTTTAGGCTTCTGTTACATGGCTTAGAGTAATTAACCATGCATCCTCAAGTATCTCTGTTCTTTGCCCTGCACTGCAAATCCAGTTTTGCTGTGTACCTTGGTTGTTACTGCAGATACCAGCTGCAAGGTCTTGCTACCTGCAAAGATCTTGATGCCTAATGAAGGAGCTGTCCCAGAACAAAATAGCAGTGGTTCTTTGCTTACTATGCAAGAGATTAAACCTGAAGATTTTGCCGTTCCAGAACAAGCATTCATTTGCCCTTAACACTTCAGGATAACTTAGAGGTTAGTACTTAAAGTCATCTATGGTATTTTAGAAGCTGGTGTCTGAGATACTGGCACAAAGGTAGAGATCTTCTGTCAAGGATGCTTGAACCAATCGCTGACAAGTTCACCTGAATGTCACAAGTATCTCAGGAAGGCTTGACAAGCCTCAGCAAAGCATTACCATCACAATTCCTACCATTAACCATGTTGTAATCTCCTCTGTTAAGGTTACAGAGTGTACTTAAAGCTTTCCCAGGTAACTATCTAGCATTAACAGTCAGTACAGATTGTGCAGCTCATGAATCACAAGGAAGGGAACTCCCTCCACAGCTCGAAAAGCTGTTAAGTTTGAACAAACACCGTTCACCAGATATTTGCCTGCTTAGTCTCAGGCGTGGTTCTTTCTTCAGCTAGCACCTGCTACCCAGGTCTGCAGCTTCCACCTTAACCAAAGGCTCTAGCAACAATTTAAGCAATGCAACACAGTATTGAAGCACTTCTAACTTGATGGCAGCTAAGCAAGGACAGGATGTTATGGTAGCCTTGTGGAGAAGCTGCTTTTCCCACACATAGGTCTAACAGAACAATAGTTTGTTTATGCATGGAAACCTTATATCCCTCTTTCCCTACAGAAAGCAGGATGAAGTATAGAATGAGTACCACCTCTGGGCTGTGAAGAAACTGAGCCATGTATTCAGGAGTGTTTAATACAAACAGTTAAACTCAGGAAAGGCTACCACTCATGCCTCAGGGATTGGAGGAATGAAGAAGCTACCCTAAGACACTTTCTAAACAGTATTTTGGACAAAGATATCTAAATAACTAAACCACAAGATCTACTCTGAGTTCTGCTGTTACACAGACACCTTCACCACACTGAACACGACCCTGTGTTCATGTCCTGATTGTACCCGGAGCTGTCAAACGTGTGCACCACAGCTCATACTTTTGGCAAGGCTATCATGACTCCAGGACTTAACCAAGCAAGCAAGAGAAAATGGGGGAAAATTATGGGAAGACTTTATTGACAAAGGGGAGAAGAGGTGCAAGAACCACTTGCTCTTTGGGGGCACAGCAAAAAGATTCAGTCTCTTATTTCAAGATTGCCTGTGGATTCAATTGCCTTCTCAGCCTATACTTGGTTTGAATTTCAACTTCTGCAGTCTGCTAAGAGGCAAGATTGATAAGAGGCCTTCCAGTAAGTGTGTCTGGGGCAAAGACTTCCAGCCAGGTGGTCTTCCACCACTCCCATCTTTCCAAGGTAGTTCCCAATCAGGCAGCAACAGTCAGGCTCCTCTCCCCACTCCAACAGAGTTTTATATGGCATAAGCCATTTTAAGAGCCATAAATCTACTTAAGCATCTTAAGCCAATCTAGATTCTGTGGCATCAATTTGATCTTCAAAGTCTTACCAGTTTACAGACAAGTAAAGCCTTTCAGCACATGATCTGAGGCCTTAAAACTGCATTAAGAGAAAAAGATGCTGTGAAGCAAGAGGACAGAAGCCCAAAGACTAAACAAGCCTGAAATTCGTACATTAGTGTTCCTATCACATTGTGCTCTCTCCCCTTCCTTTAAAAGCAAACACTTCTTTCAGTCCCCTGAGATTTGTGCATGGCATGAATGGAGCTGCACAGCCACAGCAATTCCTGAATAGTACAAGTACAGGCTTCTGCAGCCCCGTTAGAAATGGTCAGCAGAATGTGGCTGAAGGGGTTAAGTATCTGCTGTCTTGTAGCAGGGTACAACTCAACACCATGATATTAATCTCAGTACTTCAGCCTCACCCACATGCTTTCTCTGGACAAGCTCTGCCTGATACAACTACATCATTCAGTACAGTTCTTTTTACAGAAATATCTTCCTCAGCACTTTCTTTAGCCTAAGAAAGAGGCTCTTATTAAAACAAAAAACCCAAAAAACCAACACCAACAACCACAACCTCTTTGAAGATATATCTCCCTGCAACACAAACACTTCCAAATGGAAAGAGGCTCTTATTAAAACAAAAAACCCAAAAAACCACCACCTCTTTGAAGATGTATCTCCTTGCAACACAAACACTTCCAAAGTGTTTGTGTTACAGGTAGGAATCACAGGGTTGCCAGTGCTGCTCTTCTCTTAAAGCAAAGTCTCAGCCCACAGTATTTCAGACAGCTGACGCATGTCTTGGCGAAGGCAGCAGTTCTCGTCTCTCCTCTCAATCCAATTATAAACTCAGACTAATTTCCTGAGCTCTTGTGAGGGAGTATATCCACGCTCCAGCATATCCTGCGACTAGACAAGCTGACACTACAGTAAAATACTTAACCCATTCATGTCAGACAAAATTTTCCAAATTTGCACATATTCTCTACTATCTTGGAAGTGTTTCAGCATTTAGAAGATTAAGCAGAAATCCAAGATTTATGACAAAGTTGTGTGTCTCAAACAGTGCTCAAAGGTCACATTTGTCAGCTCCAACAGTAACAGGTGAAAAGCTTTCCGATCTATGGAAAAGGATGAGGCCAAAGGACAGAGCACCACCCCAGAATCAGTGATCAGAGTTTGCACTGACTTTGGAGAAGTCAGATCAAGGCCTGCAAACACAGAGGAACACTTCCAAGTGAGATTAATAGAGTTAAAACACTGTCAGGTAGATTTTAGAGGAATGTATTTAGTTATTTCACTTCAGCCACTTATCCCAGTTATGTTGCCATTCTCTATAGACTCTGATCCGTCAGGCAAGAGACTGACCCTGTCAAAAATGTAAAAAAACAGTGCTGAGCTGCAGCTAGATGATAGCTGGAAAAGATTAGGAGCACTGCAGTGCAGAAATGGGACTGTCTCAAGCAAAGTTTCAGTATGCAACCTTGCAACCTAATTAAAAGTTTTACTTGAGTGACTCTGGAGTGACTCCCAGCCTCCCTCAGAAGACAAGACTGCTTTTCTGCATTCTTAAAGCAAACCTCCCTCTTAACACAGCATCCCAGAGCCTCCATTTCTGAAAAGCAGCTCCAGAAAAGTTCACCATCCCCATTCTATGTTACCAGGTCTCACCATGAAATTGACACTGACGTTTTAAGAACAAAGCAAATTCAATTACACATTAAGCTGAATTACAGATTGTGATATCTAAAATTAAAAATACCAAAAAAGCACCCTCTGTAGTGTTAGCAGCACCTTAATAATACCAACAAAATCTTCATTGCTTGTGGTACTCAGTAGGTCCCACCATGTAATTACCAAGTTGAAGCCCGGATTTGATGTAGTACAGAAATTCCATCATTTACTACCAAGGGCAGAAGTACAGAAGCAACCAAGCAGCACACAATTTGATGCAAGCAGCAAGGGTTTAGGGTAAGTACTTCCTAAAATCCATTCTTGAAGATATTCAAAAGCCATCTGGACATGATCATCAAGGTGGACATGGCTATCAAAGACCAGTAGTCTTTAACATCTTTATTGATGACACAGACAGTGGCATGAACTGCACATTCAGCTAGTTTGTAGATGATAAAAAGCTGCACTGTGTAGGTGACAGAACAGAAGGACAAGGTGCCATCCAGAAGGACTTGGGGAAACTCAAGCAGTGGGTCCATGAGAACCTCATCAAGTTCAACAGGTCCAAGTGCAAGGTGCTGCACCTGAGTCAGGGCAATCCCAGATACGAGTACAGGCTGGGAGAAGTTCTTGAGAGAGCCCTGCAGAGAAAGACTTGGGTGGATAGAAAGCCAGACATGAGCTACCAGTGTGTGCTTACAGTCCAGAGAGCCAGACACATCCTGGGCTGCACTGAAAGTAGAGTGACCAGGAGGTCACAGGAGGTGATTCTCCACCTCTACACTGCCCTTGTGAGACACCACTTAAAGCACAGCATCCAGCTCTGAAGTTCTCAGCAAAAAAGGGCATTGACCTGCTAGAGCTGATCCAGAGAAAGGTCACAAAGATGATCTTTCTACAAGAGAGCCTACAAAGACAGGCTGAGGAAGTTGGGGTTGTTCAGCCTGAAGAGGACTCCAGGGAGGCCTCATTGTGGCTTTGCAGTATCTAAAGAGGACTTGCAAAGGAGGAAGAACAACTTTTTTCACAGGTAGATAGTGACAGGACAAGGGGGAACAGTTTCAAACTAAAAGAGGAGAAATTTCCATTAGACATTAGTAAGAAATTATTTTCTCAGAAGGTGGTCAGGTACCGGAACAGGTTGCCCAGAAGTGGTAGATGTCCCATCCCTGGAAGTGTTTGAGTCCAGGTTAGATGGGCCCTGAGCAACCTGATCTAGTTAGTGGGTGGCATCCCTGCCCATGCCTGGGGGCTGAACTGATGAGTGCTAAGGTCCCTTCCAACTCAAACCATTCTGTGATATGGTCCTGGGCAACCAGCTCCAGGCAGCCCTGCCCTAACAGAGGGGTTGAACCTCCAGAGGTCCTTCCCTCCTTAACCAGCCTGTGATTAACACAATGGCTGTACTAAGTCACAGGCTGCTCCTCCATATTCTCCAAGGATCCTCCAGGGACCTTTCTTTTTCAGGAACACAAGGGGTCCTGGCACCCTGCCTGAGGGGAGGTCTGTGGATCACCCTTCATCTTGTGAAGTAGATTTACAAATACCTACCTGCTGACAGAATAAAGTTCCATTTTCTCCCACACTTTCTAAACTGAAATATGGACAGAGACTTCATGGGAGACTTTTCACTTCTCCACATCTACCCAGAAGTATTATGGAGTACAGGAGTATTATGACAGCTGACAAGCAAAGCAAAAGCATTTGCAGCAGTAAAGACTGCTGGTTTCTGTTACAAGGCTGCAGGGAAAAGCTGACAGATTCTGGAAGAGGAAAAAAGTCTCCTGTATTTTCATAAAAGGGACAGCTTACACTTTGCTTACTAAATGAACAAGCAACTTTTTGGGTCTGACATGTGACCCCAGACACAGAAGCAGCTCTTGGCAACTACAAAAGCCATCTACTTCCCCCTGACACCCCTTCTCCAGGAGGGAAGTGAATGTATGCCTCTGCAGCAGGAAGAGTTCACTCTTGTGCAGAAAGAAAAAGTTGCAGTAAACAAATAAACTACCGGTGTCACTGAGCTAAAGCTGCCTTTCAGCAGGAGCCTCTCCTCCTTTTACCCTTTATCAATTGTACAAAACCCAAGGAAATTAGGCTTAAGTTAAGTTTTTGAATTCCCTTCTCAGATTCCTCAATTTATTTTTCATCCATTCCAGTGCAGTTACTGGAGGAGTAAAGGAAACTCTCTCTGCTGCACGGTAGGGGAACCTGAGAGCAAAGTTTCTCAGCCCAGAAAAAAGCTGATACAAAAGCTTCCAAACACATCTCAGTTCATCTAGAGATGTCAGCTTGCCCTTTAGGAGCACTGGGAGAGTCACTTCTGCACTCAGGACACAGTAATTTTTAGCACAACCACACAAATGTCCCCAAAATAGTCAGAGCACAGTAATCTCCATGTGAGCTTCCACAAAGAATGCACACACAAGACCAAAAGGAGTGACATTTTCTAGAAGTACTGCTAATTTCACCTCACACAAGTTACTGGTTGCATGGTTAAGGTGCACTCCTGCTGTAGCCTGGCATCTTATTCTGCTATCCATGATAAAGATCAGCTCTTTGCTTAGTAATAATGACAAACCACCAGATTTTTTCCCTTCTCAGGACTTGACTAAGTAAGTTTATAATTTTGATTTGTACTGTTAAACAAGTGTAATTACATAAAACTTAAAGTACAATTTCTCAAAGGCAAGCAACTGCAAGTAGCAAGCTGTATAGAAATCCTATTAACATTTCTGCTCCTGGCTTATCTGAGAGCATAGTATGAAATCTCTGTGAAACTGTAAAACTCTACAAACCACCAGATTTTTTCCCTTCTCAGGACTTGACTAAGTAAGTTTATAATTTTGATTTGTACTGTTAAACAAGTGTAATTACATAAAACTTAAAGTACAATTTCTCAAAGGCAAGCAACTGCAAGTAGCAAGCTGTATAGAAATCCTATTAACATTTCTGCTCCTGGCTTATCTATCTGAGAGCATAGTATGAAATCTATGTGAAACTGTAAAACTCAGCCTAGTCAGCAGCAAAGTGCACTAGTATGATAAATTCATAGACATATAGCCCCAGAAATGTTTCAGGTCATAAGAACCTGCTCCTGATCTCCCTTCTTCAACCAGTCAATTCACACCTTTAGACCAGTAATGGGTTTTGCACAAACCCTTCAGAGAACCAACCTGTTCATGAGGTACCCAAAAGTTGACAATAGACACTGAGCCAGTTTCAGCTTTTCCAAGCAGATAAGTCCATAATGAAGACAAACCCTTATTATTCATCTACATCTCTCACACTGCAGAGTTTCAGTGCACCCTCCTAAACTTAAGGACGTATGACCTAACAAAGCAGTGCTAATGGCACACCATCAGATTGCTGGTATAAAGTACTTGTGCAGCAGCTCACTATTACTGGGAATCTCTCACTTGAAAATCCATAATAAGTTGTGTTGTTTTCCCTGCAGCATCAAACAAGAAACATTATCTATTCCTTTACAGTCCAGCACTTTACCAGTCACCCATTCAACTGTGTAGTGCTTTAAGTGTCCTGTTCCAGATGGAGTGTGACTGCTGCTTGCCCATACTGCTAAATTCCATATCCAGCTGGGAGGCACCAACTCCTACATTCTTCCGAATGGATTTGGAGCAATAGCTATCACTGCTTAAAGGACCTTGGACAAACTCAGGATGTGGGCTTGAATACTTCTGCACTGCTCCTAATCTCATTTAACAGATAAGAGGCAGAATCCTGCAACAGTGCCTGCAGCAACCAGTAGCAGTTCACTAACAAACCAACTGCACTGACCAGCTTTTTTTTTTTTTAATATAATGCAGATAATGCATCTACCTTTAGATTATTATGACCACTGAAGTTGCCATTATATTAATAAGTACTCTGAGATTTTATCCAATTGGTATGTCCTTGACTGACTTTTAATGCTGCTTCAGCTGAGTAAATCCTGTTAAGAGACATTTGCCCCTACTCCAAGTCACACTAGGACAGTAAATTAAATGAAACTGTTAGCCTAGAGAGATACTGCTGTCACATAAATCAACAGACAGTCATAAAACACTAATCACTCCAAAAGCTGAAGGCGGCAAAGATAAGGGTCAAACAAGTTTGTCCAGTGATGATTCCACAAAAAGATATAAAGCTTTAAAGGACTTCCAGGTCCTAGAAGACTTGAGCATACCTGCCTCCATCAGATCAGACTTTGGACATGCAATGCTACTTTTTGCTGCTAGGTGACATTACAGGCAACCTTTTCCGTTTTAACATACAGGCAAACATTTCCTTTTTAACAACCTACACAGGTTCAGATCATCAAAGAACTAATCTCTCAAGATCTCCAAGCAATATTAATATATTTATGCATCACCTAGTTGTGTACCAGCCTATTCCATAAAAAGGGCAGTTTTCCTAAATACCAGCATGCTTAGGTAAGTCTAGGGTCCTCATATTTCACAGCAAAGTAAGTACAATAAGTTTAACCATTCATTTTACTGAAATACATGATAGTGGACAAAACTGGAAAGACCTACCTAATGCACACAAAGGCAGGCATTTTTCCTGATTCTGGTGCAGTTGATGTGATGAAAACTACAGGGGGAGGAAAGAAGTGCAGGTTTAAAGGAGCAAAGTTTGAAGGATATTGAGCTTCATCTCTAAAAGTAGACAGGAAATGAAAGAAAGGAAGGGGAGTGGGTGACTGGGGTTTTTTTAGTTTTATGTGGGTTTGGTTGTTTGTGGGTTTTTTATGTTGGGATTTGTGGTTGGGTGTTTTGGTTTTTTTTTTAAGTAAAGAAAGCACGCCTCCACTGATTTTAGTAACCAGCTGCTCCAGAACTGCACTGTTCCACAAGTTGCCTCCTCCTAGTATTTGACCTGAAACAGAACATGAGTGCAAACTCCATGAATAAAGCTTTACACTGCTATGTGAAATCTAAGTTTAGCACCACTCCCTATTGCACAAGCTAATTTACCACAAGCTGATTTCACAACTGTAAATGTCAAACAAAAAAAAATACATCTATTCATAGCCATTCAGGGTACTAGTCATGCCCTAGTTTAATGGATCCATTGTGTTTAACAGATTAGTCTGGTAAACTTTTCAAACTTTATGGTTAAGGACTGCTCTAGCTAGTACTCAGGTTATTGTTACATCAGATTTGGCACATCACAGCTTGGCCATCAGCACAAAAAACCACTCAGAAAGATTAGTCTGGTAAACTTTTCAAACTTTATGGTTAGGACTGCTCTAGGTGGTACCCAGGTTATTGTTACATCAGACTTGGCACATCACAGCTCGGCCATCAGCACAAAAAACCACTCAGAATAACTCAGAGCTTAAACAGCTATGAATAATGCAATCCACAATTTTTCATTCTGGTAAAAACTTGATCAGGATATTGTGGAGGTGGAAGTTGAAACACTGCTTTGACACTGCTAGTCCTCAGTTGTCAATCCACAAGTGTGGCCTGCAGCAGGGAGCTGTGACACAGCATTATTACTAAGAAGCACTCATATCCCTCAGAAATGCTGCTGGCACCACCTTGCATGAAGGGGAAACAAGGCCTTTCCAGTAATATCACCTTGGAACAGGAAGACTAGAGAAGTTATTTTACTTGGCATTTGCTCTATCCTTAATTTATCAGCTTTCCCTTCTAAAAGTATTTACAAGTCTTCTTAGCTCCTCTTCACAAAACACAGAGGTCTTGCTTTGACTTTTGTATCCCTCTTCTCATATTTTCACTTTCTCAAAAGTTGCTTTTGAATAGGAAAGTACTCTTCATTGGGGATGGGAGGGAAGTATGTTTCAAGGTGAAGCTTGGTCTTGAATTGTAAACAAGAAACAGAAGCATACTAAAGACTTCATATATCAGTGTGCTAACACAGAATGAAAGTCTGTACATTCACTCCAGTAAAGCTCTCCCTTTTGCCATTTATCCCAGAAACACTTCCTCACCATAGAGGAAGTACTCAGCATGTCACTCTGCTGATTCCATTGACATTCAAGTTGTTTTCCTTCTTATACAATCTCCAAAAATCTTTCATGCCAAAAAACTTGCCCAGTGACAGGCACAGAAGCCAATCAAAACCATTCAGCTTCAAAGCAGCAACTCCAACAGGTTTCACTTGCTACTGTTCAGAAATGGGCAGAAACTAATTCTCCCTGCTCACCGCTGCTCATGAACCATAGTACTCACGTTCATCTGCAATTCACACACAAAGGTACCAAAGCAGGATGCCCCAAATACCCTTTAAGGGTGGTGTAAGTTTCCCAGTTAAAGATTTGGTTAGTATCTGTGTTTTAGCATACAATGGTTTGGGTTGGAAGGGAGCTCCAGCTCCCCTGCTAGGGATATCTAAAACTCGATCAGGTTGCTCAGAACCACATCCACTATTTCCATTGGACCTTCCAAATGTCCAGTGGACCACTAAAAACCTCCAAAGTTTTGTGGAATGAAGCGTCCACCACCCCCCTGGGCAACCCGTTCCAGTGTTTCACCACCCTCATTGTATAAAATTTCTCTATATCTAGTCTGAAGTTACCCTCCTTCAGCTCAAAACCACTACCCCTTGTCCTATCACAACAGGTGCTGCTATAAAGTCTGACACCATCTTTCATATAAGCCTCCTTTAACTATTGAAAGGCTGCAGTAAAATTTCCCTGGAACCTTCTTTTCTCCAGGTGAACAAGCTCATCTCTCTCAGCCTTTCCTCATATAATAGGTGTTCCACCCCTCCAATGATTTTTATGGCCCTCCTTTGAACCGGCTTCAACAGGTCCAAGTTTTTCCTGTTCTAGGGACCACAGAACTGGACACAATACTCCAGGTGGGATCCCATGAGATACAAGAAGAGGGGCAGCATCACTTCCCTTGACCAGCTGGCCTCTGCTTTTGATAAAGCCCAGGATGTGTTATGGCTTTCTGGGCTGCAAGTGCACACTGTTGACTCATGTCCAGCTTTTCATACACCAGCCTAAGTCCCTGTCTGCAGGGCTGCTCTCAACCCCTTCATTCCCCAGCCTATACTGATATACCACAGGTTGCCTTAACCCAGAATAATTTACAGGAACAAATTACACACTTAAGAGTGTGAAGAGCTTGCAGCTCAGAAGTTGGTGTTTTAAGCAATGCACCCAGAGGGGTGCATTAGGCAGAAGGCTCACCTACCACTGCAGCTGTGCTATGAGAGCACCAACCACCTTCCCTGCGGGATTTCTGGTAAAACCAAGTCCTCAAAACCACACCTGAACCTGAAGGATCCCCACACATACACCAGCAAAACCATGAAACTCCTGCTTCTTTACAGAAGTGCTCTGTATTGTCCAACCAACTCAATCAGTGAGCACTTAGTGCAGCCCAGCATAGAGAGGCCACGTCCTGCAATACACACAGCACCTCTCTGGTGCTCCCTTGTTACATGTCTGGTGAGCTGCTGGCTTTTTCCTCCTTTGATATTAAACAAGTTTCTATTGAATGTCAGCACTGCTGGAAATGAATAATCAAGAATGTATTTCCAGTAGACTGACTTCTGCAGAAAAAGTCAACCATTGGAGACACCACAGTCCAAAACCGAATTCTTCTCCCGACACTAATCAAAGATTCCTCCAGAAAAACAAAAACAACTAAGTTAACTGAGTATTTAAAGATTAAACTGAAGGGCAGGAAAGCAAAATTTGTTTGCATCTAAAAATCAAGACTATATTCAAAAAGAGACATTAAGCCACTGCATTTCACTTTTCCCAAGAAGCACTACTACCTGCTTAGTGTCCACACTAGCTCTGCTACATCAAGTGTTAACAAATTTGATATACAAAGCTCAAGTAGCAGTTCACAAAGTACAGACAGATGTCTCTGTTCTACCTCATCATTTTCTAGAAGTGCACTAAGAAATTCAAATGTATTTTAGGGAAGGCTAGTATTTAAGACTGATTGCTATAAACAGTTATTTAAACGGTAGCAGCAACTGTTTATTCCATCATCAGAGTTTTCAGGCAAGGAGGTTTAGAGTGGGTATCTAAAGCACATCTTTACTGCAGTTAAGGACTGCTTCATTGGAGAAAATAACAGTAATGTTTCAGAGTCTTCCCCTCCCTCCAAATTACTGCACTTACATCATATGACAGTGGCAGCCATCTAGAAGTACAGTAGAGTTTTTGGCATTTAAACTACATAAACAACAACTTCCATGATTCACAGGATCCCCCCAACAAGCTTGGAGCTGAGGTCCCCACATACCCTGATGTTGCTGTCCTACTGCCAAAGTTCCATACCTTCTCGGTGGTTTTAAGTTTTCCATTCTTTTAAAGTCTTTATAGAATGATTTCCAAGTGGCAGCCAAATCTGCAGCTGCCTTGCCCCCTTTTTGACACTATATTTCACAGTTTGGGGTTTTTTTTCCCCCTCTCTTTTTTTTCTTTTTTTTCTCTTTTTTTTTCTCTTTTTTTTTTCCTTTCCACGTATATCAAACAAATAACGTTCTTAATGCTTGACAATTAGCACAGCTGTAACTCCTTAGGGGCCAGATTACCTTCACTGTCTCTATTCTCCTACCTTTTATCTAACCACACCCTGAAGCAGGGGCTGGTAGAAAAAGGTTGTGCAGGGAGCCAGACCCACAATGGGCTCAAGTCTTGCTCAACAGAAGATCAGGGATGAACACCTGCTTGGCAAACAGCAGCAGAGCACTAGTTTGCCATTTCAGACAACGGGAAGCTGGGGTTGTGACCTTCTTCAGATGGTTAGACAGTTCTCCTTGGGGTCCTCTGTAGGAATTTCTGTTTCCCTGTCCCTTCAAGTGTCTTCAGAGGTGGTGACAGACCACAGGTAATGCTCTGAACAAAGCAGGTGAACCCATCCCTTTCTTGAAGGCCCATGACATACTTGGGATACCAGAGCTGCACAGCACCTATAGATTCTGCCCAGGCAATAGACAAAAAGGCTTGTCAGAAGTCAGAGCACAAGAAGGTAAAACATACCTGCCATGCAGGCACCAGAGCAGTCTTAAGAGAAAGACAAGAAGTCATTTCAGGTCTTTCTTTTTACTCAAGAACAAACTCCTGTAGAAAAAATACAGTTTTGCAACACAACACTTGCAAGTAGCTTGCTGAGGAGACGAAACAGAGCATGAATGGTGCTTTTAAGAGCTCATAGCTCAAAGCAAAGCACATTGCAGTAAAACAGCCTGTTTTCCTTCTGCCAAGACAGTGACATCTGGCAACAGGAAAGTCAATATTTAAATCAGGCTCCATTCCCACCCTATGCCTAGGCTGGTACTACTTCTGATGCTCCTCAGTCCTCAATGCACGTCAGCTGCTCAGCAAAGCCTCTTCAGGGACTGCCAGGAGCAGATTTTTTGGTGCTATGGAAACAGCCTGCACAGCAGCGTGATCCGCTCACGCACTCCGAGCCTGTGTGTGTGCAGGCACAGAACTAACCTCTGCCAGCAGTCATCAAAGCAGCTCTGAGCAGTCAGCAAGTAAAAACAGTGATTGATCTGGGGGCTTTCAGCTCGGCCTTCACCCTGCTTTTCAAGACTCCTCAGATGCAGGCAAAACACTTTTGAGATGTGCTGAAGGGAATTCTCTTCTGCATAACAGTACAGGCACTAGAGAGAAAGGGGCACTCTAGTCAGTGGGAGCTGTGCCCATTTCATAACCCAGACCTTTCTTTTGAGTAGAAAGTACTGGTTCCTACTTAAAGAACAACTTCTTTAAAGGTGCTTATAAGTCCTTGTACAGCCCCATTTCTGGGAACCTGTGTGAGGAAAAGCAAGGGGGCTTATCAGAACTCTGAAGTACTCCTGCAGGGACTACAGGGTATCAGAAGATACAAATTCAGTGAAATGGCCTTCTTCAAAGGCAGCCTGTCCTGGCAACAGCTGCAAATGTCCACTGCTATGTTATTCCCAGGGACTGGATTGCTGTGGAACACTGCAATGAACATCAGACAGAGAGGACTCGAGCAGAAGCATAAGGGGAATTTCTTTCAAATTCTGCTATCCTGATCAAATTAATCAAGTCTTTCTAATGTCATGATATGATACACATTTAGGCAGAGAATAGACAAAGAGACATGAGTAAGTCACTTCTTGCTCATCTTGGGATCCCTGCTAGTAGTTTAGTTAAAATACTTTAGGCAAAATTAAACAATGCAAAATAGACGCAAGCAACATCCCCAATGCTCATAACTGAGATACACCGTTTTGCCAGGCTAAGGAGAAGTTAAAAAACATTACTTACAAAGCTTTGTTTTCAACATTTTTGAGTTTTTTTCTCATGAACCAACACCACTGCCATACATAAAGTCCAATCCTAGCAAAGCACAGGAGGAGCACCTGTCTGAAAACACCAACTCCAGTCCAGATTGCCTCCCTTGGCACATCTTTTCATCTCTTTTCAGGGTTAGGGGGTTCTGATGAAGCACCACTTCCCTCTAGCTGCTAGACAAGGGAAAGCTAAACAGGAAAAATACCTGTTCTTCTGCCTCTGCTTGCCTAGCCCACCAGCCCCAGCAAGCTGCAGGTACTCCCCAGCCTCTTTGTTACTCCACAGCACAACACAGGCATTGCTAGTGACAGAACATAAGTTTTGAGCCAAGCTTGCAACACCCCAGGACTAGAGACTTGTCAGGCTTGCTCTGTTTGTACTCTTCTTAATTTGCTTGAGGGTTTGTTTTACTTGGTGTGTCTCAATAGAGACAGAGAATGTGAGAATACAGGCATGGTACAAGTAAAGGAGCACAGATTTGACAATGGAGATCCCATGGCTGTAAGAAAGCCAGCAGTCACCAGTTGAGATGTGCAGTAGGACAAAATTATTATAGAGATAACAGAGAACAAAGGAATAATATCTAGCATATATAAAAGGCACTTTATAGAATAGATTTGGATGAAACACAGAGCCTAAAAAGCGATGAAAGAAACAGCAGATATGTAAAAAGCAAACAGAAGGATTCCAGTGGATCCTACAGTGAGGAAGAAACCACCACCATCCTAGTGCTCCCAGAAAAGGAGTCACAATATGAGAACTTCCTCTAATACCCCTGCCACACTAAAACGATACTACCAGCCTCAGAAGCCAGAGGTAGGATGAGTAAACCACCAAGCAAAAGGTGCAGAAACTAAGTCTGTATGTTAGCTTTATTATTACTAAGACTTCATTTGCATAATAGTATTTTTCTAAATTGAATTATTGATTAGACTATTATTGAATTAGACTGCTAATATTTCAACCACACTAAAAATAAGCAGGTTTTCTTTCCATGTACACACACAAAGTGTGCTTCCTCTTTATCTATGAAGTTTTTAAGCATAGTACATATTTCTTGTTCTGCTGGGAGGCTACAAGCAGAACGGGCAGTTCAGAAACCTGTCACTCCAAGCCACACGTGTCACAGCATGTACCTGTAGACCTCAGTTCTGCAGAAAAGGGAGCATTCCAGGCTTGGCCAAGGCAGCATTTGCTGGGCCACTTCACCGTCAGTAAGCACCCAAGAACACTTAGTGCTCTGCTCTCCCACTCTGGAATAGAGAAGTCAGCTTGCAAAAACAGGAAAGCTGCCTCTTTCAGTGACAGCATTCACACCACAGCAGTAGTGCTGGTTTCTCTCTAGATAGCATCAATCCACCCCTTTCTGCTCAAGAGCAAGTAACAGCACAGTGAGCATTTTTCCACACATGAGCATTTGCTGGCAGCCAGTGCTGTGCTGTTCCCCCTACCCCACCCAGGGACAAGTGGCTGCAGACTCCTGCAGCTGCACTTGAACTTATACTAGTAGAAAATCCATACAGCCATCTACACCTCTGCCAGAAGTGTTTTCATAGCAGATACTACAGACCAGTCAGCCCAACTCATGGTATCATCTTGCCAAACAGCCAAAGCCAACACACAGCTATATATTCTTTCACTTCTGCTCCGTTAACCAGAGGCAGAGGAAAAGGAGGAAGACAAGTAAGAGGAAATGGCAGGAGTGACACTACACTGAACCTTCAGGAGAGATCCAGATTAGAAAGTTCTGGGTAGCTGGTCTGTTACTGCAGCCCTTTTCAAAACAGAAGGCTTGCAGTAGAAAGCCTGTCCTCCAATACTAGATTTTGAAGTGAAGATTCCCAATCACTCTGGCTAACACACCCAAATATGAGCAATTTTGAAGACACTCCACCTTTAACAGGAGAGAAAGCTGTCCCTCTGGAGACTTAAACTGAAGCTGATACAGAGTGACTGTGTTGGCTGAACAAGAGCATTTCAATTTAGTGCTTAATCTCACTTAATGCTTGCTTTCCCTTTCAGTCACCCTTTGTTTGACATTTTTCTGCTTACTCACTGCAGGATATTAAAAGAACAAGGGTAAACACCTCCCTTCCTCCATATAGGAAATCTCAAATTAGAAGTGCCAATATTACAAAGACTCCAGTGGAGGCAACATTGGGATCATCATTCTCCTACCTGGAGGGCAGCATCTCGTAAAAGCACAAAAACCCCACACCTATCAGGTGTCTGCTGCACAGGGCTCAGCAAACAACACTGCTGCTCTCTCCTATTAAATTAAGAAGGAAGAGTTTGGATTATTTTCATTTGAAAATTGGTCAAGAAACATTGGCTTTCAAGAACACTCCCTACACTGTATCTGCTGCCATGGAAACATCACTTTTTGAAGAGATATAGCACATATCCTCCCTTACCTGCAGCAATGTCCAGCACCCTCAGGAATCAGCAATCCACAAACAGCTCACTGATTTTACATGGCAAATCTAGTCCCTTGTTTTCCTGCAAGACTTCTCTTTACTGGCTGAGGGACTTCCTGCCAATAAAAACTGCCAGGACATCCTCCTGTTAAAGGAGCAAATAGTTGTGAAGAAACAGGACAAAGCCTTCACAGCCTTTCAACACTAAGGTAGCCAAAGCAGATTCTGAGATGTTCTTACCCAGCATGGTAGAAAGCACCAGAAGCCCCAACACCCACTTCCTTTATCACCCAGCTCCTCCTGGGACTATACTGACATCTGGCTCACAAAGCAGAAGTTGTTAGTCAAAGGCTGCTGTATTCAGCAGCTGTAGAAGACAAGGGGGGAAAAATGTACATAAAAGTTAGACAGGAGAGTGAACAGAGATATGAATGGCATAAAAATGAATAGAGATAACATTCCCAAGGCAGAGTAGTGCAGTATGTGGTTACTGACAGCCCCTGCAGATGGAAGGGGCTGTGCTCTGCAGCCTCCAAGCACAGTTCATAGCAGCTCAACAGCACTCGTGCCCAGGCCAGGAGAGGTGTTAACAGATGGCAGCCAACTTTCGGCTGTGAAAACCAGCTGTTCCCACTTTACCCACAAAGCATCCAGATCAAGCAGAGCAAGACACTTGTTCAACCTCCACCAGCACGTTCTTAAACCAAAGCCAAGTTGCAGTGCTTTATTCTAGGCCAGAAATGTCAGCCTGAGCCCCCAAGGCCTCCCATTGCTTTGGTGGGCATTCGCAGTGGGAGAAAGGGGGAACTCGTGGGCTGCTTCAAAGTGTGGGAAACTGGAATAAAAAGGAATTGCATCAGTTTAATGTAGTTCAGGGATTTTAAAAGCCCCGAGCAGTTACAGCTTGGCCTCATTGGAGGATCAAAGGACATAGATCCTTAGCTAAGCTTTCCCTGCACCGAAAGGGGAAAGTAGATCTTACTCTGCCTGAGTGAAGGACTGTATTGACTGCTTGGGACAGTGGTCATTGTAGGGAACAGGGAAAAAGATCCATGCGTACCACAAGCAACGGATTCTTTCCACAATTGGAGCACTGGGCTGGCCCCATTCTCCAGACCCTACTGAAGTGGGTGTGAGTATGAATGAAGAGCTCCAGTTACCCTCCAGTGCTCAAGCATTGCAGAAGGCAGGAACAGCTGACACTGCTCCAGCCTCCAGCTGCCCACCCAACAGTTGTGCATCAGCTGCTCCAGTGTCCCTCCAACACAGCACACTGATCCCCCACATTTCTGTACCTCACTCATGCACTGGCTGAGAGGACAGCAGTGCCATCAAATAACTATGTAATGCCACCTCATCACGTCAGGACCCTCAGCCTCAGTCAGAACAAGGTCTTCCCCACCAATACAGTTTTTCTTGCAAAAGAAATGAAAGCCTGCTGCTGTTCATGGCACCTGCTCATGTAAGCCTGCTGATACTTCTGTCATCTTCAAGTCACTGCTACAGACACTCAGCTCAGTGAAATCATTCTTTCTTTGCAGTTCCCACAACAGCTGTCCACTTGTATTTACTTACAAGTGTTTGATTTCACAATTGCACATTAAGTGAAAAAAAAAATCATACCTACAGTACTGCAAGTACCCAGTGATAAGAAAACAAATAAAGCAGTAGGAAAAGGTGCAGCTTTGTCCAATAGGACAATGGGGGGAAACCTTGCCCTACTGCCAGCAACAAGTTCTTTCTACACAAAGAAGAATATTAAAGTCTACTCTGTCAGCCCCAAAAGCACAAGTCAAGGCTACAGGAAAAGAAAGGCTTACGTAGTCTCTCAAGAAATCACATGTAGTGTTTTGGGACTACTTTTAAGTACCACAAAAGCCTGAAGATTTTGAAAGACACCAAATTACATAAGTGAAGTGTTGCTGAAGCATAAGAGGAACCCCTGAACACAACATTGGAGATGGATCATTACCAGACAACTCTGCTATGGTGCATGTGTTTGAGGCTGCTCAGTGGCACAGTCTCCTCATTCAGAACACTGCTTCCACTGTAGGGGCAGCTTCATCCTTATTTTTCCACTGACAGACTGTACCAGCACCAACAATAACAGTGGCAAGTCAGAGAGAGACTCATTTTGCAAGCAAAATCAGGTGTGGCTGTGGTTTGGTTGCTTTGCTTTCCTTTGGCAGGGGGGAGTAGGGAGGAAGAGGGGACAACAGCATCTTTGTGAAAGCAAAACTGCAGTTATTAATCTATTCAGCAGCTAAGTCCATACAGTGAATCAGATTTTTGTTCATGACAAGTTAAAGCAAAGCAACAGAACAAGGGACTCCTCATCTCAGGATAGTATTACATCCATTTGGCTTGAGCTGCCACTACTGCTTTGGTGCCTGTAATCACAGAGCAAGAGACTCTGAGTGCTTGGAGACCTATTTGCAGAGCTGTTGGAGTGCACTGAGAATCATATGGAACCATCCAGTCAGTCCAAATATCCCTTCACTGAAAACAAAGACATTTCAAGTGAAAAGTTGCCCAGTGATTTTGATGCTGGTGGTGGTAGGCTAGGAACAAATTTTAAGGACTGCTACCAAACCTGACTGCTCAAGAGAGTCGAGACTTAAGCATGTTCTACACCTGGAGCATTAGCCTCGTCTAGTTTGGCTGCAGTCTTAACCATAACCTAGATTTTCTTCCTACTTCCTAATTATGTGAGAAAGCTGTCACCATAACAACAAAGAGCGCAACCTCTGACTCGCAATTTTAAACAAATTAATTTCTGTTTGGAAGTAGTAATCCATAATGTTTACGCTGACACCAGATAGGACCTGATGGCCTGGACTTTAACCATATATGTTGGCTTTAGTGAGTAATAATATTGTATCATCAAGCAGTTTCCAGTACAAACACTCCAGTTTGCCAAGGGGGTCTTTGAAGTCTAGCTGGCAGGGTATTAGAAGCCTTTAATTAACTGGCACAAGTGTGTTGGCTATTCTAGATTTCCCCACTGTACCTGCAGATCTCCACCTCACCATGAAGAGAAAACAGCATAATTACTCCAAAAGAAGGCAGAGGAAGAAGGTGTTGCACCACCTTTGCTCTGTAATAGTCCCTTACATCACACTAGGTACACTATTCTGATAAACATCCTGAGGTGCAATACCCTCTTAGTACGAAGCAATTTATAACAGAAATGAGTACAATAGCAAAACAAGCCTCTAGGAATGACCAGGACTGTGACTAAAGTTTTTCAAAAGACCATATTATTTTACTCTCCTTTCCCATCATTACATGTTCAAGACCCTGCAGCTGCAATAAAAACCTTGACCTTTTTTATAGCCTCAAGAACTTTGAAACTAATACTGAAATCAGCTTTAATGCTCCTGCAGTTGGAATCAAAATTCTGAAGTAACTGACAGTTGTGCTATTTTCTGGCACAATTCTGTTTGTTGGTACCCAAGAATAGGGTTTGGGAGCTGTTTTCTTTCCTTTTTGGGGGGAGTTTGTTGGGGTTTTTTTGTTTGTTCTGTTTTTAATTTACACCTATATTGAAGACAGACACAGGACTTCAAAATGGTTGAAGGAACCTCCCTGAGGTGATTCAGCCCCTCAGAGATTACCTTCTGCTCAGGCAGACATAGCCTGACCTTTTCTGTAAATACACAGAAACTCAGAAGGCATTGTTAGTTGTACAAGTGTACTACACAATCCTCGAAACACTCAACTGGGAGCAAATCAAGGCTGGCACCTGCTCAGCTGGCAGAGCACAGAGCTTGACCGTGGTAGAATAAGGGGTACATTCCCGGCAGCTCCTGCACCTCCAACATCCCAGCTGCCACAAGTGCAGGCTTCCTGCCATCCCCAGCATGCCAAGCAGGAAAACCCTGAATGAAATCAGCCCAAGGGCACAGACACTGAGCTGAGCCAAGCAGCCCTGCCAGCTTGCTGCAGGTAACTTAGTGACCCCAGCCTGCCCTGCCTCGCCTGCAGGAGAGCAGCTGGCGTGTCGTTCAGTACCACACCACAGAAAAGGCTCCAACTGATTCATGAATGGGTTGGATAAATGTAGTACACCTCTGTGGGATAAGCTTATACAGCAAGAGAACGTGCTCTGCTTGCATTCATGTCAGTTTTTATCAGGGCACTAACTATTATCTTGGGCGAGCAGTCCCAAGGATTTTGGGTTTCAATTAACCATGAAGTTTTAGGAAGAGTGTTGCAGGCACGGCAGTCAGGACACCAGCCTTCCCAGGCAAAATGCACACCAGTGAAGCGCCACAGAGCCACAGAGGCGCCAGCCCCGCTGCCGCTCAGGGCCGAGGGACAGCTGCCCTAACAGCGCTGCCAGCTGTGGAGCAACGCCGGGCTGGAGACGATTGAAAGGGAACAAACCCTGCGAACAGCGCTGGTCAATCCGAAGTCGCACACTCGTATAATGGAAGAGCTTTACTTTTCGGCAGGGTGAAAGTAGAAAGTTTATTCTGCCCGCGAAGCGCCGCGGGAAGGCCGGGATGCGCTGCCCGTGCTCCGCGGCTGGGGGCCCGGCAGCCGCCCCGTGCTCCGCCGCCCGGCCCCGGTTCCGCATTTCCCGAGCCGACGGCCGGCGCAGCCTTGCCCAGGCCGCGGGCAGCCCCTTCCGCACCGCCCGGCCCCGGCAGGGCTGGGCTGGGCAGGGCAGGTCCGGGCCGAGCAGCGAAGGGCTGCGAGAGCCACCGCCACCGCCGCCACCACCACCGCCGCGCCAGCGCCGCCAGCCGCCCGGGGCGCAGCGGCAGCGCCCACCCCGCGCCCTACCTTGGTCCCTCGGGGGCTCCATGGCGGCCCCGCGCCCGTCCCGGTGCTCGTCGCGGCTACCCCGGTTCGGCTCGGCTCGGCTCGACGCCCGCCCCCGCCGGCGCCTGGGTGGCAGCGGAGGCACCGCCCGTGCCCGCGGGGCGGGGCCGCGCCCGTCACTCAGCGGCGCGTCCCGCCCAGGTGAGCGAGCGCCGCCCGCCCCGCCCCGCGCAGGTGAGCGCGGCCGGGCCCCCAGGGGTGAGCGCGGCCCGGCCCTCAGGGTTAGTGCGGCCCGGCCCTCAGGGGTGAGCGCGGCCCGGCCCTCGGGGTTGAGCGCGGCACGGCCCGGCCCGGCCCGGCCTGGCCCGGCCCTCGGGGGTGAGCCGCCCCGAGCTGCCCCTCGGTCAGCCCCTCACCGGCTGTACCCTGGCTCCAGGGCAGCGCCTGGCTCTGCAGTGCTGCTGCACCTCGGCTTGTGCTGGCTGACTCTGCGTGGCACTGGCTCCGTGAGAGAGGTACAACCAACGTGCTGCCCGCAGCTGGTGCGACGGGCAGGAGGAAGCTACCACCGAAGAGATCCAGTTCACAGAATCACTTAGGTTGGATAGAATCTCTGAGGTCACCGAATCCAACCCATGACCAAACACCAGCTTGTCAACCAGACCATAGCACCAAGTGCCAAATCGAATCTTTGCTTAAACACCTCCAGGGACAGTGACTCCATCACTTCCCTGAGCGGCCCCGTTCCCACATCTAATCTCCCTTTCAGAGACCAAATTCTTCCTAATGTCCAACCTAAACCATCCCAGCAGAGCTTAAGACTTGTGTCATCTTGTCCTGTTGCTGATAGCCTGGGACAGGAGGCAGATTTCCACCTGGCTTTCAGGTGGTTGTAGAGAGTGATCAGATCATCCCTGAAGCTCCCTTTCTCCAGGCTACACAGCACCAGCTTCCTCAGCCATTCCTCACAAGACTTGTGCTCCAGTCCCTTCACCAGCTTTTGTCTTTCTCTGGATATGCCCCAGTGCCTTTGTGCAGCTGTGAAATCTTCCTTCTGGTGCATATCAAAATATACCCACCCACACAAATTGTGCTGCATTACGGAAGTTATACTGTGATTTTTGTTGTGGACTCGGCAGATTTTATTCTCACTTTGGTGCATATCAAAATATACCCACCCACACAAATTGTGCTGCATTACGGAGGTTATACTGTGATTTTATTCTCACTTCAGAGATTGCCCTGCAAGACTCACTAGCATTTACGCCAGGTGAGCTGATGGCCGTGGCTGCCTTAAAGAGACTTCAGCAGCTGAAGAGAAAACCAACAACTGTTCTAGCTGCAATCCTAGCTGCAATCACAGCTCTTTCTAGTAAAATAGCATTCAGTGCAGAGAAGTTTTCATTATGCATTTTGACCAGCAGGCTGCCTTACCGACAATATTAAGCTACCAAATAGATTTTTGCTTCACCCTTTTCAAATCCCTGGCCTTGACATCTATGGATTTGATTGTTTGAAAAGATCAATGTTTGTGCAGAATGAGCAGCAAGGCCTCCATGGCAGGGCTGTGTGAATGGCCAAATTGTCCCCAGCGTTCAGCATGCACAGTCACATGCTAAAGCAGAGCACAATAGAGAGTCATGAGGTGCCAACTCAGAATGTCCTTGCTTTGGATAACAAACAGCAGCAGGAAATCCAGGTAGTTTTCGATCCACAAGGCAGCTGAGGAATGTCAGCTCTTGCTAGTGAAAAGGAAAGCATGTCTATATTCTAGGATATGCAAAGTTGCAGCAGGAGGTTGTTAAGAGTGATGCCATGAAAATAGGAAGTCAGTCAGAATGTTTATATTTTTTTCCCAGATATATGACTCAACACATATCTCAGATATGTTTTATGATGGTTTCAAAAAGTAAATTCAAACAGATATTTGAGAGTGTACACCTGCTTCTATTAAAAAAAAAATTCCCCCACAGTACTCCACTTGAAGTCCCAAGCTTTCCCACTGACCAGCAGATATGTGATACATTATCTGTAATCGCAGTGGAAGAATATCAGTAGCAATAAAATTTGCCTTTCTTTGCAGGTACTTTTTACTACGAGCAGGCCTGGCAGCTCTGAAATGCCTGTCAAGAACCAATTTGTAGGGCAGTGAAGCTGTCAGCATCTCACTTGTAGGGGAAGGGGCATTTCACTAGCACATCCATAAAAGCAAGAGCTGGCCATCAGGAAAGGACTACTACATGGAGAGCTGATTCAGTACCCTCTGGTAGAGACACTCCCACCAGCCCAGCTGAGTTTGAGTAGAGTAGAGCACTGCTGGTTCACTCACCACCCAGCCACCCAAGTAACACCCTGTTGAAAGCAAGTGCAGCCTGAATGCACAGTTTTACTCCCAGTTTGCTGACCTCTAAGCTTAGAAATACCCCCTTCCCAGTCCTGCTGTATAATGCGCTGTTCAATTTCCCCAGCAGCTGTGGCCCTCTCAAAGTAGCAATGGGGTACCAGATCCCAAGCAGGTCCCCAGCTGTCCTGCCCAGAAAATTTTTAGATACAAGACACACAGTCAAACCTCACCATCTCCAAATAGAATGATGTCACTGCCATTTTACTCATTGCCCCGACTAGCAAGGAGATGGAATTGTAACAAGCATCTGTTACTCAGAAGCATTTTACAAGTTGTATGAATGTTGCCTACAGGCTCCAATTATGATCACAGGACATAAACACATGAACTGAGAAGAAAAGACTGCATCTGTCCTGAAGGTCCCGTGGTGTCTATGAAAAAGGACAGAAGTGTAGAACAATGGGTGTACTGAAATCAGTTCCTGCATCTTCTTGTTTTCTTCAATCAGTTATAACAAATGAAAACAAAACATGTATAGCAACCTGGTCTAGTGGAAGGACTTGAAAATACTTTGTCCTGAGTGGTATTGGGCCTGTCCTGTGCAAGAGATGTTTATTGCCAGGGAATATGAGTAAAGCAACACACACAGAAACACCTGACATTATGGCTGCATGTCACATTTCATTTCCCACTCACGACCCTGGAGCCTTCCCAGCATTCTGCCATACTGATACTCCCACTGTGGAGTCAGAGCCCAGTTTTAAAATACATTCTCCCTAGATCAGCTGTTTATTGAAAATAACTGGCAAGGCAGTCAGAAGCGAATAAAGGCCAAGGGGTCAAAGATTTAATACTGACAAGGTGAATGTATATTCAAGAATATACATTTAAGACTATTTAATTTCCATTTTATTTCAAAATGCAATAAAAGAGTACCATTGACTTGGCTTCTTTCAAAGCCTGGAATGATTTTATTAAGCTAAACCTCTGTTCAACTACCTCTTCTAGGCAGAGAAGTAAGCCCTTAGCTCCCATAAATCTGTCCTAGGCTCAGGGGGAAGTATTCTGCCATGGGTTAGGATCATGTTCCCAACCTCCAATGGAAATGGTTGCAGTGCATATGAAGAAAGTTCACAGGACCAAAAGAGTGTGGCATTCAATTTTAGTGAGAGAAGAACCTTGTTGCTCAGCTGTGTTCTGCTGAGGACATTTATAAATATTCATTGTGATGTAGCTAAGCACACCATTCTCTGGCTCACCTCATAGCCCCTTCCTCATAACCTCTGGCTTGGGCACTCTCTTGCAAAGTAAAAATTCAAAACCTGTTTAGCAGAGGACACATATACATTCTGAACCACCAGTATAACAGGTAAATGAAAGCTGTAACAAATCTGTATTTACTATATGCCAGGTGAATACCATGGGGGATATTAGTGGAAGGAAAACAGACAAGCAAGCACACTGCCTCTCTCTACATTATTGCCTGATACACCAAGCATAACCCTGAAAGCACTTAACTGGATCAAAGTCCTGGCAGGCAAAGAGGGGCATACATTGGATCAGAAATGCTATGCAATATGTCCCTCCTGAGGAAGCATTAAAAGTCCCTAAAATCAGATCTACCTATGACAAATCAGCTGTACAATCAGAAGATATGTTGAATGTGTAAGAGCCTTTTTATGCTGGTATCATCTGACTCACAAGTCAAAGAGTTTATAGGTTTTTACTATGCTAAAATTGCTAAAACTCTTTTGTGGAAAATAAATTCTTCATACCTCTTAGTGTCTACAGGTCAAGGTCATACCATGGTACCTGGTGGGATAGATAAGCAGGGGCCTAGTGGCAGTCTAAAAGCCCATAGGCTCCCACAAGTGAAGAGCAGCACATTGCTGAAAATATCTGTGGCTGCCTTTCCACCTCTTTAAATGCCTGAGTGTCTCCAAATCCAAGGCCACTTTTGAAACCAATCCTTAACTGGTTAAATGCTGAAAACCCTGCAGTTCTAAGCACTTGAGTGAGAACACATTGAGGCCAGGGCTTTTGGAGATGACTCCAAAAGACCTTGGAGGTCTTCAGCTGAGTAGATCACCCCAGAGAAGCCTCCATGAGCATTGCACAGTGGTCAGCTAGCTGTGGGACTGTTATTTGTCCTGGGTCAAATCCAAAATCCTTACAGGCACTAAACCTTCCATCAAAGAACCAAGCTTCACGTGCCCACATGAGCTTTTTCCTGTAACTAATCTGACTGGATGCGTGCAGAAGGGTGTTAACTGGGAGTTTGCACTTCCCAAAAGCCAACAGCAGCTTTTGGCACCCTCTGTGTACAGCTGCTAGCAGATGTGGGGTAAAATTGCTTGGGGTGGGAAGAAAACATTTAAAATAAATAAATAAATAAGTGAATCATTCTAATCCCGTGTTAAATCTGCTATAGGGGCACTAGGGGGAGGGCTAGAGCAACGCAAATTCCGTGTCTCTTGGTTATTTCATTATTTCCCAATGAAGGAAGAGTACCTATATGTTTATTTTAATTAAGTGCCCAAATCTCCAAACAGATCTTCGTGTATGAGATGCATACAAGAAATTGAGCATAGATGTGCAAACAGATGCATGAATGCTGTAAATGTATATCTAGGAATACCTCATATTTCTTTTCCCCCCTCTCCCCAGCCCTGCTACTTTCACTTGTGAGCAGAAGAAATGTTTCTAACTTCTCATTACCTATTTATCTTGTGCCACAACTGTCTTTGATAGCATTTGCTCTATTATAGCTCCAGTAGCTCCAGGAATGATGAGATAAAGTGTTCTCAAGCCTTCTAGCTGTTTCCAGTTATGACATAAATATATTGATTGGAGCACACAGTCTTTTCTTTTCACCATGCATCATGATCTGCAGCAAGCTTTATTGCTGTAGTAAATATACTGTAGATAAAGCCACAGCTAAACTAAATCCATGTCAATTAACTGCTGTTAATTAGTTAGTTACAATTATTCTATTTCAGAAATAGAACATTTTACATTCTAAAATGTTAAAATGAAATAGAACTATGGGCCTTGAAATGATAGATTAATAGAACATTTTAACATTCTAAAATTGATATTGGGAATAAAATGAGGTCATGCCTTCAGTAACTCATTACTAAATTATTTTTAAGGCTGCAGTGTTGTATAGTTACTACATGATAATTAAGAACCAGAGGATCTAGATTTAAATTGTAGTTAACTTTCAGAATGCTCTTGTGAGATGACTGTACTATCAGGTCCACTTTATTACTGGTAAACCAAAACAGAAGTATTATTTAATATTTTTTAGAAGCAGACAAAAAAAAAAAAGAAAATCAGAACTGGGGCCAGAAGAAATATGTAGGAGTGCAATTACAAGGTTACAAGGGAGAAAAAAAAAGCAATGATCCAATTAACTAAAATTGCTGCAAATTGTTTATGTATTTTACAAGCAGAAGAAGACTAATGGGAAAGCCTGCTTGCTTGCATAACAGAAGCTGTAGGACTCCAGCCTTTTGAATTGCCTCAGACATTTTTCCTTATTCATTTTACAAACAAGAATTCAAGGCTCATAGTTCCTTGATAATGTAACATCTAGCCTATTGCAGAGACAAAATCTGTGTTTCAGGCTTCTAAGTATATAGCTGTTTTCACTGAAAAGGCATACCACTGAGCTAGAAAATGTAAAGTGAAAATAAGAGCAACAAATTAGACTATAAACACTGAGATTAAACTTTCATTCATCTCATTAATATTTTACTAATAACACTGTCAACTCCTTGGTGCCATTATTATAGTGACTAGGCAGCTCCATCACAGTCTCACTTAGAAATGCTTCCAGTAAGAGATGCACAAATCAGATAAAACTCATGTAAGTTAGCCTTTCCTCCAGACTGTTGTGAAGCCAACTACGATACCTGTCTTAACATAGTTCCTACCTGATCTTATAAAGCTCACTTTGAAACTCCTTGCAAAAAACATGCCTTGAAATTTCCCCAGAGAAGACAGACCATACTTCCAATTCCAGTCACAACAAAACAGATAAAGCAAGTCTCCTCCCTTCCTTTCCCACAACATATCTATTTGTTTAAAAGCAGCACTGAGTTTACCCAGTTTCTCAGAGAGCCTAAACCATCACCACCAGAACTTTTCAAAAATGGGGTGGCCACTTCCCTGCCCATCAGCAACAAGGGGGCACAGAAGTCAGACACCCGTCAGCCCCCAGCCCAAGCAGATTCCGGTTTTAGGTTTTTCTCTTCAATGAGAAAATTACTGTACTCATTTCATTTGCAATAGCCTGTAGGTTTCGTGTCTGAATTATACATTACTGCATGTGCTAAATGCAAGCAGGAGGATATTCTTGTTTGGCTGTGCATTCACTGAGGTTTGTGCGTGTAAGCAGTGATAAAGCCACACTGCAGGCTGATGGCAAGCAGTGCACATGCAGTTACCTGCCCACTAACCCAAAGGAGAATTTATGCCTCTTAAAGCAGTACCCTGCCCTCCTACAGCACTAGCTGGGCCACATATGGATGTCTATACCTTCATTCTAAATTTGTGTCTCTCAGCTCCTTCTTGACTTCTGGTTGTGTCCTCAGTTCGTGCTTTGAGAATTTCAGTCTCAGTCCTCGCTGCAGCAGCTCTCCAGATCAATATATAGATGTGAACTGGGTGAATAACTGTGAAGCTCCTGTGTCTGAGAAATTCCCTCTCCTCTCCCAAAACTGTATTTTTTCATGACATATTCTTCATTCCCATTACTTCACTAAATACATAGTCTGAGTTTCTCATATGAATTTGACTATTAGCTAGACTTGGTTTCAGTACAGATTTTGTTCCCTTTGTGATAGCAGAGGCTGTTGACTGTTCCTAGTGTGCACTTTGCACGATGGCTTTCCTTTGTTACTTTGGAGGACAGTCATTCCAGGCACGTCAATGCACCTGCCCCACTGCAGGGCAGGACCCCACAAAGCAACCCAGAATCTGCTCCCAGCTTTGTGCTTTTAAATCTCCTACGGCTGGCTCCGCTGAGCTCCTCCTGGCTCAAAGCAGGGACGTGCTACACATGGTGACACTCTGCACTGCAGTAAGGGCAGTGCAGAGTGTCATCATGTGTAGCACGGGAGATTGCTACAAGGGCAATCTGGCTCCGCTGAGCTCCTCCTGGCTCAAAGCAGGGACGTGCTACACATGGTGACACTCTGCACTGCAGTAAGGGGTGCTACAAGGGCAAACTCCTAATCCATTCTGTAAAGCCCTGGGAGAATGCAAAACACAAGGGGAGGTCTGAGGAAACAGCTGATTGCCTGCTCTTCCTTCTTCTGCTGAAAGCATTTTAATGTACTTCCTTTCACTGGAAACCAGAAATCAATGCAAGACATCCTCCCCACACTCACAGACATCTCTAGGTGCTGTAGTTCAAAGGCATAGAAGAGTGTGTAAGTCCAAAAGCTGTAAGGCAGCATGTCCTGCAATTCACAGGTTCATGACAATTAATCCTTTAATCGAGGTATTCAGAGGAGTTTTATGAACAATATGTTGGTTTGCTGAAGGAAACAAGCATGTGAAAGGTTTTGTTACTCAGCCTGGAGCCAGACCCTGCTTTTCTGGGTGAAAAACTAATATTTGTGGCTGTTGTCTCAGAACACTGAACTCTCTATTTTTATTTCTCTTGTGAAAATGGTATGTAATGGTATCTTCAGTGTGCATTCAACTTAATGTTTTATTTACCACTGTCAGCATAAAACAGCCTATGACAAGGCCCATAGTTTCTTTTGCAGCTCTTATATGTTTTATCCTTAAGGTTAATAAAGTAAATCATTATGTAGCTCTGTGTCTCCAGCCAATTTCAGCATTAAGAGGAAATATCACATATAACACAGCTAATTCTCTTCTTCTGTGTACCAAGACACAGTCAGAGTCAACTCACTGGTGTGCAGTTTTCACTGTTATCAAAACAGAAAATGAAAGGGGAATTCAGCATGCACACTGAAGAAATTAAAGACATGCTGCACATTCTTTTTCCTTATTGAGTAAAGCAGTAAAAAAGAGGTTTGTCTAATGATGAAAAAGTAATTAACATTTGAAGATGTATCCTGCTCCTGTGAGGGAGCTTGATTTTGTGCAGAGAATTTCTGTCAAGCTAGAGTCTCCAACTGCCTTGCAGTATTAAATATGTTAGCTGAAGAACTAAATAATAAATAAGGACAGTGGAAGCCAGAGCTTTTAGAAAAGCTCTAAGTGGTCATTTCTTTCATATTTAAAGAGCATGTACACTACTTCCGCTCAGCCCTGCCCACTGCCCCCCTCCAAAAAAAAAAAACCAAAGCAACAATCCTCTTAAATTGGCTGATGATAAGTACTCCACCTATTTCCACGCTTCATCTCTCTGCACAAAAGTGCACACAATAAGAGGAGGTGTGGATGTTTAGGAAGTCAGTTTCCACATGGATGATTTCTTGGCTTTTACTTGCCTTAGCTGCATGACTCTTCCAGCGACCCATTTCTGTGGCAGGTGCCACCTCACTGCCACTGCGCTGTCTCACTGTCCTCGGACAACATTTGGAAAGTGCCTGTAATTATTTATCAGGCCAGGGAAAATGCCAGCACCCCCCATGTGATGTTTATGAGCTTCCCCCAGAGCACCTCCAGGCACTGTGCAATGCATTTTTACAGGGGCTGCAGTTCAGCAGTCTGGTTTGCTGACAGAGAATTCCCTCCTTGCTTCTCCATGCACTGCTTGCAGTTTCCCAGCCTGCAAACCCTATGGATCCCTCACCCCCATCTAAACAGGAGGAAAGGAGAGACCAGCAGACCGAAGAGCAAAAACAGCCCTTAAGACAGCAGCTGGAGGAAGACATTCCTAGGAGGCATTGCCAGAGACAAAAAAAGACAAATCTCCAACAGCCTTCCTTTCTCATGAAGCTTCTTACGTGGCTTGTCTTTATTTACCTTGTCTTTTCTTCTTTATAGTCAGCAGAAATATAAATACTAAAAGGATTGGGCAAAAATGTACCCTTTCACAGCCTTAATGTGAAAGGGTAGTAAGCAGTGGTAAGTGGCCAGCCTCCAGACTCCAGCCTCCTCTTTGCCACTGCTGAAGATAAGATAAGGTCTTCAAAATCATGCAAATGGGTTTTTACATGGCATTTGATATAATTCTGCTTATTTTAACTTTCTTTTCCCATCAAGAACCTTGGGGGAGGTTCATGCCCTCAGACTCACCTTTCTGCCTTTTGGGCAGTTCTAACGACATAGTGCTGTCTTCATCTAGGTCATGTGCAAACTGGGGTCAAAACAGCTCAGTTAATGCTACTTCATAAAGAAAAGAAGAAAAATGGAGGTGAATGCCATACACAATCAAGTACTGGGAGACAGCGAAACTTGGGCAAAAAAACCCCCAAATGTTATGTTTACATCAAGCTGCAAGACATGCTCACCACAAATCTGATGTCTTGTGCTCAGAACTCATTTTCCAAACCCATTAGTTACTATTTTTATATCACTCCCACAAGCATATTACTATTATCTTTACTTGCAAAACAATGACAAATTCAAACAGAAATGCATTTTGCAGGTCAGGTTGCTTTTTTTAGTTGTGATGCTGCAACAAATAGAGACATATTTGTTTATTGCTATTAATTTTTTATTAATGTATATATATCTTCTTACACAAAGCTTTAGAGCACAAAGCTCTTATGAGGAGCAACTGAGGAAACTGAGGTTTTTTTAGCCTGGAGAAAAGGAGGCTCAGAAAGGATCTTATCACTCTCTACTCTCACTGCCAGAAAGGAGGTGGTAGTGAGTGTCTTCTCCCAAGTAACAAGTGACAGCAGGAGAAGAAGTGGCCTCAAGATGCAGCAGAACAGGTTTGGATTGGTTATTAAGAAAAATGTATTCACTGGAAGGGTTATAAAGCATCAGAACGGGCTGCCCAGGAAAGTGACTGATTCATTATCCCTGCAGGCATTTAGAAGATGAGTAGATGTAGCACTTAAGGACAGGGTTTAGTGGGGACTTGGTGATGTTAAGTTAATGATTGGGCTTGATGATCTTAAGGGTCTTTTCCAAGCTAATTGATTCTGTGATCCTGTTCTGTGGTTCTGTGGAGCTCTCTTGCTGTCCCTCACCCTGTTGTGTCAAGGCAGGCAGAAGGACCTGCTGTGCCAACCATGCAGCTACTCCAGGCCAGCTCTGCAGTACCCAGCTCTGGGATTTTCAGTAATGTAGCTGTAGAGCAAGAAATTGAATTGCAGGTTATCATCTAGCTATGGGGCAGCAGAAATAGGGACTGCAGGTGAGTCCTGGGCTTGCACAGCTGCACATAACCAGATCCTGAACTAGTCAGGGCATACTCCGTAAGACATAGCTTTAGTGTTGAGTCCCGTAGGCAAAGAGGTGTTTTTGTTTGTCGTAGGGTACACAGTGCAATGGGAGTGGTCCAAATAATCTCCACAGGGTATATTACAACTGAGTTCAGAGGTGATAATCTCCACAGAGTATATCACAGTTGAGTTCAGAGCTGAGTTTATAATGCAGATCAATCTGACAGCACTGGTTCACATGAAAAATTGATTTTAAATAGTGGTTCTAAATATTTGTTTTGATTGTGAGATGTCTATCTGGAAGGTAACATCTCTCTCATATAGCTTGAGAATTCATGTGTCCTGTGCCCAGGAACTCAGCAATGCCCACAAACCAGGAGGGGTGGATTTGAGCTTCAGGGCTCCCATTCCCTTCTCTTACAGCTGGTGTGGAATACTTACAGCAAAGGCAACAGAGGAAACAGAGACCTTTTGCTTATATGACATTGCTTTGCTAGAACGTCATGAGGATATTTACATGTGACATTATGTGACAGCCAAATAATGCTTTTAATAAAAACATAACCCAGTCAGTGTCCTCAGCCTGCTGACTCTGCTTTTCATAACACTCTTTATCAAAGTCAGGAAGCTGTCAAAAGCTATGAATGATGCTGAAGGAAAGTGCTAATGTCGTTACTTGAGCCTGTCATCTACATAATGGGAAAATATTAACACAAGATATTTCTTGTTCTAAAGGTGCAAAGGTTTTAACTCAACTGAAGTGTTTAGAAAATGTGAACAGATTTTTGAACCAGCATGCATCACTATAGTTGATATTGACTTCAGCTTAGACAAGCTGACTTCTACTGAGGATGCAATATAAATATTGACAAATCTGCTATTATTCATTGGAAATAATGAACTGGGCAGAAACAGCTTCAGCATGTGGCAGCACAAGGCAATTCAGCTTCACTTGTATTTTGAATTGAAGGCAATTTTAGAGAAAGTGGTTAAATTGTTCTCTGGAAAGCCCAAAACCAAGTCAGGGTGCTGTGAGGAGCACTGTGCTGCTCCCTGGCAGCAGAGCCAGCAAAGCTGAGCCCTCACCAGCAAGGAGCTGGGGTGCTGAGAAGCCAGGACAGGATCAGGTCCAGGGCAGCAGCTGGCACCAGACGTGGATGGGGGGTCACCAAGCAAGTCTGTAGCAACAGGACAGGTACAAGGGCAAGTCGGGAAGCTGACCTGGAGGAGCTGGGTCAGGGTCAGAATCACAGCAGCAGCATCCAGGGCAGGCACCACTGCAGCACAGCAGCACGGTGGGGCCAGGGGCAAAACCTCAGCTAAAAACATCTCCCAGAAAGCAGGAGGGAAGGTCTGTGCTTCTGTGTGTCTTCCCAACAGCCCTGATCAGTGGAGCTTGGTTGACCTTGGATATAGCCAGCTATGCTCCAGAAGGGGATTTGCCCAGGGTCCTGCAAGGAGATTCCATTTTTCCATCCCTGTTTAGAAATACAATTTTCTCCTTCTTCTCCTACTCTCTTTGACAGGTATCAGTCAGAACTGCATCTCACTAGTACAAATTGAAATTTTCACAAGTCTTCAGCAGGCTAATTGTTGAGTGACTTCACAATAAAAGAAGAAAGCAAGTATATTTTAATTTTAAGAATACATCTGGGGGATTAGAAAACAGGTTTAGATAGAGGAAGAGCTCCTTAACATACTGCTTGATCTATGCAGGGAGTATGAAAACCAGGGGGTGGAGTTATCCCTTTAAATAAAATAATCCATTTAGAGGAGCTGGTCCATCCCTGGTGAAAAGTCGCACAAAATACATGTTATTGCTACTAATGCTCCCACTACTAAGCACATCTACCCCTTTGGGGGGATTGTGCTCTAAATGTGGCTTTAATGCCTATTAAAGACAGGTAGGCTTCAAGTAAATGGGCAGCTTCCCTTGCCAGGAACAGCTCTGCACACCAGTGCTGGGTCTGGATCCAGCAGCACCAGACAAAAGTGCATATGGAGCAAGCTCTCCTTCCTCATTCTTCTATGCAAATGCTGATGCCTCTGGAAAGAGAAAAAGTCTGATTAATGTGGTTGCTTTCATTTTATTAATTTCATGCTATGTACAGGCATAAATATGTGTGGTGATAAGAAGCAGTAATGGAGAAGGCAATGAGCACATGGAGAGCCAGAGAGGGGACATGTGGACCAATTACAGTATTAAATATACAAACTTTTCAGTGCTTGTCATATTACTTAAATATTTGGAGGTTAGTAGTCATATGATGGAGATGGAGCATATGTTAGGTTTAAAGAAAGGGAAAATTAGGGAGTGTGCAGAATCAGACAGGGACCTCCTGACCCAGAGGTTTATTCTGATGTTTCTTGGGACTCCTCACTGGTGGAATAACTTCTCAGTGTCTGCCTTGGGAAGATGGACCTGCCTGCCTGCCTGTGGAGGCCAGTGATTCCCTGCTGAACCAGCAGGAATATTATATCACTTATCTGCTTCTGAGGATGGAAAGAGACATTTACAAGGACCAGATCCCACCAGAGAACAGCAGTGTTTGAAGCAATCACTGCTAGATAATTTGGACTTGAAATGTCTGAATGTCCAGGGCTCTTCTTTTCTAGACACAGGGATGGACATAGTGTTTGTGCTGGAATGGGAGGTCACAAAAACCAGGGACATTTTTCCCCATCTTCATTCAACAAATTCCAAAGATCTAACAACAGACCCCCAGAGAAGCTCTTTCTCAGCAGCAGCTGGTACAGCCTGAAGCCTGGATGCTGCTGGTCAGTGTTCAGGACTGCCAGGGATCCTGCATCTCTGTCAGTCAAGACCAGTATTTAGAATATGCTGGCTTTTTCCATGGAGCAGGAGGGAATTGCAAAGTTTTAGCTGTAAAATAATATAGCTCAGGAGTATTTCAGGAATAAATATTTGCAAAGTTATATGAAATTATGAATGCAACAGTGTCCAATCTTTCAGCTTTGAACACTTACTGAGTTAGCCCTGTATTTCTATGTGCAAAGCCTAAAAATCTGGCTATGTTTATTTATTGATCTAGCAGTTTTAATTCCATTAATTGGTAAATTGCTGTGGGGAAATGAGCATATTGAACTTTTCTGAACTCCCACATATTGGTTGCTCTAAGCAAGATCCAAGTATGGCAAAGAGGCTTGTCACTGTGCAATATCACATACAGAATATGAGCAGAAAAAGAAAAGGCAAAAGTATGTGTGGAGGGAATTTTTCACAATTAGGAAACCTTGAAATAGACTGTTGGCCCTGAATTTGCCAGAATGGAGAATCAAATGGATTCACTAAAAGGGAAATAATTTGCAATAATAGCATCCCACATTTCCATCTTCACCCAGAACAGATGTTTTTCTAGCTCACAGCAGGATATAATAGTCCTGGAGTGAGAAAAAAAAGGATAGAGGAAAGCAAAGATCTTATAGGTAAAGCTGATGTAGATGCTGCTCTGGCTTGCAGGTAGATACTTCTCTCAGAAGCTAATCTAGCTAAGAATTCACTTTGACTAACTCATGAGGAATCCCAAAGAAACCAGCTCTTGGAGATCTTATAGGTAAAGCTGATGTAGATGCTGCTCTGGCTTGCAGGTGGATACTTCTCTCCAAAACTGTCAGAGCTAATCTAGCTAAGAGTTCACTTTGACTAGCTCATGAGGAATCCCAAAGAAATCAGCTCTTTATTAAATTCAGGGGGATAATCTCATGCTTTGAACTTGACCTATTCTATTCTGGGTGTCCTGCATTCCATACTCTGGGTTACAGGAAGATAAAGTTGCTTCTTCAAGCTCTTGGAAAGAGGATTGACATGGGATGAAGGCAAATCTCATGGAAAGACTCCAGGGACCAAATGTCAGGCCACCAGCTCTTCAGTTGAAGAGAGCTAAAAGAAGAGGGCATCCTTGGCAAATGATTACAAAGGAGTAATAATTTGTTCAAGCCACTGAAAGGATTCCTGACTGCAGGAATCCCTCTCTTCACTTGGCCTGAATACACATGTATTCCTTCTTTGAATATTTTATGCTGTTCTGGCTTGTAGCATGCATTCCACTACTGTGCCCTGGTTTGAATGTTGTTTTCTTATGTCATTTGGAACAGTCTCAAGAAAGAAGAGAAAAATGCTTTTAAAGGAAAGAAAAATTAGCAAAATGGACATTTCCATCCCTAGTATCTGGGGCAACAGATGAGGTTGTGAAAAATATGCCTGTAGGGCAAAATTCTGCTCTCATCACTCTTGTGCCCATCAGAGACAGTTCCAATTTAAAGCACTGAGGATCATGCACTGTGGAGCTACACTTTGTTAATTTATTATCCCTCACCTTAATCTGGTGTATAAATAATGACAACAGGCAAGCGTGTAGCAACAGCTGTAGATTGCTCTGTCCTAGCAAGCAAGCAGAGTTAGATCAGGAGGTTCAAATATGAAAGAACTTTAACATGTCAGTTTAAAAAGCTCCCACGTTTTCTATTTCAAAATATCACATCAGCCCATAGCAGTCTTTCAGAGAAAAGGTAGAAACAAAATTGAGAGAGAGGAAGTTTGATAAATAAACTATTTTAAATAGCTATTCTCTAAGAATTTATCAGGATGAGATAAGGGAATTGGCTCAGAATTTTTGGCCGGCCACTTTGTAAGTGATAACACTGAGTCAAAAAGAGAAAGCTTTTTTCATTTGATTGGTTTCAGTTTTAATAAATCTATGCTGCATTGGTATGCAGAGTGATTAAGCCTTCCCTTTGCCATTCAACACACAAATGGCCAGAAACCAGCATTTTCATCATGAGTTTCATTTCTTCCTGGATTAGTTTTCTGACATGTCTCAGTTGGCTCATCCCTCTAGGAGCATTAAACATTTACATTTAGGCAATGTGAATTACCCTTGAGTTGTTCCCTATTTAGGTCCCGTCTGTGAGGATTCATACTTTTCATGTCTTGAACAGGAGTTTGTTTTAACTCTGATTTCAAGCAAGGTGTATCTACAGACACACCAAACTGGCCCAGGGATCACATGAGGATCTCAGAAAAGTGTGCCAAACCTTTCTTCTAGATGCCTGCTCATAGATACCAGAACTGGGGGATGATAAGATAACGTGTAAATAAGCTACTGGGTCTTCAGATAGAATTATACTGTAAGAAAACCCTGCCTTGCTTGGGAACTGTTCCTGGATGTTTCCTGCAATATGTGAGGAATCAAAAGAAAACACTGAGAGCAGCAGAATCGTCTTTGTGCAAGTACAAAGTAAAGGTACAGAATTTCTTTCATTTTGTGTAGGGTGTAGGCTGTGTCCACCTGTAGGAGGATAGATCAGCTGCCCACATGGTGCCCAGGGTGGACAAACTATCATATTTAAAAGGCTTTCCTCCTCCTTTGGGGAAGATGAAAACAGGGGCTCCTGCAACAGAGTGTGCACAAGGGAAGTATTTCACAGAGATACCAATCAATAAATGATGAATTGCTCTGGGCATGTCTCAGCCATAACAACTGTGCTCATCTGAGGGGAAGGCTTTGCTTCACATCAGTGAAAGTAGCAGGGACAAAGTGTGTGGGAGCCATGCAGAAAGGCTGGGGGGAAGAATGTGGGAGAGAGCAAAATAAGTAGAGAATGGGAAACGTTCAAGAATGTTTGCCAGTAATGATTACGATTATGATCATGATTATGATGATAATAATAATAATAATAATAATAAAAGAACTTGCTTAGTTAGGCTTACTAATTGTTCTAGGACAGGTGTGGTAGTGAGTAGAGAGCAGCATAAATTGTCAGAAGTAAAATGTGGTTTGTTTCTGGGCTTTGGGCACACTGGTATAATGCATACAAAACCATTTCTTTGTCTCGGTCAATGTGCTAGAAATCCCAGACCTAAGGGGTTGAAAAATCACTTCTTCACTACTGAAATCTCAGTCCATTAACATTAATTTAATCATCTGCTGGTGTGTAGCTGATGCAGACATTCCTTTATATCCCCACAACGACTTCCTAACTATTCATCTTCAGTTGGTGGGCAGGCAATAAACACCTCTTCACAGGTCACTGACTGATTTAACTAGGTTCTAGGTTAAAAAATTACAAGATTGCATTGCCAGTAAGTCTTCACACTGCAGTCCCTTGTGCAGATGTTTGGAGCAAGAGTAGCATCCAGTGGTCAAAATGTTAATTACATTATATTGAGGGCATTGCATGCTGGAAGCACCTTAACAACTCCAGCTTTCTTGCAGCAAAAACGCAGGTGAGCAGAAGCCTTGAAATTTCAGGGTCATGCTTACATTGCACAAAGGAAACCTATGCAGGGTAACACATCTGTCTTTCTGCAAGGTTGGTGTGTGTTTTTTCTGCTGATGCCAAATGAAATCTACTGACCTTTAAGTTTGTAAATTCTAAGATGGATGGATGGATGGATGGATGGATGGATGGATGGATGGATGGATGTCGCTGCACATGGATACCATGCACATAAGGAAGGCAGGAGGAAGGTGAGTGGGGAGGAAGGTACTGTGACCTTGGTGTGATGTCTGGGATGAAACCTTGAGCACAGGACACTGCAGAGCAGCCATGCTTGCAGTGCTGTGACTCGACTTGGCTCAAGGATCTCAGGCACCATGCACAGCTGAAAGCAGCAAACCTCTGTCCTGGAAATAGGATGCCAGCACTGCCAGGGGGAATAGGTGGAGTTTGACTCATAATCAAGGGAGATAGGAGAGGGGATGTCCTTAGGGGAGGGCAGCACCTACCTATTTATTGGTGAGGGCATGTGGTTGGAGCTGTGGAGGTGGAATCTGCTTTCCTCCTCCACAAATGCTCTTTATCTTCACCTGGCCTGGGGAGTGAGAAATAGGGGCAAAAGGTGAGTCACACATTGAGAGGACAAGCCTTGCTTGTGCTTTGTAGACTACAAGAAAAAAGTGACCTCAGATAAAGGCCCTGCATGTACTCAAGGGCATGGAGAAAGGAGACTTGTTGAGTTTCTTGTCAGTCAGGAGAAGAGGTTTCATTAATCACACTGCAAGTGAGGGAGCTGCCAGGTGTTCAAGGGGGAGCACTGGGTTTAGTCCTCCTAGCAAAACAGGTACCAGCCAGAGAACAGGGAGCATGCCATCCAAAAGGAAAACAAGTCTGTTGGAGACTGCTAGGCTAGGATGTCAGAAATTTAGCAAGTGATAACTCAGGTTAGACATCTAGGGCTAATTTTTTCCCTGGAACTGCAATAAATGATAAAAATTAAAATAAATAAAGAAATAACATATAAATAAAAAGCTAGTTTTAGAAAGTCCACCACTCATGTCCTTGTGCCATGTCAGCATCACAGATGAAGGACCCAGGAAGGATCCCAGGAACAAACCTGGATGCAGCTTTATAGGAGTGCACAGAGCTCTGCCTTTCCTGGGCAAAATGCTCTGGTCTCCCCAGCACCAAGAGACTTGTTTTGCTGCATTTCTGTGGCCTTTCAGTGCACCATTACTCTGTGACCTCGAGGCAGTAAAACTTGTCTGGGGCAGTTAATGATTCTCCCTGCTCCCATGCAAACATTAGCCAAGGTAGGGGAGAACCAGCTGCGAGGGCTGCCTCACTTTCTTTTCCTTCCTCCTTTACTAACAGCAGAAATGTTGCAGCTCTAATGCAGAACCACACTTGCCCAAAGTGCTGGAGAGAGGAATTCTCCCTTCACTGTCTTTCCTGCTGTGTGTGTCTCCCACAAAAACACTGTGAAAAGGTCAGATACTGAGGCACACACAGGGAGAGTTCACCCCAAGGGCAAGAATGTTACTTAATTCCAGGCTGCCTTGCATGCCTGGGTGGATATATTTTCAAAATTATTTCCTTCAGGTTCACACTATCTGACGTGAAATGGAGCACCCCATTAGAAAAACCTTTTACAAAAGAGTTTCTCCTGCTTTCCTAGGAATGCTTGGTGGATTTTCCATCACGTGTGTGCTTGGCACAGTGATGTCTCTGTGTTATGCTGAGTTCTGCATGCTGCAGGATTGCTCAGCAAGTCTTGTTGGAGCACATGGCAGAGGCAACTTCACACAATTTTATGGGACAAATTGAAGGGCTCTCCTCTCCCCACCCCACCTGACTGCTCAGGTAGGCTGTGACACCTTCACATTTCCAGCAGATTGCTGTGGGCATGGCAGCTCCACGTGCTGTGATGGTGTTAGGGCACTAAATGCCACTGCTTGTGTCTCAAGATCTCAGGTATTTTCTCCAAGGGAGAATGAATGCCATAGGGCAGCTAGATGGTGAGTACAGGATCGTGTGAGCCTCCAACATGTGGGCTTGTCCTCACACTGTGGCAGCCCAAAGCACCATAACCTCTTCTGTCAGATGCCTGGTAACCAAACCAGCCTTCCTGCACTTATCCCGAGATAAAAGTACACCATCCTTTCCTGCAGAAAGCAATGAAGCCTTCTACTGCCTCACAGGGCAAAACTTGTTTAACTCTCCTCCCTGAAGACTTAATGAAAGAGCCTGGGAAGATGAGCTGTACACAGCATGCATTAACCAGAATATTAAGAAAACAGACCAGAATCTGTTTCGGACATAATTTGCACTGCATCCTGCACAGCGCGTAGGAAAGCAAAAGAGGGAACTGTGCCTTTGCCAGGACATGAAGACTCAATGAGTTTCCAGAGGTTTTGGTGTCCCTTCTGAAAACCTGACTGTGTGGGACACATTATATGGGGTGCATACACCTCTTTGCTGCACCACATTTGATTGTGTTAGGAACTATCAGTGCAACCTGTTGTGCTTTTTTTGGCCTATGAATATTAAGTGCTGGGGTACAAGGCCGAGGTAGGTTCCTAATCCATACAAAAGCTGTCCTGGAAATACTTTGTGAATTCTCTGTGACAAACACAAAATGTTCATAGAAATAGTCCTATAAATAAATTACATAAACAGAATGCAATTAAAGTATCCCTAAACTGCATGTACTAAAAAAAGCAAACAGCAGTAAATATGATAACTTGTACACTGTAGAGATGTTTAAATTACTGAATAAAAGTAATTAACACTGAGAGCGTGTAAGTTTGGGAGAGGGTTCACAGTCACAGTGGGCACTTTTTCTCTTTGAGGCTGCACAGTGCCAGGAGCAGCATGGCTCTGAGGGATAGCAAGAGTCAGCTCATTCCAGGTTGCTTAGTTTCTGTGATAACAGTGCTAAAAATCTGATCACACCCCATTCTGGAAAGCCAAGGACACTGCATAGAGATGTAAGACTCTAGAGTGCCTAGAGGCAGTGATTCCTTTTCAGATATTCCTCTCAGGTTTCATAGTATGCTGATACAGGAAAGCACCCTGGCATGAGGATCTAGTATCTAATGGGCTGCATATTGGCTGCGGGCTGCTTTGCATTTTATTGATTCTTGGCAGAGGCAGTACTGGTTCTTGGCTAGAGGAGTAGGAGTCTGATTAGCAGCATAAGCAAGGCAGGTCTCAGGGGTCATCTGGGTGACAGCTGCTTGCAGAGATGGGCAATGGGTGCTGGGTGTTTGTACTCTGCAAGCCTTCTTGCCTGTTGACACCACACTCTGAGCCAGCACGGGAAGTGCACCTGTGAAGCACCACCAGGACCTGGCAGGTGCAGCCCCAGTGCTCCTCACCCTGCAGCCTCCTGCCAGCCAAGGGCAGCACGGGCATCTCTACCCACCTAGCAACAGCAAGACCTGACTGGCAATAAGAGAGCACCTTGCTACAGCCTTCTCTGAATCTGAAATAAATTTTATCTCCCTTGTGAGCATGATCAGATTCCTCATCCAGTTATCAGTCCTGTTTTGCAAGCAGTTGCAGAGTCAGAGGGGTTTGTGGCTTTGCTTTGCAATGTGCTTGTTCCTTGTACTTTGCTTGTTACCAGAATAAGACCAGCAGTAAATGTAATGTTACACAGAAAGGCCCCGCTATCAAAAGCCTCTTAGCACAAGAATATTTTTGTAGAAAGCAAAATAACGTGCTAAGATTTGTGAAGCTAATAAACTAACCCAGGCTTTCTACGCTGATTTCCTACAGTAATTCCCAGCACAGCCAAAGAGCACGATCCACAACTCTTTTGTCTGTAAACACTTTCCAAGGCCATTTGACTAGAATGAGGTGTGGGCATGCAGGCAGATTTGTTTAGTGCTTCCCAGCTGCCCCCTCCTCCTTGCTGTCCTTGAGCTTCTTCTCAGCTATGTCTGAGGTAAATGTGGTTTCACTCTGGGGTCTCATGCAGAAGTCCTGCTGCAGGGAAGCAAGGACTGGTTTTATCTTACAGCCTCTGCAAGCCCTTTCTCCAGAAAGGGAGAAAGTCTTGGGCACCTGCAGATGTAACCAGAGTAACCTGGGACTGCAAAGTGATGCAGGAAAACACCTGTAGTCAAACCAAATGTTGCAGTTTAGGGGTGTAATACAAGTGTTTTGACTTTCTTAAATGTAAAATTATTCCCAAACCGAAGAGCAATAAAATCTCTTGTCTGGTGCTCAATTCCACTTATGCCAGGACACAGTTTGAACACACCTCTGCCCCTAAAATGCAGAATTCTTTGGTTCAAACAAAGTAGGTTTAAAGGTAAGCCCTAAGGCCTGCAGGTGGGGCAGTAGAAGCATTGCATAATAGCATCAGACCTTCCTAATACCTTCAAATTCCTGCATATCCTAAATACAGCTGGAAAACAGAGCCCCCCAACCCATACTAGAGAGCAGCTGCAGTTTGATGAGAAATATGGTCAGCTAATACTAAAGAAAGAAGAGCCAGAGGAGAAACACTAGCTGCTAATATTACAAATACTTTCCCCATATAGATACTTTATGTAAAAAAACTAAAAGTAACATTTTATTTCTCCAAAGTTTAAATTTGTCCCTAAAGCAGTCCTGGGAATGCAGTGTGAAAGTTCTGTTGCTCCTTGTGATTCAAAACAAAGTGTAGTTGTTCAAGAGCTTTGAACCAGCCCAGGATTTATAATACTTGTAAAGCTGGTTCAGCTAGACTGGCAGAAGGTCAAGGTCCTGCTTTTAGAACTCAAATTTGAGTGTTACCCTGCACAAATATGTTCTTCCTTCAAGAAAGACTCTGGGTGCAGACTAAGGCTGTTGCTTTTGCTTTTACAGGGAGACAGTTTGTGACTGTGTGTTCTGCTAAATGTACCTGGGAGGATTTCATACCCTTCCATTTTCCAGGTCATCTGTCCCTCAGGGAAAAGAAATTAAGGGGGCAGGGGACTTAACGGCAGAGAGTGATAAAATCATCGTTGATGCAGAAAATAAAAGCAGATAATAACTTTCTCTTAGAGCACAAAACATCATAAGGCATGAAACAAAATAGCTAAAGCAGTGGAAAGTACTTCTTAACACTGTACACCATCGAGCTGTAAAGCTCCGTGTCACAGGACACCAGGAGTCTGGAAAGCTGTCATAAGTTGAGAGAACAATTGGGAAAAAAAAGAAAGAAAAAGCCATCAAATACTGTTTAATATTAATCATCCCTTCTATCTAAGGTGGTCCCAAGCTGCAAATGGCTGTAGACCAGAAAAATACTTTGTGTAATATCTCGGGTTTTTTTCTACCTTCTGCACCTGCTGTTGTTCAGTGTTTCGCCTCATGTAAAGAAAGGATTGAAATGAGGATCAAAAGATCAAACTTTTAAATTGGGAGAATTGCAGAGCTTGAACACAAGCACCCTCAACAGTAGCTGCTGCTCTCTCTCAGTGAACAGCAGACAAATACCCTCCCCCTGCACTGGCACTGTTATCAGTTTCCCCATCTAGGATGTCCAGCTCTAAAAACATTAAACGCCCCATTCTCATCTCATTCCACCCAAAAAAGGGAAAAGCTGAATCATGGCAATGCATAGCAGATGACGAACACCGGGAAATCTTTTATTTCCTTTCTCTTTTATTTTCTAATTGACTGGAATATCCTAATTTCCTGAAATATGCAGCTATGTCTCCCAATAATTTAAATCCTTTAATTGTGGTTTGGGCTTTTTTAGAAGAGAGAGTAAAGACCAATGCTAATTGTCTGCACTCTTCCCCACTCCCCAGCTCTCTCTTGTGCTGTGATCGTGGAGATCAGGAGCTGAGAAGGAAGCAGAGGAAGGATGTCGGGGTGTCCACAGCCATTCACAGCCCGGGAGCCTCCCCACCACGGGGGTGCCACACGTGCAGAGAGCATTCCCCAGCTCGTCCCCTCGGCAGGGGCAGATGTTGAAGCTGGCAGAAAAGCAGACCAAAGGGCAGTGTTCCCAGCTATTGGAGCAGGGTTTTTATCTCCCCTGATGTTCCTGCAGAGATGGAACACGACCCCAGCACAACCTCCCTGTCTCAGGGACCTGCTCCCCAGCATGGCTCTGGCAGTGCTTAAGCAGGATGTAGCTCAAGGCAGAATTTGGTTCAGGATCTATTTTTGTCCCTGTTCCTTTTCAAGAATATAATCTGTTAAATTAAATCAAACATTTTCTCCTGAATAAACAAACCACTGCATACTTTCCTTTTCTTCCAAACATACCTTTTAATTACAAGAGAAGAGGACTTGGCAACTCCAGCTAAAGACAGCCCCCTGAGCAAACAAACAAGCAAGTAAATAAAAGAGCTCCTCAGAAGGCTATCTTTATAGAAAAGACTACTTTTTAACCTAATTTTGAAATTAAGTTTATGTATAAAGTACCAAAATAACATGGAAGAGAATAATGAATATTCTGAGGTTAGCAGTACCACGCTCTAAAATTGAAATTTATAACTAAAATGCAGCAGGGGAGGAACTTCAAAGGATCTGACAAGCCCCCAGCGTTTGAAATACCATCAGATCAATAGCTGCACAAAAAGAACACCAGAGTTGTTTGAAAAGGCTGGGGTTTTTCCAGGTTCACCCTTCATTTGGTTTCTTTTTGTTGGTTTTAGTTTGGGGTGGGGGTAGGGGGAGCTGAGGAGTGGGGAGGGGTTTAGTTGTTGGGATTTTTTTCAAGAAATCCCAGATGTAGGTACAGATATTTTTTGCTTTAAGTAACTCTTACAAGTCAATGAGACTTGCTTTGTGTTTTTGAAATTCTACAGAAAGTGTTCCCTTGACCAGTGTTTTCTTTAACGTTTCCAGGAATCATTTGGTTGTAAGGAATTTAAAACTTTTCTTTGCAATATTTTAAAAATAGAAAGCTTCATATTTGAGAGAGTCTGAAAATGTGAAGTCTCGGCTACTAGAGCTAAAAATTTTGAATAAATACACAGTATCTCATTCTATTCCTCAAAATACATGTACTGATTTTCAGAGCAGTGAGTTTGGGGTTTTAACCATATTTTATTTGAATTTAAAATTAAGATCTTTGCAAATTCTATTTGAAAATTACTTTACACTTTTCCAACAGAGGAATCTAATAAACATAATAAAAATTAGAAGAATGTTTCACAAAATAATGAAGGAAAATGCACAATTTAAATGTTTGTTGCAGAATCTATGATATAACTCTTGCAATATGTATTCCTAAGCACTGAATTATTTTCAAAGGTAACAGAAACTCAGCTGCTCTGCCATTATAGGGAACAACATTTTCCTTCTCTAAAGAACAGTATTCTCAACTTTTTCATCAGACCTTGTTTGGAAAGCCTTTTAGCACTTCAAGCTCAGTCCTGGACACTACTGACTCAGCCAGGCTCAGTCCCTTTTGGAAAAACAAACCAAACTGTCACTGCCTCCATCTGCCACCATTTCCCCAAACTACTTACTGGGGGAAAAGTCTTAAAATTATGGCAGTGGGTTCCAGTTAAGTTGTTTTTTTTTTTAATTGCTTAAATTAAATTTTTTATGTTTATGAGTAAGACTTTCTGTTTTGTAAAATAGGTGAAAGCAACCAAAGAGATGCCAACGTGCTCCTGATAACAGGTGCAGTAGTAGAGGAGAAGAAAAAGGAAATTATTTTGGGGTGTTCCAAAATGCTAGAGCAGAATTGGTACAGCAAACCACAAGCTGAACCAAAACATAACACAAGCTAGTTTAAAGCTTGAAACTGTACTTTAAAATGCTGGGGTCTGTATGAAAGAGAAACAAGGAGGAAACAGCAGAGAAGCTCTTTTTAATACTTCCAATAAAGGTAATTCTCTAATTTTTCCTGCCACAGATAAGGAAATATTTAATGACTTAATTAACCCACCCTTCCCATGAAAACCATCACGCTGCTAAATTTCCACAGCCACCTATGAAGCATTCCTGAGGTCCCAGGGGTGGTGGCAGTGGAGCTGGGGAGCCCTGGGACCCTGTCCAGCCCTGCCAGGCCAGGCAGGGGCAGGCAGCCAGAGGCAACACAGGAGACCAGGCAGGAAGGAGGAGTGAAAGTCCTGCAGGGAGTGAGGGCAGCAGGGAGAAAAGAGAAGGAAATGTAGCAAGTCCAAATGCATAAATCATTCACATGGGTTGATATATTTACATGGGGGTAGAGCAGGCACACGCTGCGGCTGATGGCGCTCCAGATCCTTGTTTGCACTTCCACTCACCTTAGGCTGACAGTTTGCATTTGCTGTTATTACAGCACTTGAAATAACTGGAAGAATAAGCAATCTAGTGCTTCAGAATAATCCTTCCCTCCCCCAAATATTGTCCCTATTATATTTCTGCAGTAACAGAGCTCTGACACCTCCACTGCATGAAGTCCATGTGTCAATACCTCCTCCATCATTCATCCTCCCTCCATTCCTGCTAACCCTCACACCCTGCTTTTGAGGGGCTCCTCTGTCTCAGGCTGATACTGGGAGTTGAGCAGTGCCCGGACCAAAGATCTGTTGGCCCTGTAGCTCCTTGGAGGCTCCTAGAACAAAGAAAGGAAAGGAAAGATCCAGTGGGTGCCAGCTGGATCCACTGTCTCCAGGTAGATGGGGAGGAACCACCTGCTGATCTGTCATGTACTCATCAGGACTGGGAAAAAAGTGAAAAATTTCAAGAGGAACAGCAAAATAATTTTAAAATCACAGAGAAGATGAAGGGAAAAAAGCATCAAAGCTAAAAGTGCTACTAAATACTTCAGATGATCTATTCTAGCTGCCCGTTTTCAGGCTTTTTAATAACAAATTGATGATAAACAATGATGGTTGTCACCCTAGGAATAACTGGGCTCTCCTCTCCTTATTCTCAATTCTCTGTAAATACATTCAGCTGCAGCAGGATCATGTTTCCATTTGGACACTGTATCCCATTTATCCCCATTGGGATAAATGGAGCAGTATCCAAATGGAAATATGCTCAGCAGAGCATTCTTCTGAGAGATTTGGGAGACACCATACTGAAGTCTGACAGAGGGTGAAAGAGCAGGGATATCCAAGAGAGCACAAACACCTTCCCAAAGGAGTGACTGGGCACCTCAGAAGAGGTTTCTAAATGGATGTAAGAAGAATGCTGCTCTGTTCTATCTCTTCTTCCTTGTTTGAATTGTTCCCCCCTTTCATCAGCAGTGTCTCCCCTCCAAATATTTTTCTTCTTAACAACACCCTTTCCATGGGCATTTTTTACCCCAGAACCACAGTATGCTGTGCAAAATCCTTAATTTCTCCAGGCAGGACTAGGAAAGATGCAGTTTAAATTATCAAAAGTGCTATTTCATTAGCACAGCTAATACTGGTTTCCCTATTCAAATACACTACAAGATAACTTTCATTATCCATTTAAACAAACATAGTTTTCACAGATGCAAGTATGTAAATAAATGTGTGTCTGTTCTTGTTTTACACTCAGCCATGGCTGTGCTGACACCGTGCTGCTGATCATTTCATGTCACATTTAGCATGGCCTTGCTACTCTATCCTATTAATGATTTTTTGTAATTTCCTGTTTCCCAGGAGAATGCAGAGACTGACTCTCTAGCCTTTCCTGCAGTGTAAAGTGATGTTCTTTCCCTCCCATGTTCATGTGCTCTAAAAGCAAACTTTTGCAATATTTAAAGCAAAGTCTCAGGGAACAGAGCGCAGCCTCCTCGCCAGCTGTAATTACTCCCTGAAGCAGATCACATCCTGCACAATCACAAAGATGACACCACTGAAGACCACACCTGGTGAGCACAAAGGAGCCTCAGTTAAGAATGGACAAGCAATGGAAAGGTGGGGGGTGTCTTTTATGACATCCAGAGCTGGAGGGAATGTGCACAATTCTTCCAGAGGGCTTCCAGCTGTACCGTTAGGACTGACTTAAATGTTTTCCCTTTGTGTATCTATAGGCATTTTACCATTTCCCTTTGGTGCCCAAGCTCTAAAAAGTAACTCTACAGCAAACTGCAGGGTGTAGTGGAGACATGGCCTTCATCACTGCCTGCTGCCCACCTTTCTCAGCAGCTTGGTAGCTTGTGGTTTCCCACTGTAGCTGATGTCTCAACACAGCTAAAGCTTCACCATGCTCTGTTTTCGGCAGCTTTGTGGCTTTCATGCTCTCAAGCACGTTTCAATCTGCTTTTCCCTTCCCATTTCACTGTGCTCCTTTTCAAAGTGGTGCTTGTGGACAGAGAGGCCTTGAAAAGGATGAGCCCAGAGCAGCAGGTTCCCTGCAGAAATCAGAGGCAAAGGCTAAACAAAAGGTAATCTATACCCTATGACTCGTTAAGCCACAGGGTATCCATATTTCAGAAAGGCTGTTTTTGAAGTGGCAGCTAGTTTATAAGTTCACCTGCTCATCCACCGGACTTCCAAGCAACAAGGGATGTAGTTGAATTTGAGCTGTACATGCTATGAGAACTTCCCCACCACTTCTAATTTTCTGAAGCTGGATAAATCGTCTCAAAATTCTGTGTTTGCAGAGATTTTGGCTTTGCACAATGATTTCACTGTATTTGCCCCTGTAATTTTTATCTTCTGTTTGTTTGTGCAATATTTTAATGGCTTTGACTTTGTGACTTTACAGCATCTAAAGTGCTACAGCAGAGAGGAACAATAACATTTTCATTAGAAGGCATTGCCAGTCTGGGTTTTAATTCAGACTTTTCCAGCTGCTGATCTGTGGTCCAGTGACTGAAATGTATGTCCAAAGCATTTTCTTTTAGATTTTTTTTTTCTTGGTCAAAAACAAGAAGACAAATCCTACACTTTCATTTTGTGTCCATCCTTGGCCTTAGAGAGCCCATGAACAACCACAATGATGTCCCTTTAGAAACGTAGCTCCTGAGTAAGGGCACACATGGGCGCACCAGTGTGCCTGCTTCCCAAAGTATGTGAACACTCAAGCTTTGAAATCTGCCTGTTTGCTGGCAGAGCAATGAGCCATGCAGTATCATTGATATAAAGCTCCCCAGCCCAAGTCTGAAGCCTGCAAAGATATTGAACTGAAGGGAAGAGCTGCAAAAACCAGATGAGCAAATTACAATTCATCTCTTTCTGCTTAATCTGGGTACCAGTAAACATTTTTTTTTAAAGCTGCTACCTAATACTCTCACAGAAGCAGATAACTTGGTAAATTTTTCTCAGGTGATAGTAAATAATATTTTGCATTTATTTATTATTTATTTAGTGGCTTTTTTGGCAAACAGTTGCTTTATACCAACTCATCTTTTTAGCACAGGTTAACATTTCATAAATATAGAAGTGCAGAGATTCCCCTTTAAAATTCTACCTGAAAGAAAACAGTTTAAAATTATTCAGCTGAAGGCAATAGCAATTCTGAGACTAAAGCTAAAGTAACAACTGTACATAAATTAACAACTGGAAATAAATTAATCAGCATATTCTTCAGCATTTTTGTACTAGTAACGCAGTTGTAGTAAACCTGCATTCATCTGTGTTCTTGTTGCTTTGTCCCATATTCTGTGGCAGTATCTGCTAGTAATGCATTAACAAAAATCACATTCCCAAGGCATGGAAACACTTTTGTTAGCTCCTGACGTTATTAAGGTATCTTGAATCAATAGAGCTGGCCACTTACTGCGAGAATCGGAAATGCTGTGGGAGGTAATTGCTTCACAGCAAATGACTTCACATAATTTGATAGTCACTAGGTCTCATGCATTATTCTTGCTGTTAATCCACTGTGATTTATTATCCATTTCTACTCCATTTATAATCACTTTACTGTTCAAGGTTTTTCCTGATCTTTGCTTCTTAGAGTCCAGTCTCACATTTCATTGCTGGCAGTTAAAATCGAGAACAAAACAGATTAAACAATTGAAATGTTGTGCCCAACAAATATGTTTCACTTGTACTGTGTCTGGAGGGTGTCCTGGGCAGTCCAATCTTCCAATTTTTCTTTTCTTGTGGTAAGTCAAAAAGAGTATGTCAGTAAGACTCCCCTTTTTGGAGTAGCAATTATTAGATTTCACTTCACTTCCCAATCGAGCTACAAATACACAGCACTGTGCCTTTTCATGGTGCAGCTGACATTTATAGAGCATGTGTTGGAATGCTTTGAAAATATAAAGTTATCCATTATTTGTGTTTTCCATGGTTTTAAGGGTTGTCACATACAACCCCTTTTGGACAGTAGATGAAAACAGTCCTGGCTGATCTGCATTCCCTTCCACTCTGTTTTAACAATTTCATTCTGTTAATATTTCTCTAGGATTACTCTGCTCGAGGGAGGCTGGGCCAGATGACCCCCTGTGCTACCTTCCAACCTTATCCATTATGTGATTCTGTGATTCCCAAGTGAGAGATGTGGGTGAGAGCCCTCAGGTGAGGAGTGGGAAGAGTGGCCAGAGCTCCCTGCAGATTTTCCAGAGCTGTAAGTGGGCTCTATGCTACCCATGGGGAGCAGGCAGGACAGCCTCAAAATGTCTCTCTGCTTGGAGCTGTCTGTCCAGAATTCCAGCACAATATTTTCATAATTGTCAGTGCTGCATGTGAAATAAAACTTTGTCAAAACAGGAAGGAGAGAGGGCTTCTCTGTGCCAAGATAGCAAGGATCAGCACCAGAACCTGGAATAATGTTCTTTGTTTGCCCCAAAGCCTACAGTGCTTGTGTTGGATTGCTTTATGGGCAGTAAGGCAGGGGATGCAGGTGACAGCTCAGAGCTAAGTAACCTCTGATGAGGCTCCTCCTGTTTGCCTCTAAATAAAACTGAAATATTTGGAGCTGAGCTACATGAAGGCTAAGAACAGAAGGAGGCAGCATTTCCACCAGGTTGGACTAAATGACTCTCAGAGCTGTAGGATTATGCTCTTCATCACTACCAAAGCACAAGCAAGATTCCAGCCTATGAGTGACTTGAGTAGTGAGGATTATTTACTGTCCTGGGTGATCATATGATATCTGGGGTTATCTCTAGGTTCCTCAGTCAGTGGAATACCTGTAAAGTTACAGGAGGAAAAGGCATCTTCTCTCTTGGTCCTGCAGCATGACAGAAGGTTTGTCAGACTGATGCTTCACTCTCTTTCTGGTGAACACAGTTCTCCTTGTGCTATTCACAGGCTCCTGGCCTGTGTTTAGAAATCCAAGGCCATTAAAGATGCCCAGGAAGATAAGTAACACTGGGGGTGTTTGTTTTGACAGAAATTCTTTCTGCCTAAATGAGACCTTTGTTTCAGCCGAGAGTTCAACAGAAGGCTTGCCTGTGCTGTGCACACTTGACATTTTTTGTGGCTTAAGCCCATTTTATGTGGTAGTAATACATCATCAGGAAAGTACTGAGCTTTTTTGCTTGACCTTCTGTAGTTCCTGTTCCCATTTTTAGAAGCCACTTCAAATGTTGCTGTTGGTCATGTTCCATTTATATTCAATCTGTTCCTCATGTCACTGTTGTCACTCATAGTGCTAACTATGGAACTGAGAATTAACATTTGTTTTCAATGAAAGTGCATTTTCAGTCTCCTTACCTGCCACTTATTAATGGGAATTTCAGCATTACTTGCAACACACAAGGGGTTTTTTGGGTCTCTACTCATTACATGGTTATATGCAAGTTGCAACCTACTGCTCAAAAAGGGATTTTCCTATAATGAAGCCAATAATAATGTGTGACCTCTGTGGATTTGTTCATATCTCTTTCTGGTAAAACTGTGATGTAACAATCACCAACAATGAAGGATTGCATCCACAAACTCAAATGTCCCTATGATTTTGCTTTCTATCCCTTTTTTGAAGCAAATGGTGTCACAGCCATGACATCAGCGCTCTCTGTTAGGATGGGCAGATTTCCTCTCCTTCTCTTGTTCCAGTGATGTGAAGCTGATGGAAGAACTCTTTATCTAGACCTGCCTGGCAAGAGCTGGTCTTGTCACCACTTCTTGCCTGCAGGCTTGGTGCAGCTGCCCATTTTCCTGAGGGATGAGGGTCTAAAGTGACAGCTTCATTACTTAGAGACCTCCAAATGACAGGCAAGTCTGTCTCTAAATATAGCATTTTGTATCCTCTGCTAAAGTCATTCTTTTGCCATAAATGTACCATTAAGCAGGGTGTTAAAAATGGGTTCCATTTATGTTAAAAACAAGAGATTCACTGCTGCACACACCAGAGGTCTTCATGGAGCAGCAAACACTATCACTGTCCTTGTGGACACACCTGAATGGTCACTGGGTCTTCATAGAGGACCCTGTAGAAAATAAGACCTTTTCCAACTAAATTCAAACAGATCTTCCTCAGGGGTCATTTATATCAAAGAACTCATTTAAATGTGTGTGTTCTGTCTCCTTCTCCAACCCCCTTTTATTTGTCTGCCTTCCAGGTGGTGAGCAGGCTTGGACAGTTGTGCTGCTTGTATAAGAGTCCATCCCACTTCCAGCAGACAAGAGATTTTTACTAAGAACTCTTCCCTGTAGGATTTTCAGGGGGTGAGGTAAAGCACAAAGTTGAAAGTCATTATGGCAATGTCTGACCATAGGAATTTGACCCACCTGGCTTTTACAGCTCTAACTACATGAATACAGTTAAGGAAAGATAGATCTGGAAATAGCTGCCTTGGAGACATCTGTGGGGAAAAGGACATCTGGTCTTGAGACACACTAGCCTGGGCAAGACCCAGGTAAAACTTCCCCAGTTCAATCTCTCTGAAAGTTATTATATCATGTGGGCATGACTTTTAGTTTTCTTTGAAACATCTGGGGTTTTCGCAAGATAACCTGCTCATGGCCAAATGACAAGGGGTGTTACCCTGAAAGTGAGCAGGCAGTGATATTCCTTTAGATCATGTTGTATTTTGACTGAATTATGTCAGTAACAGTTTGCTGAGCCTGAAACTAAAATACATTCTGCTGGGGCTTGTCAAGAGAACTTATACCCAACATATAGCTTGCACAGTCACCCCTGAAACAGCCTGAGCCATGTGAATATTCAGCATGCATAGTTTGGCCAGTATGTTTGAACAAAGCTTTAAATTTCTTCAGGTTTTCTGAGTGCCAAGACCTTGGTAGTTCTGCAGAGCAGTAACCTGGCACAGCAAATGAAAGTACACCTAAGGAATCCCCCTGCTGATGACTGGTGTTGTGAGCAATCATGAGTCATATCTGCAGTGCTCTGAGAGGTCAACCAGAGGGTGCCACTGGAGAAGCACTGAACTGCAGCTCCTGGGCAAATCCCGTGCTCTTTAGCGTGACACTTTTCTCATAAGTCTTTGCAAGTTATCCTGCAAGGCCCTTCAGGTATCATTTCCTCCAAGACTCTGACTTATTCATACCACACACATGGAGCACAGGTGAGCACTGTGCACCAAGTTCTTACAGAAAGGCAGGGGGATAAAGGTGATGCCCCATACTGGCAAGGAGCTGCACTGGAGTTCCAGTGCAGTGACCACAAAACCTGAATGCATTTGTGTTGACCTACATGTCAGCTACAGAGGTCATCCACCTCAGAGGTTCAGCCTAAACTGGAGTCTGTACAGATCAGGATGCTCCAGATTTCCCACATGGGACAAGATTTTATCTCAGGCATTCAAAGGAATGTAGTACAGGTATGAGCAGGACAAAGTATGTTTGCAGTATAGTTTTGGTATGGCATAGTTCCCTTCACCATCTCTAGTTCGGGATAAATGCTCCCAGGGCTGCACAAAGAATTTGTTGGGTATTTATTTTCTAAGCACAGAAGACTTTGACCAAAGAGACCAGAGTGTGAACATGTTACAGACACCTCCATAAAGGAGTGAGTGAATATGTAGCAAGAAGTGGGTGCCCCGTGGCAGTAGCACTGGCTGGGCTGGCAGTGACAGGGGGTTGGCAGCAGGCTGGCAGGCACTGTGCCACCTTGGCAGGCATAAGGACAGCAGAGCAGGCAGGAAAACACTCTGCAAGAGCTGTCCCAACTGGTTCCTTGATGCCTTGACTACTTGCTTGGCAGACCATGCTCAAGCTGCAGCCCCTGAAATTCCCTGACAGCCCACCCGAAAGGCTGCAGTAGCAGCCTTGTTACCTGCTTTCAAAAGCTGCTTGTGCAGAAATGTGGGATCAGGATTTGCAGGGTCTAAGGCTGGGAAGTGGCCAAAGAGCCCCTCATGTGAGGCAGTGAATTTTGAGAGGATGTAGCATGGCTGATTGTGGACCCCAAAGGGTCCTGCTTTGTTGTCTCCAAGACTTTAACTTGTCATCCTAATGCAACCCATCCTGAACTGTATTTCTGATGTGTGCTCACAGCCCCAGATGGGAGTTCTCAGCCTGGGAGTGACACAGCTCCATGTGGATCCCGTGGGAATTATCTAGCATCACATCTTGGGATGGAGGACAGAGCCATGGGACAAACACTTGGATTGGAGCAGCAGGAGTAGGTAGGGTGCACATCCCACAGCCAAGTGCCCTTCTGCTGTTTCCTTTGCTTGTGCACAGTGCCCTTGGGAATGTGCATTCACAGCTCTGCTGGTGCTTGTACAAAAACAAGGGGCAAGCCAGACCTGCCTCCCACGCTGGGTAGGGAATGGGCAGAGCCAGTGGAGGGAGCTGCTAAGCAGGCACAAACCCAGTACCTGTGGCAGATGCAGAGGAATCAAATGGTGCTAAACTTCTGTAAACACAGGCAGAGCTCATCATCTAGGGAGTTAGGTGGTTGGTGCCAAAACCAAGCAGTAGCACAGCCCAAATCTGCACAGGAATCTCTCAGGAAAACAACATTTTGGGGTTCAGTTATCAGTGTTGGAGTTTATAAGCAAGGAAAGAGCTGCAGTGTTTGATAACCATGGAGGAGGCATGAGCTACAGGGATTACAGAAGATGCAGTTTATTGCTCACTGGACAGTTTTCTGCTTCTCAGGGCACAGGACTGAGGTAAGTTTGAGGGGGCAAGTTTTACAGCTGTTCCAAGATGACCTCAGTGTGAGGTTCTCCTCCAATGCTCAGGAAACACCCCCTTAAGTCCCTACCATACTTTTAGTGGGTCCTATTTCTTGTGAGGTAACAAGGTTATGCCTGTGTGAGAGCCCAGCTTCCTGCCTGTGCCATGAACTTGTATTACACAACATGAGTATTGTGGCACCTGAAAATAGTGATCTCCAAGCGATATTAAAGGTCAAGACCATGTAAACTGCCAGAAAGCTTAGCCTCAAACACACTGCAGCAGGAGGACCGTGGGGATGCTTTAAACAGGCTGAGGCCAGCCCTTTGCTATTACAGCAACCACATCATCCAAGTACCAGCACAAATGCAGCAAGCTTACTCCTAAATTAGCTAGATTTCTGTTCTCACCCTTCTGTTGTAAAAGACCATTGTAAAATATGTTAAATGCCATGCACCCTAACAAACCAACCCAAACAAACTCAATATTCCACAGGAAATTCTGTGTATCTCTCATGGCTTGCTGAAAGTAATGTTTAGGACTACACCTCCAGCATCCTGCCTGCCCAGGGAAATGTGTCATCTGTGAGGAGCTACAGGAGGATCATTGTCACAGAAAGATTCCCTGTTGGCTGCACTCCAAGGCTTTAAAACCGAGCTCTTCCTTTAGATCAGTGACACTGCAGGAATACACACTTGGCTTCAGAAGCAGTGTCAGAGTGCTCAGCTGACCCTGTAACCGCAGTGCAGCTTCTCACACTTTGCTGCTTTGCTGCTTCCTGCTCCCTGGAGACAGTCCTGGGCTGGATTGTCTGGCTGCATATCCAATATGCAATCAGGAGCCACCATTTTCAGATCTAAGATGTTGGTCAGAGGTGGGTTGGTTCACCAGACATGTCACTTCCCAGGGACATGGGACCCTCCTCCATCTGCATTCCTGTGCATGAAGGGCCAGGTACAGCAAAGGAGCTGATGCAGCAGGAGCTGGCTGTCCAAACCTGCTCATGTTATATGACTGTTTTGGTTCAAACCTGCTCATTTTATGTGACTGCTTAGTTTCAGTCAGCCAATACTCAATGGCAGTGTAGGTTTATTTCTAGCAAGAGGAGATTATATAAGTAAGGTTATTCTTGGTTGTGCAGTCCTGTTTGTTTACAGGGAAGTGCATGCATGCCTATGTCCCCAAAACAACCTGGAAATGAACAGCACATATTTGTATTGCTCACTCTTTTCAAGACAGCTTTTCCTCTCAGCTCTGCTTGCCCAAATTTTCTGTCTCCAGGAGATCTGTCCCAGGACAACTCTCTCCATTACTTTTCCTTATTTTTTCCTGGCTTCCAGCCTCTCATATGCTTTCAGCAGCCAGTGTGCTTTCCTCAGCGTTCGCAACTCATCCCATCAGGCCAAGTTTTAGCTCCTGATACACTATATGCAATGCATTATGTAAGTTCCTACCATCAGGCCAAGTTTTAGCTCCTGATACACTTTATGTAAGTTCCTACTATTTTGAGCTGTCATGGCCTTCAGAGGCTGTTTTTCGCTTTCCATTTGACTTGGAGAAACCCTACATAGATTACCCACTGTTCTTAATGAGGTCTCTGCCTTTTGCCTATAGCAGGTTATTTGATTTCAAATGTAAATAGCCTCTACTAGAGCAGTAAGATAGGCTTTAAATCACTTGTGTGAATGGTAATTAAAGGACAGTACTCATGAGAAATTTTACAAAGGAAAATTATTTGAAATAAGCGAAGCTTGTATTGCTGCACATTAATTATTCTGTACTTCCCCCTGTGTTGCTAAAATGTGGTGAGTTCAAAGAGGTTTCACTTCAGAAACTTCAGGTGCCCTGAAATTATGTTCATGGCAACCTGCTCCACTCTGCTTATGTGAGGAAATTCCTAATTTCAGGAGCTGCTTCCATTTCCTTGCCTGTTTATCCTGTTGCAAACACCTAAAGTGTTTCCTCAGAGCAGATTGTGGTGCTGCTCTGCCTTGGCAGTGGAGAGCAGCTCAGCCTAACACCGAAGTGCCCGAGCCTGAGAGATCAGGATCTGCACTGTGTCCCTCTCCTGCATGGGGGACACCCTCTGCTCTGAGCACGCCCTGCACACCCACAGGGTGGGCTCCCAACAAGGGCTCTGCCTCTCCATCCCACTGAGCGTGATTCTTCACACGGGAAATGACAGCTGGGACACAGAGGGGAGGACCTGCCAGGCTGGCAGTAGGAGTGCTCCGGGACACAAATCCCCTGCACACCCTGATCCTCTGAGCCAGGCAGGCATTCAGCTACACAGCATATTCACAGTGCTAATCACGTCGTGGACAGTCACATCCAGGTATCTCAGAAATGCCTGCCTGGACTGATGCAGGGTAGCTGGGATTTGCCAGAAATCTGTTCTCTCATGTGCAGCTGTGTTACCAGGTTTTTAGGAGAGTTCAAAATATGAGTGATTATGGCCCTAAGGAGATGTGAAACAGACACATATTGAACTTTTAAAGAAGTTTTTCCTGCAAATCAATGAAGTGCTGGTTCTCACTTTTATTTCCATAACCATATGACTTGTTTTCACTATGTGTCAGCTGCCTGCTAATATTGGATTTGCACTTTATAGAGAGGGTTTTTTCATATGATTTCCAGAGAGGCAACTGAATGCTGGTGAAGGTGAGAACTCGCTGTGGGCCAGTGGTAAATGGGAAGCAGAAAAACATTTCAGTCCAGGCAGCCTACAGTGACCTGAGAGAAGGGCTCTGTCTGCACAACAAGTAATGCAGCATTATAGGAAGGAACAGCAGAATGAAACAGCTCATGCTGAAAGCCTGACTTCTACATTAGGTGCTTTTTAGGAGGGTTACTTAAGACCAGCTCATCTGGTCCAGTGGGCTGAGCACGCACTAGTGTTTCACACACCTCAAATGTGCTCCTGGAGGATCTCATGGCTTAATTTAATCTGAAAGGGATCTAGCTTACAGACTCCAAGCATGCAACACCAGATGCAGTAGGTGAGGACAACTGGACAATCTGTTTCAAAAGCACATCCCTTAACTAAAACACTAATGTTGGCAAGGAAAAGGACTGCTTGAAATAGATTAAATTTAGATTAGAAGAGAAGTGATGTGTAGGAACAAAGAAGCTGCAAGTTCACAATAAATTGCAGCTGACAAAAAAGCCCAGCAAATAAGTATGCAGTTTCTTATTCTTTCTGCATCCCTCTCCTTCCCTGATACACCACAAAGGAAGCTGGGGTGCTTAGCTCTGCATTCCATATGCAGAAGAAAGAAAGCAGCCATCTAGAAATTAGATATTGCAATAAACTCTACAGGATCTAATAATAACCGTTTTTAGTTTAAATTAACTTAAATTAAATTAAATTACTTGCCTCATAATTTAAACAGGGGAGAGCCACATTTTGCCTTCAGTAGAACACATACTGGAGCAAAATTTTTTCTATAAATATTTAAATAAACTACATTCATTAAATTAGTTTTCCTCTCAGTCATTCTATTTACTTCTATTTGCTATCAAAAGTTGCATTATGGTTTCAGCTCAGTTCTTCCCTGGAGGCCATAGCCACAATAATATTGTTTGATGTAAATAGGCCGTGGTGACTGAATTTTTTACTCCAGTAAGCATATTGCTTGGAACACGCTGCTCACTCCCATGCTCCAAAAAACTGTGAGGGGATGACTCATAGCTAACAACTGTTACTGATCTCATTTCCCTTACTCAAACTCCACAGTTTATGTACAGTCCTGTGTGTGAATGTGTCTCCATTCTCACCTTAGTCAGTCTTAGGAGCAAAGAAAGGAGTTTCTTTTCTTTCTTTTAGTGGACTGGTGCTCATCTCACTAATTTAATGTTCATTTACAGGAACATAATGGAAGTTTAAACTTCAGTTTATCCCACAGCAACTGCACATGGTGTTTTTAGAACTACTTTCTAAGCATTTTTAGGATAGATGGCCAGGTGAACTTGCACCAGCCCAGACTTTAAGGAGCTATTTATATTATGCATTTCCCACTCTGAACTGCTTGTCTGTGCATAAAGATCTCTGCATGTGACACACTTCCTTCCTGGATGTAACTACACTGCTGTTGTGGTCTTCCACTGCTAAAATCAGCCACAAAGATTTTTCTATGCTGCAGTAATCCCTCTCTGCTCGTGTTTATTTTGGTGGCTCTCCCGTGGCCTCCTCCCATGGCACGAGTGCAGCGCTGCTGCGGGGTCGCGGCGGTGGAAGCCAGGGCTCTGTGCCAGCATCACCACAAACACTGACACTAATGCCAGGGCACTCTTCTGCCTCGGGGATGGCCATACCCAGCTCATCGTCTCCCTTTTCCTGTGCTTCTGCTTCGTGTTTCCCCCAGAGCACCCCAGGAAAGAGGAGGTGCAGGGAGCTGCACGATCCCCACTACAGGCACTGGAACTTTTGGGAGAAGCAGTGGAGACTGGCCAAGGAAGACTGCAACTGGGCTAACAACCCTGGTAACCCGAGGCTGCAAAGATGACTGGGGAACCTGCAGGGGAGACTCTTCTGGTTGAGCCCACACTAAACACTGGGCTGGATTTACTGCCATGAGTCACACGCACTAATCCTCTCCTCAAGGCTTTCATCTGGCACTGAGCTCTTGCTTTTCAGTCTCCACTGTCATCCTCTAGCTAAGCAGTTATTTTGTATCGAGAGCTCGGTGCAGTCTTTACCAAAAGCTTGCCTTATCTAAGTATAAGAAAGGTGAACAAGTTCTGTTAGAATAAGACAATTAGCCAGTGCTCCTTCTACCACATTGCTCACCATACTGGCAAGGCCAGCCAGTAGGAGAAAGAAATGAAAATTCATACACCTTTTTAGGCCAGCTGCATTAATATTATTAAATTCACTACAGGACTAACTAGGCTTTAATAGAAAGCACCAATTTTTACCAATGAAGTCCATGGTTTTGTACAGGAGGGAAGTTATCAAAATATAGTTTCAACAAGCTATTCCACCCAAGCAATCTCATGAGAAGGTCACAGACATTAATCATGCAATGACATTCGTCATTTCATAGAATCACAGAATATTTTGGGTTAGAAGTGAGCTTTAAAGGTCATCTAGTCCAAACCCTCCTGTAATGTTCAGGGAAATCTTCAGCCAGACCAGATTTCTCAGAGCCTCATCCAGTCTGGCCTTGAATATTTCCAGGGATGGGTCACCCACAACTTCTCTGAGCAACCTGTTCCAGTGCCTCACCCCCCGCATTACCAAAAAAAAAAAAAAAAATCTCCCTTATATTTGGTCTAAATCTACCCTCTTTTATTTTAGAATTATTACCCTTGTCCTATCACAACAGCCCATGCTAAAAAGTCTGTCCCCATCTTCTTTAAAAGCTTCCTTTAAGTACTGAAAGGCTGCAATGCGCTCTCCCTGGAGTATTGTCTTGTGCAAGCTGAACAACCTCAACTCTCCCAGCCTTTCCACATAGAGAAGGTGTTCAAGCCTTCCAGTCATTTTTGGGACGCTCCTCTAGACTTGCTCCAACAAGCCCATGGGGTTTTTGTGCAGATGACCCCAGAGCTGGATGCAGCACTGGAGGTGGGGTCCCACCAGGCTGCAGTAGAGGGGCACAGTCACCTCCCTTGACCTGCTGGCCAGGGTTCTTTGGATGCAGCCCAGGACATGGCTGGCTTTCTGGGCTGTGAGTGCACACACACGGCTCACACCCAGCTCTTCATCCACCAGCACATTCTTCTCAGCAGGGCTGCCCTCAATCTGTTCATCCCCCAGCCTGTGTTGACACCAGGGGCAGCCCTGACCCAGATTCAGCCTTGTGCTTGGCCTGGTTTTCTCTTACCAGTTTCACACGGGCTCACTCCTCAGGCTCATTCAGATCCCTCTGGATGATGTCCTGGCTCTCAGGTGTGTCCATTTAGTGCATAACTCATTACAGTAGCTCCAAGAGCTGACACACCCCCCTAGGTTTGTGAGTAGCAGCTGGCACTTCCACATCTCCACAGGGCAGGGCTCACACACCTCTGATCATGCTGTGTGTGCTCACCCTGTGGTACTCATGCAGCTTTGCACAAAAATGGTGCCATTGCTGCCTTCCATACCAAGGCTTCACCAGAAACATCTCACCACATCTGTCTTCTCCTGCTTCAGGATTAAATTGGTAGTGAAACATGCAGATAGTTGTCAGAAAGGGAACACAGAGGGAATATTTCAGAGGAAGGAGAAGACAGAAAAAGCCACGCTGTATTCTGCAATAGTCCCAAGCTGGCATTGAGTCCAAGCTCATCTTCTGCCCATGCTGATGGAGACAAACCTATTACTTATACAGAAGCTAACACAGGCCCAGCTCAGGGGCAAAAGCTAAATGCTTACCCATTTCAATGGCATCCTAAACTGGGAATGCTGTTTGCAACTGTATTACTGTAAGTTAAAGGTGCCAGGACCTGTCTCTTCGCGAGAGGAGAGGAGAGGAGAGGAGAGGAGAGGAGAGGAGATAGCAAGGGGGACCTAAAAAGACCTGATGTACTAAAAAATGTGCTACCAGCAATATTTAAAAGATTAAAGAGAGCTGGCATGAAGTTCATGTTTTAGACAAATACTTGCACAGGCTATGGTGAAAGCTCATTGCAGGAAATGGAGCAGGGGAAGCTGCACTTTAAATATTCAAGATGCTATTAGAAGAGATTTCCCTGTCTCATGATGTTTATTAAATATCCAATTTTAGATTAATGATAAGGTCAAACATTAATACCCAGGTCCTATGTTAATATTTAATATTATAGACCCCCATTCTCATGTTTCAGGGGAACATGCTGGAAACTTTCTTAAAAATTTACATGGGGATGTAGTACATAAATATGGGGAAAATCCAGCTGTAGCACTAATTTCTTTGTTGCCTGAAACTAGATTCCTTTTTTTTTTTTTCATCTGCAGCTTTGTAGGACCTGTAGGGTATGACAAATATTTATTCTCAGCATAGCATTTTGCTGCACATACAGAAAGGTTGTGGCTGTTTCTCGATGCTCCCTGGCTGCTGCTTCTGTGGTGCTGCCATTCACTGCAAACAAAGAGAGGAGCAGGGGGAGCATTCATTTCAGTCAGCACCACTAGTTTACAGCATCAACTTTTTCTCTGAGCTACAATATCCCAGTGCCAAACATGGACCTAAATGTTAAACTGTTTTATAGCCAAAAAAGAGAATGTTATCTGGCAGCACAGCTCCATTTACCAATGAACTAATGAGTACAGAATTACAGATATCTGATTAGTGTTGAATAAATGTGATAGTGACAATACATTATACACATAATCTGTCCCATGCTACTGCCATTTACTGAAGTTAGTCTCAAAATGTGGATACTAAATGATCACTGATCACTGCATCTGCTGGTGGTTAAAATCCAAACCTTTTGAAAACATGTAAAAAAGAGTTCAATGTCTATGTTTAAAGGGGAGGGGAGAGGCACACTTGGAGGTCATGGACACCAGCTGGAGAGAAGTGGATAACTTGTGAGTCAAGACCCCTGTCAGCCACATCTGAAAAAAACCTATGAAGATGAGAATGTCAAGAAACTATAGAGCCAAGGAAAAAAAAAAGCATTACAGTATTGAGGTATTTTTGCAGATTCTAACTCAGAAAGGCAGAACAAAGAAGAAGAAGTAGTAAGCTTTAGCATGACAAAATTATCTTGGATGTTATATGTGTTATCAGTAATCAGCAGTAGGTCATTTACAATAGCTGAGGTGCCAACATCTGCCAAGTAGCTAATTTTATAGATAGGCTGACCTCAGATAGGACTGATTTCTAAATGTGCTGTGACACCTGCATGAATCACAGGATGAGGAGAAGCTGGAAAGGCTAACTTGAACAAATTCCAGAACTGTAATAAAATAATGTGCAAGTATTCAGCTGACTATGGTACTTAAAATCAAGGCACAGTGGTAGCTTTCCAAAACAACATCCTTTCTCTGTAGGACAGATGCCTCATACACAGGTTATAGACACTTCTAGGGTGAGACTGTTTCTTTTCAGTGTTTATTTTGTACAGGATTGAGGGAGGTTGTGCTCCATATTTGAAGCCCCAAATTATTATTATGAGACAGCACACAACAGAAGGGAGGACATTTTCCCTGCATGCCTTCAGCGTTTCTCACTGTACTTGGATGTGAAGTCACCATTCTCAGGAGAGGAAGTTTTTTCAGGCATATAGTTTTTCTGCCTAATACTGTTAATAATTATACTAATTATTTATTATTATATCTTATATAATAACTATCAACAAATATAATAGCTATTATATATGTTAATGTTATGTGATGATTATATTATTAATTTGTTGTAATACTACTGAGAATAATACTAATGAGAATAAATATAACAAGAACAAAGAAGGAAAAATGGCTTTTCTCTTATATATGCTGATTCATTCCATCTTCATTGCTCTTGACAGAGGAACAGTGTTACCTGAGCCCTGTATCCTTATTCTCCCTTCTGCCTTCCAAACCATGGAGCAGGTTGAAGTCAGCTCCTATAAAATGCAAATGGAGCTTAGGGAAATGCTGCTGCTCCTACTGCAGCTCCAGGCAGATGCAATGAGACCACAAGCAGCAGTCAGAGCACTTTTGGTTTGTCCTGATCTCTTGAGTCTCGGGTCACCAGCACCAGAGGAGCAGATGTGTGGTCCCAGTGGCACGTCATTAACCAGGAGATGCTGCTCATCTGGGAGCATCTCCCATCTCCAGCTTCTGGAGGAAATCTTGGTGGCTGTTTCCAGGATTGCTGAGACAGAAACAGCAGCTACTCTGGGATCAGCAATTCCCTGGCTTAGGGGAGCAACTTTCCTCCATCCCGTGCCCTTGCGTGGGTCAGAGCCACAGGCTTCCCCTCTCTGGGACACAAGCTCTGCTCCTACCTTGGAAATCCCTGGTACTTTAGAAAATATTCAGCTCTATGATTTTACATCCCCGCCCTCTTTTTACTTCTTTAACAGTTATCTTGAAAGTAGCTGATAAGATGGAAATCTCAGCTTCCGCTGAATCACGGAATCTTTTTGTCTTTGTCTTCACTTCATAGAGTGTGAAACATGGTATCAAAAGGCTTTTAAAAAAACAGAGTGCAGAGCTGGGTCTAGCTCGACCCACGCGTGTGCATGTGTGTGTGAGCACTGTTTGCAGGCGAGGAGCCCCAGCCAGCTTTAAAGAAGGGCCACCGGTGCCCCCAAGGTCTGCGGGGCGCTCCAGGACTCGCCCTCTCTCCAGGGCCCCCTGCAGAACTGCAGCTCCCGGCTCCTTCTCACCCAGGTGAGAGCTGATAACTCCTCCTGGGGAATTGCAAGTCAAACACACGTAAGAGAAAAAGACAAAGCCTACCGCTGATAGCAGATAAAATCGCCACAAACACTTAACTGGGCTAACCTTATCTTGTTATCTTAAATTAGCAGAGTTCAATCTAATTAAGTGCTCACATGGAAGAAACCCAAGTTGTGGTGTGACTAGTCAGCCTGAAGGCTCTTCTAACCACAGCACTGATAGGCTCTGCTCTTGTGGGGTCTGAGACAAGGGACAATTCATGCTCCAAATGGTTTGCAAACTAAAGCCTGATCGCCTCTCAGAAAGGTGGGCGGCCACTCATTTATAGATGCAGTTTGCGTCTTGAAAAATTAATATCTGATGGGTTATTTCAACTCTTACAGCAAGATCGGCACATGCTTGTGCTTTTTTTGCTGTTATCAGCTGCATTAACTATGCCAGGGCTATTGCCTAATACACTTACACTGATAAGTTTTATTACACCTAAACCAGAAATTCCTATAGAAGATAAGACCGCGGGAATCAAACTGCATTGAGGTTTATACCTTGAGGTTTATCAGCAGCAGAGTAGGTGATAAATTGCTGTTGTGAATTTGTCAGATATGCTCAAGAACCAGTAAAAATTGCAATATTAGAAGATCTGGATCCCAAAGCTGTGACACAGTAAATTCAACAGCCAAAAATACCCAGGAGAGCATTGTCTCTAGCTTTTGCATCTGCTGATATTACTTCCCACTCCATATAGCTGGATGCCCCCTTATATCCAGATGGCGTTTTATGCACATCTGCAGCACAGCCTTGAAGTCACACAGCTGGATCTCACTGGAAATTGGGAGCACCATCACCATGCTCCAGACAGTAGATTTATCCTGCACAGATGGATGTGGCAAGCCTGTTGTATGCAGCCATTCCTGGTATCAGTGAAGCTACCTGTCCCTTACTAGCCTTGAAGTCACACAGCTGGATCTCACTGGAAATTGGGAGCACCATCACCATGCTCCAGTCAGTAGATTTATCCCTGCACAGATGGATGTGGCAAGCCTGTGGTATGCAGCCATTCCTGGTATCAGTGAATATCCCTTACTGTTTTTCATCTAAAATTTAACTGACCCCTCTTGAACACAGTGTGCACCTCAGTTGCTTGTGTCCAGGTCTGAAGATGGCACAGATAAATTAGAGAATTAGCATAAACTGTGAGAGATGTGTCCCGAGTAGGCCGGTGAGATGCAGTCTGTGCTGGTGAGGTCGTGTGCAGGGCAGCAGCAGAGCTCAGCTGACAGATTGCTGGCCCTTGCTGTCAGCTCCATGCAGAGCACAAGCCCCAGGGAGCCTGGGAACTCAGCTGGAAGGACAGCAAGCTGGGCAGGAGAAAAAGCTCTTGTATTTTGCTCTGTTTGCCTGGGAGAGGAGACCTGCAAATGAAATGTCAACCGGCTCCTTCATTCCTTCATTTGAACAAACCTCAAAAAAAGGAACAAAAAATGGCTTGGATAGCAGGTTTAGCCTCCCACGCTGGCTCATCTCATCTCATCTGCTAAGGGAGGGGGGAGTGGGGGAGCACAAACAGGCATCTGGTCTTCCTGATTGTCATCTGACCCATGAATTTAAAACCCTGTGAAATTCAGAGGTGGGAGGGTTTCTCCCAGGGAGCTGTACAGCATTCCTGAAAACAAAGAACAGCTCAACACCCAAAGTGGCTCACCTGCAGAACTTCTCAGCTATTCATTCCCTGGGGAGACCTGAACATGACACTTCCTGCACCTTTTCTCCACCATTTGGGATGACACAGCCCAGAGGCTCAAAGCTCTCTCCCTCAAGTCCAGTTTGTAAATCCCCTTCCTACCCAGCCTGTCATGCCTGGCTGCTGTCCTGCTGCCAGGAGGCTGCTGGAGTGTCCCCTCCAGGTCTCCAGTGGGCTTCTGCCAGGGACAATGACCTGCTGGAGTGTCCACTCCAGATCTCCAGTGGGTTTCAGCACCCACACTGAGTTGCAGGAAAGAGGGAAGGGGACAGGTGAGAGATGCAGCAGACAGAGGTAGTGATGCCTGGTCACAGTTAGAGCTGAGTTTTAGATTTACCACACCATGATTAAAACAAACAGCTATTTCAATACATTGAAATCCATTATGGTCTATTTTCAAACACAATGAAACAGAAGTTGTTGGTGGCAGTCATAAGCTGGTCCACAGTCCCGACTGATTACAATTCAGCATTCTGTAAAGAGGAAAGGCACAGCCCAGAAGTTCTTTGGCCCTTGGCCCTGACACATGGCTGTGAGACAGGCCTGGGCTCCTGGCAGGGCTTCCAGCTGACTGCATGTTGTGTGACAGCCACGTGCTCTCAGTCTCCCCACTGCCCCCATCCTCTGACATCACAGGGACCTGGAGATCCCCAGTGCTTCCAAGAGCTGCCCATTTATCATGGATGAGCACTGTCACTGTCATGAGAAGCTCTTGTTGCTTATCAAACATGTGAAGCTGAGGAGGATCATGCCCTGGCAAAGCAGTAAATGTGTGAGAAGGAAAGAGATGGAGACCCAGCCAGGGATATCTCACAGTGTGCTGCAGACCAGCTGCTCTGTTTGGCAAAGGATAACTGGGATAAACCCTTAGAAACTGTAGCATCACAGAGAAGATCCAAGGTGGAGTCAGAACCTAGATAAATCAGGCTTACATTAAGCAGACTGACCTCCAAACACAGACAAATTAAGCTCTTGCAGAGAGCTGGGGACTACCTATGCCAGTTTCAGAAAGCCAGATGCTTTTGGCAGATGTAGCCTGACTCTGGTTCCAGAAACAAGAGCAGTAATACTTAGTGGTGTGTGTAATGCTGCAAAGCCTGAACTGATTCCAATGATTAATTATTTCCTCTCCCATCAACAAAAGAGTGACAAAAATTATCAGCCCAGAACACTCAGGTAGGTAACTCTCAGTGTAGCATTACTGAAAAGTAGAAAACAAGACCAAACCCAACAATCATATTACAGGCAAATAAGATATAAAAGCCTAGTAGGAGAATGTCATGTACTGTAAGTGGATTCAGCTGAAACTGGAGATCTGCAGTCTAACTCCAGTCATGCTAACAAAGTTTTCTTTGAAAAGGTGTTGCAATTAGATGTAAAATCACATGGGTTGCTCCTCTGCCCTCCCCAGGGCAGATAAGCAATCAAAATAAACACATTTATATGAGCAATCTGTTAATCCTCTGCATAAATAACATTTCACCATGCAAGTTATATTTGGCTTAGTGCTCCTTGAGCATTGAGAAGCTTAGCAAAGTAGTTCAGTCCTTATCCTATGAGCACAACCACAAAATCCAATCCATGTTTGCACGTCCTAAGGTTACCCAGGAGACAGGGATAAGGGCCATCTTTGGTCTCTCTCTGCACAAAATGAAGTTCTCCACTCCACCTGAATCTGTGCTTGGTGGTAGAAGGGAGTAGGTGAAGAGAGCCTGGCAGGGGTTTAGAGGCAGACAAAAGATACACAGTCACTTTTCCTTAGGTTAGCAGGAATATTCATGAGGATCTCTTTCTTTCAAAGCCAAGGAGCTCCTCAGTTTGTTCTTTCAGCATTCTAAGTCTGGCATGGCAGATCCCTGCACAGCTGCTGGTTAGAGGAGGCTGAAGGCTGGCTCAAGGACAGCACCTGCCCTTAGGGGCTCTGTGTGGCTCAGGGAGGCTGAGCTTCGCTGGGGAAAGGTAAGCAGAGCCTTTCAGAAATGCTGCCAAACCTGAAAGCTCGGGGGATACTTTACAGAGCACACCTGCCAGGCACAAGGTGCTGCTCAGGCTGGCTGAAGCCTTTGGAAGGTGAATGAAGAGGGTGGTCCTGCTGGGATGTGAAGGCATCTGCCCCCAACAGCCTTCCCAAGGGATTTCTGTGGCCTGTGCACCTTGCAACTATGGACCTCCCTGACTCTTGGCATGACCTTTACTACAGGTGCACAGGTTCTGAAACAAAGAGCTTTAAATCTAACAGCAAAAAGCTGCTAGACAAACATTCTTAATAAAAACTTTGAGTCAAAATTTGGAACATATCAAGAATTTATTCACCATAGACAAGAAACAACCATTTTCAGACATTTATATTCACTATAACAGCCAAGATTTTTTTATAGACACTCCCAAAAGTTCACCCAGTTTATTGCATCATGGGTGTAGGTGTTTTGTTTCTTTTAATTACTACGAGGACACCTCATTTATCTTTGTTTAATGGATAACTCAAGTTTTATCCAGCTAAACAGTGCTTTGTTAAATTTGCTGTCCTAGCTAGACAATTACTATTGATTAAGTTTTCTGGGGTGCACAAGCCTACAGAGTGGCTCCCTCACTGCACCTGCAATGTATTAATCAAGTTTTCTGCGGTGTACAGACCTTTAACTACTTAATTTCCTCATGGTATCTTTCTTGTTCTATAACACCTAATTTATCTCTAACTATGTAATATCAAACAATTCTTTATTAAATTTTGTTCTTCATCTATTGATTAAGTTCTCTAAGGGGTAGGTGTCCATGGGGTTCCTTTCTGCAGGTGCAATGAGCTAATTTCTTAGAGTTTTCTACTGACACTCAACCAACACTTATCTAAATCAAAACCAGCAAAGTAAAACATTCAAACATTCCTTAAATAATTAAACATAATTCATTACAAAATTTTTAAAGAATCACAAAACTCCTGGCTGAGATATAACTCGCTGTCAGTTCCTTCTGGATATGGGACTTCACCAGGAAAGAAAAGGTCATCGGTTGAATCTGAGGCCATCTATAAACACAAAGGTCTTATTTGGAAGCACAGCAGGTGCAATGAGCTAATTTCTTAGAGTTTTCTACTGACACTCAACCAACACTTATCTAAATCAAAACCAGCAAAGTAAAACATTCAAACATTCCTTAAATAATTAAACATAATTCATTACAAAATTTTTAAAGAATCACAAAACTCCTGGCTAACTGAGATATAACTCGCTGTCAGTTCCTTCTGGATATGGGACTTCACCAGGAAAGAAAAGGTCATCGGTTGAATCTGAGGCCATCTATAAACACAAAGGTCTTATTTGGAAGCACATTTCTCCTCCCTGACCCTCACACCCTGTTGGTCATTTTTGAACTTTGTCTTGGAGGGCCCTGGTTTTGCAAGGTAAGCTGCAAAGCCCTGGAAGGAAAAGGAGCTACCAGAATATAGAAGTGCTCTGACGTGTTCTCCCTCAAATGCTGAGCTCTTAATTCTGGAAGGGGAATTTGGTGAATGAGCCTGGTAGAGAAGCTGGGGGGGAAAAGTAAAAGAGTTTTCCCCTGTAAGCCACATTGTGTGACAATAAAGTTATTGCCTCAGGTGTTCTCCAAAAAGGAGGAGATGAAATCCGACAGCCACTCATGGTGTCCCAAATATGAAGTTAAAAAAGCCATCCAGAGTAAGGCTGAATAGCAACACTCACAGCTGGGGACAGGGGCGAGGCACAGACTGACCCTTGGCTGAAAGCACTGGGTGTATCCTGTCCCACACAGCCTCTGCACAACACACCCCCTTTCTGAGAGGAACATCTCACACAGAAAGCACCGAGCTGAAAAAGGAAGAGCCTGGTGGCTGTGAGAACTCATCTCCGGAGTTGCATGTGATGCCCCTGAAAGGCTGAATGAGTTTTAGGCAGCTGTTTGGTAAATCTGTTCTCCCCCGAGGGCACACTCAATGGGGTGCCTCAGGCAATTAGGGGCTGAGGACCTTATCATCAGCATCTCAGTGGGGATGGGTCTTCCTCTGAATAAAGAAGAAGATTTGGCTTTGATAGTATGGTCTCGAATAATCTTCCTCTGTCAGGTAACAGTTTGTAAGCAGCTGCCTTCTTAAAGACCATTATCTCTATCACAGTTTTATATGTCATTGTTTTAAATATTTGTACAGAAAGGCAGATTATTATCTAAAAGTCAGAATCTGATACCAAGTTTATGAAAAGATGGAGTCAAAAGCTTGTGAGATACTGTACATCTGGCACTGATTAAGAAATGTTATTTGGAACTACCAAATTGGTAGTTGGTGATAAAAGTAATCTTTATTCTAGTTTTACAAATGAGGTAACTGAGGCATGGAAAAATTAAGTGCCTTGTTCAGGGCTGTATGGAAAGCCTTGGCCATAGCTAGGAGCAGCTTACTAACCTCCAGTCCCAAGGCTTTCAGCTGTATGTCTTCACTACTCTTTCCTGACAAAACCCTCAGCCTCCATTGCAGATGAGAAAACTCTGTAAGAACAACTTCAGGAGGTTTCATGTAAGCAGCAAATTAATTAATATTGTTTTTCCAGTGGATTTGCACCCTGAAAGCTCAAATTCTCACCCTCAGCAGACTCCCATGATACCAACACCTTTCCTCACAGCTCCCCCAACTCCTGCTTGTCTCCCTGGAGCCAGCCACAGCCCCAGCACTGCTGCTGCTGCTGTAGTTGAGCTGCTGGTGATGACCATCCTCCTGGAGAAGGAGGTGACTTTGTGTCTTTCTTATTTAAACAGTAGCTGACCTTCATGGAAAGCCTACAAGGTCAGCAGTGCCCTTTCAAGTCCTTCTTTGAAATGCAGTTGGACAGGTTCAACAGTCACTGGGAGATCACAGTTTCCCCAGGGAAGCAGGCTAATGCTGGAGCTAAACCACTTGCCACTGTCCGGAGCTGTGGGAAGCACTGTGAATTTTCCTGTTTAGCCAGCTGGCAAGAGGGACATTTTGGAAATATTAATGGAAACACAGAATGCCTTGGTTGGAAGATACCTTTATGATCATCCAGTTCCAACCCCACTGCCGTGGGCAAGGACACCTTTCACTAGACCAGGTTGCTCAGAGCCCCATCCAGCCTGGCCTTGAAGACTCCCAGGGATATGAAATAGTCTAGTTGCTCGGTACTTACCCTGCTTGTCTTCCAGGAAATCACAGCAAGGATTACCATGCTGCTTTGTGGATTTTCCTCAGCTTGCCATCTCCCCAGTGAGCATGTCACTGCTGGAGGCCACAGAGCCCTGACTACCCTCAGACACAGGCCAGTAGCCATGTGATCAAGTCCATCTTATCCTGGTACAGAACCTTGGGCAACTCGCCACCGTATGGTTTATCTCTCAGATTTGTAGGAGTGGTACTAAAAACCACTGGCAACCAGGATTTAATAAAAGTAATTAAAAGGCTGTTAATTATACAGTTGTTTTCACTGCTATTCATAGATTGTCTTGTTTACTGGTTGTCTTTCTTCCTCATGCATCATCCTGTGTGGTTAATTACACACCAGCCTGCCTGATGCAGGGAGCACAGCACAGCGTGCCCTGGCTGGTGTGAAAGAAACAGAACATTTAAACCAAGACATACAGCCTGAGCAAGAAGCCTCAGAGTCCATCTTATGGCCTCAGCACCACTGCCTCTTTCTGACTTGATCAGGCTGAAAACAGTGCACTATCTGGTGCTGCCCAACAGTACAGACTATGACAACACTTCAGACATGTTTTCTGAAAAACTTCTTTCCATAGCAAAAATCCACACTTTCTTCTTTTGTGCACTTCAATCATGACAGTGATTGTGAGAGCTGAGGGTGGGGTGGGGGAAGTCAACTGCCAAAAGCTTGTAAAACTTTAAAACAGAAAACTGTGACCTGGCATCTGTGAAGCTGGGAGCAATGGAGCAAAATCCATACACAGATGTCAACTACAGAACAACCATGAGACATTTGTCAGTATTATCTATACTTACGATCACGTACTCTGATGTCTTTTTCCTCTGTGAAAATATGTAATGACCATGGAAAAGGAAACCATGACCACAGGATGCATCTCCTGAGGTGTATTTGTGAGACAAAGGGGAATGCGAACATGAAACTGCAAGGTTTTGCCTAGGCATCCTCTGAAATCCCAAATATTACTCTTTTCACTTATACAGCCTGCCAGGTTTTATCTCTTTATCTTCTTTTTTATCTCTTCATCTGACTTTTACTACTTTTCATTGTGTCCTGATTTATTCTCCCTCTGTGCACTTTGCCCCTCCTCTTCCATCCTCATGGCCCTGTGCTGATCCTCACTTCCCACTCTACCTGCAATTATTACCCAGTGGGAAGCAGGACACCCAAATGGAAGAGAGACCTCCATCAGGAAAGAGACATGTTTAAAAATGAGGTTCAGAGAGCAGAAGCTCAGAGGAAGGCTCTGCTTTGGGCTAAGTGGGATCCTTGACCTGGGAGAGCGTTGTACAGCGCAGCAGTGCTGTTGTACTGCAATAAGGCAATGCAACTGCACTGGCTCCTCCTTTTGAGCAACACCTTTCTGAGGGAACATGGCAGGGTTGCCTATGACAGAAGGGGTTACATGAGAGACCAAGGTAATCCCTTCCAGATGGAAGTTTCTTTGCTACTTCTCACATAACACCAGCACACACAGATTTGCAATCTGGGACTTCATCATGACAAAAGGGAAAGCTTAGGTGTCATTACTCTTCTAGAGCTTTAAACTAACCTCTTGAATTTTACCCATCAGTAGAGCAGAACTGCAAGCCCTAGAATTATACAGCCATCCTAAACTGTGCTATCATAGCTGGGAAGGGAGAACTCATCTGGATCTGACCTCTTTTCGAGGTGCACTTGAACAACACTCAAAATTGAAGACACTGTACCATCTAGACCCACAGAGAACTAAATTATGGTTGAATACAGCAAAGTCTGCCCTGCTGGAGATGGCTCCAGTCCCTTACCCAATCATAGCAGCTTCAAGTGATCCTGATGGATTCAGCAGGATCCATTATCTGTCATCTATTTCAAGGGTAATCTCAGTGGATGTCTTTGAAAGACACTTCATAGAGAATCAGCTTCATTGCATGACTCCCTTTTTAGTTGCTGTGGGTCACTTGCAGTTCACAGCCATCCCTGTCATCCATATGTCTGTCTCAGCCATGTGCATGCCAATAGATGGAAAGCCAATGCTGGATTGATTATCTTCTGCACGATGGTGTCACACACCCTGTCAGCCCCACTGCCTCCCTTTAGATCACAAGCAGGCTCAGCAGCCCCTTACACGTGTCAGGCAGATAAACAGCTGTATCTGCCTGGGCAGAGGAAGAAAACCATGGAGGTTCATTCCTTACTATTGGCAAATGGCACTCAGTGCTTCACTCTGAGCTTTTTCCAGCACAGTGTTCACTACTGAGGAACTCTGACCCCACCTGAGAATGCCCACAAGGACCCATGGAATTTGCCAGTCACCTCTGGCACACCTTAGCATGGGTTGTTAATGGCCTGCACTGCTGTCCAGCCCACTGACCTGGAGATTTTCATCTCAGAAACAGATGAATCTAGGATGTCTTCCCACTTTGAAAAACCGTCTCTACTAGAAGTAGAAGAAAACTGTTAGGATGCTCTTGCTAATTGCTGCTTCAACATGCTATTGTTCGGGTTTTACATAACTTTTACCAGATGTGGTTTTTTTCTTAGACAGTCCTTTCTCATATTTCCTTTTTAGAAAATTAAGTGTTATTTAGCCACAATTTGTGGTAAAACATTTGTTTCCATTTCCTTTTATTTCATAAATATATTCATTTGTAATCCAGTTTGGAGGTTTTTGTTCTCTTTTTTATGAAAGAAAGTGAAAAGAAGAGGATGACATCGAAATGCATCTCTTTATGACTGTTTCTTTTATTCCTACTTACTTACCTTCCTCATTATTAAAAAAACCCCTGAGATAAAGTGGGGGTTTTTTGCATACCATTTGCCTTTGTTTTTCCTTTCTTTTTGTTTTCTTTTTTTTCCTTCAGTTTTTTGCTTCTTCACCTCCCACAAGAGATACATGAATTAGACATCACCAAAAAGTTTCTTTTTGTTTAGGCAGCTTGAGCTCTTTCAGACTGAATTTAGCATAGTTTTTGCTAAAGCATCTTGTGAACAGTAGTTGTTCTACTGACACAAAATTTAAGGGCAAGATCTTTTTGAGGGTTAACAAGCATGGAAACTGCACACCTCTCCTTCCTCTTGCACCCTCTGTAGTCATGAACAGAAATCCATGACTTTTGCTCATTCGCTGGTCAAAGATTCTCTGGATAACAATTTACTGTTCAGTAATCTTTAAGCCATTTGCTGCCACTTACTGGATAACTAGACATCCTGCTTCAAAAAAGAGTTAAAAAAAAAGAATCAGAAGTGGGCTTATAATGAAATTCAAAGTAGGCATCACCTTAAGCCTGTGCCAGTCTAAGAAAAATGTCAAGGGCAAAATGAACATTAAAGTTGTTCCACTCACTGGAGACGGGTTCTTCGTTAATGAGTTACAGCCATAAAATTCCTGTAAACTGCACCACCCCTCTTCACTTCCTCCTCCTCTGCCCTGTGTGAATCCCTTGGGAGTGGGAGAAGGCAATTGGAATGCCAAAGCAAAAGGAGATTTAATGCATTTGCAGAAGAGTTGGAGATAAAGTAACACCTACCAGGAAGAGAGGACACCTTTTCCTACCTTTTTCATTTTATTCCCATGTGCTTTTATTTTCTGAGGATACTAGTACTGATAACATTGCCATTTCCTCAATGAAATGAGATGTTAATTTTGTTTAGATTAATTTGGAGGGCTTTAATACTAGTTGCCATTAAAAAAGAGAGGCTAAAAGAACATTAGAAGCTGCAAAGTGAAATATTTACAAACAATAGATAGGACTAAAAGGATAGAAATAAGATATTGCATTTAGATTATGGCTATTTAGTCACACTAGAACATACTATTTTGCTGGAATTGCTGCCCAGCTGGGAATGGGAAGGTGAGGTATATGAACAGTTGGTCTATCCTCATTTTAAGTCTCTCTTCCCTTGCCTATTACACACTACTGAGACCCTTATCTGAAAGCAGAATTATTAATCTGTTCCCAGGCTGTCCTGAAGAAGTGTTATCCTGTTATCCAAATACAACACAACCCCAAATTAATTCATTTTTTCACATTGCCTCTAAGAGAATTGCTGTGAATTTCTCATTTCACAGCTGACAGCTGAGATGCAGTCAGAGATGCCCACAATATTTTCATGAAGGAAGCAGCCAGCTCTCAAGCAGGCAGCCTGGCAGAGTAAAACACTATCAGTAGCCACTTTGGAAAAGCCTGATTTTAACAGCTTGTCCAAAATTTCTGTGACAGAGCCAAGGACAGAGCACAGTTCTGAATTGCAACACCTGTTTTCTTGGCTATGCCTCTTTTAGCTCCCTGGATAACATGGCCAGGGTCCAAGCACTTCCATCAGTCAATAAACCTGATCCAGCCCCAAAACAAGCCTATGATGTCCATCAGTTGAGATAGGAACTCATGACAATACCAAGTGATCAAATATTTAACACTTCCAGACTGGATATCACTAGCCAGATTTTGAGGTTGGAACAGAAAATCTTCAGCTGCCTGGAAACCTTCCTGACAGGTCAGAAGATGCCAGATCCTGCTTTCTGGAGAAACAAACCAGTTGAACTGGGAAAGCAGGGAAGATCTTAGGCCAGTTCAATTTCCCCAAGTCATTCACATTTATGACCACCTTTTAATGAACTACAAAGTACAAAGACTGCAATACTAAAAAAAGATGACTTTGCTGTTCAGTGTTTCCGGTTGCACAGAGGGACTTAAGGTACAGAAAAAAGACAAAACTAAAAAATGCAAATTAGGCAGAAGAAGACTGTTTTGAGAACCACTAATTTCTTTTTCATGGTGTGACCACTAACCAACCCATTCCTCTATACTGCTTTCTGACTTTCTCACTGATTCTCCCAGCATCACTAATAATACTATTTTGTTACTTTTAGCAGCAGAAAATGTTGAGAAATGGATAAATGAGAAATCTTACGTGTCATCAGGGTCATCCTGTAACACCACAGCTGTCTTTAGTTCTATAAACACTCAATTTACCTAAGCACAATGTTAAGAAACTGCAAAAAGCAAAGCCTTCTGAAGCTGAAGGAAGTGTAAGCTAACACAAGCTAGACTTCTCTCAGCCTGGTTTAGATCCCTCACCTCCATAAAGAGGAAAAGCGTTCAGAAGTGGGGCACAACCAGGGAGGTAGCCTCCAGGGAAATCATACTGAACTGATTCATTAATTGTTTAATTTATTAATTGTATGGCCTTTTTCTAAAGAAAAATGAACCCATCCACGTGGTGCTCTGCTGGCGCTGTGCACACAGTGGCAATGGACCAGCTAAGGAGTGATGCCCCAGCTCTCTTCCACTGCCCTCACAGCTCCAGGAAAAAGCTTCTCCAAGGAGCAGGGAGGTGACTGCTGCCTCGCCTGCAGTGCCTGCACAGGCAGGAAGGCAGGAGGAATGCTGCACTGTGGCTTGGAAACAGGAGATGGGGAGATAGCAGCAGCTGCCCGTGGGTATGTGGGGTGAGGGAGCTCCCTCTTCCTCAGTCTTTGGCATCTAAGTGAGGACAGCCTGGGCTTTGAATACGCCTTACTCAGGGTGGCTGTTTGGCGAGAAAAAATTCCATGTTCACTGAGAATAGAAGAGGTTTTTGAGCTTTTCCTGAAGACACAGCTGTTTTTAACATAGCTGCTGTCCTGTTTCTGGTAATAAAATGGACTAGGTCTTAACAACATGACAAGTTTTGTTGTCTGTTGGCTGCAAAGAAAGTGGCACACTTTGTACTCACTGCATGGGATGCTGCATTTCATGCCTTACTTTACACTGACCTCACTCACAGTGTGATCAGAGCACTATGAAAAAAATTTTTAAAATCCAAACACTCAACTCTCTTAAATAATCTTCTATTTACATTTTTCGTTACTTTTAAAAGTAAATCTTGAGTGAAAATACTGCAGCTCTTCTGAGCTTTAGCTTTTCCTTCTGCCAAGGATGTAGCAGAAAAATTACTCCCAATGAGGAGAGGCCACAGGGTCTGAGGGGAACAATATGTCCATTGCAACTCCCCCTCTGACATTTCCTTAGGAAGTGAGTTCTGCCAGCAGATGCCAAAGGTAAACCCTACCATATGCCTGACACCACATCCACCTGGTTAACATATTAGGATCAAAACAGAAGAGTCAGCACACACTAATGTACAGACATCCAGAGACAGAAAAAACCTAACTGGTCAGGAGGATCCCTGTGCATCAGCGATGTTTAAATTTCAGATTAATATGCAACTGCAGTAGCACAGAGGCTCAGGGAGCACAGGGAGGATGCATTACCTACAGAAACCACATGCAGTGTTGGTGTTTAGAAGCCCGAGGGAGCTGGTTTCTGCAGTGCTATCACACATGCCACAAGAAACTATTTCAAAACCACATGAGGTCTGACACCACAGCCTGTCCTCCTGCAGCTCAGGCACCAGTGTGAGTGCCTGGCTTTATTAAAACTGCAGACATCAAACTGGCTGCCATGTCTGTCCAACTGTGTTTAAAAACCCCTTGACAGAAGAAGGTCAGCACAATCTAGGTTGGATACAGCTCTGGCTATGGATGTACTATGAGCACCGGATGCAAGTTGCTGCAAAGCCAGAAGCAGATGCATTCAGCCTTTCCCAAGGCTGAGCATAAAAGCCAGATGAAAAGATGGATTCAGCCTTTTAGCTGCTCCATCTCAGTGTGCAGCCAACAGGACTTGAACTCAAAGCTGTGGTCTGAAAGAGGGGCACATCTGGTCTGTGCAGAGCAGCACATCTGTGCAGCCAGAGCTGGCAGAGGGCCAGCTGTGGGTATTGGGAGCCAGGACCCAATGGTTTAAAATCATCTCTACAGTCTGATTCATACTGATGGACAAACCTTTTTCCCCTGCATCTATGGTCTTTAATCATATTTACACTGGGTGTCAGCAAAGTAAGCTTTCTACATGGACCACCTTTGGTGTTTGGTGGAATGGCTGGCCAAGCTCTGTCTCCACAGATGAAAAACATCCCCCATGGTAATTGTAACAGGGTACAACTAGGTGCTGAAAACAGAACTGAGGTATAATTACACCAAGAATCCACATCTTTATACGCAGGGTGATAAGGAGTGACATCTGAAGTTTGGCCTTTGTTTATTTCAAGCCCAAAACCACTGTATTTGATACAAAAATCCATTTTCATAGAACCAAGGATTTCCAGTTCTTGGGGTTCAAAGGATGCTTCAGCAAGGAATTTGGTCCAAACACCCCATTCATCAGAGGGATTTACAATGAATCATCAAAGATGTAGAGGAAATGAACCATCAAAGATGTGGAGGAAATGAACCATCAAAGATGTGGTTTATGTTATTGGCCAAGTATCTACTGGCAAACCAACCAAACAAGTTGAAAATAGCTTTTCAGGGCTTGAATGAGTTAAACAGACACCTGCCATCCCCAAGACCTCCAGACCTCTGAACATGGCCCTGGGTTTCTCTGTACCTGGGACATTAGGTGAAAGAGAAATTTCACAGAAACAGGACAGCAATGTGTTTTGTTAACTGCATGACTCAGAACAGGCTGTTTGTTCTGTGTTTTCTACTTGAGATCACAGCTTTCCTCCAGCAACTGCTTTCCTTTAGTTCTAGGTGTATTGGTTTGACTGTAACAAGCAAAATAGAAACAGAAGTTATTGGTTCTCAAAACAGTCTCCTTCTGCCTAATTTGCACTTCTGGGTTTTGCCTTTTAAAAACTTTCTCCACCACAACTTGTACGTATTCTCTTTTTCACAAATACTTGCGTGTATATGTGTGTACATGTCCAAACACACAAATACTCACACACAGATTCCCTATAGCATTCACTAGACTGCAAATCCTAGTTCTTTAATAATTGTGTATATAATGTTCTGTTAAAGCTCATTATCAATGGTATATTAATCTTAATTTTCTCAGATTAGATTTTTAAATTCCTCTTCTTTGTAATTTCTGATTCATTTTAAAATACCAATAAGTAACCAAAATGCAGTGGGAACATAGCATGTGTCTTCCTCTGTTCCTTTAATCTTGTTTAGAGGAGTAAAATATCTTTGAAATGCTTGAAATGTTTCAGATTTTGATTGTTATTTGTTGCTCTCTCCTTTTTTTTTGTTTTGCCCTAGACTAATTCTATTTTGATTGTCTTCCATAAAAAAGTAGACTCATCAGAATTAAATTTTTAAAAAAGTATAATTATACATATTTCCTCTATGAATTAATTCATATGAAATAATGAATTGATTATTTCTACAAGTCAGCAATTAATGAAAAATTTTGATAACATTACAAATCTGAGAATTAATATATTGATTGACCAACAGGTCACACACCATTTCAGTATTCTTCTACCTGAGCCTTTACATTGAGAATCAGAGTTCTACTGTAGATTTGTGCTGTTACACTTTTTGCAAACATTCTTGTCAGGATAGATCTACTTCTTCAGTTATTTACAGGCCTCAGATTTCAAAGGGAAACATGCAAGACAAATATGCAGGTATTAATTGAGGAATTGCCTTCTCTGCAAACGTTGGTCAGTCATTTTTCTTTTACAAGAATTTGTGTTTAAAAATGGAAGCAAAATAACAAACTAAATTTATATCAGAACTGATTCATATATATATATGTAAAATATAATGCTTTGTAATTTATTTAAATTCTTAGGGCAAGAATATGTTCATGGTGATTTTTTTGTAGGTTTGTGTCTCTAAATCTTTTTTTATGAACATGTTTTAACACAGAACATTCAGATGATCTCCACTGACTTGCACTCCCTCGTGTCCTTGATGTTGGTGTTTCCTGTTGATAAATCATTTCCTCTGTGGGACTCAGAAAGCACCCCTGGGTGCTCCAGCTCATTCAGAGTCCCTGAGGCCACATCAGTGCACAAAGATGGGGTGCCCTCAGCCCTTGGCCAGTCCCAGTTCCCTGCTCCGTGCCAGGCAGCCCCCAGACCCTGGCTAAGTGTGTGTTTGCACAAGGACTCCTTGAACTCCTCCTTCTATGGGTGACTCAGATGACAGGAATTCAGCCTTACAGTAATTCATGCTCAGTTGCCTTTATAATTTGTCCCTTAATTAACTGATGCATGCAAGAAACCTGTTCTCCTAGCTATTCAAATAGTGGCTATGCAACATTAATCCGTGGACTTTTACTGTATCAACAGTCACCAGCACAAATTATTTCAGCTACCTGACTTGGATTATTTTGGATAGAAGTGAAGTCCCTCTGCATAAAGAAACATTGTTTCAGGCCAGTCTCTCCTATGAGCACAAATACAGATTTAAGGCAAAGTTAAGAGAGTTCCCAAAATGTCATGGGACACTGAAGTTTTTGCATCCCAAGACAACGAGCAGTTATCTCAAAGAACAAACAGCTCTATTTTCTAGAGCTGAACTTGTGGGACTATTTACTAAAACAAGTAGCCCAACCCACAACAGTGAGTATCAATACAGCCAGACAATAAACCTGGGTCTCTTCCTTCAGGACTAGATTCTTCCTCTCCTCCCAACCACTGCTTTTACACCGTGTCAATGAATACTGTTAACCACACATCATAGTTATAGTTATACAAAGGACTGCATCTCACTAATGAAAAATGTACAGTGTAATGGTTTCATGTTCTCTTTTATTCTCTGACAAAGCCTGACAGGCCTGTCTGCCCCCCCATACACTCTCCCTGCTGCCCTGGCAGTTGTGCCAACAGTGACTGTGTGCCTGGCAAACCGGAGCAGCGAGCACACCTTTTCACTGGCTTAAAAAATCCCCAAAAAAATTCAAAACAAAACACACCCAGAGCTGCACTGCTCACAAAGAAAATGTAACATGAAACTACAGCCTCTCTCAACCCTTCCCTCAAAATAGTCTCAGTTCTTTGATGAATAAAATACACTAAGTTTTCTCACTGCAGCTGTTTTAATTCTAGTTCAGGATGGAAATGTCAGCATACTGGGTTCTTATAAAATAATAGAAAATCCATTTCCTTTTTGGAGTCAATTAAACAATTGGTGTTTTCTCAAAGAAGAAAAACAATATTTTAAATGGCAAAAAAAAAAGAAAATAGTGACTCTTAGTGGTATTCTTCAACCCTATACTTTTTTTTCTCTGAAGACTTTCCTTTTTCCTTTCTTTTGTTTATCTTATGGAGGGAAAGGAAAATCTGAAAATACGCAATCTCCCTATCAGACCTGCCTTATCTCATCTTGAGGTTTCCTTGTCTTGGGCAGAGCAGAAGCTGGGCGGAAGCCACGTGCCTCCAGCCGCTCCCTTGCTGCCTCCTGAGCAGCCAGGGACAGGAATGCTGCCATCACACAAGGAACCAAGCACAGAAAGACCTGAAAATCTCAGCTGCCATCAGTGACTCCTTGCATCAGTGGAACAGCACTCTCCTGTTTTGGATGAAAAAGCTCCTTCTGCTCTCTTGTTCTCCTGAAATAATCACAGGTTAACTCCACACCTCTGTCCTACAGTGGGTCCTGGTTACAACCCCTCTCTCCCAGCCTCCAGTACATTCTACTGCCTCCACAGAACTGTATCTCCCTTTACTCATTCACCACAGACCACCAGGTACCAGGATATCCACTTTCCCACTCCATCTACCCTTGAAAATAACTGCAAACCCTGGTCATTCTTCACTGAGCCCTTAGACAGAGAACAGAAAGCACAGAAATGGCAGATGCTGCACATACCCACACCCTCCCTCCATCCATCCACTGGTCACTCAGGGTGTCCAGCATCCCTGATTGGAGCCCATTCCCACTCTGCTCCCCCAAAACTTCATGACTTTGGGCAGCCAGTTTCCTGCCTTGACTCTGAAAAGACACACTGCAAGCAGAGGCACAGATTCATATGAGTAGTTTGCAAATCTGCACATTAGTTGATTCCAAAATGTTTGTAAGACATCACATGTAGAGCTGTGAAGGATTTAGCAGCCAGATAAGCAATGACAGCCTGCCTACACTGACAGCTGGAGCAACAGGACCAAGGAAACAGCTTTGGCCATCTTCACTCTAAACCTGATGCCTCCCCAGGTGTGGACAGAGCTTTTGGGTGGGACTGAGGCCCAGCATAGCAAGGGGCAATTAGGATACACCAAAGTTTCAAGCAGGGAGTGCACTGGGCTTTGGTTTGCTTTAATTCAAGCATGCTGAACTTGGTTTTCCATGGTTCTGATCCTTCAAGCATACCTTTGCTCCTCCTGGTTCTGTGTAAGGAAAGAAAGAGACCCAAAGGTCAAGCTTTTCAATGTTTATCCCAGAACAAGGATTTCTGCATGAAAATGATGGAGTTTGGAAGTACATCAACATGGAAATGAGGACCTTTTACCTTCCAGCAAGACAAAAACATCTCCCAGAGAAATATTTAACTGCCTTTGCCTTCAGACAGCCATTCCAATGACAATGTGCTTATTTTGGCAAGACTCTCCTGAACTGAGCTGCTTTGTGTGTGGTTAGGAGTGTCGAGTGAAGGCTCAGTAATTTGCCAGTGGATGCTTGAGGTAAGCAGTTCTTGGGAAGAGGCTGACTAGACAGCCAAAATGTAGGTCACCAGTGGGTGGAGTTCACAACCTCCCAGCTACCCTGCAGTCAGGATGCAGAAGTTACATCTCCCACAGATTTTGAAATTATTGAAAGCTGGGCCATTAACCATAAGTCCTTAGGATGATAATTTAATTGGATACTCATTTATGTAAGATGCTGTTTCATGTCCAGTCTGTTCCCAGATTATCTGCCAGCTAGGAGAACTTCCATGTGCAAGGACATATGTGTTACTCTACAGTGTCTAAATGTAAATGCAAATATTGGTAACACAGTTGAAGACCATTAGTCTCATTTTCAGTGTCTCCTTCCTATCGCACTCAAGGCAGTTCAGAGCAATCTTTGGCCTCCTCAGCCCCAATGGCCATTCACCTGGCAGGGCTTTGCAGCAATGATGGGTGAGAGCCATGGGGTCTCAGTTGTCTGGCCAAGCACTCAGTGAGAGCAGTCAGGGGAGAGCACTAGCTTCTCAAATGACCCTTTAAAATCAGCTCTATATAGCATTGTGCCAGCTTTTATTCTTCTTGCTGCATGTGTTTCAGAAAAAACCCAACCCTCAGACCTTAATAACTGTTCTAAACAAGAAGCCAGAACAACACACCCTTTTATGTTTGCACACACTCCATAGCTGCCTTTACTCCAGGCTAAACCGCTGCTGTATATCTGCATAATCTTAAACCTTAGCAAATTAGAAAATAAATATATATGCGTGCATTTGAAATAGCACATTCTCCTCCAGGCTTTATCTCTCTGTAACTGCTGAAATCGTCTGACAGGGATATTGCTTGCAGTCTTATCACACAGATCTGTGGTAAAAAGGTTTCAGCAGTTTGCAGTGCAGATGTACCATCAGGACTGTCACCAGGATACTTCAGAAGCATTTGTAAAAACCAGCTGTCCCTGGGGGAGATTGCTGCAGGAGCAGAGGCCTCCTCTGCAAGTACTATCTGCCCAGACATTGGGTTACTGAATATGGACCTCTGATACATCCAATATCAGAGTTACAGCCTAAAATCCAATAGCTAGTTGCAAAGTGGCCTGAGTGATGTGTCTGAGAGGTGTAATGGTACAACTCATGAAGCAAAGCTAGTGAGGATATCTGGTGCTGGAAGTTTAAACAAACTAGACTTTAATTCTGACCAAGTCATGTAAACAAAAGCTTTTGCCATACTGCTTCATGTTTGTGGTCTTCTACCCTGTGGGAAAAGGGTTAAGGATTGTAGAAAAAGATATTTCATATAAAGAAAGCACTACTGGCACCACCAGCAGCCCTGCATCAGGATACATTCTGATGTGTATGCCTGTCCTTGCTGCTGACTGTGAATGGTCTGAGTAAGGCACAATCATCTATCAGAACAGGCCCTTTGAAGGGCAGGGATGTGCAGTTACTGAGACCAAACATGTAAATAAAATAGCAACCATGTGCCCAGCATAGGCTAGGCAAAGAGGCCACCTAAGGAATTTTACAGGCAAAAACGTCTTCAAGTGTCCCAGAAGAGCAGATTCTGTGGGATGAAGCAGGTTTGCTGTCACTTGCAGCCAGGTGGCCAAATTCCACCTGGATTGCACGTTAGGCACCTGGTTGCTTTTCTGGACTGGGCTGTATAGAGAACTTACACAGGAAATCTGAGGTAGAGTAGTAGATCTGCCTCTGATTTTGCAACTCCCAGTTCAGTGCCTTAAGCACAGGTGCCAGCTCCTGCAGTGGCCCTGAGCTCATAGGGATGCTGGAGTTCTTCCAAAGGAGCAGTGATACCAGAACGGAAATAGGCCCTTTCAGCACAGAACAAACAAGAATAGTCCATAAAGGCTAATGATACAATTTAAGGGTTGCTGTGTTCAGTGAACTCAGCCTCTCACCTCCAAGTGCTGGCAGCTGAAGTTTCTTTTGTCTAAGATCAAACATTGATTACTTTAATGGACTTTGTCTCAGTAATCTATTTTAACACTATGGTTAATATCTGACAATTATGCTAGATTAGCATCAAAGACTAATGGAAAGACTGAGGTAAATATATTCACAACAGTCACTGTGTGGTTCAACATAAAGATGTTTGCTGTCAAAGAAAGGTTTTCTATTATAAACAAGTATGTTACTATTAACACTGCCACATAACATCTAGAAGTAGCAAGTGAGCCCTTTGCTACTTCCAATGTCAAGGAACTAAACCACACAAAAGTTACGATTTTAAATGTAAACAGTCTTAGGAAAAAAAAAAAGTGGATTAAAAAAAGAGGAAAAACCTGCACATTTCTACCTTTTCTTGCTTCCCCATCATGACCCCAGACTCTGTAGCTGCCCTGCCTGTCCGTTCAGTACATAAATGGCCAGCCAAAGATTAAAGCCAGCAGGATCAGATTTCATAGGATGCTCTGGTACCTAAGGAATGATGCAAGTGTGAGACAAGATATAGAAAGGAATTTAAACCCCATTGAAAAATTACAAGAAAGAAGATCTTCAGCCTAAAAAAACACAGTGTGAAAAAAGAGGATATAGAGATTTTATTCATATATGTATGCTCCATTAAAATTACTGTCATTGAAATACATCATTAAAAATTACCCCAAAAGTTCAAGGTTCCTTAACTAATGATGATTCTGGCTCACAAACTGCAGGCACTGAAATACTGCACAATTTCCACTGAGCTGTGCCCAAGAAGTCACAGTACACACATAATATTTTAAGCACAATATTCCATAGCAGTGTTTGTTTAAAAAGTGTTTTCTTCTGTTTCAACTGCTTGTATTTAATGAAAGGCTAAGCAGGAATCATGGCTGTGTGTACAGACACTGAAGCCCAGGACTGTGGCCAAAGCATGGATTTCCACTTCTGTCTTATGATGTTTTGATCAGTACACAGATCTATTGTTTTTCTGTGTTACTTATTAGTGAGCAAATCCCACAGTACAGGGATAGATCTTTGACCTGTTGTTTACCACAACTCTTCATAAGCTATTTAATGAATGCATTATATCACATCACTAATGCAGGATTTCCAGTGTGCACTGATGCCTTTCAGCATTCAGCCTGTGGCTTCTAGGCTCTCAGTGTGATGATTTAGCTGTTACTGGGGACAGTGCTGCTAAGGCTGCCACATTTCACCTGCTTTGTAAGTGGATTTCACAGAGACACAGAATCACAGAGGTCTTCCATTCCAACCCCCTGCCCAAAGCATTCACCTAGAACTGGTTTGCTAAGACAATGTCTCTTTGGGGTTTGAATACCTCCAAGGAAAGACTACACACCTCTCTTGGCAGCCTGTGCCAGGATTTGAAGAGTAAAGAACTTCTTTATTATATTTAAAAATATTTTTTTGTATTTAAATTTGTGCCTATCTCCTCTTGTCCTTTCACTGGATACTACTCATGAGAGTCTAACTCTGTTATTTGTTCTTATGTCTTTTTATTATGTTTCATGTCATAATACAACATGTCATAATGTTATGACATGAATATTAGACATATTACTATCTTTCATGTCATATTATTGGTCTTGTTATATTTCCCCATCACGTATTTCTCTGCACTGATAAGCCTCACCCATTTATTTACACAATTTGTTTGCTTTCTCTCTAGGGCCTTGGTGGTTTCCTCAATGCTGGCCCTAACTCCAGAATGCATTTGACCTTAAGGCCTACCCTTTTTCCTTAAAGTTACTTGAATGCATTAATGCTTCATGGAACAGTAGTACTGTCCTTACAAATACATTGCAAGACCAAATTTCAGGAATGACATGGTGAATAAGAAAACCCTGTTTTAGCTAAGTTCCTTCTGCTGCTCACACTGAAGCCCATATGCCTTTTAAGTGCAGGAAAGGAAACTGTCTTCTCCTTTTGGCAAGTCCTGTAAGAAAGGTTCTGTGGGAAGGAAAAAAACAAGAGGTGGAATATAGATGCCACTTCATCATACTTTCAGGCACTTGGCCCTGGGAAGCAATCCAATCCAGTATTGCTCTGTACAATCACTGCAGAGTAATCAAGTTCAGACACTTCCCCCTCTCCCCTGACAGCACAGCACAGGCACTGTGTGCACCCCAGCAGCAGCTCAGTCTGCTTGGGTGTGTTGTTTGCTTCCTTCACAGACAACAACCAGAACCTGGGAAAAAGTTATGCCCCTTCATCCATTCAGAGTCATACCCACAGAGCCTCCTTCAAGGACAGGTGCCAGGAGGAACACAGTTGAAACTCACACAGTTACTGTCCTTCAAAGTACAGGAGTTGGAGGCTGTGTAGTCCACAGACTGAACCTCATGTCAGAAAAGAGCTTTAACCAGCTCTTTAACCAGTTCCATCTGGGGAACACACTATGGCTGATCTTTGGAAGCCAGACAGCAACTGAAACCTGTGGGACCTGTGGAAGCTGGTCAGAGGGATCCTCGTGATAGCCTGGAAGCTGGGTTGCTTTGCTTATGGCACAGCAGAACTGATGTTCAGGTGCTGCTTTCTGCATCAGACTCCTTACTGTGGGATAAAAGATTGCTTTTTTTCTGCCACTAACATGATGTCCTGCTCTGCAAACACATCAATCTTTTAAAAACTGACAGCAGCCTCCAATTCCCACCTCCAGCTGTCACTGCTTTGGCTGTGAAGCTTCCTGGCACGGTACTTGAGAGGCTTCTCTGCCTTCTTCTGATCCCAAGAGCTTTATAAACTGCATTGACTCAGTAAACTCAAGCTATTTAAAACTACTGATGCCTGGATGGTAAATTCAGGCACTTAGAAGTCAGGAAATAATAGATCTGTCCAATTGCTGTTTTGCTCTTGTTAAATTCATTTTATGCTGCCCTATCAGTGAGAACATGAGTTGTGTTCATGTGGTTATGACATTAAAATCAGCGCCATCCTAAGTATGCACAGAGGAGAAATAATTACAGTGGCACAAGCAGTAAAATTATTTCCTTGTCTAAGCACTTGTCTTAGTAATCTAATAATAACAGTGAACCAGTTATTATCCTCCTACCCTTCCTCTGCCACTCCTCTAATTTCTTGCTTCCTTCCTTTCTCCCTCTCTTCCTTCCCATCCATAGTACCTCTCCCCACTGAAATATCAGCAGCATTTGCAGCTCTGAACCTTGCATATTGTATACTGAACTGAGATTAAAGACTGACAGCAACTACCAAGAAGGAAAGCTACACCCCTAAAGCCATGGAGAGTTTGCAGAGCCCTGGATCAAGAACAAAGCGGTGTCATTGTAAAGGCTGCTCTGACTGTCCTTCTGCCTTGTGCAGACATCAGAAAACTTCTGCTGGATGTGCTGCTGCTGACACACTGTAATTAGGTAGTAGGGCCATATCCATGGTTAGTCTGTCCACTTTGTTCTGCTTAGGAGCTGAAGAATGAAAGAAGGATTGGTGTCTCCAGTATCATTTTATTCCTGGAGAAACTAAAATAGGAGCATGTGTGCTGAGTGAAGGAGGTAACCTAAAATATCTCTATCAAACTTTGGGTTTTTTCTCTCCAAAACACACTCTGAGTGTCTTTGTTCTACCTTAAAATAATTCAATACTTTATGCTTGGAGAAGGAACACATATTCAGTTAACAATATGTGATTTTCATCAGTAAAGACATTCCTAAACACTTATTTTCCTGAGTAAACAGGTTAGCTAATATGACTTACAATTAAGTACATACAGATGGACTCTTTAAGCACCTTCCTATCTCAAAATCTGTGAGGGTATGACAATCTAAAACCTAAGATCCATGGAGCAGCTTGGAAAAAAAACATAATCACAACATTATAAAACCCAAATATTGATTAAAAAAAAAATGAGTACCTTAAATCCACTCTTCATTACCTTAATTATCTCATTTCTTCCCCAACAGCTTCCATTTGTAGCATACTAATGAGTCCTTTATCTTGAGGATTTTTGTTTCTTGTTTGGCTATCTTTTATGGATAAAATCTTAACTCAGTTCATGGTACACATGGTTGTCAGCTTTGTGCTCTCCACCAAGCTCACCTGTTTGATTCAATCATCAGAAGTCACTAGGGAGGATCTCATGCCCACTCAAATTCAGTTCTCTCCTCTTCCTGGTAATTTATTTATACTGGGTTGTGCAGGAAAATAATTTTGCATCAAGTCATATATCCTTGTATGAAGTGTGCTCAAAGCAGGCAGAGAGAGGGCTGAAGGAAGGTGATGGCAGGGACACGCAGACATAGACAGGATCACACAAATTTGCTTCCCTTGAAATGGTGGCAAGTTTCCTGTTGCATACTGGTAGAGAAACAGATGGAAAAAACCATCAGATAGGCTTGGCATTTGATTGCTCCTTAGCTTCCAGGGCTGTCACACCCAGCAGTGACTCCATGGGGTGCCATTTCCTCTGGGAGGGCTCCTGATGCCAGCTGAAATGCCTCACAGCTATCTGACAAAAGGTGTTGAAGTGGTGCAAAATCCTTCTGCCAGTTCAAGTATGCTCAAAAGAGGTTTGAAGGGGAAGTTTTATCCCTAAAGGCTTTCTTTTCATTTTTCTTTCTTTTTTTTTTTTTTTTCCTGATCAGGTTATCCGTCCTTGTCCAGATGGCATTAACATTACTGGGTAATTCAACACAAAAACAATCATGAGTTCACAGCAGACCTGCAATCGGGTCATTAGTGGGTGGCTATCCACAGCTTTAACCAGAGCACCTCCATGTCCTGACATACTCTGTGATGTCTCTATGTGCAGTGAACTCAGAAGTCACAAGAAATAAAATCTTATTTCAAGCTCTTCCAACAATTGCCACCTTCACCTTCGGCAGGTTGCTGAATCTCTTTGTGTCCCTCTTCTAAACAGAAAAATGGGAATAATGCTTACTTTTCCATGTAATGAGGTAGGAAGCATTGCTACTTGTACATGTACAAACTCTTAGCTCCTCAGTATTAACTCACATCTATTATTCTGTTCAGGAGCATTATGTTAGTCTCAAGTGTTGCAAAAATTTTTGCTTCTGCTGTTACCTGTATAGGAGTAGATCAGGATTAACTCTCCTGAAGTTAATAATAAAACCAGGATGATTAAATGCAGAATGAAACACTCCCAGTAATGAAACACCCCAGACACACTCTCACAGGAGCTGAACTTTCTTGAGCTGTTTTCAGAATCTTTACAAACTCCAAAAGATAAGTGGTTTATGTTTTCAGTCCTTTGGGAACCTGTACAGATCTAACACTGCTGAATCTAGGTGTTGAGCAGTGTGAGCTTAATTTTCTAACCTGGAGAGCAGTTAGGTTTCCAATTTGGGGTTTTACTCCCCTGCACAGACACTTGAATCTCATTAAAGAACATGGAATCTACAGTAAGAAATGTGAATAACAAATGTTACACAGTGAGTTCAGACAAGGCCAGAAAATGACTGTGAAAGTGAAATTAATGGGCTTTTATGTTTTCCCCAATGAGTTCTGGAACCTGTGTCCTGGGTGCATAAGCACACCATCACCAGCAGGGCAACAGAGGGGATTGTCCTGCTGTGCTCTGGTGTGGCCTCACCCTGAATATTGTGTGCAGTTTTGGGCACCACAACATAACAGTATAAGGCTACTGGAGAGTGCCCAAAGGAGGGCCATGAAGATGGTGAGGGGCCTTGGGGGGAAGCTGAATGAGGAGAGGCTGAGGTCACTTGGGCTGCTCAGCCTGGAGAAGAGGAGAGAGCTCATTGCAATCTGCAGCTTCCTCATGAGAGCAAAAGGAAGGGGAGGCACTGATCTCTTCTCTCTGATGCCCAGTGACAGGACCCAAGGGAATGGCCTGAAGTTGTGTCAGGGGATCTTTAGGTTGGGTATTGGTAAAAAATTCTTCCCCCAGAGGGTGTTTGGGCACTGGAATAGGGCCCCCCAGGGAAGTGATCACAGCACCAACCCTGACAGAGTTCAAGAAGTGTTTGGACAATGCTCTCAGGCACATGTTGTAATGTGCAGGGGGTGGAGCTGTGCAGGGCCAGGAGCTGGGTTTGGTAATCCTTGTGGGTCCCTTCCCACTCAGTTTATTCTGTGTTCCTATGAAGAATCTTTCACACTATTTACCACTCATGAAGACCACACACCGAATGCATCCAGCCACTTCATCTCTACCACATCTATCTGACTCAGCTGTTGCTGCGTGACGGGGACAGTTCCAAACACAGAGTCCTTCCTTCACTGTACAAAGCACCAGCTCCAACATCTTCTCTGTCCATGTAACCGTGCTGTCTGAGGTCAAGCAGTCCTGTGGCACTTCCCAGGTTTCATATGCTGCTTTTATCATCCAAAACATGCCTGGCAGAACAATGTTATGGTGCATTCAGCCTCTCAACATGAGGAAGATATAAAACTTCAGATTTAGCTGCAGATATATTACATTGCCTCAGCAAGCTGAAACATAATAAGTAAATCTCATATACATGGTTCCCACTGCTTACAGTTCTTGAATAGTTTGTTGGTTTTTGTTGCACTTAAATGTGTATTAAATTCTCTCTGTAACATTCTTCTGTCTTTTGTAGACTTCCAAGACAGCCTGAAGTTCAGTAAAAATTTGTGTTTTTCTCTAAGGTGGATTTCCTTTCAAAGCATGCATTATCTTCTGGGAAAAAACCCCAGGTAGTCTGTAGCTCTGGACTCTGCATGTCAGAAAGAAGTGCTCAGGACATGCAAGAGGAGGGAGGCAGCTCCAGAGCACGGGTACATGCAGAGCAAGCATGGCCACACAACAAGGAGAGCAAACTTTGAGGATGACTAATACCAAATAGCTTTGAGAAAAGACTGTAGCCTCTGGTTACTGAGACCAATCCAAACCTGTCAGGGACAAAAAAAATGGCTCCAGGAGAGCCTTATACTATGCCTCTGTATAAGTGGCCACAGCACAGGCTAAGGGCAGATGACAGCGAGCCAGTCATGTAGGAAGGATTTAGCTCCAAATGCAGTGGGGATCCTGGCTGCTATGCAGCTCGGAGACCACTGCTGTAGCAACACCAACAGCATTTCATTCAGCTTCTGCTGCTGCCAAGAATTTAGGTTGCAAACTACTTTTCTCTCACCCTCCCTCAGCTGCAATCCAGGCTTGGCTCCTTCTGCACCGTGGCTGCCAGGATACTGATCTGCAGGACCCTGAGCTCCCCCTCCACTGGAACACCCCACCTTGCTGCAGTGCCTTTGCACAGGCTCCCACTGCAGCCACCCCAGGCAGCCCCCATTTCACCCAGGAGGGGAATGAGTGCAGGGCAGTGCCAGGTTCCTCCAGCCGGCTGCAGCTGCGCTGCGGCAGAGCACGGATCATCCCCTTAGTGCTGCCCCAGGCACCCCAGAATCGTTGCCTTATAAAGACCATTTTGTCTGTGGCTCATGCTCATGCCCTGTATACAAAAAGAGAAATTGAAATGTTCCAGACTCTGCTGTCATCTTCTGAGCAAAGCAGTAATATATGGACCTGTGACTCCTTCTCACCAAATCCACTGCAGAGGCTGAGCTCCTCTCTTCAGCTGCCACACTGGCCAGGGTGGCACCAGTCTGGTGAGCCAGCTGCCATGGTGAGCTGCCACCAGCCTGGTGAGCCAGCATCCCAGAGACTCCCTGGGATGGCTTTGCTCAGCCTCAATTGCTGCCATTGATATTTTTCCCTAAGATAATGGTTGGCTGAGGGTCTTCATAAGAAAAGGTCTCAAATTCCTGGCACCATATTGTCTTTATAACACACAGACCATTTTTACAGCCCTGTTAACCACCACTTTGTCAGCTACTTGGTGTTAAAACCATACAGTTTGGTGAAGAGAACTATAAGGAAGATTACCTCAAAGTCTCAGCCAGGACGGTTCACATCTTTGCACTTAAAAAACTGCAAGAATGCTGAAGACCAGAGTTTCACCCTCAACAACTCAGTATGTATTTCATGGCAAGAGAAGGGCAGCACAGCAGGAGGTTGGACATGCTGGACCTCAAATTGTAACTCACTAAAACAGCTCTGAGCAGCAAAATGGCCACTGCTACTGAGAGAAATCAATTTGGCATAATTTCTCTTCAAAACAGTGTCACAACTGAGGCTGTGGCACAGGGAGGTGGGATTGGATAAGTCTCACTCTCCTGACATTACAGGGAAAATCAGGCTCAAGGGCCTTATGATTTTCCAGTGACAAATATCATTAAACTCTTCCTTTGTTTACAGGAACTCTGGGCAACACCTGTTTTGTACACAAGAGTGTGTGTCTACTGGTGGTAAAGGAATCCCTCTGTCCTATCGATCTGTTGCCATTCACTCCAGATAAGAAAACCTTTGAAGTATGACTTAAACCTCTCTCTAAGCAGAAGTTTAGACTAAATATGTATTATTCCTTTAGACTTATTACTACATCCTGCATTAAGTTCAAATTATACAAGTAGTGACCACTTCTATTTACAGAAGGGGAAGCTGATCAGGAAAAATTTCTTTTTTTTTTTTCTTTTTGGCTACAGTAGCCCTTCTGACAAAAATATGCTAAAAGTTTTATATCAGCTGATTTGTGTTGAAAGCCCAGCTTTAGCTACAGGCTTACGTTAACAGATTCTTCTTGAAGTCATTCTTGTTAGTCCATCAACACTGTATTTCCTCATCAAAGATGATTGACAGCATACACTGCTGTAACATCCCATATGATCTCTTCTCTCATTCCCAGGCAAGGCTGGGACAGACACCTGCCATGCAGAGAAATGAGGAACCAAAGACCATCACAGCTCACCACACTTTCCTGTGTTGCTTTTGTTTTACCAGACAAGTGGGAACTTTTCGTGCCTGTCCTAAGTCTAAGATTTGGCCATCAACAATTTATAAAAGTATGTAGTGACAAGACAGGGGGAATGGATTCAAACGGCAAGAGAGTAGGTTTAGATTAGAGATTAGGAAGAAATTCTTTACTGTGAGGGTGGTGAAGCACTGGAGCAGTTGCCCAGAGAAGTTGTGGCTGTCCCACCCCTGGAAGTGTTCAAGAACAGGTTGGACTGGGCTCTGAATATCCTGGTCTAGTGGAAGGTGCCCCTTCCACTAGAAGGAACATGGAGGGGGGTTGGAACCTGATGGTCCTTAGGGTGCCTTCCAACATAAGTGATTCTTTGATTTTATAATCTCCCACCCATTCCCTAGTGTGCAAGAGAGGTGAGCAGGACAGTCCTTTAGGGACTCCTGTTGGATGGGAGACAGAGAACAGAGAGAATAAACCTGCAATGCACATGTAGGGAGAGAAGCTCTTGACATGACATACCCTAAATATACTGCAGACCTACAAATACTGAATTTGGGATAAAAACATATATTTTATATATATTATATTTCTTTAAGCTATTTGTATATATACATACACACATATATAAACATAGAAGAGTCAACACTTTAAGGCCACTTACCACAGATTAACTACTTCTTGGTTCAGTGCCCTCAGAAGATCTATGTCATCTGGAGCAATATGAAGGAGAGAATCAAGACAAAAAAAAAAGCTCTTGACTTAAACCTGGATTTAAATTATTTTTCTCTACAAAGCAGGCATGTGTGCTCTGCTGCCTAGCAAAAGACCCAAAGCAAATTCTGAAGGACAAAGGAGGTAAACAAACGGCAGTTTAAATTAGCAAACCACAGATTGATACACAGCATATGCAGCTAGAGCAAAAGTGAAAGCTCAGGGAGAGGCTTCGCAAGGCAAGAAGATTGTTTTGCCAGAAGATAAGCATAAAGACTTGCCTGCAGCCTGGAAACAGGCTCAGATCAGCAGTACCCAGCTCCCCACAGCTGCTGTATTTACAATACTAAAATTATTTTCTGCACAAACTTCAAGCAGGTTGTTCTGGTATCTGCAGTCACCATGCAGACTTTGTGAAGAAAATCCAGGTGTGCTGCTATAGACCACCAATACAGAGTGTGGGGAACAGTTATTTTGGGAAAGAAATGCTTGTAGTCATTTCAGCAAGTGGGAAGGGTTTAAAAACATGGATTTGGTAATAGGGACTCCATTCAGTTACATAAATAAGTAATTTATTTCCTTCAGAGTGCCCTACAGACCCCATCTACTTCTCCCATAGGGCATGGCTGTCCTGTAGACCCTGTGCTTTATCCATCAGTGCAAATGGATTTCTCACATGCCAGTTAGGACACCCTGGGTACCAGCAAAATATTCCTGATCCCTTGGTGTCAGGAGCAGAGCACTCACCATAGCCAGACAGGCCCATGAGGACAAGAAAAAAACAATACTAAATACAAGCATAGAAGTTATGGGGGAAAAAACCCCACAAATTTACAAGAAGGAGATGAATAGCAAATGGATAAAATTTTGCTACTACCAATTGTGACTTGAAAAATGTTAGAACAAAGACCAGAATACAATGTTGTGTACACTACTGTTCTAGAAAAAGTATTTGTACTGAGGTATGCAGATTTGTCCCTTGGCCACGACCTGGGCTCACAGAGCTGTGATGGGAGGCACAAGCCCCAGCTGGAGGCCAGTCTGGGGGTGCCCCAGGGGTCCTGGGGTACCTGCTCCAGCTGACCCCACTTTGACCACACAGTTTGCAGAGAGGCTGTCTGGTCTGTGATTGCATGTGGAAAAAATTTACTCGCTGTCTCTAAGTTATGATTTCTTCTATCCAGAAACACGACACAGCTGATGAGCATATAACCAACGTCACAGTCAAGGTATTTGCCAGAAATAGCTCACTGATAATGGCAGTGGTAGACAATGGACCACAGCTTACAAGTGTAAAAGTCAAAGCCTTTGCAAATCATTGCAAACATTTTATTCAAATGCAGGATATTCACTATGCAAGTATGCTGTGGATAGTAGTGCTACAACAGCTAACTATTTAAACAGGTTATAGCATGCAGATTTTAGGGAAGCCAGATGTTTTGTGAAAAATAACCAAAAATATATAGAAGAGCTCATGTGAATGATAGAAAATAAAAGAAGACTCAAGTGCCAACAGCCTATAAAACAGCCTTAAGAAAATCTGGAGTGAGTTATGTCAGAGGAATGTCTGTGAAGAGAGGAAAAGAGAGGGAACATAACCACACAGAGAAAGCTTCATCAGTGCAGGTCATGGAGATGGACTAGTTAGGAATGTAAGACGGGATATATTAACACAAGACATTATCTAGCTAAGGGAAAGGTGGACATAAGTGGGAGGGAAGGAGAAAGGAGGGAAGGAAGGAGGGAAGGAGGGAAGGAGGGAAGGAAGGAAGGAGGAAAGGAAGGAAGGAAGGTTACACAATGATTATTCAGCCTATGACAGATTCTTAGAAAAGCGAAGAACTCACCTTCCCACTGGGTGAAGAAGATAAAGACAGGACAGAAAATACTCAGATTCAAAAATAAAGTGGGGTTTTTCAATGGCAAGACTCTGGAACAGGAAAGGTGTAGAAGAACTTGTCCATGCTGAAGAAAACATGTCAAAGGACACATGGCCAGGTTCATCTTTGCGTTTGAACTGAGATGGTGTCTGGGGAGTATCTCAATTGTTGGAGGAGCAGGGACACAGGAACCTCTTCCTGACACAGATCTTATAGCAAGGATCCCTTGCTGGGGACAGACTGAGACTGTTACACTGACTACCTACTGAAGACTTTATTAGAATTTTGCTGGATATGGGACCAGGACAACCCACTAAAACACAAAGGGTAAAATATTTGACATAGGTTATAAATAGAACAGGAGATCAGACAGTAAAGAAAAAATAACAGCCAAAAATGTAGCAATATGCATGCATATTACAGAAGACTGAAAACAAAAGAAAGGCCTTGGAAAAAGAGCAGAAGAAAGGCAGAAACAATTTTGTGAAGATAACAAACATCATTGTTAGCAACCTAAGTATCACTATCTTCATCAACCAAAAATAAAAGCCTAACCAAACCTGTGAAGATGGATTTGATTTGAAGAATTAGGCACCAGTGTGAAGCCTGGACTTCCTCCAGCTCCATTCAACAGCCAAAGGTGTCAGCAACATGAAAAACAGGAACCAGTCAATGCTAAGGAGTGTCACAGATGCCAGAATGTGAAACAAGAAGACTGAAGACAAGGAATCACAACAAGACACACAAAGTCTATAACCAGCTACTCTGCCTACCCAAGGTCACCATGTTATTTGCAGGAAATTCTAGGACAAGCATGTTGAGGGAGAATTCTATACAGAAATTTTTCTAGTATGTGGGATCATCTAAAAGGAGTTGAACCACAAGTGGTCTGATTTAATGGCCAAAATTCTTCTTGAGATGTGTGGCATTCTGCTTGTGGCCACACATCTCCAGTGGACACCAGATGCTGGATGCCACAGATAAAATATTATTTGCCAGCTTTGCTGAAGACATTCTGCAAGAGCCCACAGCAAAAACCAAAAAACCAAAACAAAAAAAGGCAAAAAACAATCAAGACAAAACAAAAAAAATCAACAAAACTAAAAAATGGGAGGGGAAGATATTACAGCAGCTAAAGTGTAGTTAGTTGTTGTGAGAGATCTTGTCTACCCCTGCTGATCCCAGGGCAGAAGGTTCCAAGTGCACCAGTGTTTGCTGACACACTCTGCAGGCTCATCACACCTCTATTCTCCCTGCTGTCCTACATGGATCCAGACAGGAACCAGACCTGTTCCTGCATGTAACTACCCTGGTATCTCATAAGGATTTAAATCTGACATCCGGGACAGGAAGGGGATGTGTCAGCTGTGATACCTGACCTCTGAAGGCAAGTCACATGGGTTTGCTGGTGATGTGACAGACTGAAGACATCTGATGCAGGTTGTAAGATTTTTGTCCATACTAATTCCCAGCTTTGGCGTAGGGTTATAACCCCTAAGAAGTGCAGTTCCACTGTCCTGAAAATTTGACAGAGTTGACAGCACCCTCAGAACTCCCAGGCAAACCATGTAATTCCATCATCTATTGTTGCAGGAGGCTACTAGGAGCAACTTCCCAGCACAGGAGCAGGTTGCTGCTGCTGCCTGGAGGGTTGGCAAGTCAGATGTGGATATAACAGTAAAACATAAGTCACTTTTTAAAGACATGGAGCTGAAAACTTGCTGTAAACTGTGTAAACAGCAGCATGTGTGCTTTAACCTGTGATACAGAGTGGGACATTGAGTGATAACATCACAGTAACTTAGTGAACTTTCCTGCCTTTGAATGCATAACTGAAACAGAACACTCAAATTTGCAATTTTATTCTTCCTGAACATAACAGTAGGACCATAGTAAGAGCTATTTGTTATCATCAACAACAATGCCCAAGGGTTTGTGTATTAGGAGGGGAAGAAGAGCAGGGCCTAGCTAAGAGGTCGGCAGTCCTCTTCTCCCCATGAGCACTACCTGGTTTAACACACTCTCCAGGCCATGTAACACTAGAATGTTCTGTGCCTGAGCTTCCAGCTCCAACAAGAGCTGTGCCTAGCTGCAGGTCAAGGTACTCAGTCTGCATCTGTGTCTCTTGGGTTGCACACATCAGCCAAAAAGCCTTCTGGTATTAAGTGCAAAACCACAAGAGTAGGAAACTTTGTATGTTTTTATTGCCTGTATAACTTGACAATATGACTTTTTTTTTTCTTTTTTTTTTTTTTAAGATGAGGGTAAAGGCCAAATTGATATTAGAAGATTTGCAGGAACATTCAGCAATGACTCTTCCAGAAGTCTGAGGCAACATTTGCACTGTGTAAAATCCTACTATTACTGAGGCTCATTTCCAGATTAGTTATGAAAAATACAATTTAGATTAGATTTTAAGTAGCAGTCATGGGTTACTGTAGCTCATTGTAGGTAGTTCTGTCTTGAAAACATGGCACAAACATCAATTAACTAATTCACTTGAAAGAGTAGAAAAATTCACAAGCAAATCTGTAAATAGAGAAATATAACCAAATAAGGCTAGTGGTGATGTTTTGGCCAAGAATTTCTGAAAGAAAAAAAAAAAAGAAGACATGTTTCTGTAACAGCCCTTTGAGCAATATGGTAACTCTCAATAATATTCACTGATTTCTTCAGGCACGCTTCTAGAAATACTAGAAAGTCATACTTTTTCTAATCACAAATCTTTCAGTCTACTTGCCTTCATACTACAGCTTATTTTTTTCTTTAGCCTTTTACTTGCAAAGTTAACAGTTGCTCACAAATAAGGTTTAATATATTCAAGATTCAAATAGTTCATACCAACAGAGTTAATCCTGCATTTTTGTTTTCCCACATGAACATTTGTTTGTGCCTTCCATGTCTGTTGTAGATTTAAAATATTGGCTTTGATACAAAACATGCATTATTTATAAAAAAGTGGACAAGAGGCAAGTTGCTAGTATACTTCCTGAGCTATTACACATCATATTATGGAAATATTACTGAAATGCCCTATTTCACACTCAGATCAGCTTCAGAAGCATTTAATACCTGAGAAAAGTTAAGTGATAGGTTTATGCAAAACTTGTCAAGGTAGATTTGTTCTACATAAAGCTAAATTCAGACTTCCTTCAGGAAATGGGGAAGTGTCATTATTCCTTTTCACCCTGTTTTATGATCCCAAAAACAGTTGATATTCTTGCATTTCTTTCATTATAAAGGCACTTAGTAATCACCAAGGAAAAGACTTCAGCAAAAGGCAAGACACAAATTTGTTAAAGTGCGCTCAGAGGAGGCTACAAAGGTGATCAGAGGGCTGGGTCACCTGTCCTATGCAGACAGACTGAGAGCTGGGGTTGTTCAGTCTGGAAAAGAGAAGGTTCTGGGGAGACCTTAATGTGGCCTTTCAGCATTCAGAAGTAGCTTATAAAAAAGTTGGTGAGATACTCTTTAGCAATGCCTACGATTGACAGGACAAGAGGCAGCATTTTTAAACTGAAAGAGGTCTAGGCTGGATACCATTAAACACTTCATAATGAGCACTGTGAGACACTTGAAAGGGTTGCTCAGAGAAGTTGTGAACTCCCTGTCTCTGGAAGTGTTCAAGGCCAGGGTGGATGGGCCTTTGAGCAACCTGGTCTAGTGGAAGATGTCCCTGACCATGGCAGGGGGGTTGGAACTGGGCAATTTTTAAGGTCCTTTCAGCCCAAACCATTCTGTGATTCTCTGAATCTATTAACAGATGGAAATTCTGCTGCAGTTGTATTCATTGTTATACTAGTCAAACAAGTTGTTTGTATTTTTCACCAATTGTTATTCTTCTGTACTCAAACATATCAATAGCTGTACTCAACTTTTTACACATTCTGTTTCAAGGTACTGGAGAAGTTTCAAGGTACCTCCTCTTGGTACAGGACATAAGTTCCAAAGCTTTTGCTTAGGAAACATCAGGGTAGAAAATCACATTGAAACAAGGCTAAAACTCTTTGCTTCAAGTCATCTCAGCATTAGACTTCCATTTTCCATTGCCATCTACCTCCACAGTTAGAAAGAGTTTGTTGTTTCCAGTAAAGTTGCCCCATTCTTTCCCACTTTTTGGCAGGACAAACCACATCTTTTACAACATATCAGCCAGAGCAGTCAGAGGGAAACCCTGTGCTGCAGTAAGAGATGTCATTTCTGTCATGATAGAGATATCATGACAAAGTAAAAGACGGCCTATAAAATTTAATTTTTTATTTCCAGAAAGTACAGCTTCCAATGTAGAATGGAAGTTTCTAGCCAGCACTAATCACTTCAAAAACCTAGCCTGCTTTCTTGTCATCATCAGGAAAGCAGTGGATGAAGTACAAAGTTAGTCTCTTCCCATTCCTAAATGCATTTGGAAAACAGATCCTGGCTGAATGATTTGTATGTAGACAAGGTGGGAATATGTAACCTGTGTTTTCTAGCATTTTTCCTTTTGTAAAGGACTCAGGAGCAGAGAAATTCTTGATTCCAGCTTCATCCCACCTCATGCAGCAGCTAGGGGAGTTTGCCAGGCATCAGTGATGAAATAAATGTCACCCTTAGGTAAGACAGTACTGTACCCCCAGGAAGGCTGGGATTCACTGTCCTGTGTATTAACACAATTTACAACTCAGAATAGTTTTTTGAACCAATTTTGGAAGCAAGCAATTTAAAAGTTGATCTATATTTAGAGCTGTGCCAATAAAGCAATCCAGCTGTACTGAAATATTACCCAAGAAAGCCTCTTGAAGTGAAATCAAGAAATTAGGTTATTTTACAGCCAGCCAGAGCTAGAGTTCATGGTTTATAGTAATTTACTCATGGTTCTACAGTCAGGATGCCACTGTGGAAGGAAGAAAACAATAGGAAAATCCAAAACAAGTAGTACCCAATTAAAAAATGGATATATAATGTCTGTTGACCTGAAATGAACATTTAATTCACACTGGTGCCCGTTTTTTAATAGAGTAGAAACAGTAACAGATTCGGTTTTCTGTCACACGCCAGTCTATCCACGTTCTCACCCCATTGCAGCAACACCCACTTGCTTTCCAGTAGTGCATTAAGCAACACCTCCTTTGTTCTCTCTTCCTCTGCCCCAGGGGAGACGTTTGTAGGAGGATTTGCTTTGATAATTTGGATGCTTCTCTTTAATGTATATGTTGCAATGTATTTATGTCATAAAGGCAGGTTAAATAACCTTGTTTACATTTGGATGATGATGTTTGCAATTGTCTTAGCTCCTGAGGGAATTAATTCCATACTCTTGGACCAGACTTTAAAAGTTTTTAACCACCTGCATTAAGGAGATACTTTAAGGCCAAGGGGGTAATTTTTTTTTCATTTTTGTAATGTTTTTTCATCTTGAATTTTAGTCCATCTTCTAGATTACTGGTTTTGAAAACAAGGTGTGTGGACTCAAGGGGTATGAAAGATAATCCACTGGGGTGCACAAAGAAAATGCATTCTGTACCATTAATAAATAATTAATTTTATCTTTAGCTCTAGTTTTATCTTTATCTTTAGTCCTTTAGTTTTAATTTTTTCTGTTTTCTAACATGCATAATATATCATTATGACATTAGATATATATATAATTTATAAATAAAAAATACAAATATATTGGGAATTATGCTCAAAGTTTTTTTTAGTGATAGGGGTACACTACCAAAACCTTTTGAAACCACTGTCCTAGAGAGCCCTATCTATCCCCTAATGATAGTGCACCCTAATAACATTGATATCCCAGATTTCGATCAGTATTTATAAACCAATGGAAAAAAACCTCTAATATAACCATCAAGCATGCTTTTAAAACTGCTGCTGTTGTGGAGAGTTGCTACAGCCTTCCTATTCCACATTGATTTCCCTGGTGCCAAGAATCCCCAGCAGAAATAGCATGTAGCTGTGCTCTAACCAAGAGGTGTAAGAAATATGAGAATAGAGCACAACAGATCTGCGAACACAGGAGTCTCCTGGCCAGGAATGACTCAATATTGCTGCCCTCATGAGCTGCTTCTAGAGTACCAGCACAAAACCCAGAATTGCTCCCAAACTGTAGACTGAACTGACTGTGGGTTTGTGCATTCCCACCAAGGAAACTGCAGTGGACAGTTAATTCTTCAAAAGTAATTTCTCTGAGAACCACTTCTGTCTTCCAGAGTCTTCTGGTTCAAGAGCTGATACCTTTATGTCCTGTCCTTGAAAGCACAATGGAACTGTTGATGTGAGTGTTGATTTGACACAGGCTGGGTGACCTGTGCTAAGTGCATTAGCATTAGCACCTGGTTTTGAATATGTAGCCTCCCTAGATTAAATCAAATTATTACAAAGGCACTAGCTTTGAAAATACATACACAGAGATGTGTCTGCAAGACTTTTGCTGAAGTAGCCACTTTGATTTAATCTCAACAGTACTATACCTTAACCCATTCTCTGCCACACAAAACCAATTAGATATTTTCCAGTTTATTCACACCTTCCAGAAAAGCCTTGTATTATACTGAGGTAAGCCTGAAGTTTTCCCGACTAAACCAGGTTTTCACAAAGCATCAGAGTTCACACTTTAGCAGTACTATAAAAATGGGGGGATGTGGGAGGGGAGGAGCTCCTAGAGAAAACAAGAGATGCCTTTTTGAAACGCCAATTTAGCAACAATGTTCCCCACAGAACATTAAGATGTAGCAGATTAGGACAACTGCTTGTCCGTACCACAAAGAAGAGGAAGAGGAGGGAAAAAAAGGATGTTGAGCAAGAACAATTCAGGGTGGCACCCGAAGTGCTGATGCTTCTAAGACACACTTCAGGTCCATGCCACAGAGAAGGGAACAGCGACTAATATTTCAGCAACCTTTTCCCAGGCCTTAAGGGAGTGTCCAAGATAACAATGGGCATTCCTACTAGGATTCTGATCCAGATCAGGGAATGCATTAGGTGTAAGGTCACCAACACTGAACGTGGGAGCCCCTTGTAGCACTGTTTGTGGCGAGAAATGTTTTGGCACAGCTGAGAGCTTTGATGGTTTGGCTTTGGGAAAATCAATGTCAGGGAGAAGGATGGCACGAGGGCAGTGCAGAGGCAGCCAGCATTGCTGTGGAGTCCTTCCCTTGCTTGCACTAGCCTGCTTTGGGAAAACAGAAAAAAAAGGGAGCATTAGCTCAGGGAATGGCTGCTGAAGTTGGCAGGGGATATTTCTAAGGGCAAAATGGAGTGTCAGGGTCTCGAGCCCACTTTCATCTTCCTGAGGGTTTGGCTGTCTGGGCTGAGGGCCAGCTCAGAGACACTGCAGGTGGTGACCTTGAGGAAAACTCTTACTGAAAGTAGAGCAGGGTGGCATCAGCCAGGGCTGCCCCTCCTTCTCCTGGAACCTGCATCAAAGTTGATTCTCTTCACTTTCCTCTTCCCTTTGGACTCTGCCTGTGTTTTGCTGCAGTAGCACTGCAGCCATGCCTGTGCATTGCTTGCCAGACTGTCAGAGAAAAATATTTGCACAACTTTGTCTGGCATTGGCAACAGCAGAAATTGCAACATCTATACTGTGTTCAGCACCATTAACATTTGAGAGTGCTAGCCCTGTTCCTTACTGGCCTGGCATTACCATTTTTGCTGGCACATTTCACTCAGTTTTAGGAATTTTGATTTAAATTTTATTTTCTGAGTGAATAAAGCTATTCTATATACAATATTCTAAGGAATCTTTTTAATTCCCTTCAGCAAATACAGTTATAATTATGGCTGCTGTATAGAATTGCAGGATTAGCAAAGTATGCCAGTAATTAATTGGCTTGTATAGCTTCTTTATCTCCTCCCAAGAAAGGAATCCACAAACATTGTCCTACAAGAAGGACATTTCAATAAGAACAATTTTCAAATTCATTCCTGTTTAACACTGTGTGGACTAACTCCACCCAGCTGAGATTCTGCAGCCCCTGATAAGTGTTAATAACTGCTCAGTAATTAATATAAGGCAGGCTGAATGGAGATATATGCCCTCCGTGAACTTTGGTAGCTTAAGATAAAGAGTACCATTGGTCCACTAACAGATTTTGAAGTAGGAAAAGTGTGTAAGATTATCCAGAAAACCAAGAATTGGATAGTTGTATAAAAAGAGAGGGATACATTGGATTACCCAAAGTTAGCAGTCAGTGTTAGGAGGAGGCTGTAACCTGACTGAAGGGGCACTGATCAAAGTCACAGGGAAAATGCAGTTGCTTAAGTACCCAGAAGGACTTTGTTCCCTTCCTGATTAGAGAGTATCTTTGACAGCTCATTCACTGCCTGATAAAGCACATCCATCCAAGCTGCAGACTGAAAAATACAGGACTACTATGGAGGCCCACCAAAGAAACAAAAGACATGAAAGAACAAAAATGTACTATTTTTTCAGTCAGGCAAAGGTTGAAAACCAGATGTTTTCAGAACTGATCACTGTTCAGAAGAAATACCTAACCCAGACAGACAAAAGGATCAGAAACCTGTGAATCAGAAGGAATAAAAAATCTTAGGTATAAACATGCTAAATTACTTTAAAAGAGGTTGAAGCTAAGTGGAAATGCCCTGCATTTGTGAAGATTAAACTGGTCATAGCTGTAGCCGTAGGAATTAAAAAAAATAAAAAAATCCCTTCATCATCTGAGCAGTTGGCCACAATGAATGAGCAGATTTTAGACTCCTGTAGCATGCTTCAGGTAAGGTCTTTCATTTCTACTTCAGAAAAATAATTTTTTAGCAAAATCTTACGTTCTTTCTTCATGGAAGTCATGGAAGCACACGAAAATATCTAGAGGTTCAAGTACTTCACTGGAAAAAAAATCATTTAGGCTGCAAGTGACAGACTGAAACAAAAAGCAGGGCTGTCCTTGTGTAGAAAAAAAAAGAATGGGAAAAAAAGAAACGATAAAAACCAGTTATGTGAAGCTACAACATTAAGATCAGACTAAGCAGAATTTTCCAAAAGAAGAGACAGTTAGTAGTCATAACAACAACAGTGGTAGATAAAGCACAATCACTTCATAAGGATGTTTAGGAACTCCAACATGAAAATACAAGAAAATGTAATCTAAAGAGATTAGGAAAAGACAGTGCAGGGGATCCATGAAAGAAGGGAAAGCACTATGCATCCCATGGGCCTTGCAGGCAAGCTGATGATGCAGCTAGAGGGGAAGGCTCTGCAACAGGAAGGGCACATTTGGAAAGAGGGTGGCAAGGACAGCTCTTCACAGCCAGACAGACAAAACCCCTTTCAGAAGCCTGTGGGCCACTGGACCCCTCTAGGTTTAAGAGTAACAGGAGGTCACTCACATGACCACGAGAAAATGTACAAACTGGGAATGAAGTCTGGAGCCCCTCCCTGGATGTGAACTTTCACCAGTAGTGTAAAATCAGAGTGACACAGCCCCAGAGCAGACTGTCCCTGGGCCGAGGGGCAGCACTGCCACCCTGCATCCAGGTGCTGCCTGTGCATCTGGCATCCTTGACAGGAACAGCTCAAGTTCAGGATAAGGAAATTATGCATTTAATTTTGCAATTATTGAAATTCACCTATTAGACCTTCTGACATATTTTGTTGAATAAGGCTGCTATTACACCTCTGGATGCTTTCAAATTGTTTTGTATTGCCAGAGTGGTATAAAAGAACTTAGCATGAAGGAGATTTAAGCCAGGAATGTGTAACAGGAAAGGCACAGACCTGTTTGGAAGAGCTACAAAACCCATGGTGCAGACAGGAGTAGGTCATGCGCTGGCACTCAGCTCGCAGACAGGTGTGCCGGCTGCTCGGTGACATGATCATTCTTCCAGTTGTTCCTTACCACTCCTCTGCCGAGAGATTCCACCCCCGCAGCTCTGTTGGCAGAAGGAATTAAGTGAGCACTCCCTCGTGTGCTTCCAACAAGTCAGATGGATTAGTCAACAAAGAGGGTATAAACCAACCTGCTCGCTTTGCCTGAAGCAAATGAAAGTGCTCCCAAACAAACCTTTTTACCAGCTGAGCTACAGCTGCATCAGAGGGGAGGCACGAAGGTACAACCTGGCAAAACCTTCAAGGGGCACATTCACATCTGGTACACACTGGTACACACTGTTATCCAGAGATTTATAAGTAAGCACAAGTTATACCCTCTTACACACACAACACCTGTCCACGTGTATATGTTACTCTTCAGGAAACACAAAGTTGATGCAATTACACTGAAAATTCTTCCACCATGGGCTAAATTAAGGCACATTATCTCATAATTGTTGTGTACTAAGAGCATGCAAGGGAACAGGTATCAGACAATGGATAGTTAGCTTTCATTCATAATACCTTTGTAACCTAAGGTCACAGCGAAGGGAACAGGTATCAGACAATGGATAGTTAGCTTTCATTCATATCTTTGTAACCTAAGGTCACAGCATGTGATTGTGCAAAACTAAGTAATTGACCTGAAAAGATTGTGATTTACCTTTCCAAATATCATTTACAAGGTAATTCCAAGATGAATTATTGTGCAAGCTCAATTTGAGTTCAATTTACCTCAGAAACAGCTGCTGATTTAGTCCAAACATTCTGCTGACACAACCAATGTGAGAGTTTCTACTCATAGGAATTACATGTTCAAGTCTTCTCCAATTGTAATCTGGAGACAAGGATTGTGAAATGACCAGATATGCCTGTGCCAGGCTGGAAGCAATGAAATTCCAGCACACACAAGTCCTCCCATGGCTTTCAGTGCTCCCTAGGCAGCTGAACACGTGCCACCAAAATCTACTTTGGTATGTGTACTTCAGTGACACCTGAGCGTAAGGAGAACTGCAAACTAAGGATGGCATCAAGGTTTCTGAGTTCTTCCTTATTAGCTTCAATTGTATTCTCTTCCTGGTACTTGTGCTGTGGAATAGCAGAGTTCAAACTGCAAAGTGACAGCTTATAATATTTATTTTTTGCCATGATCTATTTTTCCACTTCTGGGGTATCAGGAAAAATGTGCACTTGTTTCTACCCTGGTAATAAAGCTCCAGTTCCAATCCATTCACTTTCCTGGTTGATTCCCACAGCAGAGAAATGCTTTGAGAGATAGGAGCACCTTCTCTCCTATGAGCCAACTTCCAGTTTACAAAATCCCTCAATATACAGAAGTATTTGAAGTGAAATTTTCACATGGCTAAGAATATAGATTTCATAACACAAAATATCATATTAGTGAGCCTTGAAAGTTCTTTTAAAAAATCTTGAATCCTCCTTACTGAACACCCAATGCAGAGATACAGACTCTAGGGATAGGAAAACAATCCATCAGTTTCAGAAGCTATCTTGGAAGAGTCAGCCTCCTCATGAAAATGTTTCTAAGGTCACAGTAGGAATTGCAGGACACAAATCATTCCAGTTATAACACGCTATTAGTATAAGTGCTTTTTTTTTTTTGAAAGTGCTTATGATTGGTATGGCATGATGTTTCTCATGGCATGATCTATTTCTCACTCATTTCTGTAAGAGTTCAATCAGACTTTAAACACTCTCCTCAGCTGCAACAAAAGGAGACACTGGATGTGTGTTACAAAGTCAATGGCCATGGTGGGGGCTTGGAATTATGTGATACCTATGGTCCCTTTCAACAAAACCATTCTATGATTCTATGGATAACACACAGGCATCAGCCATGCAAGTATGAGAATTTAATCCTCAGAGTCTTGCACAACAGATTTTATCATCTAAAAGCAGAATATCCTACGCTTTTGTGTGGGAGCTTGCAATTTGTTCACTGAAAACCTAATTCAGCAGTATATACAAACACAAATGTAAAAGTTTTGGTAGAGTGAGCTTTAAGTAGTATTAAATATTAAATGCATTATGAAATGCAAGTGATTATATTCATCCACAAAGGAATTTTGTAAACCATTCTACCCAGACATATATACAGCTGGAGTGATGAACAGGATTTATGTGATTCTCGCTCCCTTTTCACAGCATTATGACCATTTATTTTTAAATATCAGACAAAACAAAAATAAGTAACAAGTAATGCCTTCCTGGATGGTGTCCCCTGCACAAAGTACTACCAGTGACTGGCAGTTGCATAGTTATATTTGGATTTCTCCAGATTTGGAGCAAAATGCCACACTGCAACAGTGTATGTAGCCTTGAGGTATCAATTATTAATTCTGTTGTCTTGTGTGAGGCACTGGCTTTTCATTTGCAGGAAGCTGAATCAGTTTATGTTTCTTCCCAACTGAACAGTGGAAGATTTCTACATCTTTCTGTAACACAGGAGAAAGAAGCAGAGAGAGCCAAAGGACTATCAGAGACATAAGGTAAGGAAGCTCCACGTTGTGTCTGGAGAACTAGATTTCTGAATAAAACTGCATTTTCCATCTACAGCCCTAGAATAGTTAACCTCTAAAGATTTCTTACCTACACTCCCATCAAAGAGTGTAAAAGCAAAGATATCCTGGCTGTTGTCCAAATGAATGAACTTTAGCAGTAAACACTACTGACTCTCAAGAGACTGTGACAAATGTATGTTAAAAAATACCAGCAGGTGTATATCAATGGCTATTTTTTTTATTATGAGCCTTAATAGCATGTGGGTTTGTCAGGACAAATGTATGTTAAAAAATACCAGCAGGTGTATATCAATGGCTATTTTTTAATTATGAGCCTCAGTAGCATGTGGGTTTGTCAAGGGAACTGAAAAGCTGAAGAAGAAACTGTAATGTTGTTACAAAATAAATGCATTTTTGCTACAGTATCTCAGGATGTTTTTGGAAATATTTTGTCCTAGTATGAACACAGCAGAAAACTGCATTTGCAACAAAGTAATCTGAAAATTTCAGACTGCTTTGAAAATTTCTCAATTTGGCGAGAATTTCTGCTGTGAAGATTAAGTGGTTTGCAAATTTTTGCAAATTACTCAGCAACAAAGAGCATCGTGCAAAAGTTAAGATTACTTAGGGAGACCTGTGTCTGTGAAGACTGTCAAATGCAGTTAATAAGCAGACCAATGCAATCTTGATTCTAGCATGGCAGAGCCATAATAGAACAATTAAATTAGCAACAATGATTCAGTTATGTTCCCTTTTCTGAGAGCACTGCTCAGGGGTGGAATCCCTCATAAAGAGCTGACAACAAAGGTATGATGAGACCATTTGGGAGGAGCTGCTGCAAAAGCTCAGCACTCGGGGAGAGTCTGAGAGGGTGTCCAGAAACTTACAGCGAACTCTAGGGTTGGCTCTGCTTCGAACTGAGTGAACTCCAGAGGCTTCCTCCAATCTAAATCATTTTATGATTCTGTATCGATCTGTCACCACTCGAGATTACCTGTTGCAATTAAGTAAAACCTACTTCCACTTCAGAACAGAAGCCCTACAGCTCCTCACCCTCCCATTCCTCCCGTGTGTTTGGCAGCTCATTCCTGGATGCCCACGGAATAGGTTTTTAACAGACCAGTCCAGGGTGCACTTAATGTTCCAGGAGATGACAAGCAGCCTACTCTGTAAATGTGAATCCCAGCAGGGATTCTTCCTGCAAACTTTCTGTACACACTCACTGCCATCTGCGCTGATTTGAACATATACTGAGAAAGAATCTACACCACAAAATACTTCTTTAAAAACAATACAAAATGGGTAAGAAATTCTAACGTAGGTAAGGGCTGAGTTAGCAACAAATGCTGACAGGTGAGAATCAAGCCACAGGAATGCAAAATTTTTGATACATCACAAACCCTAAAACTTTATGAACTACAGGTCTGTTTTGGGCTGTATCATCGGAACCTTTTGCTTCAATGGACCCAGACCTGTATCATTACCTTCACCCTGTGCCCCAGCGAGGCACAGCAAAGCTAAAAATTCTTTTACTCCCATCATTCATCTGACTCTTTGCCTAGATTTAGACCATTTTTGCTCCTCTCCTGGAAATCCGATACTGCCTTTTATAGTTACTCTGTTTCTCCACGACTGACTCTCCTCCCCTCTCCCCCGAGAATTTTAGAAATATTTTTCCCACAATACAAATTAATTTTCTACCAAATATCTCCATTTCACAAGCAATTATTTGGAAGGAAGAAATCATTCTGGTTTATAGATTTTTTATAGTATTCTTGCAAGGTTTTCTCAAAAGCTTAAGGCCAGCTGTTCCAGAACCCTGCCTACTTCCAGGGGGTTGTGGTTTTTCACTACTGAATATATCTGTATTACATGACACCATCAACACGCACTTCTTCAGCTGGAAGGCTCCTTCATCCTCCCTCCCTAAGGTATTTTGTTATCTGTGGTACTGGACCTGACTAAATGCTCTTCACAGATGGGCTGTCATTGCTGAGCTGCACCAGCACCGAGGCCTTTTCTGTTTCTCACTCTGCTGTCACAGTGAACAGACCGGGGGTGCCAAGTGGGGGAGCAGGTGACACCACTGAAGCAAGGACAGCTGTACTCCATGCTGTGCAACATCGTGATCCCGGGCAGAGAGGGAAACCAACCACCTTTTTCTTGGGAACTGGCATACCCCGGGGGAGTGGACAGCGACTGCCTCAGCACTTCTGCTTTCCTTCTCTCATTTTTATTCTGTACCTCGACCTACGAGTTTCCTCGCTTTTCCTTTTCCGTTTCCCCCCACACTGGGCATGGGGCAGAAGCGAGCAAGCGGCGTAGTGAACAGGCTGCCCAGAGAGGTGATGGAGTCTCCCTGTTGCTCAGGACCCGTCTGGAAGCAGTCCCGGGCCGTGTGCTCTAGGCTGACCCTGCTTGAGCCGGGATTTTGGCCCCGACGAGCACGGTGGCGCCTCCCAGCTCTGGCCACCCCAGGACTGCGGGCAGCCCGCCGGGGTCCCGGTGCAGGGGCCCGCCCCGCCGGCACGTGCGGGAGGCGCTCGCGCCGCCCCGCGCGCCTATAACGGTACCGCCGCTCCGGGGAGGCTCGGCCGCTGCTCCGCGGCCGCCGCCGCTCGCCCCTCGGGACCCGCGGTGTCCCCCTCCCCTCCCTGCTTCCGGCAGCGGAGGGGGCGGGCTGCGGCCCCTCGGCGCGGGCAGACGCGGGGGGAAGGAAAGGAGGGACCGCGGCGGCGGCGGGCGGCGGCCGCGGTGCATTGTGGGCAGCCCGTTGTTCATTTGCCACCCGACCCGATCCGGGGCCTGTCGGGACGGAAGCGCCGCCGCCGCCGAGCGATCGAGCGGGATCCATTGTGGGCAGCCCCGCGCCCGCCGCGATCCAGGCCGGACCCGGGGGAGCGGGGAGCGAACGGCCGGACTTCGCTTCTCTCGGCCGCCGCCCCCGCACGGCAGCCGGGCGCCTCCTTCCCCCGCCCCGTTCCCGCGGCGGACGGAGCGCTCGGCCGGGCGGGGGGCGCGGGGCGCGCCCGCCATGTTCGCGGAGATAAACCGGCGGACGCTCGCGTTCCGCGGCGGCGGCGGCCTCGTCACCTCCGCGGCGGCCGCCTCGGCGGCGGGGGCCGAGGCCTGGGAGCGGCAGGACCCCGAGGCGCTGAACGGGCGCGGGGCGGACGAGGAGGCGGAGCTGGAGGGGCTGGAGGCCGAGGAGCTGGAGGCCACCGCCGCCGAGGAGAAGGAGCTGCTGCTGCCCCAGGACGCGGCGTCGCCCCCCGCCGCCGCCGGCCCCATGTTCGCCGAGAGGAACCGCCGGACTCTGGCCTTCCGCGGCGGCGGGGGGCTTCTGGCCGCCCACCCCGCCGCCAACAATGGCTGCGAGGCCGCGGCCTGGCCGCGGAAGCACTTCAATGGGCGGGGGGCGGACGAGGAGATGGAGCTGGAGGGCGCGGAGGGACTGGAGACGGAGGGGCTGCTGGAGGGCAAGGAGCTGGTCCAGGACGGGGGTTCGCTGAGTGACAGCAGCGACGACGAGGAGGACGGCGAAGGGGGCAGCCTGGGCGACGGCAGCGGCGCCGAGGGCGGCAGCTGCAGCAGCAGCCGGCGGTCGGGGGGCGACGGCGGGGACGAGGCGGAGGGCAGCGGCGAGGGGGAGAGCATCCGGCACTTCCCGCTGGCCAGGCCCAAGTCCCTGCTGCAGAAGCTGCACATCTCCTTCCAGGGCTCCTGGCTCAAGGAGTTCCCGTGGCTCTACTACTGCCAGGAGACCGGCCTCATGTCGTGCGCCTGGTGCACCGCGGCCGTCGCCGCGGCTGCGCCCCCCGAGGTGATCATGTCCGGCGCGCCCCTGCCCGGGGGCCACGACGAGCTCTGCAAGGGCACCCGCAACTACAAGCGCGCCCTGCTCCTGCGGCACCACCTCTCCGCCGAGCATCGCCTCAACGAGCCCGGCAGCGCCGAGCAGGTACGGCACGGGACGGGGAGGGGGCGGCGGGGAGGGAGGGAGGGAGGGGCAATGCCGGCCTCCCCTTTGCATAGGTGAGGTTTTCCTGTGCTCACGTGTGTGAACTTCTTTAAATGGCTGCTCGTGGTTGTCGCTGCCCGGCGGGCTGGCCACACCGCGCTGCTCTCGCTCGCCGCGTCCGGAGCGGGAGACGAGCCCCCTGTGGGACTCGGGGTGACTCTCCCGCTGGGTGTGGGCAGGCACGCAGACACAGCACGAGCTGTTGTTTGTGGCTCTATTCCGTTCCCGTTATCCCTCCGGCCCTGGCGGGTGCCGCTTCCATTAGTTCATCTGTTTATCTCGTGGAGATAAACCGGCGATGTGGGAAAAAAGTTGCGTACGACTCCCAGTGTCACAGCACTGATTTAAATACGCTCGTTACAACTTCCTCCTGCGGTGCAGGCGGAGGGAGGGCAGTGTCCGGCCGGAGACCGCTTGTGAAATGGGGGCTCGGCGGCGTGAAACTGGAATCGCTCTGCCGTGCTTAGCGGCGTGGCCCCGGTGCACTAATCGGATAACTCCGTGTATTTAAGTTCTTCGCGCTGAAATCTTTTTCTTTCCCGATTGCGTTGCCTTAGATTGAGTTGCTGAGCAAGAAGTCTGCAATCGCTTGGTGTGTGTTTGAGATAAACATGTGGTTTCCTGAAAGCCGTGTTACTATGCCAGCGCTCCTCTAACGCTGTAGGAGTAGTGAAACTCTCCACGTTCCCCGCTGAACTTCAAATCACTGTGTTTCTTGGCTGCTTTCACGAATGAGACAGGGCTTGCCCTAGAATATATGTAGATGAAAAGACCCTAAAGAACACTTGTGTTGAATCCTCAGCCTTCTGCAGCCTTTTCTCCTAGGGATGCCTCCGCTGCTGAAGTTCTCTCGATTGCTTCACTGGCGTTAAACTTGCCTGCGGGCATTAGCTAAGTGTTGCTTCAGGTTAGGCTAGTCCTTGAATTGTTAGGCTGTTAGCCGGAATTAATTGATTAGTCACTCAGTTTTTCTGCATTTATAATTCAGTTTTAATTAAAACGCCCACCTTGGCTGGGTAGCTTTATTTGGAGTCTGAAATGTAATGCGGTACTTAAATTGAGGTTATTGCTTGAGCACTCTTAAGGAGCTCAGGGTACCTTGGACAAGAGCTGCTACTCAAATGTTAGGGCAGGATATCAGGATTACAGGATGACTTATAAAACATTAGGTGAACGATAGTTTTCTTAGAACTACTTGGAAAATGTATGCCAAATTTTTGTGAAGATGTTGCAGGATTGCAAGGGAAACCTTATGGTGTACAAATACCAGTGATCCAAAATATTTTTCGATTTACAAGTGCAACATTCACCTTCAAGATGATTAATACTGTCTTTTCAGTGAGTGTAGTTTTATAGCAGCTACTGTTACAGATATTATTTGGTAGTAGGTCATCTTATCAGTTTTCATTAGTCTTCTGGGGTTTGCTATTCACTCTGCAGTGTTTTAGCCAAACTTGCTTTCAATTAGTTGTTTCTAATTAAGAGACTTATCTTAGTTTCTTTTACTTCTTCATATCTTTGAAAGTGTTCCAGTTTTGCATAATGCTGTTGCAGCGTGTTCCTTACAGTCTTGTTGCCTAGTTTCTAACTTTGGGTTGTGAATAATTACTCTGTAGAAGTATGTTCTGTTGCTTTGTAGCCTCCTGTGTTAGTGGATGCTGCTAATCCGTGCCACACTTGGAAGCTTCTCTTGCTCTGTTTTAACTGTATTTAAATAAAAGCTATTCCAAGCATTTTTTCTCTATTCAGATAACTATTCTTTTTCTTTCTGTCCTCTTACCCTGAGTCTGTTGTAAAACTGTTAAATACTGGGAGAGTGGAAGGGAGGACAGAATATTGGCTTGTTATCACAGTAGCCTACAAGTTAATGTAAGTATGTATTTAAAGATTGTAAGTGTTTATTTGAAGACCTTTCATTGCCATGGGAATATTTGTAAAAATGAATCTCTGCTTTTATACCACTGATAGTTTAAGAAAAAATATTTGTACTAACTGTGATAATAAATGAAACAGTAGGATAGATGAGTCAGTGGTTCTCTGCACTGTACAAAAGATAGGGTTGGGACAAAGGTAGCTGTAAAGAGATTTTTTTTGAGTGGAAAACAGTGCTTTGTGCATCCTTCTGCAATTACATTTCAGTTAAAAACTTCTCACGAGGGAAGGAATTGCAGTTTTTCAGGAGTCAGTGTAGTTTTCTTTGTGGAGCACTTTCACGTTACAGTTGCTTTATCAAAAACCTGATTAAGAATCTGTTTTCTTTCCCATCTATGTTTAATTTCCGTATCCTTTCATACTCTTAATGGCACTTGAATTTCTTTTGATACATATGTTTAAATTAATAGCAAAACAATAGCCCCATTTTTTTCCCTAAATGCCATGATACCAGATACTTGGAACAAAAGTAGGTAATTTGTACCCTGACCGTATTGCCAACATACATAATGAGGCAGCAAAGCCGTTTAGATTTAATGAAACTTGGGAGAGATCTTTCAGCCTTTGTGTTAGAGACAGCACACATGTATTATGGACTTGACAAGCCTCCACTGCAGGGCATGTTTAGCAGCTGCTAATAAACATATGGCATAGTGCCACCACTCAAGCTCAGAAATTGTAGGTGTTAAGACAGTAAAGCAGTAGAAATTTCTATAGGTCTGTTGGCTATTACACTCGTGAAGAAATGAGTGATAATTTCAGTTTATTTTTGGGATACATTTAATTTGGAATGCCAAAATACATCACAAGTGGCTGCAGCTGCTGTAATTCAAGGGTATTGAGCTGTCAACCGATGCTTCTTTCTAAGACCAAATTCTTGAGTCTTTTTCTATTCTAGTTTCTAAAATATTTTTTCTCCTCATTAAAGCTTAAGGAAATCTATCATCATCTTGAAACTACCTTTGTTTTTGTAGTGAAGAGACTATTGTGTTGCAAGGATCTCAAGAAATGGATGCTTAGTGGGAAATCATGGCAAAATATTTTAATTCTTTGATGAATTTGGGTCCATAAGATGCAGATTTATTGGCTGCTAGGGATTCCTCTCCTCAAACTCCTGCATCTTCTTAAAACATTTTCTTTCTGGACATAATTTAAAGCTAAGCTTTGGAAATACTGCCAGAAAAGCTTTCTCCAGTCTAACAGGCATGTTGGTTTAAAGCAGAAGCTCTCCAAAAGTAGGAAGGCCTTTGATGTGTTATTTTTTCCATGTGAACTGGAATTGTTTGCATTATGTGAGCAGTGATGAATGGAAGTCATGCTTCAGATGTCAGCGTTACATTACAGTGTTCTAAGTTAACTTCTTGACTTACTCTTAGCAGAGTGAAGAAGTTGAGGAGGAAGTCAGGCCTTAGAGTAAACACTATCGCTTAGTGTATTTTCATGTAGTGTTTTTATCAATCCTCAAACTACTCAATTTGATACTAGGGAATTAATGAAATTATTTGAAATTGCTGAGTTTTGTGTACAGCACAGAGTGGAGCATCATGTGCAGCTGATGGGACCATATTGAGATAATTTTCCTCTGCACGTGGTTAAAAAGCTTACTTTTTTAGAAGATACATTTTCGAGAGTAAGGATTAATTTGGGGACACAGGGAACTGTGGTAGAGCAAGATGTGGTAGTGGGGAAGGGATTAAAAAATGTGGAATAATTACTTTTCGTATACATGCAGCTGAGATGGAATCTCTGGTTAGGTTGGTTTGAATTAAGAATTTTTTCTTAATTCTTCCTGCTCTCACTGTCTTCCTTCCAGGGACAGAATATGCTGATGGAACAGTAGGAGAAAAAACTAAACTCCTAGTAGCAATTTTTGATCATCTGTTTCTGCTCCTGTTAGCTTTTGGGCAAGTTTAATTAATGAATTATACATATAAAATAATAATTTGTCTTTGTGTGTATTCTATTGAAACTGAGCACAATATTAGTTTCCTTAAGAAGTCTCTGTTCTGTTGCAGCACTTCTTAATCTCACCCACAGAGAGAAGCTTTTGACTTAGAGCACTGAAGGTTCCATAAATTGAAATGAAATTGTGCTGATCTTTATCTTTTATTCCTTACTAGTGTTTAATAAAGGATGAGGTGGTTTGGTGTTGGGATAACTTAGTTGATGAGAATATGGGGTCTGTATTCTGAAAATATAGTTGACATCTAAGCAAATATCATTAGGCTGTTGTTCTCATGAGGAAAACAACCCTTATGATGATGTGTCATGTAAGTTACAAAAGTCTGCAAATGCATCTTTTCCTGTAATTATTTTCTGCATCTTCCCTCCTGTTGAACTGTATTGTATTTTTTCTGTATGAATGTCTAAATCTCTCCAAGTAATATTATTTTGTTCATTTTTCTCATAATAAATATCAGTTTACTTGTCATACTTGGTGTACGTAGACTTGATCTGCTCAGACATCAGGACTTCATTTGAGTTGTGGCACTAGGGTTAACTGTTGTACTATACCAGCAGTAAAACAGTTGGTTTTAGTACTGCAGTTAGTTTTAGAAATGTATATGCACCCACTTCTGTAAAGCTATAATACTAATTAAAGCTGTAATACTGATTGATCTCTTTCTCCAACACATACCCCTAATAGCTTGGACACAGGTTGCATAATATCTGATTTTTCCACTCAACCTTCTGGTCTTGTCATAATGAAGATTTCAGTCTTGTTTTTCTGTAGCACATTTGTGATCTGCAGCTCCTCTTCACCATGCTGGCTTGTCCTGTTCTCAGGAAACAAAAACCCCATATTGTAAATATAAATTTATTTTTTTGTCCCAGCTTGATTGGGTACATATACTTGCTTAGTTAAAATGTATTCTCTCTCAATTATTTAATCAGACGTTTGTCAGAAGAAAAGAACTGCTGCAGGTCGTTTTTTAAATTTTATGCGGTGTTTAATGTGTTCTCAGAGAACGAAATTGGCAGCTATCACAGCATCTACCTAACATTTACTGTGTGAGGTGCAAGTCACTGGTGATTGACGAGCGTGACAACACTTCAGGGTGCTGTCATTTTCATCTTAATCTGATCCAGTGTCAGTGTAATTGGTGTTTTGAAACTGTGCAGTGCACCATTGCTAAAGTGACAGGAAGCTAGTCCAGAACCAAAATCTGCTGAGAGCTTAGCATGACAGCCTTAGCTGTCCCACATCTGGAGCAAACTGTTTCACAGTCTTGATCTGAGGTAGTACTTGGGGTGTGTCATAAAGTACACAAAAAAATTAAGATGAGGTGAGCAAAGATGTACTGCTTGTTTTCGCATAAAAGGCTAATTGCTTTTATTCCTTCCTCTTCAATGAAGTGTTTTTCTGAGAAGAGTAGAGATTCAGAAGCAACTTGAATGTGACAGCAAACTGAAATTTCTCTGCAGGAGATGCTGAAATGGCACAGTGTCTGTTTTGGTTATACCAGGTCTTATTTGCTGCTTATATATGTAAACACTGGTTTAGATGTAGTTACAGCCTCAGTTGTCATTCCAGTGATCCACACTGGGATTATAAATTGAGATGAGTACTGATGTAATCCACTAAGGTCTGTGGGGTGGAAAGTGACTTTTAAAATATATGTAGCTGGTTTCTGCAGTAGTCCCAAATTAAGAGTAGTACTTTCCTGCAACATGTATTTTAGCTGCAGCATAGCTTATGGGCTAATGACAGTGCTAACATTACCTTCTTAATACTGATTTTGACCTGTAATATTGAGGCAGGTGAGCTTTAACACCACTTCCAGTTCCCTGATCAGTGAGGTATTTTAGGAGATGAGAGAGGAAAATAATGATTTGGCTTGGAGCTGTCCAGTTTTGGGCTTTCCTCATTTGCTAGGAAAGAAGATTGACAGTCTGTTTCATACTAGATCTCCAAGATTCTATGTTGCTGCTCTTGATGGCAGCATATGTCAACCCATATAAGTATGGTCTCAAATATGCCAGTCTGTTTTCTGCTTTCTACTAGCTAGTACTATCTCTGAATCATCTTTATCTAAACATGAATTAAAAGTCTTCTGTGTGCTCAAAAATCCAGTACAGATATTTTGATCTCTCCCTGTCTGAACTAATCTTTAATAATGAATAATTGGTGTTGGATTTTCTGAAAATATCAGGTTTTAGCAAAATTTTGGAGCTGTGTTTGAGATCACATCTTAAAAAGGCTGTGTGTGTGTAATAAGTGTTGTGCCAGCGTTGCCACTGGAAAGTTTGGGAGACTTATTTGAAGAAAGTCTGAGGCAAGAATTGTAGTGGAAGCTTAAGTTGGGAGTTTTTTTGTCATCTGCAGTGTTTTGTCTGCTTGTCATGTGATACACTGTTTAATCCTAAAACCGCTGCAGTTAAAAAGCAAAGGATAAATACTTAATTTGTAAAACTGTATAAGAAATACATTTGCCATTATATCTATTTAGCAATATATTTTCTTTAAAACATTCAGGACAGATTGGGACATACAGACCTAATTTGTGTCTATTTGTATCTTAGCATGAAGAAAATGTTGAATCACTTATCTGGATTCTGCTTAATTGTTTAAGTGGAGATTTCTGGGGAAGTACGAGGGATTGGATATGTGAGAACCATCTAGTTAAATCTTTGGAAAGAGAGGCTCCTGAATCTTTAATATATGTGGGTTAGGAATAACAAGTACTTCACGCTCAACTATATATTTCCTTACTTTTGGCTGAAATTTCCCTTCCTTTGCCCTAGAGGCAAATCTAGTTCTGTTTGTTTTAAACTTGGGGGTGGAAGGTGCAGAATGAGAGCAGGATTTTTAGTTTTCAAAAATGTCTTGTTATTTATATATTCCTGTCTGCCTTTGTGACAAAGAACATAAATAACAAAAAATAGTTTAAGATAATCTTCTTTAGTTTATTTTCATATCCTTATTACTGTGTTGGAGAACTAAGGAGAGCATTTATTAAGAGCTAATTATGTTTGTGCGGTTTTTTAATTGCAGGAGGCAGAGTTACCATCAGAACTGAATAATGAAGGATACTGTGATTTTAACAGCAGGCCAAATGAGAACTCTTACTGCTATCAGCTCCTGCAAGAGCTCAACGAGCAGAGGAAGAAAGGCATTCTTTGTGATGTTAATATTGTGGTGAGTGGGAGGGTCTTCAGAGCTCACAAGAACATCCTGGTTGCAGGCAGCCGCTTCTTTAAGACTCTGTATTGCTTTACAAACAAAGAAAGCCGTAACCAAACCACTGTTACCTATTTAGACGTTGTTGCTGTTCAAGGTTTTTCTGTCATCTTGGACTTCTTGTATTCTGGTAACCTCGTGCTCACGAGCCAAAACGCCATTGAAGTGATGTCAGTGGCCAGCTACCTTCAGATGACGGAGGTTGTCCAGTCCTGCCGCAACTTCATTAAAGATGCCTTAAACATAAGTATAAAATCGGAAGCTCCAGAGACTGTTGTAGTGGATTACAACAGAAGATCTGTTAGTAGGGATGGTTTATCTCCAAGGGATCAAAAAGTTGCCAGCTTCTGGGCAACACGAAACCTTACCAACTTGGCAAGTAGCATAAAAACTGAGAATGATCCGTACCCCATTGATGAGGGCCAAATGGAAAGCTACCAAATGAATGACTGCAGTTGGGTCCAGGACAGCTCACCTGAAATGGCTGAAAATGAATCTCAAGGTGAGGGAAAAGTTTTCGTGTGGAATGACATGGGTGCACAGGGACAATCAGTTCCAGAACCTGGAAAAGCAAGAAGGAAAAACCAAACTGCAAAGAGATTTATTTATAATATACCACCTAATACTGAAGAGAATTCTGAAGATTGCTCAGTGTTGCAACCGTCAGTCCCATATCCAGAAGAAGATTTGTCCTTTATTAAAGAAGAAGCAGGTAAATATTGCTTAATGTCAATTATGTCATTTGAAAATTAAAGTACTGACTGCAGTATCTGACTACATAACTTTTGCTTTTTTATTTTTTAAATTATTATGCTGTATGAATAGTTAATCTATGTATTTGAAGTACTGTCATTTGCCTGCCTCACTTTTTGATGAATTAATAGTTTTGAAAACTTAGTACAATTTAGGAGCAAGTTAGGGGTGAATTTGAGACACAACTGGAACAAAGTTCTTTAGATGTCTGTTGTTTCTAAAGCAGTTTAAAATGTATGCCTGCTTCAATTATCAAGGAGCAGTGGATGTCTCCTCCAGGGGCCCTGATCTGCTCCTGCCCCCGGGGCTGGGTGACACAGACAAGCGGTAGTCCCGCAGGGGGCACATGGGGACCCACGGTTGTTCTGTGTGGTGCCAGCAGTGCTTGGGTACTGTGGTGACATGTGCCAGTGCAGAGCAGTGTGGGATGGGACTGGGGATGTGTTTCTCCAGTACAGGAGACCTTCATGTGCTTAGTGAGTAGTGTGACACAACAGAGCAGCTCTGGAGAAGCAGCTGTGCTGAGGAGCACTTCTGCAAATGCTTGTTCCTTATCTCTGGTCTTCATCTCTGAGCTCTGGGTATGTCTGCTTTAGCTTTGCTTGGGAGTTGTGCTTGTGAAGTGAATTTCCTGTACTTCTCTTACTGGCTAAGCTTTGTTAAACTGCACAGGATTCCTTCTGGCTGAGCTGGCATGTTTCAGGAACATGACAGTTGCTAGTATGCCTCAGATTCACAGCATCAGGTTAGATCTAGCCTAAGTGAAGCACCCTTAGCTGCAGATAGTGGGGGATGTTGAGTCCTCAGCACCCACACAACAGTTCTGCCTGTGCTGGGCTATACTGCTTGTCCTAGTTGCAGTGCCACGAAAAAGGACAGCAGAGGGTCTGAAGCAGGAGCTGAGGATGTGTGTATTTGTGTCAGACAAAATCTCTGACACAATTTAGCATGTGATTTCTATTGATGATTTATAGGGGTTAAATATTCAGTGTTTTTTACTGATGGAAATACAGAGAATATGCCTTCTGTATGATGGCATCAACAACAGATATAGATAGTTTGGATTCTGTGGGATTTTGTATGTGTGCTGTGAAGATTTCTTAGAGCAATAATGGAGGGCACAGGCAGAGCAATATGTTTAGTCCTATGTGTGCTGTGAAGATTTCTTAGAGCAATAATGGAGGGCACAGGCAGAGCTATATGTTTAGTCCTTGGTTTTTTGGTGGTTTTTTTTGTTGTTTTTGGTGTGGGGGGTTTTGTTTGTTTGTTTGGTGTTTTTTATTGGTTGGTGGGTGGGTTTTTTTGACAGAAGCACCAATGTTTCCAGTAAATTGTTATGCTGAAGAATTAAATTACAGGAGACATCCTTGTAGCATTTTGATGAAAAATTGTATTGGAGACAAAGCATACTGAATATGGTTGTGGTATCGGTCCAAAACCATTGAAAGTTCTGTGACTACAAGGGGAAGTTTATTTTACTGAGTTCTAAAATACTAGTCAACTAGTGATCTCCTTGGTATTTTCAGAGCACACCATATATGTTCCTAAGTACATAATTACATTTTCTGTCAGTGTCAGAATTCTTTTGGAAGCCATATCTAATATCTTTGTAATAATATCTTCACTTTTACTAAGTTCTTGAATGCATATTGTTTGAAACAAGAAGAGTGACTGAAGTAGGGCTTAGTCTAACTTACTTTACACCCATAGTCTGTTCTTCAGCTTTTGGTATTCTTTCTCTTCTACTTGTGGCTCTTTTTCTTTCCTTTGTAGGTAGATTCCACTCTTAAACACTCTTCTTTTAACTGCTCCCTCTATGCCAAAGAAAAGGTGGAAGAGGGAGGAGTGGAGAGTTGGAAGAATGTCAAGAATGAGTTGTAGAGTAACCTGCAGGTTATACAATAACTTGTAGTTTTGGATTAAATTTCTTGTGGGGATGGAAAAGCTACCAAAAATAATAGGCACTGAGAGGTAAAAATCTATAAGAAAATGTCATCTAGAATAGATAAAAGATAATTCTAGAAGAAGAAAAATAAAGAGTAGTAAATTCTTATATTAAGAACTAAGGAATGCACTCTCCTGTTGGTTGCTAAAATGGAAACAAGGAGCTTCTACTGTTATGCTTTGTCATGTTCTGATGAGGATAACACCAGTGGTTATGAACTGTCAGTTACGTGCAGGGTGAGTTTCTGTGCCCCTGATTTAGGTTTGGGTTGGTCTGGTGCTTTTGTGATGATACTGTAGATATGGTGGAAGAGAAGCCTACTTAAGATCACTGCTCTCACTACAAAAATTTATCCCTGAAGCCACTTCCTTGAATTCTATAGTAAATGAATTTTCCAGTTGGGTACAGTTGGTAAGTATTAGATAATAAACAGTAAAAGCTTTCTGAAGCATCTGCTACCCCTCTTGTTGCAGTAAAGCAAATATGTTAAACTGCTGCTTGCTGAACATGAGTTTTTCTGCTTGTATCCAATAAGGATATGTCAGCTGCTTCTTCCTCCCACCCTGTTTCTGATTCATTTCTGATGCCTTGTGAAGGCTGGCCTAGAATAGAGGCTAGATGGAGATAAAGAATAAAGTAGGTATTTATTAAAAGCCTCTATGGATCTACCTTGGGCAGCACAAGAACCCAGCCAGGGCTACACCCAAGGTGAATCCAAAATGGTCACAAAATGGATGACTGCAGTCTCGCAGTTTTATAAGTTTTGGTCCATTTGCATATTGGAGTTAATTTTCCAATTGTACCTTTAGCTTATGAAGTCCTGTCCTTCTTGTTTTCCCTCTTCATTCCACTGTTGTTTATGCTGTTGGGCCTGAAACTTAGATCATTTGTCCTTGGTCCCCAGCGAGAGAAGGAATTGTTTTGTCTACTTACTGTGAAGAGAGCTTACTATCCCCTAATATGAAGCTCAGAACTACACACTAAAGCAGTACAGAATCTGAAAAATATAAAAGCTAAAACCTGAGGCATTATTGCCAGTGAGTTTATTTAACACCCTCCCTGTAAAAGTAGCATGTTGGTGAGCTTTAAAGGAGCTTTAAAAAGGTTAAGATGGATTTGAAATTCCTTGTACTGTCTTACATTTACTTATATTTTACTTAAGTTTTCAAGACTTTTCCAGTTTTAGCTATATTAATTAAAGCAGCTGTTTAACTAAAACATGGAATGTTACCACCAATATCAGTATTTTCTCCTAGTTGATAATCTGCTAAAAAAGTCTTTTACTGTTTACAGCCATCATTCATCGTACAATTAACCATTTACCATAGTGAAAATAACCATGCAGACAGCACATTACAGTCACTGTTACAGTGTCACAAAAGGTCATAAAACCCCAGTGAACATAATTCATCATATGCTTAATGTCTGTTCATGGGGTGATTTTTGTCAATTTTCATCACTTCTTTGGTCTGTCTTTTATCTTTATCTGGCCGTGGTGTTTGTTTTTTTTTTTTTTTTTTTTAAAGTGTCCTATCCTCAGACTTCAGAACACAGCTATGAAGTATTGCTTATGCTTTTTGGAACTGACTGTTGATTTTTAGGAGACTTGCATGCAATATCCCAGTAGCTTTATGAAGCTACAAGTGTATAATTTGTTACTGTGATTTTTCAGGCTATATAATGCTGTACTCTGGTGGGGGTGAGGGAAAGAATAACAAGTGCAGGATTAAAACAGTCCTTGGTGGAACAACAAGGTTCCTGACTGATTTTGTAGGGGTTCTTAAAGAATTTAATTCAGTTTAATGTAGAAACAACTACTTTTCAGAAGGATACAGACAGCAGCTAAACCTGCTTAAAAAAATGCAGTGCTGGTCCCAGCTTTTGTCATGATGCGAGGGAGGAGCATAACACAACTTGATTAGGGCTTTACAATAAAGCAGGTATCTTTGTATTTGAAGAAATCAAGATTGATGGACTTATCAGGACAAATGTATATTTCTTGTAGGGATAAACCCCACTTGGCTGACTGTGTTACAAAAGAAAAAAATTGTGATTTTTTTTTTCCTACTTCTCCATGGTACTATAACTCTGTCTTATTTTCTTTAGACTTTAAGCTGTTACCCTGATTAAAAGATGTAAATTCCTTGATGGACGTCTAACCACTTTATTTGCCCCCTTCCCTATGTAATCCATTATTGAAGTTGTCAAAAGTTTTTAGAAGTCATCTGAAAACACTGCAGTCTGAGGGTCAGCCTCTTCCCCATTCATTCAATTTACCTCTCCCAGGGATCATCCCAAAGACAAGCAGGTTCCCTCCTCACATTCTCACAATATGGTCTGTCCCTAAGCCTACAACTCTGGTCAGTGTTTTGTGTATTACTGGTGTCAATATGCAGGTTTTTGTTAGTTTGGTTTTTTGTGGTTTTTTGTTTGTTTGTTTGTTTTTTGGGTTTGTTTTGTTTATTTGGGTTTTTTTGTTTGTCTGGTTTTTTTGGGGTATTTCAATATGGTCTGTCCCTAAGCCTACAACTCTGGTCAGTGTTTTGTGTATTACTGGTGTCAATATGCAGGTTTTTGTTGGTTTGGGGTGGTTTTTTTTGTTTGTTTTGGGTTTTTTTGGGTTTTTTTGTTTGTCTGGGTTTTTTTGGGGTATTTTTTGGGGGGGGGGGGCAATGTGAATGGGTTGTGGAAGAAGGTTTTGTGGTGTCTACAGATCTTCTCTGCCTGAAAATCACTTTGACTCACAGTGTAATGCATTGACTTACTAACAAGGGTCCATGAGAACAATTAATTTCCCCACAAATAAACGGTCTGCATGAGGAAAGTTCCTTACTTTCTTGTGTTTCACTGGTATAGTTGTTGGAGGAGATCAGCAAAATAGCTTTCACTTTCTTGGGAAAGAATTTTTCAGGGAAGGCGTGATAATCAAGTTGAAAAGCAAGTGCATAATATAGCTGGCATGAGTTAGTGGTCTTCTGTCAGGGGTAGTTGATGCTAGATCTGGCTCCATAATCATGGCAATATACCACTTCTTCATGAATGAAAAATAGTAAAAATTGAGAGCACTTTGTAGCAATAGATAGAGTATGAATAAGATTGCATTGGCAAAATGTCTTAAGTATGTCTGAGCCCTCTGAGGCAGTTGAGCAGTAATGTGTTTCCAGAATAAGCCTTTTCAGCTGAAGCAAGGTTAAAGATGTGAGGAATACTCTGGGAACAAAGGGAGCTCAAGATACTTTCTTTTCCCCACCTTCCTAGTGTGTCAGTCTTGGCAGTGCTGTTTCCTCTGTCATGTTACCTAACATAAGCAACAAATCCAACTCTCTAATAGCAATCCAGATTGTATCAGTAGATTACCACTGCTTTCTTTGCAATCCTTGAAAGCTATGGCCTAATCGCTTATCCAGTCTACTTTCTGTCTTTTTTAATTGATTAGATGAGCAGTCAGTGTAAAAAATATAGTGAAAAATAGCATTTATTTTTCTCTTATTTTGGCACTGTTTCCAGTGCTAATATATGTAAAGAAAACAGCAGTTAAGTTCACTACAAACAGCTGTATCTAATGCAAAATTTTGTATCTTTTCCCTCAGTGCACCATATGTGTGTCCTTTTCTGCAATGCCCTGTTTAATGGCTTCTGTCACTGAACTTCTCATTATTTCCTATATCGTCACTTACTCAGTAATGTATCCTTTTCTGGGCCCCAAATCAGTATATTTTCTGATATAAATCAGCAAGAGTTAAATTTGTCAGACTAAGGATGCTTCTGGCTTAGACATGTTCTCTCTTTCTGGTGGTGCATGCCTGCCTCTTGCCTTCAAAACTGAAAATCATTGTATCTGTCTTTTGGTTAGCCTTTTTTCCTGAGAACAAATGCAATAAAACATAAAATCCTTTCACCGTGTTTTTAATAGCTTTTTTTAATGGTGTAAAAGCCACACAATAATTTAATTTTATTTCCCACTGTCCTTTTCTCTTCTTAAATCAACATAGTGTGAATTTTAGTGCTGATGGTTAATCAGCTTCTTTGTGTTCTGGGATTTTTTTTATTATTTTGGCTTTGCTTGTTGTTGGCTTTTATTAAAGATCAGATTACTGATAGCCTTTTATCCATGCAGGCTAGATGAACGAGTGAATGTTTGAGGTTAATTGACATTTGGGTTATTAACTTACAACTCTTAGAAATCAACTAAAGTGTAAAAGGGTAACTTTAGATCAGAGAAAACTTGTGATCAGGTGGTTTAGTCTGGAGACAAAGAATATTATTGCTTCTAATTAGCTTTTTTTTCCCTCAAAGATCTGCCTTACCTGTCTATGCTTTCCTCCTGTGCACCCTCTCCCCAGTATACCAGTATGACTGCATCCATAGTTGCATTCAGCCTCCTATCAAGAGGCTATCATGTGGCTTTAAATGGACCAGAACAGGCCAGATGATAATTGTAAGCAGGTTTCAGGGGCAGTAGCCTGGCTGAGAGGAGAAATGGGAGAAGATCCTATGAGCCACAGGGGTCTGTAAATGTGTTGCATTCTGGAAGCTTACCTGACTGTAGGCTCTATATCCAGCTGGGGAAGGTAGTACAGGCTGGGTATTGCACTTCCAGCTTCCAGTCTGTGTGTAATTCAAATCTGTCTTGTTTGGATGAGCAAGTAGACACTAAAGATGCCTTTTGCATGGTTTTGTTTTGAACACATTAAATGTGTGCTTAATCTAGAAAGCATGTTTTCTAGGTCAACGAATTATTCTAAGAATAAGCATTAGGTTTAATTATTATCTACTTAGTCATGTATACTGAAGCATGAAGCATGTGTAGCAACCTCTTATCTCTTGTGGTATCTGTGCTGGTGTTCTTTCATGTTATAGTGGGTCTTCTCTTCCAGTGGGAGATTGAAAGATTTAGTAGCTACTACCTACACTGGGTGACAGCTCTTAAATTTATTTGGCTCTATGCTGAGTCTTGTGCTAAGATCTCGAGTTGTGCAGGGGTTTGTGCTCCTAAGTTCCCTCAAACTTAAATAGCAGCTGTGTACATAAATGTTCCTAGTGACATTTAGATTGTGTTCTCTTAAATACAGAAGAATTGTCAAAGTGACAGTGTTATAAAATGTACTCAGCTTGGTCCAACTCTTACCTATGGTCAGTCTTTGGCTTATTCTGAAGGAAGCTATACAATAGTGCCTGTACACAGCATAATGTTACATCTGTGTGCAGTGAAGACTTGGGTCTCTTGATCTTGCAGATATTCATCCTATAAGGGAAGGAAAAGTGATTAAAATATTTTATTACTGACTGACCTTTCACTGTTCAGCTACAGTTCTAGTACAGGGAGAAAAATCTGTAAAGAAAGGATCTAATACTTTAAACATTATAAAAGTAAGTTTGTTTTTTCCCCTCTGCTAGATCCTGAAGCCTGCTGTTATTTGGAGGCTTATAGCCTTAAGAGCAAGTCACCTTTGCTCTTACCCAGACTGTGCAACACTGCTTCCTCTCTAATCCTTTCTTGTGTATTACAGAAGGAAGTCTTCCTCCTCACCTCAAAGGAATGTGTAGTTGGCATGTCTATAGGGTATCTGTGTTCTATTCCTTGAGCTGTTGAGATGCCATTGCTGGAGTCCATCACTCCAAATTAGTATAAGGAGTTCTTGCCTATTTTGGACATAACAGAAGTTATGTCAGTAATTAAAGTTAGAGTCAGTAATTAAAAAAAAAAAATCCTCACTGCTTTGTGTTTTTTAAGGGAGAGGGAGGTTTATTCCCTTCCCTCTTCTTCCTTTTATAGCAAAATAAGTAGTTAGATGAGCTAAAATACTGCTATTTTTTGTCTTCATTCACTCAAGCTCTGCTTTTAAAAGCTCTGGTGGAATGGCTAGTTTGGCAGTCATGATGCAGCTTTGCTTGTTGTTTGCCATTGTCTAATGGATGAGATAGAATTATAAGCTTCCTAGTTGTTAAGTGATATCCTTCTGAACTGTTGTCTTATGTTGCAGACCAAATCACTGCTGCCAGTGGTAATGCTGCCTGAGCAGTAAATGAAACTACTGTATGTGTCTCATGCTGTGAGGATTTGTACTCTGTACTTTTTTCCAGTGAAACTGCAAGTTGGAAGTGTTTAAATATGCAGCTTGCCACTAGCTGTGTGAAATTCTGGTTTAGCCCAAGAGAATTTCCTTTCCCAAAAAAAATCCTTAGAATGAACAGTGTAGGGATAAAAAGAGGTCTTTGGACTATTGAAATGTATAGTTTCAGGCTTGAAAGCAAGAATACATCTCCTCAAGACTTTTCACAGTGGTGACATTGGGAATCCAGTGTGGATACCCAACTACCATCCAGAGAAATAAAAGGAAATCTGCCAGTTACCACTGCAGTTTGTTTATTTAACAACTGTCTGCCTGTGAGGAAAGTAATGGATTTTATAAGTTCATGATTTCCAACAAACTCCTGTCTAGGGGTTTGGGGGAAACATTGATTTGCACTATTGCTAGAAGAGCTTTTGCCCAGCAAATATGATTTTGTTAAATTCTTAGTGCAGCTTTATTGTGTACTATTTATAGTTCTCTGTGCTCTGTAATAATGACTCCATGTTCACTGATGCAGTTCTTGTTACAAAGTATGGAATTAAACAAGCAAAGATATTTTTAAGGCATTGTTCACTTCTGAATGGTTCTATTTTTTTCAAGAGGAAAAAAGAGTACGAAGACAACATAAACTGCAGAAGATCTTGTCTTAAGAGCAAATGTAAATATGCAAACTAGTCTTTTAAGCTGTTATATTCCAAGTAGTTATGGTCTCTTGAATTGATGTGGTTATAGAGTAATGGAGATGATTATTCAGAAAAGGATTTAGACATAGCTGGAGGATCCTTTATATAAATAAAGCACTGCATATGTATACCATGAAGATATTTTAAAGCAAAAAAAACCCCATGCCTCTAAGTAGAAAATACTTTTGTACCAACTAGACCACTGTGGCAGTCCAGGTGAAGTCACTGCACAAAGCCGTTCTGAAGAGAAAAGTTTTCTCATGGAAAACCTTTCAGCCCCCTCGTGATGATAGTGAGGGAATACATATCCTTACCATCAAAGTCTCTGTAGTATGAAAAAGGCTTTCAGTTTTTCTCAGGATGGGGAGAAGAAATGGTGCTCTGGACAGTAGTTCAACGGTCTCATTTCATTGAAATTAGGAATACAGTTATTTCTTGGTTTAGTATTGAATACTATGTGACAACATGCTATAATTACTATTGTAAGGTTAGAAACTTTTTGTCACAGTTTAAAAAGGATATACATATTGCTAAACAGATTAGATTGATGACTGATTAGAACCCAGGAAGCTAAAGAAAGAATGTGTCTTTAATAGCTACTTCAAGTGACTTCAAGTACGGACTGTTGCCGGGTACTTCAAATGACTTCAAGTACGGATTGCTGCCGGGTACTTCAAGTGACTTCAAGTATGGGCTGCTACCGGGTACTTCAAGTGATTTCAAGTATGGATTGCTGCCAGAATCTTGGCCAAAAGAAGCTTGGGAAAATGGTAAGTGTATCTGATGGAGAGTAGGTAGAGGTTAGGAAATTATTTAATCAATCTTCTTCCATATCATTTGCCTTTCTGGATAATGTACTTCCTTGGAGGGAGGAAAAGGAATTCAAATGTATGGAAGAGTAAAACCAGAATGTGATTTATATCAGTTCTAGTATAATGGCTGAGTGTGAAGGTACCTGAGGTCTTTAATAACTTGATAGCTGCCTGTCCCCTTACTAAGCTAAATACAGATAAATGGCCTTTGAAATTGAAAACTTGGATGGTGAAGATATGGAAATAAATATAATTTTAAAATGAGATCCCAGCATATGTCTTGCTATTAAAAATAAGAAACTTCATTGCAATAAGTGTTTTTAGTCCCGTGCAGCTGTAATTAAGCCTTTTTCTGTCAGTTCAAGCAAACAGTTACCTGTAATTATTTTTGTTTGAAAACATACTGAAAATACCACCATATCTAAAACAATTGTTGCTAATTCCTTACAATACATAAAGTATTCAGTACAAAGAAGATATCAAGTACTGGGTAATAGTAATGCTTACCTCTTCTCTTTAACTGAGATGTTACTGGGATGTGGCTTATGGTTTATTTTAAATATTTTGGGGTTTATAGTAGAAGAAATGTGGTCATGAGAAGGTGAAGTTTGCTGGCAGTCAAGAAATTAGAAGCTGGGTCTTAGGAAGGCTGCCTGTTCTTAAACCATTAAATTCCTTACAGCCCTGATGTCTGCCTGTATAGGACTTGCTCTTCTTCATGCAAGCCATTATGTGACGTTTTGTGGAGATGCAGCTCACATGAGTGCTGTGATATGCAAACTTGTGAATATTAGCAAAATGTAACTTCCATCTTTGGATGAATTTAAAAGCTCAAAGGAGGCAACTCTAGAGACAGGCCTGTGAGCATGTGCACATAATGTGCAATTACTCATGTTTTCTTCCTGCCAGCATGAAACTCTTGCACATAATCATGTAGCCTTAGCCAGTGCTTTTTGAATGCTTCTAGATGGTTATGATTATGTTCTTAAGTTCTCACTTGTAGTGAGTCAGTATGCTATTATCAAAATCTTGTATTTCTATGTGGCCTTCTCCGCATCATAGAATCCTGTGTTGTTCTTTTTCACACAGTAATAGGCAGCTGCATTAAACCTGTTTTGCATATATCCTTGGGCAAACTGTATAAAGGGTTCTCCTCCATCATAAGGAAGAAGTGAGATAGTGCTACTTCCAGAAGTTTTTTCTGCTCTTTTTATTTTTTGTGCTGTTAGATCAAAGTAGAAAATAAGTAAAATCTGAACCAATAACTTCCTTTTTGAGAATTTCAGAATTTTGCTACCTCTTAGTATCCTACTCCTCTTGTCAATATTCATTCTTTCTTATACTTCTTTTAAAGTCAGATCCTGGTAGACGGTTCCTGCATGTAATTCTAAATAGAATAGAATTCCAGTAGAATATTGGAAGAGAAGATTGCGACTGTCAAAATGCTGCAGAGTTAGAGGGTTTCTAATCCAGAAGAAAATGTTTTCTGGTATAACTGGCATCTAGGAAAATAGAGTATTGGTAAATTGTAGTTAACTAACTTCAATTAATGAAATAAGACTCCTGTGGTAAAATTGCCTTGGTTACAAGTAGGTATTTTTCTAGTAGAATTGTACATGTAGAACTTAGCAGCGTTTTTGATTTCTGCAGACAGACATTGTCCTGATTACCCTGATGAAAAGATGTATTTTGCTTTATTGTTTTGGCACCTGTTAATTTTTGTGCACCAGACCTAATACATTTGGATGATTTTTTGTGTGTTTCATTATCTTTTCTCCTGATGCTTCTTATCTTTTAGGTGATTCCTCTGCTTTAATCATGAACAAGCTGAAGTGTCCACACTGTAATTATGTAGCCAAATACAGAAGAACACTAAAGAGACACTTGCTCATTCACACAGGCGTGAGATCTTTCAGTTGTGACATCTGTGGGAAGCTGTTTACACGAAGAGAGCATGTAAAGAGACATTCCTTGGTGGGTAATCTCAAGTGTTCATGTATATGTATGCACATGTATGAGTGGGGTTTTATGGGGTTTTTGGTAGTTGGAACAAACTGTTCTATGATTTGACATAATGTAAATTGTCTTATCTTGATCTGAAATGGATGAAGATAAACATTTCTTAGATAACTGTGCCTCTTGTTTTCTTAATGGAAAATGCAGTGTCAATGATGACAGTAATTTCAAGATTATTTTGAAAGTGATGTGATAAAGGGATAGAGTGTATATAAGTATTCTGTAGATAATGAAAAGCAGTTTTGGCTTAGCTTTACTGCAGTAGAATAGCACGTCTTGGTCTATAATACTGAATCATCATTTTCTGTGAGGGCGCCCTGTTAATTCAGCAATTGCATAATATCTTGAGGTAGTTCTAAAATGTTTATTTCACAACCAGACAAAGCTATAGTGTAGTATCTGCTTTAAGGTTAGGAAAGAATGAAAAATTTCTGATGCAGAAAGTAAACATCTGTTTGACTTGCATTCTGCCAGTACCATAACCAGCAGTTCAGCTTACCCTGTCCTGTGCACATTGCATAACTCAGGATTTGACTTGAGTACTTGTTTATCTGAGGATCCAGAGAAAGTTTTATCTGCCTTGGGTATTTTGTAGGTACTTCGTATCTTGTCTATAAGGAAATTAAGACTTCATTATAATATATACTATATAAAATCCAGGGTGTATTTTAGTGTAGTAATAAGAGCAAGATCATGTTGGTGGTGAGAAAATAATATTTCTCCAACCTGTGATTTTAAAAATTCCCCTCATTTTGCAAGATGTTTTGTAGATAGAAAAGGTTAGTACATACGTGGAGTGGGGTAAATGGCACTTCTCCAAAGTGCTGCACCTGGGATGGGGCAGCTCTTGGTATCTATATAGGCTGTTGGATGAACATGTCAAGAGCAGTCCTGCTGGGAAGGATTGGGGATGCTGGTGGGTGAGAGGTGGGACATGAGGCCACCAGTGTGCTCTTTCATCCCAGAAATCTAAATGTGTCCTGGGCTGCATCAAAAGCAGTGTGGCCAGCAGGTGAGGAAGGGCATTCTGCCCTTCATGAGACCCCACCTGGAGCATTGCATCCCGCTCTGGGGTCCCCAAAACAGGAAGGACATGGACCTCTTGGAGCTACTCCAGAGGAGGGCTATGAAAATGATTGGAGGGATGGAGCATCTCTCACATGCAGAAAGGCTTAGAGAACTGGGGCATTATTGCCTCGTTGATGGCCATGCTCCTTCCTTTGTGGCTCAGCAGAGAAGGTGGCAGCAGTGGGAGTTAGTTGGTCTACCAGGAAGAGTAGAGTGGGACTTCAGTTTTCTGTCTTGCATTATCTGACCAGGACTTGTAGCTGAAGTTTTTTTTTCCTCCAGGAAAGGAGATGAAGTCAGACAATGTGAAAACAGCTGTGGAGTGAGCTCAGTGCAGTTCTGTGCTTTAACAGAAGTGTTCTTTCTGTGACAAAGTCAGAACACTTTTTTTTTTCCCTGGGCTTTTTTTTCCTCCCTCCCTTCCCCTTTCAGCTCAACAAACCTCAAACATTCTGCCTTGTGTGAAGTATTATAACAGGCCTAGAGGCTGAGGAAAGCACATGTATCAGTTACGTACAGCAGAGCTGAAGTAACTACTTGTATCATGACCTAATTTATTTTTCCTCTCATCTGGGTGGTAATTTCTCTTTTATCTAAAATTGCAACTTTTTCAATGGGACTTCAAATGAGATATTTAAGCACATAATTGTAATCTGTTGTGGGAACACCAGATAGAAGAAGGAAGTCTTCAACTTAATTTTTTCATAGATAATAACTAATATACATGGTTACTGAATTCAGTTACTTGTACAAGCAACATACTTCCAAATTTAAAATCTATGGTTAGTTAACAGCAGGCTTCTAATTTTACACACAGACACAAATAGAGGACAAAAAAATTACCTAAGGGACCTGGAAAGTTGATGTTAGTTTTAATTGTGTTGGGAAGGAGAAGTCATGGAAGTATTTTACTCTTTGAATTCTTGAATTTAATAACTCTTGCTTGTTTTTTAATATTTATAGGGTTTAAAATTGTTAACAGCAGTTTTCTAAACGAGTTATCTTGTGTGCAGTGGAAGGGTTTGTGCTGCTCTCGTTGCTTCTGAGTCTTGCTCTGTACCCTGAGATGTGAACTGAACACTCACCTGTGTACAGAACAGGAGACCTGCTGAGCTCCAACAAAGTGGTTTGCTCGTGGGCAGTAGCTCATATCATAGATAAATAGATCTCCAGTAACTCTTCCTTACTCTGAATAGTGTCAGGTATCTTTTGGAAAAGTTAAAAATATGAATTTTTATGTTAATAATTTTTATTGTTATTAATAGTTTTCTAGTACTATATGCAAATGTAACCTGGTATGCCTATATTCAGCTTCCATATTTCTCTTCCATAGGTACATAAAAAGGATAAAAAGTATAAGTGTATGGTGTGTAAGAAGATTTTCATGCTAGCAGCCAGCGTTGGAATAAGACATGGATCACGACGTTACGGAGTTTGTGTAGACTGTGCAGATAAATCCCAGCCTGGAGGGCAAGAGGGAGCAGACCAGGGGCAGGACACAGATTTCCCTAGGGATGAAGAATACGAAGAAAATGAAGTGGGAGAAGGCGACGAGGAGCTTGGTGATGATGTAGAAGAACAGAATGACCAATCTCGGTGGGATGAAGGCGGGGAAGTTTGTATGCCTTTAGATGACTGACAGAGCATGAGACTTCAGGGTGCTGCAAATGGACACTGTATGGATTGACTGTTTGAATTTTTGGACTGAAGGCTTGTGAAATATGGTACAGGCTGGATGGTAGTTATGTTGCTGTGAAAATGTAGGGTCAAAGCCTTATAGCAAAAAAAGGATTATTAATTTTTTTATGATATTTGCACAGGACTGTACAGCATACAACCGTTTGGTTGAATTATACAGAGTCCTCACATCTACAGTCAGTTATCAAAATAAAAATGTATTTTTTATTATTTATAGGCTATAGCTACTTGGGTCCTATTCAGACATAGTAGTAACTGTAATTATGTTACACATTCATGTACCTGTTTACATGAATGAAGAAAATTGCAATTTGGTATGGAAACACAAAGACAGCTTTCCCAAATCCACTCGTACTTTTGTCAGCGAGTCAGTGAAGCTAATTTGGGCTAGTGGCTCATTTTCCACAAGCATGTCTTTGCCATACAAACCTTACCTCTCCTGTAATCTGATAGGTGAAAGCCAATCATTTAAATATGTGTCACAGATATTGCCAACACCGTATTGAAATTTGGGTTGAAAACTTTTGGCTCTATGCTGGCAGGTGCTATGGGTGATAAGCACTGGAGAAGTTTTTAATGGCATTAATTTAGTGTCTGTTTTTAAAGAAGGTTGTTGTTGATTCATCAGTTTTAAAACGATAATGCAGAAGAAATGACCAGTAATGAAAATAATAGACTGATCAGAGCATGGGTAACTCTTGTGCCACTTAGTCAAAAGAGACAGTCATGCTTTTTAAAAGATATCTGATGTAATAATGTTTCTTCTTTCTTCTAAGGCCCCCCCCTTCTCTCAAAATTTTTTTGTTTCCCTGGTGTATACCTCAGTCCCACAGAATAAAAATACAAGAAATGGAGAAAGTGTCATATTAAAACAACTTTTTGGTCAATAATTTCTTACTTGTCCGTTTTTTGGCTAATTTATGTGATGTGAATTGGACACTAAGCTATTGTGCCCATCGTTCATCATTGAACACAAACTATTTTTTATTCTTTTGTACTTCATGGGTTGTTGTTAGTATTTAATATAAACAAACTACATTTAACTTGCTCATTTGCTGGATTTTTTTTAAAGAAAATAAGTCCAAAGCAAAATAGTGCTCCTTGAGTTGTCTACTTTTCAGGAGGATATGCTCCCTATGCTCTTTGTTTCAGATTTTCTAGGAGGCATTGAAACTTGAATTTTCATAGCCACGTAGGTTTTTTTTTGTTTTGTTTTGTTTTGGTTTTTTTTTCCTAAGCTTGTAATATTGTACCAATGATTTCAGGCCCCTTCATAGGGAGGCAAGGGCATTACACCTTCACCTTAAACTCCTCTATGTTGTCTAGCCTAAGGCAACTAAGGCAAGTTAATTCAGGCAATCATTGGAACAATAAGTCTGATGTACTGTTATGTCACAGTGAGTAAATATGCAGAGCATTTGTCATGACACATAGCTAGGCCAGTGTGACAGTACTGTATAAAAAACAATTGAGGGTCACCATATTTTTCAATTTTGTTTAATTATAAAATGAGTATATTTTTTCCTATTTTATGTCAGGTAACTAAATTATGGTAGTTGTGTGGATAACTTTGAATTATGCTTTGATGGACAAAATCTTACTGGTGCTCCATCTGATCAAAGTTGGTATGTATTTAAAGAGACAAGCTTTATGTTGTCCATAGAACAGTAACATAATGTTAAGACATTGTTTTTGCTGATTGAAACTGAGATGATAAGTTTGAACTACAGTTATATGGGAATTAAAATGCTTTTTTTTATCATCCACTTGTTTCATTGGTAGTTTCCACATCATTGTAAACCTGACATGAATAGTTTTTTGGGGAGGGTGGGGTGGGTGGGGTACGTTTTTTTACACTGAAGATTACATTTTATTCTCATTGTTCTAGACTGAATTGAGTAATGTGTAATTCTGGTGGGGTCCAAAGTAGAAATTAGTTAGGCAAAGATGATATGAATGAAAAAGTATTTTAAACGTTAATGTTCTGCTTTGTGAATATGTAAGTATAGCATAAAGATTTTTCCATCCCATTTATCCCTTTTAAAACCATAGTTTACAATTGGTAGATCTGTCTATATATATAAATATATATATATATATCTGAAATTCACCTAAATCTGCTTTATTAGAATACTGCTCACTTAATGCTTAGAAACTGGACCTGGCTCTACATTCTTAATGTATTTTCCTTTTTTTTTCCCCCCTTTTGTTTTCTTGGGATTTTTTCCTCAAGGTATGAACTTATTCTCTTGGAACTGAATCTTCTTTTACTACTTAAATCATTTATGTATATCTGGTAAATTATGACCAAATTTGTTGTTAGACTGCATTACAGTAAATTGAAATATACACTTGGTACACTACAGAATCGTTGTGCTTTTGTTCTGGTTCTGTTTGGAAAAGCAGGCCTTAGTAGACATTTGTGTTATTTATAACTATTCAGTTATTATTCACTGGCCTTAATATTCTGTTGCATTGTGACAATCATAATTTCCTTGGTAAAGCTTAACTGCTTGCTTTCAGAAGTTGCATGTAAGTGCCCATGGTAGGCTGGAGAGCGAGGGTGACTGTCTCTAGCAAATGGTGTGAAATACTTCAATCAAGGGCCACTGTTCTTGTCTTGGAGGACCTTAAGAATTCAGGTGCTATCTCCAGTCTGGCTTTTCTGAGTTGTTTTATTTAGAAGTTATTTAAAACATGTTAGCTTGATTTGGTATAGTTCTAAATTAATAAAACAAAACTTCTGAAGTCAGAACTACTTCTTGCCAGACAGCTCAAGTTTCTTCACTATTATAAGAATTAGGAAGAGATTTCTCTTTGTGTAAGAAATTCTTTCCCTCAAGAAATGCTGAAGTTATGCTGCAGTAACACAGCAATGGATTTTGTCTGTTGAGATTTTTTTTCTGTTTTAAAAGAAGACTGATGCCCTTAAAATGTCATATTTATCGAACGAAAAGACATTCAGTCTTTCATTTTGTCTTCTGATGAAATAATTCTCAACCCAAATGTCTGCAATTTGTGTGTTTGGGCAATGCCACACAAGTAGTTTTATTAAGAGTCATGTCTGTTATTAAAACAAACAAAGTTTGTCTGATGTTGGGATTCCCGCTTTCTCCGAGGGTTTTTGTTTGCTTTCTGCTCTCTTCAAGCAGTAGTGGGCATCTTTTAGATGTAATCATACAGAACAGTTTCTGGCAGGATACTGTGATGCAGGACAAAATTTAAAATTAGTAAGTAAATTCACTTTAGATTCACAAGTAGAAGTTCTGGTCAAAGTAGGTCAAATGATGTAAGGAAGGCACAACATAAAATGTGTTTGTCTTATGTCAGTGTTACTACACTGCATTAGAAAGCATTTTTCAATTGCAAGGACAGATGCATCTTGCAGGGAAAATGGGATTTTCCAATTACTCAGATAAATTTTGTAGTTCAGCTTCCAAACAATCCTCTAGTAAAGTAATTTTGGCCATGAAACCAGTTTTGAAAACCAGAAGTTGTATTTATTTGTCAGTATGCATCCTAAGAAGTATGAGTTGCAATTACTTGTTCCCATAGTGCACACCTGGTTTTTGAGATGTGTAGCCTTCTGCAAATGCAGTTTTCAGGTATCACTACGTGTCACTACTCTTTCTTCTGACAAGAATAAGCATTATCAAGTGAAGAAAAGTTGGGGGCGAGGACACCTGGCATGAAGTATGCTCCTAGTTGTGGGTCACAGCAGTAATGCTGTTAGCAGATGATGTTTTCCTTGCCTAGCTTTAAGTTGATAAGGCTTTTAATAGGATTTGCTTTAATGAGGCCAATCTCAGTTGTTAGCTTGCTTTTAAGTTTTGTTTCACTTGATTTTTCTTGCTCTTGCCACCCAGCAACACAGGTCTCCCACCTGTTCAAAAATATTTTTGTAGTCTGCTGATTTCACATAGATGCAACATTCACTTTTGGAAGTACTGTACCTTGTTTGCTGTTCCTTTTTTACTTTGTTATATTTAAATGGCTTTAGAAATTGAAATGAAGGCAAGATAATTGATGCCACCACCAGCCTAAAAAACTTGTGCCAAAAGAGAGTGAAAAAGGAGCAAAATGTGGAGTGCAATGTGATAAGAAAAAGGCTGTTGAGTTTGCATTGTTACAACTCCTCTGGTTTGTTACTTGAATGTTTTGGACAATTCACTGTATTTTTCTCTAGCACTAGTTGGTGACAACCTTCTGATGAAGAAGCTATGCAAGCCCAGTTTTGAGTTTATTAGTGTCTTCAGAATGTGGTTCAGGCTCTGCAGAGGTAGTAGCACTGAGTAGCTTTCTGTAGATATTTTACTGTAGATCCTTCTGTTAGCATCCCTCTTCACTGTGTGATCTGTTACCCATTTTTTATTTGATAAATGTTTGCTCCTTTGCCTTTTTATACATTTTAATAGCACGTTACTGTGCATTGCTGAACAGTATGGTAAAGGTTAAATATTGACACATTGGATAAAGAGAAATAAGTTGGTTTTCATCTAGTATCTTTTAACAAACCTGTAATAAAATTATTCCTATGTAATAAATAAAATACAGGTTTGAAATCCAGGGGAAGGGGTGTTGCTGAGCAGAACCCTTTAACATTAAAGATTCCATGTATAATTCACCATGGGTTGTGAAAATAATTTTATGTGGGAAAAAACTTAAAACTACACTAGAAAGATCCTATGAATTGAACTTGAAAATAAAATTGGCTTATCAAGTACTTTGTATTTGGCATTATTGCAATTTGAAGTGAATGTTTTAAATAAGTTATACATGTTTCTTACCTGAATCAATTGGGTTAGCCACTTCAGGATACAGATAAAAGTAACTTCTCACTAACATTTTGGTGTGTAAACATAACTTTAAGACTTCTAATACTCTGTGCACCAGTTTTTAACTTACCATGCTGCAAATAAATGAAAGAATAAGCATTTTATTCTATTTATTTTTCTGTGCCTTGCCTCCTCACCCTCCACAAGTAGATAATAAGAGATTTCTTTGGGTGGCCAAGTGTTAACATTTAATACTAAAAAAACCCCAACAACTTGCTGCAAATAATTTCTGCTTCTGACATAGAATAGAGTTTGTAGAAAATAGATGTTATTTTGTGCTGTATTTTTAAACTTCTCTCATAATAAGGCAGGTTTAGACATACATTATTATGCCAACTTAAAGATGACTAGTTTCCAAAAAGCAGAATCCAGGTAAGGTGGTTATACCTAAAACTGGATTTTAGACAAACTAATGCAAAGCTGAGCAGGTCACAGATGGGGTATTTCAGCCCCAGTCTAGTGTTAGCAGAAGGTTTGGATCCCCTCAGAAATGCAGTAATTATGTGTGTTCCCAAAGGCTTTCTCTTGCTGTTTTGTTCCCTCCCTCCAGCTCCACCAACCTAAAAATTTTGAAGCAAGTGCTTTCAGCTGGGTTTGTCAAAAGCTTCTTGTCTGAACAATGCTGGATATGTGTCTAAACTGATGCTTGGGCTTCTGTTACCTTCAAAAGGTGGGTTATTTTTGGTAGATTGTACACAAGTGGGTTTCTTCAGTGAGATATCATCCCTTTGGGTCTTTGAAGGGTTTGAATACTTTGAAATTTTCTGCTTGCCCTATAGAGAAAGATTTAGGTTTGATATCCTGGACAGGCAAGTCTGCCTGTGTGTCTTGAATACCAGGGGTTACTGAAGACCAAAGGCCTCTGTCCAATTAGATTTTCCTATTCCCTGGATCTGCACACTGCACATCTGATTGTATCTAGAGCATGTGAGGAAATGGTCTGGTGGGGGACTAGAGCTCCAGTTTGGGAAGAGCCTGGAAAGTAACTTCTAGGCCATTGAACAATCTTCAGCATTATTTTTAATTATCTGACTGGTGTTTCTCAGAAAATTGTCTTTAGACTTGAATATATTGTAAGATTGTTAATTGTGATACAGTAATGTGATTTCTTTTTTGTTAAATGTATATGAATGATTATATTTTGTCTAAATATGTTAGGAAAGTTTCAGAGTCCACAGAACAGTGTTAACTGTGTAGCTAGAAAGAAGCAGCTGCAGAAAAAGTATGTTTGTTAAAATTCAGCTAGTTCAATCTAATTAGGTAAGAATTAACACTGGGACAGCAAGGAGCTCTAGAAGTTGAACTGCAAAGTTGGAGGGAGGGTGGTGGAAAAGCCAGTGCTGCGTGAATGTAGCAGCTTTGTTAATGGGCCTGAAGTCTGGGTGCATTCAGCAAGGAAAAGGTGCTTATCTTGCAGCTGGGCTCAGTTGGTGTTGCTGTAAGACCCTTGAAATGCTGGCCTTTAAAGGGTAGACCTAACATCAAACTTTGAAGTAGTCAGCCTCCCTTTAGCTTGGAAATGCATACAGATTTCCAATAGTGCCAAATTATTTTCAGATCAAATGAAGAGGGGATTGTGAGCATGTGATTATATAATTTCAATGCATTTATTTCCAAAAATTCATGCAGTAGAAGCATAGTGTATTAGTCCAGTTCCTTCAGAGATTTTATTGATATTGATTGCCAAAACTGTCAGCTTGAGAAGAAATGGTAGCTGCATCCCACTTCTATAAACCTGAGATGCCTCTGGCTTGGAAGGGTTGCTTTTATGTCAGTGTGTGCTGCCTTCTCCTGAGATACTGTCTGCATGGGCTACATCTTGTTCAAACTAGCCTTAAGTTCCTCCTCCTGGGTTTAGGTTGCAAAACGTCAGTGAAGAAGTGTCACAAAATAAATCTTACCTGGGAATATTTTTCTTGTTTCACATTGCTGAAATGTGGGAAATAAATTTCTGAAGCATTGCTTTAATTGAAGCATTCTCTAAGTAACTATTTTCCTTAAGAAATGCTGCTTTAGTGAGTGACCTGCATGTGCTCTTTAGATGTTGTCATGCCATCTTTCTGCAAGTTATCCTCTGCATCCACTTGGAGATCACACTACTGAGGTCATAGGATATAATATTAGTATGTCCATAAATTATTTTCATCTTTTTCAGAAATTGAGATAATTGAAAAAGAGGGGGAGTGGGAAGGTTTATCTCTTACCTTTGAGTAACTGGAATTCAGGGAAATGCTTGCTTTTAAACATTACTGAGACTTGATATGCCAAGATATTTATAAACTGCATAGGATATATTACTCTGGCTAAATTTGCAACAATTACCATTGCCATTTTCAGTCATAGTTTTTTCAGAACTATTGGATTTATCTCTAAGTAATCTTTCCTGTGATAGCTCTAAGATAATTTGCAACTATGGAGGATCTACTCATTTCCTAGAAACAGTAAGATATGGTTTTCCTATGTTTACAAAGGAGTTGTCAATAGCTTTCTGTTGATAATTATGCTGCTTTGGATTCCTCCTTGAATGGTGGTTTTTGTCTGGAAGATGTGGAAAGCAGCATGGTGACCGCTATAAACTGGATAGGGCTAAAAAACCCCTTGCAATCTACAAAAAAGGTCTGTGTATATATTTTCATACTGGAAGCAAACTTCCCTTGGAATTTCTTACACATTGCTCTGAAGCATTTTAGTTTTGAAACCAGCACAGTATTGTGAAGAAGCCACTAGTCAGTCTGATCATGTAATTGTTGATGCTCATGCACCGTTTAAATGAATAAAAGTATGATGTGATAATGCTGAACTCTTAAGTGCAGTTGTCACTATTTGTACTGCTTTAATAACCATGGCTATTGAAATGGTGTATTGGTGATTGCAGCATCTGACAGGACTCTTAAAGCTGTTTTATTGCCTTTTGTGCTGTGGCATGCTAGGTAATCTGTGGAGGGGTTATTTCGCCCTGTGTGTGTCATTTCCCAAAGTAGATAATTGTCTTTTCTCTGAGATATTTCATAAAGCTGTCCTGAAGCACTGAGAAAATTGTTTTTCAAGAGCCAAAGTACTGGAGTATCTGTGTAAATCTGTGGTGTTTAATGAGAATTATTGGAAGTTCCTGTTCTTTGATGTAGCTTTAGAAAAGAATCTAAAACTGAATGTGGTTTTAAGTTACCACATCAAATGATTTAACTTTAGAGTTTATTCATAGCGATGGATGATGACTCATTTCTTTATCATCACAGGATAACATCTCAAACAACTCTTCTCTCAGACACACTTCTACCTGTTTGTCTTGTACCAGATACTTTTTTTCCTCTCCTCACTTGCTGGATTGCTTCAATTAAGCACATACTTATCTTTTCTGCATTTCTACCAGCTGGCTTTTAAGTGATTGTCTCTCTAGATTTATTGCCTTATTTCCTTGCTGGTGATGCAAAAATGCTGGAAATGAGTTTCTGTAGGAAAGAACCTCAGTGGAGTTAGGAAATCTGGGTCTGTTCCGTGCTCATAGCTGTTGCAAAAATGCTGGAAATGAGTTTCTGTAGGAAAGAACCTCAGTGGAGTTAGGGAGATCTGGGTCTGTTCTGTGCTCATAGCTGCAAAACCTACTGGATGGAACAAGAATAATGAAGATATTTAACATAAGTATCTTTTCTGCATTTTGTTGTGGTGCTGCCTTGCTTTTACTGATGTTAATGAGGACCACTGGCTTTCCCCACACCTCCTACAGGAGGTAGAACAGTTGCAGTAAATCCTTAGTGACTGCATCATGGACATTGGCCAAACAATTCTGCCTGTAAATTGTCTGCAAATTTGGAGTGTCCTGAATATTGCTAGCATTCTAGAACATTTCTTTGTAAGTGAAGTATTTGTAAGAAAACAAACAGTAAGTTTTTAATTTTTAAATTGGTGCCACCATTCTACAATGTTTTAGGTTCTGCATCTTAAAATGCAGTTGGGGTGGTTTCTGGTCACCAGTTTTTGGAGCTATGTTGCACTAACTGTAAATTACTGCACCAGCTCATTTGTATTTCTGTAACTGGACACTGGGCTTGCAAAGCAGCGTGTTTAATATCAACAAGAAACCTCCTGATTGCTGGATCCGACATGGAGCCTGCCAGTCAGTTCTGGCATGAAGAATGGCAGGCAACAGTTGAAAATACAGGAGAGGGAATCCTCAGCTTGGACACAGCAGGGAGGAGGACCCCTGCTTTTTAGAGTTCCTTTCACAGTAAAACTACATGGAATTAGATTTATGTACTTTGGAAGGCGGAAGGACTGAGTCAGTCCAGTTGGAATTTGAACTTTTGTGCTCGGGCGCTTCGATGATTCCAACTCTGAGCTTACTGCATCCCTTTAAACAGTATACAAGAGCTTAGTGCATTGGGGCAATTAGTCTGCAACCTGTTGTTGCTATCTGCAGGCCAGATTTTGGGTTTAGTGTGACTTCAATTTCCAATTTAAAGGTTAATTATTTTTTTTTCTAATGGTGTTTTTAATTGAGCATTTCAGAATCCACTGTTTAATACTCTGTATGTATTCAGTATTGAATGAAATTGATACATAAAAGATGATACATGCAGTACATTTTCACATGCAACGGGGCTTTGTTTTTCATCTTGCAGTTATTAGATAAGCAAGCTGGAACTCAGATTGTGTCTCTTTGTTCCTTTGAGGACCCTAGATCAGAATTTCCCTTTGAAATGCAGCTGCTCTCCACCTCTCTCAGCTGCTTTTCCTGTACCAAATCAAACATCAAACTTCTCATGCCGTGTTTAGCTTTATTTGGCAAGCACACAGTTTGAAACTTGGTATTTTTTACACTCTACATAGCTTCTGTCAAGAAAAGAAAAAAGCAAGCTGTGTGTTGTTTTTGAGGTGCTAAAATAGAGATTGTTCCTGAACATTTGATCTCTCTGTGTTCAGGGTGGCCAAAGGAATATCTTATTAATGCATGTAATATTAATTTAATACCAACTTTGCCTTAAAGTACTGTCTTGTGGTTCCATGCTGAGGTGTGTGCCCTCAGGCACAGCTGTAATTATGAATAAAATGTGGTACAGAATGCAGCTGTATTTAAAAAGTGCAGCAGATTTTTTGGGCAAGTGAAGTGGGAGAAATTGAGGTGTTGATAAAGCTTGGGCTGCTGGGACACAAATACCACCAGCCTTGTGACATGGAAAGCTTTTCTGAAAGCTTGGTCAGGTCTGTGTTTGCTCTGCCCAGAAGCAACACTCCTCCTCCTCTGTAGTGTGTGGCTTTCTCCTGGGCATCATCCTGAGGGACAAAAGGCAAGTGCACCAGGCATCCAGTGTTCTCCCCAGGGAAAATGGTTATTTGAGCTTGCTGTTATTTGATTTGCACCTTTCTTTGACTATTGTGGGGCAGGTATGACAGAGCTGAGGCTTAGATATTTAGTAGACTCTGTCATGAGTAGTGGTTTATGTTCAGCTTTTCAAATTTGACACCAAGCTCTCCCTTGCCTTTTAATAGAGATGACCCCTTACATGGGTGATAGGGATTATAGGCTCAGTATTGACAGATTTTGTGTCAGGTCTGCATTAATCTTGCTCCTCGACAGTTTTAGCAGTTGGTGATTGATTTGGGTATTTGTTGGTATCCTTTATTTTGCTGTTATCAGCCAAAAGCAAGAGGTACAGATGCAATTTCTGATTTAAGTCCTTTTTATGATGTTTGCTGGCTAAGCCACCAGTGCTAATAAGCTACTTTACTCTTAAGCTTTATCAGTTTGCTACTATTGTTGTTAAAGCCAAGGAAAGTACAAATCAGCCTTGTCATATCATTATGATGTAAAACAAATACTGGAGTTGGCACAGATACTGTAAAAGGCAACTCTGCTGTTACTTGTGTCTAGCTTGTTTAGAAGTTACTGTACTCAGACTTCTATTTTCAGAATAACAAAAATTGTTTGCTGAAAATTAATCTATGCCAAGTTTCTTGTGCAGTTGTAACCATTTTTTTGTTTGTTTCCAACAAACTGTAAAACAATTACAACCACTTTTTCTAGTCTTCTTTTTCCACCCCCTTATTTTCTTTGACCTTTTTTCAGAACTTTTTTGGCTTCCTTACTAGGTGTATAAATTCAAATTATGTATTGTTCTGAAATACTGTATTGTTCTGTGCTTGAACCACATCCTCACTGAACTTGAAAACTGACATTTGAATCTAATTTTTTCACCTTGCAAAAGGGAACTGCAAATAATTGCTCAGTTTAAAAAAAAAAACCCAACAACCAACAACAAAAACACCCACAACACAACAACCACACCCTACAGTTGGGAATTTTTGCTCATGTTCTTGAATATCTTGGGCACAATCTGCCTGTTAATAGTTCCTATCCAAAGGGATGAGGAGGCAAAGAAGATTATTTTCCCGGTCATTTCTGCAACTGAAGAAAACTTGAGTGTCTAAAACTGGTGTTGGGAGATACAATGAGGATTTTCCAGCCACATCCAATTAGAACTTCACACAGCCCCAGTACTTATTGTCATTTCCCTGGGTGTTTTCTGGAATGACAGACCAAAGGACTTGAACTGTGCTGTAGCTCTTGCAGGGTCAAGGTGCAGACATTTCAACCTGTTCAGTGTATGTATGGACAAAGAAAAGGTGCTGCCTTCCAGTCAAAGCCAAAGTAACTGCATCCAGGTCTTGAGTTAGTTTGGATGAGGAGGTCACTCCTGAAGCTCTCCATCACCCCCACTTACCCACCTGCAGTTTTTATTGCAGAGCTCCCTGAACACTTCATTGAATTCCTTTTGGACAAAACTAAATGAAGACATACTTCAGGAGTGTTCCTGATATGCTCCAACCACAAATGCTTCCCTGTCTGTAGGACTAAATTAAAGCTAATTAAAGGAAAATTTCATTAAAATGTGCATAGACTGGACAACTGTTGACATGTCTGCTTTTATGGGATTGCAGAACTAACAGGCATAGGCAAATGGTGCTACCCTAGAGCTGTGCTGCTTTTGCTTACATTGACTCTACCAAAGACCAAAATGAGGACATAGAATTTCTTAACTTCCAAAATAATTCCAGAAAAGAAAAAGCAATTTTCAAACCATGATAACTACTGGCAGATTTTCCTACCCAAGTTTGTTAGCAGTGTGATGCTGCACAGGCTGGGAGTGAGACAAGTATTTCTCTTCCTGCTGAGGAAGCAGTACCTGCAGTCTTGCACATCCTTACTTATTTTGTCTTGCTTCAGTATCCTGCTGTGGCTTAGAGTTTTTTTTTTAATGAAGCTGAAACCAACAAAATGTCTTGAAATGTTGTAATCTTTACATTTCATTTCAGAGCTGTTCTGGTGCAGCACAGTGTAGTGGTGGAAATAGTGACTAAGGTGGGGGAAGTCACAGTGGTGTTAGCAGGATTAGTTCTAAGTTGTGGATGCGTTTGTTTTGTGGCCTGCTTCTAACGTGGTGCAGGGGAAGAACTCACAACCACTCTGTTGTAGAGCTTTTCAGGAAACAATTCATGGGGTGTTGTAATGCCTCTGCTCTCATAGGGACTTCAATATCCCTCTGAAAAACTTGAGGGATAAGTTGTTTGCTTATGCTTTGTTTGCTGAGCATATTGCTGAAGAAGGCTGTCTGGGCAATGGCTATTGCCACAATGGAAACCCTCACTTAGCCCTTTTCTGTGCCTGTATGGTGAATGCTTCTTGGACTTGCACTGACTGAACGTGGGATCCAATAGTGAAACTTCCTTGTGCCCTGCATTGTGATTTTCATTGACAGAGAGCAGCTCAAGCCATGTCCAGGTGAGTCACACACGCACAAGGAGCTGCCTGAGTGCCTGTTCTGTGTTCTGTCTGTAACAGACCAGTTTGGGGAAGGTGGACAGAAACAATTGCAAAACTATTTGCAAGCACAGAACTAAAGCTGATGAGACTCAGCAGCTCTTTAGGCACCTGACTGGACCTGCTTAGAATCCTTTATTTTTTTAAATAAATCTCCTGAAGAAAAGCCATTGGCTTTTATGTCCTGTCCCTTGGCTAAAGTACCATTTCTAAAATGAAGTAATTTCCTTCTTATTCTGGGAGTTGCAAGGTTGGGTCCTAGAAAGGACAACAAATTACTCAAGATGTTTTGACAAGTTATCACTGAATACAAGGGAGTGCATTTATATAGTGCAGAATTTGTTCAGAAACCTTCTACTGTCTCTCTGTCACATTAAGTGCTCACAATAACACTGACTGTAATCTTTCTTCAGTCTGATTAAATCTTCACCACATTTGTAGAAGCTACATTTTGACAGGCAGTCATTAATGTTTATGAAGCATGTTGAGAATGAAAAAGATGACTGGTAATGTGAGAAGCTAAGCTGTACTTGATTGTTCTTGTGCCCAGTTGCTCAAAGTACAATTGTGTGTACTCATAACAAGGGTTAGCTTGGAAACCAGCCATCTAATTATTCTGATGTCACAAACATCACTAATCAAACTCTCATTGATCATGCAAATTGGGAAACTTCATCAAGCAGGTTTCATAGACGTATTTCAAACAAGTTGGGCACCTTCCAGAGATCAGACTGATTGTCCTGTGATAATGCCAGCAGGCAGCAATCACACCTCCCTGATGGAGGGTGGAATGCCTACAGCTCTAGGGAGCACGTTGCCACCTTTGCCAGGCAAAGACAGTGACGCTGGCATGGAGCAGGGGGAAAGGGATGGCTTTGTGGTGCAGGATTCAAAACAGAGTCTGGGTTTGGTCCTACCTGCACAGTATTGATGGATACAATTAAAAGATAACATCCTCCCCTACAGCTGTCTTCCTTCCTTTTTAGTAGCCATTTGCAATATGTCACAAAGTGTTTCAGTCAGGCAACTGATGAGGTGCCCTTTCCATTTAGTTTTTTTTTTCCCAGCTGATGTGGCCCATCTGTTAGGTGTGACTCAGAGTGGTGAACAGATGTTGAATTAATTGTGGAAGTGTCTGTTACCCACCAGGCTTAAAAGTGTTTGCCCTCCAAAGATGCTGGGCGAGGGTGAAACTTGGATTAAGCAGGACAAACAGTATTTTTGTTTCTCTCAAATGGATCTGATGCAAATACAGGTGATGAATTTCAATTCCATATTTAATTGTGGCAGTTGGTGAGTGTCCTCCTGCTGCTTTATTTTCAGGGAAGAGTGGTCTGGGTTTTTTTTTAGTTTCTGAGTTCCTATGTCATAGCCCCTGCCCTTCAGCCTACTCCAGCAAAAGAGGCACACCCAGTTAAGCCTCAGTGACTTCATTTAGTTACACAGCTCTGGATGTGACAGTGGTGGATCTTTATGCCTGCATGAAAAATAATTTCAGTTGTCACCATCTTTTTGAACCTATATAAGTTGTTCTGTGATTCCTATGCAAGCCAGTGAGGGGTGGCTGTCACTGTAAAGCAGCAGCAGCCAGAGCAGCATGTACAAAAAGACATTCTGCAGACAATCACCCCAGTTTTGAGAGGCTTCACTTCGTAATGGAATTGGAACACTCCAGTTTGTCTGGTCATGCACAGTCTCACATGGATTTACTGTTCTTATCAGTTGCTCTTGATAATTGGCAAGTCCAAAGCAAATATTTAATTCTGAATCATTAATTTCAACTTCTTAATTGAAAGTTCTTTAATTTGAAGAGGCTTAGCAAAATGTTTCATTAAATCTGACAAGTTTATAGGCCCTGATTTTTCAAAGCACTTGAGTTTTACCTTAAGTGTCTCCAAACATCCAGGTCTTAATTTATGCAAATATCTGAGGGGCTGGTGAGTGATACTGATCACTGAGGATGCTAAGACAGTGGCTAGTCTGAAAGAAATTTACTGCATAGCCTTAGCTGTGGCTTAGAGATTGAAATATTTACTCCTATTGAAATATTTACTACCTCAAGTCACACAGAGTCTTGGGGAATTGCTTGATGGTCCTAAGAGTTTGCAAACCCTTGAATACAGTACAGAGAAAAAAAAAAATCTAGTCTAAAAGATAGTTATAGGAATCAGTCAAAGGATGCAGGGAAGACTTTTACTCTCCAAATGCTTTCTAACTAGGCTGGCTGGTAGATCTCAGATTCAGCATCCTATTTCCAGCTCATAACAATCCATGAAAATTAATTTAGGAATTGTGGTGAGGAAATTATCTAACTTATGCCATGTTCTTTAGTTTTTCTTTGATAGTTGACAGTTTTGTGTAGTTCTTGCAGGTATTTTCTTTATTTGTGAAATGTCTTGAATGGAAATTCCAACCATCTTCAGCCATGTAGCACCTTTCATTAGAAAGAGCTTGTCTGTGCAAAATATTCAGTCATTCAGACAGCTTTTGCATAGATTCTAATCTATGTTGTTTAGATTGGCGCAAAAAATTCTCAAATTAAATTTTCATTAAATTGCTGTATTGGATAGCCTTTTGGAAAATGAGATGGAGGGAAAAAACCCAGTGTTTGCAATTAAACTAGAATGTGTTAAGAATTATAGAGAACCTTCTTTTAAGTCACTTTTAGAGTTAATTTTAACAATTAGTTCTTTTTTCAGAGATAAATATCTTCCTGAAATCCACTCTATTCCCTTAAAGCATCTCCTCAGAGCTGAAGGAGACTGGAGAGTATCAAGAACCTCATCAAGAACTGAAGTAGGAACAGTAGCTTTGATTTTCAGAATCTGCATAAACCCAGCTATACATGTCTAAATGAATAACCAGCAAGAGCCAGTCCTTTGTCCTTCACCTTTTATAAATGACCACGGTGAAATTACAAAAAAGTCCATTTATCTTCACTTTTCACCAAATGCTAGTATTGATTTTAAAGCTCCCCACATTGTGGAAACCCACTGTTGTGATCCTCTGTGCAGTGCTGTCTCATACTCTCCAGTCCCTGAGCTGCTGTTGCTTCCAAGGAAATGTGGCATATCCAGTGTTGCTCCCACGCTTGTATCCATGCAACTGCCTTTGGCTACTGCTGAAGAGTGTGACACTCCTTCAGCTGCTCTTCTCAGGACTTGTGCTCCAGACCCTTCACCAGCTTTACTGCCCTTCTTTGAAAACACAGCTAGTTCAATGTCTCTTCTCTGTATTTAATTATCTTACTTAATATGCACATTCATATTCTTAAATAAAAGTGATCCTCTGATAAACAAAACACATTTTTGGTGTCCCCAGGTTTGTCTCTAGAATGGTGTTTATATCTTTGACAGACATTTTAACACACTTTGATTTTTCTGTACCTAAAACCTTTGTATGGCTGTCATTCTTTCTAAGTGTTAGCCGGACACTTATTTCTGACTGCTGCTGCTAAGATGGAAATGAAAAAAATTCCATGTGTTTCTCTGAGTTGTGCCAGCAGGAGAGTCATCAAAGCTTCTTCCTTCTGGAAAGAGGCCAGACATTCTAACAAACAATAAACTTAAGTAAAAAGAAGACAGAGAAAGCATGCAGGCAACATTTTTTAGCTGAAGGAAAAAGAATCTGTTTGTGTGTGCTGGGAAGACTGAAAGAGTTACATTTAATTAGCTTTGGAGAATGTGGCTGCTACTCTTAATTTATGATGATGTATATGAAGCATTCACAATCTCTCCCCCTAACAGAGCCATGCTTTTCCATGCAATCAAAGGCACGGGCAAGATTTATGTCAGTACTGGATTGCATCTCAGCCAGGTTCACTTCACGCATCTGCTTTAAAACTTGATAAACTTAACCCGGAGCCGATTGCGCTTTCTTAATCCTTGCAAAGGACACCCCTTTCACAAGAAGGGAGCTAGGGCTCAACCAGATGCTTGATTTCAGATGTTTGAGGGCACCTCCCTTGGCCTTCATCTGCTGGTCGGGTGGGTGGGTGACTTACAGCTCCCGCATGCTCCCAGCCAGGCCCATCTGGGTGTTTGAAGAACTGAAATACTGAATTGATTCCATAGGATGGAGCTTGGCTTGATGGCCAGGAACTCACAGCAACAGGACCCTGAGAAAGGCCTGGAAAAGGTTTTTGCCAGCTAAGTGCTGGTATGTACAGTGGGGCTCCCTCCTGCTCTCTGCTGAGGCAATCAGGGTTTGTTAGTATACGTGCATGGAAAAGCCATTCCACTGCTGCCTTCACAAATCCAGAGAACTCCAGGGGTTTTTAGCTACATGGGCCAAAGAGTAAGCCCTTTATCCTTATTCTTCATTTCACAAAACAATGTGGTATAACAACTCCTGGGTGTGTATGAATTAGTGCCACCAAAAATCAGCCAATGCTGCATCTGCCAAGGAAATCCTCAGATTGGAATCCAATTCTTTAGATCAGAACTTCTTTAGAAGTGGCTGGTGCTTATGATAAGATTCTTAACACTGATGTGCAGAAAATATCATAGTATCTTATTGTGGGCAAAGCTGTATTATTTACCTTTGATAGAGTATGAAAATTAAAGGGAGTCAGGAGTTAAGCAAAAGCTTAGTGATACAAACTGATGCTGACATACACAGATAATGTCAACTGATAGCTTTTTGGCATTATGTATTGTTTTATAATTAGGTAATTAAAGCAAGTCTGTACAAACTTTAGCTTTCAGGAAGCTGTAAAGATAGATGTAAAGCTATATTTAGCCATTAATTTCTTGTCAAATCTGTCATACTTTCTCATAAAATGTCTAGTAAAGAAGCTTAAACATGCACAGTCTCATGCATTTCTTCTAGAAACTGAAGTATGTAACAGTGCAGCCCTAGAATACCGAAGTACAATAGTAAATATATAACTTTTTTCTCTTCATTCTTTTCAAATTGAAGATGTTATTACAGCTTTAATCTTTTAAAGGCAGGAGAGCACTTAAGTCCCACCAGAAGCCAGTCCCACTGACTTGGCTGAAATTGTGCAAAAATGTCAAGCTTTTTAAGCAGGTTCTCTAGACTGAGAACTGAAGCTGCTGGTTACTGTTCCATTGCCAGAAAATAAATCCTAAGACTTCACAAGCAAAGAGATGTTATTTGAAACAGCACAGGGTCTTTTTTTCTGTGTCTTGTAGGTCCAAGTAAGTATTGTACACAATATAAAGGCAGCTCATGACAGACATGGAGGAGCTGAGGATGAATGCAGGCACAACAGCAGATTCATAGTAAAAAATAATCAGAATAAAAGCCTATAGAAGAGGCTTAAACCTAGGATGTCAGTTAAACTCTCAGTTGTACTTAGAAGTCAATGAAACTTTGTATCTGTAGCTTGAAGACTAATTTTGGTTCTGTATATCTGAATTTTTAATAATTTGTCCAGTGGATTCAGTTTCTCTTAAAAATATGCAAACTAACTTGCAAAAAAGCTTTCTGCATTTTTTCAGGGACTAATGGTGAGGGGTTCTTTGCACACTACTTTTAGTTTCAATAGACTGACATTTTTCACAGAATCAGGCACCACAAGCTATACAGAACAGACAGAAATCTATCGTGGACATCTTTTGTGCTGGGTATTTCCTTCCAACACTGAATACACTAAATTGAGGAATTCATGTAAAACTAAACTGCGTTAAAACAAACTGACAAATCATGGATGCAAAAAGGGCTGAACTGACTGATACGAAAATTTCCTCAATTCTAGTTGTGGGCTTTTTTGGGGGGTTAAGACTGTTGCTGAACAGTCCATACTGCAACAGTCAGACCCTTTCACAAAGATGTGGGTTGCTGCAGCCACGTGCTTGGTCTATTAAAAGTGCTTAACTATCCAATGTTTGATCACAATGCATTTGACTGCTCACAGCACTAAAACCTGTAGAATTTCTAAGGGCATGTTCATTACTAATCCAACCTGAACTTATCCTGTTTGCAGCTGCTAACACCCAAAAAAAACCAGATAAATGAAACAAAATGGGTGAGACACAGGCAAACTGAATGCTGCCAATATCGATTGCTTTGCATCTTGCTTTACACAAGCAGTTTCCCTTCACTGGGAAAATACTTCTGGCAATTAAATGAACCTTAAGGTGCTCTGGGGGCTGGCACAATTTTACTTCCTTTGTTCCTCTCATGCTTTATTTATGACCTGCCAAGTGCTTGTAAAAGAAAAGCCAGGGCTTGCTCTCTCAGCATTTCACAAGGCTTTTTAATTATTGGAGCAAAGCTTGAACCTCACTAGCATGCTTTTCTCTTTAAATTTTAGGTAGAGTACCATTAAAAAAGCAAAATAAGTTGAAATACTGGTATCTGAAATGTTTTTACCTTCCTAACTGTGTTGTTATAAAGATATTTCAACAGTGATAAGGGGCTGTGGTCATCCCCAAATCTGGATGAACACAGTTTTCCCAGTGCACATGTTTCCATTTGCATAAAGGTATGTACAGTTATTGGAGCTTCCAATGTATAATTCTTTAAAAAGGACTGGTCATAGTAGTTCCACTGCAAACTCCATCAGAAATCCAGTTTCAATTTTATAACTCATTCTCTAAATTAGACAACACAACAGTGAGTTTAAAATACTCTGCCCTTTGCATGCACCTCCATTGTTTGTTAACCCTGTTGTCCCCATCCCCAAAGACAGTATATGTTCTGCTGAAAAGCTAAAAATTTGGTTTTAAGAAGGTTTAGATTGTCTTTTGTCAAAAGAAGATGTGAAGAGATTTGGAAAACAGTGCCATTATAGGCAAGAGAAGTCATAAATTGCCTTAACGTTTACGTCTTGGTACTTCAGCTTTTAAGTAGCCAGAACTGGAATTGTTTGCCTACCAGCTTCCATCTGCTAGTGATGGAATAGATTTGCTGTAGCTACTGGAAGGAAAGAACTTTATCATGTACATCAAGGAAAGAGGTTTATCATGTACTTTGACACTGGTACTGGCCTGCTCTGCAGAACAAATACTAAACTCTCAGCAAGGGATCCAAAAGCACATTTGGAGATCCAAGCCCTTGCCTGTGTCTTTGCTAACACTTCTTTTCTCTGTTTTAATTCACTCACCAGAGGTAGTTAAAACAGCAACCCGGTCTAGTGCAAGGTGTCCCCTCCCATGACAGGGGGTTTGGAATGAGATGATCTTTAAGGTCTCTTGCAACCCAAACAATTCGGAGATTCTGTGATTTTCTGTGTATGGGCCCATTGACACCCCACAGGAAGGAGGGAATCAGGCATGCTGGTTTTAGTTAACTCTGCAGAATGGCACTGAGACCCAAATGCAGCACCAGCCTGGCGCCTCCTGCAACGAATTTATGGGACTCCTGAGCACACTCATTTCCTCCTCACGAGCCATTTCTAGCACATTCTCTGCCCCCATTGCAAAGTAAATACAGTATGTTGCTTGTGACTGCTGATTTGCAATAAGATTTTAGTATTGTGAGGCTCTAGAAGGTTGGCCAAATCAAGGCTAGGGGTTTTTTGCAGTCAGATTTTCAGTATTTTATTTCTGGTTTTTGTGTTTTTGCATGCAAACACACACATATTTACTTTTGTCAGGTATAGGGAATTATAATCCAGCTTTAAATTCAAATAAACATATGGGCTCATATGCCTAATGCCACAGCTCTATAGCATAAGTATACTACATGCAGACCAGTCCATATAGGTTTTTTTCTTCCTTTAAGGTGGCTTTATGCAGGAGGAGGACAAATGACATCTGAAATTACCTGGAATTAGACCAATGTAGCAAATTGTGAGCTATGTAGCAAATTGTAAGCAAGAACTGATTCATCCATGACAGTTACATCTCCAGACTTTCCCTTCTAATGGGTTTGTAATTGTTTAATGCTTTGGTTTCAGGCTTTTAGGCTCTCAGTGTCCAATATGAAGGAAAAACTGGAAAAAATATACGTGACTGACAGAATCACAAAATGGAGTTGGGACACACAAAGCTCTGTTTGGGACCACAGCAGAGCACTCTAGCATTGAAACTGCTATAAACACACTAGGTCACATTTAACGTAGAAAATAAATGTAACTGGGACCAGACTGAGGGAAAATCTCTACATCCTCCAGCAATTTTTCTTAATGTGATAGATTGCAATATATTTTTCCTACTTTCATCTCAGGAAAAGGGAAGGAATGAATTCTACTAGGCTGTTTCATCTGAGGGAGTGGAAATTCACTGTGTACACTTGGATGAAAGTTTTTACTCCCAGATTTTTTGCAGAATAATAGCTTTGTAGCCAGAACTGTAACAGTTCCCTGAATAAATGAGGCCGGTCAGGCTGGAGGGACTGGAGGTGACTGTACAGCCTTGTCAAAGTGGATGGGGAGGAGGGTGCAGTGCAGCAGGGGCAGACATCAGAGAACCAACATCTCGAGGGGAAAGGGGCCCCCATCAGTGAGCTGTGGAGTCACACTTCAGAGATTTAATACAACAGGGTATTTAATACAACAAGTACTTAGAATTAAAAAATTACCTTCATCTTCTGCAAGTCTTGTTCTGCATGAGTGGTGGGTCTTGGCTGGGTGCTGGTAGCCTTTCTGGCCTGCTTTCATTATAAATTACTGTTTAGGAATTGTCCATAAAGCAGTATGGGTTTGTTTTTAACAAAGATCACGTGATAACTGGAATCACGTACTAGCTGTAATTTTCTTACTTCTGCCTAGAACATAATATTTTGACACAGCAAATAATATGGATAACTACTGTTCTCATCTTGCAACAAACAGACCACCATGCACTGTTTCTGAGCTCTCTGTCTTGTTCAAGCAATGCTCAACAGTAAGATGCCAGCTTCTGGGGGTTTGCTGCACCTCATTTTATAACAGCTTTTCTTTCTCAAGATTTGGGTTGCAGGAATAGGGAGACTGCAGTAGAACAGAACTTTGCTAAAGAAAAAAAAAAACCCAAACAATCCCTCCTAGCACTTGCACAGAGCTTGGAAAATGTGAGTCAGGTCCACTCTCAAGCTCAGAAACCAGAAAGCAAATAAAAGAACCTAACAATGTTGCCCAAAATAAATAACCACAGTGTGGAGGCACCTAACTGGGGGACGTGTGGAGGAGAAGTTATTCATTTTTTTTAAATCCTCAAGCTTGGCACATGTGCCACAAACTAAACAAACAAATTGTTATTGGAGTCAGGAAGGGACAACTAATGTAAAACAGGCTGAGACATAAATTAGTAGTCATGGTAATCTGTCACAGGTGAGTGCTCCTCAAAGAAGGGACTTGAAATGCCAAACAAACCTTCTACTGAAATCCTGGGAATCTGTTTATCCAGCCACTTTATTTTAATCTAAGAATTAGCTACAGCTACTAGGAAAAATTCATATAGAGAAATATAAGCACTTCAAACTGTTATAAAATAATTAGTAAACTTCTTCCACGGCTTCCCTGCCATTGTAGCACCTGTGCAGCCATGTGCAGTACCCAGTCACAGTACGTCAGGCCTCCCTAAATCAGAAGCCATGAAAACTTTAAGCACTGCTTTTTTCTTTTGAAACTCCAATGTTTTATGGAATACAATTATTTTTCTTTGCAGCCATTAGAATTATCAACGGCAAAGAAAATAAAAGGCTAAATTCCAGCATAATCTTAGCTCCAATGATGGAGTTTGTGGTTTTATGGGGAAAAAACCCACTCATGGTGCAAGACTAAGGATAAAACAATGACAGCTGGTAACAAGTAAATGGGCTCATCTTCTAAATGCTTTCATACTCACAGCAACTGCTTGAGCAACTTTGCCAAAATTTGTCAGGAAATGTCATATTATTTCTTTATATTCGTTCCATGGGTTAGTGCTGTCTTGTAACATTTCAGTATCAAGACAGTACATTAGGCTAAAGAAGGTGATCATATGAACACTAAGCAAACTGTTAAGTAGCTGTCAGAATGACTGGCTCAAACCAACAAAAGATTAACACTCCTAACTTAGACCAAATGGGTCGACCTAATAGAGACACAAATATGTGCTCTGAAAATAACTGAGCGGGGGCTATTTCCGGAGGGCTTGAGGAACACTACAACAGTAAGTTTGCTCTTACAGTTCAGCCAGCCTTAATCATCACCTCCCATTTCTCACTTCAGATTACAACTGTCTGAAAAAATTACTTCTGGCTAAAGTGCTGATAAACTCAGAAAACAATGTGGTGGGTTGACCCTGGCTGGATGCCAGTTGCCCACCAAGGCTGCTCCAATACTCCACTCCTCAGCTGGACAGGGAAGAAAAAAGCATAACAAAAGCCTCGTGGGTTGAGAGAAGGACAGGGGGATATCACTCACCAGTTACCATCATGGGCAGAACAGACCCACCTTGGGGATGTTTGTTTAATTTATTGTCAATCAAATCAAAGTAGGATAATGGGAAATAAAAACTAAATCTTAACACACCTTAAACTGCCCACACACACTCACATCCCAATTCTTTGGCTTAACTTTACTCCCAGTTTCCTCTCCCTCCTCTCCCAGCAGTGCAGAGGGATGGGAATGGGGGTTGAGGTCAGTCCATTAAACATTGTCTCTGCCACTTACTCCGCAGGGAGAAGACTCCTCTCATTCTTCCCCTGCCCTCCCATGGGAAACAGTCTTCCACCAGCTTCTTCAATATTATGGGTCCTTCCCATGGACTGCAGTTTTTCATGAGCTGCTCCAGCATGGGTGCCCCCCAGGGCCACAAGCCCTTCCAGGAAACCTGCTCTAGCATGGGCTCCTCTCTCCATGGGACCACAGGTCCTGCCAGGAGCCCACTCCAGTGAAGGTCATGGGGTCACAGCCCATGGGGTCACAGCCTCCTTTGGGCATCTGCCAGCTCTGGCTTGGGGTCCTCCATGGGCTGTGGGTGCATCTCTGCATCCCCATGGTCCTCCAGCTGCAAGGGCACAGCTACTTCACCAGGGGCTGCAAAGGAATCCCAGCTCCAGAGGCTGGAGCATCTCCTGCCCCTCCTTCTGTGCTGGCCTTGATGTCTGCAGAGATGCTTATCTCACATATTCTCACTCAACCAAACCTGATATTTGGCTTTTTTTCGCTTTCTAAAATACATTACCCCAGAGGTGCTACCACCATTGCTGATGGGCTCAGCCTTGGGCCTGTGGTGGGTCTATCTTGGAGCCAGCTGGCATTGGCTCAGCTGGACAAGGGGAAGCTTCTGGGCTCTTCTCATAGAAGCCACCCCTGTAGCCTCCTTGCAACTAAAAACTTGCCACAAAACCTAAAGCCCTTATTTTGTGAGAAGTACTGTTTGCTCAGGCCCACATGGGTTTGATCAGAACTCAATGAATAGTGCAACTTTACATTTCTTGCTTAGGTGTGAAGCTGAAACAACAGTCCTAGAGGCTTTTTTGAATTTTCGTGACCTGTGCTGGTTGGGTATAAGAACAAAGTACATTTATTTGATGCCTGAACAGTCTTAACAGAGCTAAATATCTTAGAAAATCTTTATTTAGATTTAATGACAGCAGAATCTAATTAACAGTTGTATATTAAAGACTTGAAAGTCTCTGATCTCTTAGAAAATCACCAATACTGCCAAAACTGCAAACTCATAAAAAACAAGGAGACTGATTTACATTGAGAGATCTTTGCACTGAAGTAGTTTACACAATTCCTTTGAAAGGAAAATAATAGCTGTAATGAAAAACTAGCAGGAACACAAAAGTGATTAGAGGGCCAAATCTCTGTGGAAGCACAAAATATTGGAAGAACTAGTAATGAAGGGACTTGCCAAGTGTAAGCAGCAGAATACTTCAGTATCAGTTAGATACTGCAAAGTTTCAGGTATCTTCATGCTATCATAAGGAGGAATCTAGGAAACATATTTACACTTTAACTACAGAGTTCTAAAGGCAAAACTGTGCCCCTAGCATGGGTGGGTACAGCCCTGCTCTGCCTGGCTGCCAAGTGATGAGGGAAGCCTGTGGGTGCCAGGTAATGTGAGGCTGTAGTATATTTTTCACATTTCTCTGCAGCAGTACAGACACTCTAGTTCACTTGATCTGATGCGCAGAAAGGAAAAAAGAAATTGCAATACTCTACTGGAGAGGAGAGCAGAAAGAGCAAAGGACACCTACAATTTTCATAGAATTACAGAATCAGATAGTAATTTTAGCCATTTATCTGAAAATGTTTGGAGAAGTCCTCCAAATCAATTGAGTCCAAACTTTCACCAAACACCACCATGCCAACTAAACCATGGCACTAAGTGAGCCTTTTTTTAAAACATTCCCAGGGATGGTGACTCCACCAATTCCCTGTGCTGGAGCCTTTTTTTAAAACATTCCCAGGGATGGTGACTCCACCAATTCCCTGGGCTTCCTGATCCAGTGCTTAAACCACTCTATCAGTGAAGAAATTCCTCCTGGTGGCAAACCTGAACCTCTCTGGTTATGACTGAGGTTATGCCCTCTTGCCCTGTTGCTGGTTGTCTCAGAGAAGAGACCAACCCCCACCTGGCCACACCCTCCTTTCAGGCAGCTGTACAGGGTAATAAGGTCTCCCCTGAGGCTCCTTTTCTTCAAGCTAAACAATCCCCATTTCCTCAGCTGATCCCCTTAGGACTTGTGTTCCAGACCCTTCCCCAGCTCCGCTGCCCTTCTCTGGAAACACTCTCAATGTCCTTCTTGTAGGACTTGTGTTCCAGACCCTTCCCTAGCTCCGTTGCCCTTCTCTGGAAACATTCTCAATGTCATTCTTGTAGTGAGGGGCCCAAAACTGGACACAGTTCAGTGCAGCCTCACCAGTGCTGAGTACAGGGGGATGATCGCTGCCCTGATCCTGCAGGCCACACCTTTGCTGACACAAGCCAGGATGCCACTGGCCTTCTTGGCGACCTGGGCACACAGTGATTCATGTTCTGTTGGGCTCTCAATAAGCACCCCCACGTCCCTTTCCACTGGGCTGCTTTCCAGCCACTCTTTCCCAAGCCTGTAGCACTGCCTGAGGTTGTCATGATCCAAGTGCAGGACCCAGCACTTGGCCTTGTAAAACCTTGTACAGGTGGGCTCAGCCCATAGATCCAGCCTGTCCAGATCCCTGTGCAGAGCTTTCCTGCCCTCCAGCAGATCAACACTCCCAACCAACTTGGAGTTCTCTGCCAACTTACTAAGGCTGCACTCAATCCCCTCCTCTAGGCCATCAATAAATATATTAAACTGGATGATTTTGTACCTCACATCCCTTCAAAATCCTTGGCTTCTGACTCTCTTAACAGAAGAAAGTACAGGTTTAGAAATAAAAACAAACAAAAAATTCATGTGACTTTGCTTTTGTTTATCATCTTTTTTTTCCTATTGCTCCATGGTAGATGACTAATTTCCCCTTCAGTCCTCAGGGGGGACTGACAGTACAGCATGACCCCAAGCTGTTTCAGGAACAGCTCTTCATTTTGCAAGGAGAAACTTCTCTGGATGCAGAATGTGCAGCCCATGTGCAGTCTCCATACTGTGTCTTTCTTAAATGCAGCTACCAGCCACACACAGAACATGAAAATAAGGCCTATGGCTACCTTTTACCAGGCAAAATGGTTCCAGAATAGGATGAAGACCAGTAACTTCTTCTGTCCCACAAGCTCTTTAAAATTGGAGAAGACATCTGACCATGACTGTCGTACAAGAAAGAGAAGCCCTGCACTTATCTACCTACCTGAATGAGTTCCCGCTAATCTTGCAACCTGCAGCATTTGCCCAGGTCACATCACCCAGCTCCTGGGCTTGTAGATCCCCTCCAAGGAATGCCACAGCCACACAAGGAGAAAATATAGTGATCAAAGCAGTAAGAGGCACATATTCAATGCAATTCTGACAAAGTCAAACAGTTGTTTTATATTTGATCCCAGCAAATTTTTGGAGATGCAACTGTACTCTGACAGTGCAGAAATGGAGAAATCAGAAGTACCTACAGGTTAATTAGATCATGAAGATTGCAAACTTTGCAAAAAGGTTTTTTGCCTTCTGCATGGAGCTCTGATGTGTTTTCTATAGCTTTTCTCAGAATTTCTTTCTTTTATTTTTTTTTTTTTGACCCAGAGCAGTTGGGAATATTAGCCCTCCAGAAACACGTTTTGCAGGAAAATCTAATTACATACACTATATTTCAACTCAGAGCACATTTTACAGCACACTTTGAAAACAAAGCTACTAGTTATGGTGCTATAATGTTATTACTGATGTTATAATAGGGATTTTGTGTCTGACCTGACTCCCATCTCACCACTCTATCAGACTGGTTGACTTTTGCAAAGTCTGATTAAGCATTAAGTCAAAACATAAATCCTAAGGAATTTTCCCAGTCACACTGACATTTACTAGTTTTCTGCCATGCATAAAAACACCATTCTACAAAATCCCATGCTGTTGCTTTAGTGAATGAATGCAAAACACTCTTGGAGCCATGGTAAATACAGACTTTTACATGGAGACATGTAATTTATTCCAGCTGCATAATCTCTTGTCTATTTCTACGTCCTGTACTTTCCTAATGAAACCACCTGTTGTTTCACATAAATGGCTAAAATTACTATCTGTTTAAAGTTTACAGTCCAAAGAGGACACAGTAACAAGATGGTCATTCAATCTGTATTCTCCAAACAGATAACTAAATTAAATTTTCAGATGAAAGACAACTGTTCAGTTGGACAGAGAAGCAGCTGAAACAGCTTGGTAGCCTGCATTCCTAGCAGGAAGAAAGTCCTCTGCTTTTTAAATCTAGGCTGTTCTCACAGTTAGAAACACACCCTTAGGAAACAGCAATCAGATTCTCCCAAATATGGGGAACTGCACAGTTCCCAAATAAGGAATTCTCCACTGAGTCTTAAACAAAGGAAATCATCTGCTTTTCCTACTGTAAGTCAAATGAATCATTTTTCCACTAGAAGAGACTTAACTATACTTTCCTAGATGAACACATTCACTTCAGCATTTTGAAAGACCTGCGCTTTCAGTTTTGTTTTTGCAAAAGGATATGGAAACAAAATCTCAAGTCCCAGTAGGCAGACTTGTTTCTCTAGCTTCTTTGTATTGTCTGCCACAACTGATTTGGGAGAACCCGTTTGTCTGCAGCAACAAGCTGAAAAGCAGTTTTTAAAAAATACAAACTGCCTGAAGTTTGTAGAGAGCATGTTCACTGGCAAATATTTGCTACTGCTCCCGGAACAAAGGGACCAAACCCAGATGTGTACAACTCATTTAGGAAAAGGGGGAAAAAAGTCTTAACCACTGTGTAATCTGCTTTTGCTGTATTAGCCTTTTGCTGAGTAACAGGCTTTATGAACCTACAACCAAGGTCAAAGAGTGTTACACTCACATGAATGTGAAAAACTGCTTTAGACCCCATAGCTGACATGATCTTGCACTCCAGTTCCAGCAGAGACATCTCTATCTCTATGTTACTTGTAATGCCAGCTTGGAAGCACCTGGACACAGATGAAAATGTGCCAGTCTACGGTTCCCACCTGGAGTTAGGATTTTTCTCCTATAGAAGTGCTTTGTATCATGTTCTTACTTGCAACTTTCTAAGAGCTGTTTTAGCCCACAGGCAGACCTCTCAATTAATGTTGCAAGATCTCCCAATAAAATCAGGACCAAATTATTAGTGATTTTTTTTCCCTTGGAAAAGTTGGTAAGCAATCAGATTTAGTGGGAGCATGGCCTCTGACCAGCCTACATCTTAAACATCCTCCTGACCCTCGAAGACATCAGTGGCTTCTAGGTGTTTCAGCCCACTCAGTTCTTGGAAGATGCCAGCAGCCTCCTAGTCATGCTTCCTCAGAGTTGCCTTCAAAAACAAACACAGTTAGGCTCTATAAAGAAGGCAACACAGCTGGAATTTCCATGAATGTCATCTGACACTCACTTTCCATTTCTAAAGTTGAGGGCTAGGTCTCAGTTCAGAACATTTTTCAGCTCCAGCAGAGACTGGAGTTCCTCAGACTTTTTTTTTGCTGGTAACAACAGCACAACTCACTAACAATGCCAAAGGAATACTGGCAGGAGTGAAAAGGTTGTTTTTTGTTTTAAGGAAATAATGCCCTCATTCCATAAGGTTTCCTCTTCTACTTGGAGAGAGCAGAAAGGTGGAGAAGTAAATCAGGACATTGATACTTCTGTTTCACTTCACTACCAGGCAGTGGAGGGAGTTGTGTTCCACATCTGGTCTTAAAGCGAGCACTGGACAAAGCCCATCCTTGCTGCACAGTTCAGCTCTCTCAATAACTTTCTCTCAGCTGTGTTCTTCCCTGGGAAGGCTCTCTACTGCCAGGATGTTCTTGCCTCCTCCCACCCACTCACCCACCCGAGTTTCCCTGGCAGCTGTGTCTTAGCCTTGCTCCAGCCCTTAGGATATCTCCACCTACCACTTCCTGCCATGAAAACCTTTTAGATTTATACCACATCTGCTGGCTTGGATAACGAAACACCAAATGCTGAGCTGTATCATCTCTCAAAGGCACAGATGGGGGATGGGATGCAGAAGTGGCTTAACGAACCAAGGCAGCTCTTTTTCTGCTTGGGTTCTAGGGCATCAGCACACATCAAGAACTGAATGTGTTTCAGCAGCCCTTGAATTCCTTTGATTCATTCCAGCAGCCCCAATAGTACACAAGAGTCACCATAGTGAACACTCCCTGCACAACAGCTATAGGTGGGGGAATGTTTATGACTGTGCTGTACAGCACTCAGGATGTGACAGTTCTCTGCTCCTGCTGTGATCCTTCACAATTCTTCAGCTGCTGTGGCCTGGCCTTGATGCGATCCTTAGCCACTGACAGGGCTCCTATGCTGTTCCCTGGTGCAGAGCATGAGGACAAAGCTCTACTGCAATCAGGAGTGGAGGTTGCAAAGGCTTGTAAGGCAGAAAGAAGCTGGCAGAAGGGGCAGGAAGAGGTGAGCTGTCTAGCTGTGTGGAGATCAGGAAAGGAGCTGCAAGAGGCTGCAGTCCTTTGGGAGGAGATGTTGCACAGGAAGCTCTGCAAGAAACAGGAGTGTTCTTCATGCTCCTTGACATCTTTTTTTTTGTGGAAAAAGGAGTGAATTGGTTCAATGCATTGTTATTCAGGAGGCGACTTGTTCCATTTGCTGTATTCCAACTTATTAAAAATGGAAATACTAAAAACGAAATCAATTTTCCAGACTCACTCCATCAGCGGCTGAAAGGAAACAAATATTTTCACATTCTATTTCTAGCAGGTGTGTAATTTAATGTTGCAACACAGTAATGTTTGGGCTGTAAATGCTTCAGGGAACTTGAAAGAAAACTATTTCCATTGGATTTTAAATCACAGAAACCTTTCTATTACTATGAATTTCTCACATGGTACAAAAACGAGCTCTGATGCTTTTAAATTTAGCTCTTCTTTATTTACCTCATAATAGCAGGAAAGGGGTCATAAATACTGATTATTACACCACAAATAATGTCAAAACAATGAGATTCCTAAAGAGAAAAACTGTAGGTTTATGACAGTAGACAACAGGGACAGAAGAGAGAGACAAAGAGAGAAGGTAATTTATTAAAAGCTGAACATTATACAGAAGCAAATATGACTATGTTTCTAATGTAGCTCTCAGAATCCTTTTGAATCCCTTAAGACGTGTGTGTGGAATGCAATATATGCCAGAGGCCCAAACCAAAGAACGCATACAAATACTTCAAGGAATTAATTATAAATACTATAAGATTCCTGTGTGTAGTGTAAATTATTGTTACTGCAATTTCAAGGCTCTTTATGCCTGAGATGAATAAAAGCAAGGTTGCTGTGTTCCCAGAATATAGGAATGTAACTGTGAAATGAGCGACGTCCATCAAAATAAACGGGCTGTGAGAATTCTGAGATTCTGCTCCATGGCATGATAAATTAGGGCTTTTTCTCCTTATTTTTACTGCCTTTCTTATAGTAAGAAAATCTCACTGCTGACCAAAAGCCATGTAGGTTTTTTTTCCTCCACAAGAGACCAGTGATTATACATTTCCTAACCGCCCTACATTTCTATCTCTTGTTTCCTGGAGAGTATTTGTCCCCACCACGCTGGCCTAGCTGTCATCATAAAACTATGCCCTGTTCAGTTTCTGCAAGACAAAACAAGATCCAAATCCAGGAAAGGGTTCATGCCTGTGAATCCATTAAGGAGACTTCCTCCAGTCCAGAGTTAGTTAAGTAAGATCCTGAGCCTCAAAGATTTAGATGTCTAACTTGTATTTAAAGGTACCTAATTACCTTTAAGAATCTGAACCTAAGCCCCTTAGCCCCTTGGGGTTAACTTGTGGCTCTCTCCTTAGCATTTCCTACAGCTGTTTTGGAGAGATCCCTGTTCAATTTGCTGACATTTGGCATTTCAGTAGGGAACAGGGTTCATTTCAAATCTGTGGTTGCTATATGTTAAAAGCTAAGGTGATTCAAAGGGGTGCTGGCATCTTTTAAATCCCCAGTGTGAATTTACCTTCTCATTTTTACTCTTTGCACACATCTGAAACCCTTCTACTGTCCTTTCTTCTTATGTTTTCCTCCTTCAATGCACTTCAATACAACAATTTCTTCCATGAGGCCTACACAACATCCTGCTTTCCTCTAAGAAGCAGCAGGCTTTTTTCTTCCCTCTCCTCCTTTGCAACATCCTTGCTTTGGAATCCCTCCAGTAAGCTCCTTAAGCACAGGGAGTCACAAGTACTTAGCACAGAAGAGAATTACATAAATAATAATAATAATTAATAGCCCATAAATGGAACCTTAAGGGGCTTCTAATCTTCACATGTGCTTGGAAAGCAACTCTCTGAAGCTATTTAATTTGGGTGAGAGTTCTTAGCAGCAATATAATAATCAAAATATCAAACAAGTTTATACAGTTACATAGCCAAGTAGGCTTCTGAACAAGGCAATATCTGTAGAGAGCTTGGCTGTGGCAGAGCATTGCCCATCCCAGATTCCTGAAGTTGACTTTTAAACAAAGTTTGCAGGGAATGTGTAGGATGTGTTACTCTTCTGTGCTACTCACTTGAAACCGGGTGCCAGGTTGGAGGAGTGAATAATTTGGAAGCAATGGATTTCCTTGAGTTTCCTAGAATAACACATGACATAATGCATGCAGTTACACAGCACTAGCAAGGCACTGTTGATGGTTATATTTAATGCTCTTAGTTTTTTAAAGTTAAATTATTTCAATAACCCTGGTGTTCGTAAAAACATTTGTTCTCCACTTTCATGGAAGATTTCAGTATCAAAATTGCGAACAAAATGAAGAGAAATAACTGTGTTGCTGTGATGTCTGGTCTTTCTTGTGACTGAAACATTGCTTATGTGTAGAAAAATGGAGATATCCTTGAATGAACAATGATTTTGTTTCAGACCAATTTGACTACAACCTCATCCCCCCCACTGATCAGCAGTGGGACCTTCGAGGAGATACTCATGGCTGAGTTTTCCATTGAATATGTTACTTTAGCAAAATCCTGAACGGCTGAGAGTGGAGTATTGAACTGCACCTGGAGAAGAGCTGTCCTGGAAACGCACATTCCCATTCCCAGTGGCTCAGGGACAGGCCACAGACCCTTTCCCTGGCATGGCGTGCCGGCCACGACTTTCCACTTCTGGCCCCGGGAAGCCACCGGTGTGCTTTCCACAGGGACACAGAATTATCCTGGGGAAAACCAGCCTCCCCCTGGAAAAAACAAGCTGCTGTTGCTAGTCCACCAGGGACGGGGAAAACTGCCGGCTTGGAAAGGGCTGCACTGAGGCGCTCAGCCCCTCTCACAGGCCATTCCCTGAACTCGCCTAACCCTCTGGGGTGAAAAACAAAGATTTACGCCTATAATCTCTCCGTTTCTCTTGTTTTCCCTCCCGGCTCGCCGGAGAGGCCTCCGGGGGGATGTCAGGGCCGGGCCGCTGCCGCCTCTCCCGCCCAGCAGCGGCGGGAGGCGCCGGGCCGGCCCAGCGGCCGCCGCCGCCATGGAAACGCGATCCCGCCCGGCGGCTGCACTGCCGGCCCGGCCCGCGTCTGGAGAACCGGCACAACTTAGCGGGGAGAACCAAACTGAAATAAAGCAGCGCCACGCAGTGCTGGCGTGTCTGCGGGGCTTTTTGCTTGGTGGGATTTTCCTGTTGTTTCGTCGGGGCTATTTTTGTTTGTTTTGAGGTTTTATTTTTTGTTTGTTTTTTTTTTTTCGGGGGGGGGGGGAATAGGTTTTTTTTCGGGGTCCAAAAGTGGTCAGCATTTAGTCACCATTTCTTATATTTATTGAATTTAATCAACATAGGAAAGCGGCAGCGGGCCGAGCTGGCGGGCTTTTTCCCTGAGTGAAAGAGGAGGAATTGAGCGGGGGGGAGGTGACAGGGCTGGAGAGGGCGTGAGGCGGGACAGGGCGGCTGGAAGGGGCAGGGCGGCTGGAAGGGGCAGGGCGGCTAGAAGGCACAGGGCGGCTGGAAGGGGCAGGGCGGCTGGAAGGGACAGGGCGGCTGGAAGGGGCGGGCGTGTTGGAAATCTCCTCCTCCGAGGTCTGAGGGGCGAGAGCGGAGTGCGGCGGCTGCCGCTCCGTGCCGCGAGGCAGGGCGGCTAGAAGGCACAGGGCGGCTGGAAGGGGCAGGGCGGCTGGAAGGGGCGGGCGGGTTGGAAATCTCCTCCTCCGCGGTCTGAGGGGCGAGAGCGGAGTCCGGCGGCTGCCGCTCCGTGCCGCGACCTTGCAGGCACGGACGCCGGAATGTAAAAACAGGGTTACTGAGCAAGGCAGAGATACCCAGTGGGTTGAAAGGGAGGGATCTAAAATGTGCCTGGGAAGTACAAAGGCAGCAGGAGTACTCTTCGTCAGTTCCTCCCGAGCTTGGGGCCCATTACCCCTCGGGGGCCGACTGACCACAGCCGCTGTGGCCCCAGGGACCCTGCAGCGCACACCTCTGCCTCCACGCCACTGCCCTCTGCTCATCCTGCCCACGCCAGGGCAAGGAAGCAGGGGGTGCAGGGGTTCATCGCTGCTGCAGAGCTGAGGGCCCTGGGGTCTCCTCTGCTGATGGAACAGCTGGGCTGGAAACGTGGAGCTGCGCCCACAATTTGCTATTCGTCCGCTGTCAACAAATACAGTGAGAAACCATCAAGCTCTTGCACTGCTCATCTGTGTAAAAGATGGCAATTTGCCACTGACAGAGGTTAATCCTCCAGCTCAAATGGCAGAAGGCCATGTTGTGGAGTTACAGCATTCATCAAGCCTGCTAATGATCTTGTGGTGACATACATGAATTCTGATGATGGGTGTTCTCTCTTTGCTTTAAATATGATCTGAAAAATTATGTTGCAGGCCTTGTTCTTAATTTATCCTCCTCCTGCATATATTCAGCATGTTGCAGGTTGTAATGGTAGATTGTGCATTTTCCGCAGGGTGCCTCTGTTCCTCAGTGCTTGAGGTGGATGGTGTTCTGGGGATGAATTGTAGCTGGGCGCTTAGAGGGATGTTATTTGGGTAGCTCCCGCTCTTGTTTTGCAAAAACTGGACCATGTACAGTGAGTGATGTGGGGGAGGCATGGTGGAGATGGGATGGTCTCAGGGGCAAGACAGTTAAATGCCACTTAGCATGCATGACAGAGCTGCTTACACAACTCTGGGCAGCAGCTTAAACTCCAGCTTGCTGGCCGCTGCAGGTATGTGCTCCATTTTCAGATATCCAGCCTGCATTGTCACGGCTACAGCTGAGATCACCAGACTTCTAGTCCCCCCCTCAAAAAAAGCTAAATACTTTGAAAAAGCAAGGAAAAAAAAAAGTTGGAGGTGTCTTAGACTGAGAATCCAAAGTACCATGTCCTTTGTTCATGTTCTCTATCAGCCATAAGGTTTAGTTAAATGAAGATTTTCTATGAAAGTTCAGTTCCTTCATGTCACATCTGCCCTTACGCTGTTCCCTGCTCTGTGTGGCAGCTACCACACACAAATGCACTAGTGAAACTCTCTGTGGGCTTGTGGTGCAGATGATTTACAGGCCAGCCTTGTAAATTATTGTCAGTGCTACTATGGAGGCAGCAAACTGTGCTGCCAGAGTGGAAATGGGAAGCTGGAGAGAGGGACCAAGAAACAGAGGATGTCTTCATCTGCTTTTGCTGTGGGGGGAAATTTTCCTGTAACAACATCATGAGTCCATCATCACTCAAGTAGTAAACCTGGTGTGAAAACTTGCCCCTCTGCTCCTGAAGGTGTCTAACAACATCTACACTAGTGTTGGCAAGGGACTGTGCTCTCTGAGCCCCTGAGGAACACCAATAAATAATCCTCTGTGCAGAACACAGCTGGGACAACATTTGGCTTAGGAAGATGCACAAACACAGGCAGAAGAGAAGAGAAATCAAATTACTGAGCAGGCACTCACCAAGTGGTCACTGGCTGTTCTGCTCACCAATGATGCTAGAATCCCACAGGAAAAAAAACCACCTTAGAACATCTCATGTAATTACAGACTGCATCTTCACATAGTTGTGCAAGAGGCACAGTTCTAAACCAGCATTTGACTAAAATAGTAATATCCTTTGAGATATTCTGTTTATCCAAAAATACCTCTCTTCCCATTTAGGCGTGGTCAGGGCGGCTGTTTTTCCATTTCAGCGGAAGTGAGGCACCTGGGAGGGTGCTGCAGGCTGTGAGAAGCATCCTGGAGCCCGAGGAGTGACAGTGAGCTGATTTGGCATTCCAAGTCGTACCTGTTGCTGGGGCAACCCAGCCCAGCCCATCGCTTCAGCCAGCCCCGGCTGCTGCCTTCATGTCCTTCCCCTGAGCTGCACGGGTGGGGAGAGGCAGTCTGCGTTCCCCGGGAAAAGGCAGGCTCTGGGATACGCTATTGATTTGCTGGGGGAGACTCTTGCTGGAGGGCAGTGAGAGAGCAGGGCAGCTGGGCGCTGTGGGAGGATGGCTTGCCCAGCCAGAGATCAATATGCTTCAGCAAACCAGGGAGCAGGCGCTGGCAAAGCCAGAAGTTTCCTTTGTTCTGTTTGTCTTGTGGAAAAAATAGACAAGCAAATAGGCTTAAGGATTCTGGATATAGAGGAGGGGAAAACCTCCTTATTTACAGAGTAGCACAGCCCATCCAGCAGTGGCAGTTTTAAACCAGACTGTTTTAAGTTTGTGTAGAGCTGAGGAAATGGTGACTAGTAAGGGTGGGGAATCTAGAGAGTTTAGTGCATGTCTGTTGGGTTCCTTTTGGTTTGGAATAAGGGCAGCTTCAGGGACAAGTGACCAAGTTCCCAAGTCAGTATTTTGTGGTTTTACAATCACACTTTCAAAAATGTTTTCTCATTCCTGTTGCTGGTTGGAAGATCCACCAAAATAGCTCTGAAGACTGCCAACACACCAGGCGAAAGAATAAAATACTACTAATAGCATCTGTTTTGAAGTTTGTGTGACATACAATACCAGGAGACAAATAGATTTGAAATGGAAGCGTGTTTTCTATTGTTTTTAATTTGACAGTGACTCCTTAAGAACATAACATTGCCTCCAGAGTTTATTTTACAGTTCACAATAAGTAAGAGTTAGGCTGCCAGACATGATTACTTTGTTTTGGGTTTTTTTTTTTTTCAGTTGCTCCTAAATTCATGGTCTAAAACCTCCTAAAATGCAGATTTGAACTGCTGCATGGTTTTGGAAGGACTGGGTCATTGTGTCCCCATAGCACCCCATACTCTGCTTCCCTGTTGCACAGTTGCCTGTAAGTCTGTATTCAAATGAATTGCTTTCATAACTACTTTGTTCTCTTCTGAAGAGCACTTCCCTTTTTTAATAACTACAATATAAAAATAATGAGCTAAACAGGGCACAAGTGGTGACTGATGAGTTCATGCCGACAGCATGCTTCTTGGGATGGCTTTGGTCCATGCAGCCCATACTTCTCAGTCAGTGCCCAGACACAAGCCAGAAACTGCTCCCAGGAGACATCATGGAGACTTGTTTTAGGAGACAAGGAAAATACTGCCACATGGACACAAGCTGGGCAGTGCCACTGGCCTTTAGAGTCAGAGGACAGGCACTAAACCTGTTCAGTGTAATACAGATGTAACTGTGATCAGGTAACTAGAAGAGAAACCAACACAAATTTCAGCTCAGAGGACAGGCACTAAACCTGTTCAGTGTAATACAGATGTAACTGTGAAGAGAAACCAACACAAATTTTAGCGTCATTAAGGACTTAGCTGTCCTGTGTAATGATCCTGGTCCTCTGCAGAATCTGCTAGAAGGGTCTCAAGCTCATGTAGGGTGCACAGAGCTGCTTGCTTGGACTCTTTATAGAGTATATAGTGATTTAAGTTAAAAAATACAGATTTCAGCAGCACCAGATATATCTGAGGAGTCTTTATTAAAAAAAATGTGTGTTTCTTCTAGGTTGTGAAATATAAATTACAAGGTGAAGGGAGAAATAAGATGGATGTAATTTGTGTTTTCTTCTCCTACTACAAGTCTGTAACCTCTGGCAGTGAGTGTCATATCAGCTGGGCACTTTCATGCCTCAGACATTACTGCTAAGCCTTCCAGCATTTCTCTGTGAGTGACCAATTGGAAGGAGAAAGGAGATGTCAGGAACCTATCTCCTTCAGCATGTCACTTCAGCTGTTCAGCCACTAAACTTAGGGATTTAGCTGTAAAACAACAAAATAAATTCCAGCTTCCCTTCCTGTCCCTCCCCAAGCCCCCTGGGTTCTCCCTAAATAATGTCTGTGGTCACCCATTTAGGTTATTTGCAAAGTTTCCACTTACCGCAGTAATTTCGTAGGAATGACTGTGTTCCTTCAGTGCTTTGTGATAATAAGAATAGAAATAGGGAATGGAAAAAAAGAGCAGAGGAGAGCAGAGGCCTCACCTAGAGCTGCTCTTTTACTAAGCAGCCTGAGCAGAGTGTCAGGGAAAAGCCAGGCAGTACTTCATCCCGAGCTATCACATCACTTAAGACTGAAAGCAATTACTGACATTTTCACAGGGCTAAGACCACATTTAGGGTTGAATATGTTTGTTCAGGCATAAAGTCTGCCCATGCAGTTAAATTCAAGACATTTAGTTAGTCTGATTCGTGGGTTGTCACATTTGAAAACAGTAAAGTCCAGTTGAACTGGGAAACAGAACATGAGGACCCGTGTGCACCTTTAAAACTGCCTTCCTTAAAAACAAGATGATGAATGCAAGCTCTCACTTGTAAAATAGTTGTGCGTTAAAATCCCTGAGGTTTTGCTCCTCGCTCCTCCTGTTAGGCTGTATGAATACCTGGGGACTTTAAATCACAGAATTTCCCTGGATAAGTGTATTGATGACCTGAGGCTTCATCAGAGCACTATCCTTATACCCTGCAGCAGCTGTCTGTAGAAGACCAGGTGGGTCATGCAGTTGACAAGCCTTTAAAATCAAGTAACAACCTCACCTGCTACATACTTAAGATAGGTCTTTTTTAAGTAAGGAAAAATGCAAATGTTAAAGTAATATGTGTGAAGTATTGTGTGCAGTTTGGGGCACCACAATGTAAAGAAGCTGTTCCAGAGCATCCAGAAAAGAGCTGTGATGATGGTGAAGGGCCTTGAGGGCCATGAGCAGCTGAGGACACTTGGTCTGTTCAGCCTGGAGAAGAGAAGGCTGAGGGGAGACCTCATTTCAGTTTAGAGCTTCACTGTGAGGGGAAGAGAAGGAACGGACACTGATCTGTTCTCTGTGGTTACCAGGGACAGGACCCAAAGAATGGCCTGAAGCTGTGCCAGGGGCGGTTTAGATTGGATATTAGAAAAAGATTCTTCACCCAGAGGGTGTTTGAGCACTGCAACAGGCTCCCCAGGGAAGTGGTCACAGCACCAAGCCTGGCAGAATTCAAGAAGTGTTTGGACAATGCTGTCAGGCACATGGTGTGACTCTTGAGGATGGTTCTGTGCAGGGCCAGGAATTTGGCTTGATGATCCCTATGAATCCCTTCCAACTGAGGATACTCTGTGACTCCATTGACACAATAGTGAAGGAGAGCTTCCAGCACAAAGTTGGATGTGTGTGGAATCAGGATGTATCAGTCCAGATTTGCACAGATAATGTGCTGAATTCATATACACCTTTTTCTTGGAGTTTCAAATGGGTGAAGGTGCCTCTTGGATTTAGGTATTAAATCTGAAGTGGTACCAGGGTGCTTAAAAGCCGTAATTAGAAGTACCGATTTACTGTTCAGGCACAAAGAGAAGAGCTCAGAGATTCTGAGTAATAATTCTATGACTCAAAGCAATGCCAGTGTGTGGTCCCAGCTCCAAAGCTGTGCAGCATTTCAGTGAGAGTGGTGTAATGCCACATTCCTGGGAGTGTTCTAGGCCAGTTTGGATGGGATGTTGAGCAACCTGGTCTACTGGAAGGTGTCCGTGCACAGCAGTGGGGTTGGAGTTAAATAGTCTTTGCGGTCCCTTCTATAATTCTTTAACAACTCCAGCCACTGTGCTGTAAATTGGATTTAAAGGTAGTAGGCTTTTCTTATCAGCATGGGGAAGGAAAAGCACCCTGAAATATTTGTTGATACTACTCTTTATCTTAAAAGCAGGGCCATCTTTGGCTTGACCCAAAAAAACTTTCAGTGCTTCAGAAATGAGTTGTCACTGATTTTGCACTGCTCTTAAGTGGAATGTTTTCTGTGCCTGGCTTTCTAAGTGTCAAAAACCTCCAGCCTAAAGTCTACAGCCACATAACTCTCTGTTCCCCTTTTTATTTCAGTCTTTTCTCAGAACCTCAGAGTACTGAAATAGGGTTCAATTTCCCCAAGCAGTTCTAGTAATCAAATATGAAAACAGTAGAAAAATCTGTCTATGAAGTTAAAGAATATCTTACAGAAAATTCAAGTGGATTTTTGAATAGCATAGTTTTGAAGCTAATCAGTAGCTAGAAATGCACTTCATCTTTGTAACTTCACATGAAAACTACTTCTAAAAGAAAACACCCCTGTTTCTCCTTTTTTCTTAATTCCTGGAGTAATTGCAACAGCTTGTGTTTTGTGTAGTGAAATTAGTGTATTAGGCACTGAATTGAAAGAAACTAAATGATACTTGTGCTTTGTTTTTCTTGTTTATTTGCTGACTTCTTTCAGACATGAGTCAATTCCTTCTGTCCTTTACAGAAATAACACTCCTTTACATTGTGGGGCCAAGCCACCAGCCCCTTGGAGCAGCCCACATTTTTGGCAGCAGCAACCTCTCCCATCGCTCTTTTAAAAGGCCAGTGGACTAAACTTGTTAAACTTTTTCTGTGGAGTCTCATGACATGTGAAAGGGAGTGGCAAGGACATGAGGCCTGAACATGGTGAAGGGAAAAAGTACAGTGCACTACGTAGTCAACATATATAGAAAATGGCTAAAGATGGTACAGAATGGCTAAAGAAAGAAAAACCTAACCAACAGAAAACTATTTTAAGACCTTTTCAGCAAAAGCACTCGTGTGCCTACTTTACAATGCCGGCTTTTGTGACAGTGCTTTACGGAGTTTGTCAGCCAGAGCCTTAAAAAATCCTGGCTTCTACCCTACTCACTGACATTGCCAGCTAAGCCAAAGATTTCACTGTCTTTCCCTTCTTCACCTGCACTCCCTTGGAAAGTTCCTCCTCTCTCTTCCCTTTACTCCACACATCATGCTTGTTTGCTGTCCACTACCTCTTAGCCCCTTACCCTTCTGAGTCTGACCATACCTCTCAGATACTTTTAAAATATTTTAGAAATTACTGCGTTAAAATGCCTCCAGTTTTGAAGCCTCTCTTCCTACATTTCCCTCAACTGTACATTGGCAGATCAAAGGAGAAATTGTTGCCAGTTTAAAACATCTCCGCTGCATCTAAGCACAGCTCTTGATGAGCACAGACTGTCCTATCATTTTTCTGTTCCTTCCTGTGGCTGCTGTCACTACAAGCCCATTTTTCAATTTTCTTCGTCATCTTGTGCCAAAAACAGGATCCAGCTATTAAGGTATAATGAAGTGCATTAGGACTCAGAAGTTTATCTTTACAGCAGGCCAACAAGCACCAGCCTTTCAAAAAGCAGGGCCAACAAAAGGGTGCCTCCTGCTCCTCCTAAGCAAACTGAGAATTGTAAATTGTACATTTGAATATGTGAATTACATTCATATGAATGGTATGAATAATGAAGAGAAGTGCTCTCAGAGTAATAATTGTGATTATCTGAACAAACAAGATAGGCACCTTGGATATGTAACCCTAGTCCTCTTTATCTGCATCACCACTTTCTCCCTAACACCATACATTGCCTCCCATCTAGATTTAATTCAACACCTTGAATTGTGTTTGATCAGGGACAGATCAAAGAAGTTGCCACCAGACATCTTTGACAGATTTTAGAAAGACCTAGTTTTTTATTTAGAAACAGAAACTTAAAATGTCTGGTGGCTTGTCCTCAGGGATAGTAGTTTGCTCAGTTTAAAACACAAAATTCTCTGCTTGCTGGAACCTGCCAGGCCAGGATTCTGTTATCCTCAGAAATGGTTTACATGCATGCTGGCCTTTGCTGTGCTGAACAAGTAACTGGAACACTTTCAGTTCTAGTGTTTCAACACAATGGTTTTGTCTCATGTTCAGGATGAAAACTGAAGGAAAAAAAAAGACCCTCCCACCCCTCAGTGAAATACGTAGAAATGCTCTCATGTGGAAAGTTTCATTTTGAAATCTTCCAATTCAAACTAGTTCATTTTGGCTTTGTTTCACATGGAGATGTATCCTTACAGGTGGTTTTACTGCTTTTCAGTCCTTGGGATCTATATCCACTCAACACTGTCACAGTTCTCCTCATGCTCCACTCCAGCCAGAAAATAGAATGCAGTGAGGGGAAAAAACCCCACCTTGATAAGAACCACCATACCAAACTTGTTTCTTGTATGTTCCAACGAGACATGTTTGAATTAAGTTGACAGAGTCATTGATCAAATAGTTCATTCTTCTAGGAAAAAAAGAAGTCAACTTCTTCCCAGTTGCATTTCCCTATAAAAATTTGTTTTGGTGCAAGTTTTAAAGCAGCTGTAAAATGTGATATATTTGACAATTATCCTCTTATTTGTGGACCTTAATGTAGACTAAAGAAACCCAGATTCAACTCTTCAAAGTTTTGGTTAGGAAAGAATGTATTCTGATGTTTACTGAACAGTACTACTATAAATTGGATTAATCTCTACCATATTTTTCCTAGACGGAAATGTCACTTCCAACTTGATTCTCCCCCAGTGTTGATAATCCCCTCTAGTCAGTGAGTACTGCCTGCAGTACAAGCAAAAGAGCTCTGTTGTGAAAGAACAAAATCAGCTTGGCCACAAATTGTCAGGTCAGAATGAAAATATAGTCCCAGAAGAAGGGCTGAGGTTGAAGGACACCATTCAGAAGATGCAAGAAGCCAAATTAGTCAAAAATAGACCAAATGGCAGGGAAATACTGGGTGAAATTGAAGAAGAAGTCCTCAATACTGTGGCTTTCACTACATAAAACCTGCATTTTCGTTTTGTGTCACAAGTCATTAGAAATGTCAGTTCTTGTTCAGAGAACCTCACTGACTGTACCTCAGTTGGAGGTATTGCTTTTCTAGTTTGATTTGTCTTTGCCTGTGCCTTAAGACAGCTGCTTTGAATTTCCCAGTGACACCTGCAGTTAAGATCCCTACAATGAGAATTCAAAAATCCTTCCCATCTGTCCATCTGAAGAGCTGTGGTAGTTAAGTGTTTCCTCTGAAGTCCACGTGCATCCTTCTCCCCCATAGCCTTTGTGCCTGTGCTCTGACACAGTGTTTGAAGTCAGCAAGTGAACAATACACACTGCAGAGCCTCCTTTCTGGACTGAGGGATTGCTCACTCACCTGCACACTCTCCCCTTCCCCCTGATGAAACCTGGAGTAACAAGGAGGAGTCATGGACTCGAGCTCTGTCCAGTTTCCACTTTGGAATCTAATCTAATTACACTAGATTTGTCTGTATCCCCTCTGCAGATTTAACTAGACACAGTGCACAATTCACTTCCTGCTAGAGCTTGCCATGTAGTTTCTTGGGTGATTGAGGTACACAAAGTTATCCACTATCTTCTTGCTGAACTGTATCTGTTGAAAAATAAACAGCATCTGAACAGACTGAGAATAGCCTTGAGCCTTTAGTCTATGAAAAAAGAAAAGCCCTTACATCTGCTCCTGAAACCTGATTCCTGGTGAAACATGCACCCCACACTCTGGATCACACCTTAAGATCAGAGGAGGAAAACATCAAAACCCAAGTCAGACCTCTGCAGCTAATGGTTCACATCTTGGGGCTCCTGGTGGCAGGAGGCTGCTCAGGAAGTTCTGACACCCCAGGAAATTCAAGCTGCCAGGATGGCTTGAGAGACAGAGCCCTTCTGCTTTGTACTGGTAACACAGAGCAGGCTAAGCAGAGAACCCCAGAGCCCACATCTCAGGAACAAAAGCAGAAAGTTACCCCTAACCCATCTGCCTCTCCTCAAGCACATCACCACATCAGACAAAGAGCACATTTGCACACACATTTCATCAGTGCTCTGCAAATTCTGGGTCCAGCTCCACCATCTGTCCACATCTTCTTGTTCATGCTTGAACTAGCAGACTGACTGCTCAACACATCTCTCAGCAGCCCACTGAGATAACTGTTACCACTGTTATTTCAGTAGCCATACACATAAAACACCATTTCCCTCTTAATGCCTAGGAAATAAGAACACCACTACACAGAAGGAAAAAAAAAAAAAAAAAGCACAAAAAAAACCCAAATAAAAAAACCTCCAAATCAGAGTCAGGCAGGCTTTCTTTCTCTCTGGTGAATCATAAGAAACCTGAATCACCAAGACAAACAATATATTCCTCTCTCAAACTAGAAGCTTTTGAAGTCTTTGAGGCTGGGCCATGCAGCCTTTTGAGTCAATTCATGTCAGCTGTGCCCATCCACACCCCCCAGGAGGGCAGCTGCCCTTTGGAGGTCTCAAAGAGCCTCCCCAGTCTGTGATGCATCCCCAGCACATAACGCTCTCCAACACTTGGTAGCCATTTGTTGGCTTGCTGATGCTAATGCTCTGTGAACTCTTATCAGATGTATTTATTACCACAGTTGTTAATGTTTTGAGAAGGCACTGACTGGCTTGAGTTCAAAGAAGAACCACAAGAACAGAAAATAAGCCCTGAAGGTGCTTCTTTCAGGAGTCTGACTAATGCACCTTACTAAAGAGAAGGTTGAAAATGCGATGTGGTGAGTGGGTGTTGATACTCACAGCTGCAAAAGGTGTTTTAGTGCAGGGCTTTTCAGTTCTTCAGAGCAAGATCCAGTTTCTTGCGCTCAGTCTTAGAATATTCAGCAATATATGAAGTATATTCCTCAGAGGAAAATATAATTAATCACTGGGGCTGGAGAGTGGAGGTTTTGTGATTAATTGTAATTGATCAGCAGGGAACACAGGGGGCATCAATTAAGTCACTGTTAAAGATTTTAGAAGAGAGAAAGAAGGCTGAGCTGCATCACATGAGATGTGTGTTGAGGAGAGTAGTGCAGGTGAAGTAGCAACATCCTGAGGTCTCTTTTCTAATGCAGTAACATGCAAATCATTTGTGTGTCTGCAGTGTAGCCTGTAAGGGTGGCAGTCGAAACATGTTCAAGGTCATGTTGTGATCTAAGAAGACAAAACAATGAGGTGCTGCATCTTATAATGCTCTGTATTCAAATAAATCTATCTTATTAATGGATTCATTTGAATACAGAGCAGTATAAAAAACAGCCATGGTCCCATTTAATTCCAGAGAGGCAGTGCTGCATGTGCAAAAGCTTAAAGCTAAAAAACTTAAATGCATTTTTCACTCTTATCTCTGCAGATGCTTTGTTCTGTGCTTGTTAGCACAAAACTCACGTGAAGGAAAACAAAATGAAATCACTTGTTGCTCTTCTGGAATCTCAAATAACTCTCTTCCCAAGGAAGAGCATAGTGAGGACAGCATGGGTCTGGTACTCTGGAGGACATGAAGCCACAGAGAATACAAGCTTGATTTTTCTAGAAGATGTGTTGCTTCATAGAAGATTAATGTAGGTCAGGATGAAAATTACAGTTTAGGTGCTCTCCTAGTTCCTTTCTGTGGCTCTTTTTTCCCCTGAGCTCTTGGGTGCTTATTTGTAAGTGCTTGTCAGAAATTCAGTGATCAAGGGAAAGAAGAATTTTTCCATCATGTTCTATGTTTCTTTTTAAATCAACATGTTTAATTAACAATATTCATGCTACAAGCTTCTTAAATATTTTGTGGAGTTTGGTGGTTTTTGACACTCCTTATCACATTCATAAGTATAGAACACATACATGCAGTTGATTACTTCAGGCTATCCAGGCCATTCCTTTAATGTTTCTTTTAGAGAAGAATGAAGACAGGATTTTCTTGCCATCCAGGGCCAGTGTGTTTCATACACTCAAAAGGGTTTACCACAGCTAAAATAATATTACTTAAAACCAGTGAGAAGGAGAGAAAATGTGCACAGGGCTTCAGGTGTTCTTGCCTGGTGTCAGCCCTGCTGGGGAGAGGCTGCTCTGGGGTGTGGGAGCTGCCCTACCCCTGCAGAGGGATGGGGCCAGCCCGGGCTGGGCAGCTCTGCTTTGTCTCCTGCTTCCCACCAGAGAAGGCAGCCCCAGCTTGTCCTTGGGAGAAGGAGCATCTTCCCTATGGACTCTCCAGCTGACTCTGCTCTATTCTGACATTTCCAACTATTCTGCTCAACTATTCAGCTCAGGGAATGCTTTAGCCCTGCCAGCAAGTCTGTTCTGCAGGGACAGGGAAAGCAGGGGTCCCAGGAGAGGATGGTAGAAGGGAGGCAAGGGGATGAACAGAAAAAAGAGGTGGGCTTTTTTCAGAAGTTGAAAAGAGAGAAAGAATCAAGGGGCTGCCAGTCACAGGTTTGTTTCTTTATTTTTTCTGCTTAGCCTTGCCATGAAGAGCATACTTAGGCGTTCTTCTCTGTAGATTGAGTTCTTTTATTGTATAAAATTGTAACTGCAACTTATGCAAAAATAAAATGAAGACATTAGAAGGACCTTTCCATTTGCTACATTTTTACTGGGAGTCATGCCTTAAGTTTTAGCTTTCATGTTTTTCAGATCCTGTACTGCATTAGTATGTAACGCTAAACTTCATAGAAAGTGTTGGCAAGTTCTCTTCACAGTTTAGTGAGACAAAGCAATCCTTTTCCAGCCTGAGAACCAAGGACACCGTTGCAGCTTCAGGCCCAAGGAGAATTGTCAAGAGCAATCTAGGAAGATAGGACTTCATAACTGAAGCTGAAATTAGACAATTAACCCCAATATATAAATGGACCAAAACTTATAAAAGTGTGAAAACTCACATCTCAAGTCCATCTTGTGTGGAGCCATGGCCAGGCTCTTGTATTGTCCAAGGTGTATCCTTTGAAACCTTTTAAACAAATACCTACTTTATTCCTTTAATAAATACCTGCTTTATTCCTTTAACTGTGCCTAGCCTCTGTTCTAGGCAGCCTCTTTAGGCATCAGGAGCTGAATCAAGCCTAACTGAGGTAAGCAGAAAGGATTGTGGAAGGACATGCAACTTAACTGGAGACACAATGGGGAAATGAAGTTGAAATCAATGTATGTTTTTACATATATATGCAGGAGTCACACAGTCACTCATATGGCAAGAAGGCATGGATCAAAGAGGAAGAGCCTAGCACGAGATTAAAGGGGGGATAATTGCAAGCAACCAGAAAGTTTTATAATAGAGGTGATAATAATATACAGCAGAGGAAGGAAATGGTAAGGAACAGAAATGAGGATAAAATGCAAATATAAGAGATCCTTTGATCCTTCTGGCTTGCTCCTAAATAACAGAATTATTTTATCACCCACTTACTTCATTTCCCTTCCACTTTCATCTTGCTTTCCTCTGATAGCTTTCTAGTTCCCCTGCCCTGACACCATACCCACCCTGCCTCTCTCCACGTCTGGTAGCAGTGCAGTGCAGGATATGTCTTTATTGTAAAGTGCCGGCTCTAGATACGAAACATCTTCAGTGAGGGATTGTACTTCTCATTTTGCTGCTGACTTTGGGAAGCAACAAAGCTGGCAGGGGGAGGAATGCAGAAAATGAGCACATGTAGTGAGCCAAATGGTCTAAGTTCAGCCTGAAGTGCCAAAACCCCTCACCACCGTTCTGGGGGAAAACACAAATATTTAAAGAAAAAAGAACTCAAGAAAGAAGCAGCCTGGGAGTGGGATTTCGCAAATATTTTTGAAAATTTCTGTTTTTTAACAAAGCTGCGGAAGTAAAAAACATTTTCCTTCCTCCTTCCTTCCCTTTTTCTGTATCCTGTTTAGTTTCATAGGTCAAGAGGTCTGTGACCAGAAGGAAGGAACCAGCCTTTTCTAAGAGGATGTCATTTAAGTCTCCAAACAGAAATCTCTGCCCTACAGCACTGTAGAAATCCTGGTCAGCCCTGGCTGAAAACTCAGGCTAAACTTGGTTCCCGAGTCACCACTTCACTGACTTCATACCTCAGGCACGACGGGAAGCAGCGGCGGTGATGCTGACAGACACCAGAGCTTAGAAGAGGGACAAATAATGAGAAGCAAAAATAATGTGCCAGTTTCTCCTCTGTGATGGCTAGAAGGTGTGTTGATGCCTGAAAAAGACTTAAAAGCATATCTGGCAGTGATTTCTGGGGGTGGCTTGCTCACTGTGCGGGGGTGGGACTTGAAAGCACAGGATCTGCAGCTAGAAGGGTTTTGTGTTTGTGTTTGAGTAGCAGTTCCAGTGTGTGGTAGGATGAAGGCATCCTCGGGGTGCTCTGGTTTCAGAGGGTGCCCTGGGAAGGCCTGCTTTGTACACGGTGCTGCTTCTGCCGGTGACAAAAGAGCGAGGCTGCAGGAATAAATTTGTTCCCTCTTCTGAGGTAGGACTCAGAGCTCCCTTTTTCCTGAGCACTTGTATGGGCACTGTTGGTCAGAGCCTTGTGTGTGTGAGGGTAGGGAATGCCCTGCATCATCTGGAGAGTAGGTGAGGTGTATCCCAGGGTCAGGGAAGCAGGCCTAGTGGGACAGGTATAGGTGTACCAAAATGAAAGGGTACAAATATGATAATCCTGGTCTTGTCCCAGCCCTCAGGCTCTGACAGCTCACTCCTGGCAGAGCTAGTAGTGTCTGCTTCCTGTGACCTTAAATGGGCTCACTGCTGAGGGATGGTGTGAAATATATTTGGGTTCCCACTTACTGACTCACTTTCTGATCCTCTGGAGCCTAAATGGAATGAGTGATTTGAATGATGTGAGCAAGCCCTTAGAGGAGTGAATATTCAGATGCAGAGCATGTGTCACCTCCCTTGGACAGCTGTGGTGTGCAGCGTGCTGGTGGGAAATGGAACAACAGCAGAGGTATCAGAAGTGAGACAAAAGACTTGGCCTTCCACAGGTTAATTAGTCAAATGTTCTCAGCCACAAGTAGTGAGAGAGGGATGCTCCATGCCTTGGACACAGTGAGATAACTCAGTGTTAGAGATGACACAAACTCAGCTCTGACCTGCAAGATTCCAAGCTAAAGCTGCTTGGATTTCTTTGGATGCTCCATGCCTTGGACAAAGTGAGATAACTCAGTGTTAGAGATGACACAAACACAGCTCTGACCTGCAGGGATGAAGGACAAGATTCCCAGCTAAAGCTGCTTGGATTTCTTAGCAAGGAATTTAGATCAACCCTTCTCACATTTAGGAACTGTTTTTTACCTGATTAATTCACCATGTTTAAGTATTGGGTGAGATGTAGGATTTTGTGTGCATGAGAGTTAAACACCAAAGTTGAAAGGGGTGTGGGCTGTGTGTGCTCTGGGATGCGCTCATTGCGTTCCCATCCTGGGGCTGGAGGAGCAGCCTCTCGGTATTTCTCCGGCCTCGCCGTGCTCTTGACTTATGGCTACTATTTTTGGCGACTGCAGATTCCTTACGTACCACAGGAGGTCAGCACGGGATAAGTTTTTACTTCCACTGAATGCGTGGAAAAAAATGTGTCTCGATCTCGAGACTGTGCAGTTCCCACCAGCTTCAAGTGTGGTGTTGCTTTGGTATCAGTTGTATGTAATATAGCTGTAGGCTGTGCATATTTTTATTCTCATATTTTCTAAGAAGGGCTAGTTTATAGTTTTTCCCCCCTTTTTCTAGATGTTGTCACTATGAAAACTAATTTTGTGAAGAGCATCTCTGAAATACACACACACACGTTGTCACATGTATCTTTTATATATATGCATACTTCTTATAATATTTAGATGGAAAGCTAAAAAGCCTGCAAAACTAACAGTTTGAAAGCCTGGGAAGGATGGCTAAGTTTGCTTCTAGCCAATAGCCAAAGGGGAGCGTTCATATATTACTGAAAAATACTGAAATTAATGCTTGGTGGACTAGTGATCGTCAGAGTCAGACAAGACACTTGGAGCTGTGGCCCTTGCTTGGTTAAAAACAACCGTGGTGGTTTAATCCAATCCTTGGTTCCTCCCTTTCTCACCACCCGTAACTTCTGGCTTTTTACAACTTGGGAAAAAATCCAATGAAGTCTTGTCTCAAAGCAAGACTTTACAATAGGTATCACAAGGCAAAGCTGAGACAGAGTAATAAGAAATTTATTTGTCATTTGCCTTGCATTGAAATAAATGTGTTTGAAAACTCTTCTCCTTCCCCAGAAATTAGAAAAGAAAAAAAAAGAAAAAAAAAGAAAAAAAAAGAAAAAAAAAGAAAAAAAAAAGAAGAGCTGTGTCTGTTCACAGTGGTATCTTCTGGGGATAAACAGGCAAAATATAATTCAGGAAGGTGCAAATTCTTTTTCCTCTCCAAAGTTAATTTTAGAACATAAATCTTAGCATAGTCTTTGCTTTTTATTTTGTAAGCCAGAAAGAGAAGTGTATCTTAGTCTTCAAACAATTTTTATAACACAAATATTTTTCTTGGCATCACACAGATGAGTGTGTGGGAGAAGGAGAAAAAAGTTGGCAGTTTAAGCAAATAAACTGGAAAATAATATGTTCGGTTAAGGGCACCAACATAATATTATTGTTCTCTAAGTGATATTTGCATTGCTAAAAAGTTGCTTCTGGTGCAGCAGATTTCCATGAGGACCTCACATCAGAAGTAATATTATAACATAATGATTCTGTAAGGCCACATTTGGAGAACAGGTCTCAAATAGCATAAAGCAGATGATGGCAGCATGCACAGTACAAAATGCACAGGTCATTGAAACAGAAATTGTTTTCTTGCAGCTAAGATTATGTGACGTCTTAATTTGAATCTAGTGAATTATTTTACTGCAAGGAATGAGGTTAGAGGAAGTTACTGATGCAGGTAGAGACTGAATCATTCTGTCTCAAAATTTTCTCTGGGAAGTACATGAGGTTGTGAAGTATTTCTGAACCAAATGTACCTAAGCTAGTCATGTCTTAGTGCAGGACTGGATCAAAAAGAGACAAAGCCTGTGCAGAGGTGGAGGGAGGGAAGCACAAGTATTGAATTTTGGTCTAAAATGGAATCCCTTTAATGTAGAAAACATGATGAGAATTCTGAAGACAGCCCATCTGTCTTCAAAACATCAATTACAGCAGAGATTATTATCTCTTAAAGTGGCATTTAATCAGTGAAATTTAGTCTGAAATATCACTTAAACGCTTCTTTGGCAATTATACGACTTCAAATCCCTTCCTTTCCATATCTACAGGAATCAGCCATAGGATTTCCCATTCTGCTGGTCCAAGTCAGACAGCTCAGAGTCCCTGCGGCTGTTCCAGCAGCAGCTCCAGGGAGCAGTGCCGGATCTGCTGCTCGGTGCTGGGACACGCCCGGCTGCCGGGACCAGGACCGGGACCGGGACCGGGACCTCTTGTTGGGCAGCAAGGCGGGGACTTTGGGCCAGAGCCGCTCCTGGCTCAGAGAACAGCCTTGTTCACGGATTTCCTTTGCTGGAGAGGTGACCGAGTGCGCACGTCTGTGGTGGGGAGGTGCTGCTTGAAGGGAGGAAAATGCGAGCACGAGAAGGGTGATTAAACCACTCATTAAGTTTAATAGCCTTGCTATTTATATTGGACTTGGCATTGCAGCAGTGGGCAGGAACGCACTAGCCAAAGGAAAATCTAAATATGACCTAACAAAGCTGGAAGGGGAGACAAGAATTTGGACAGAAATGGTATTAGTTTATACTTTTTTTTTTTTTTTCCCCAAGAAACTACTCCTTTTTTCAGGGATGCCTCTCCAGCTTGCAAGCTTCAAGCTGTAGCTTCATCAGCTTTACCAGGGCAGAGGCATATCCTGGCCAAACGATCCTTTGCTATAGGATTGCTCCTTGCTGTGCACAGGGAGGCTGCAGGCAGGAGCAGGACAGGGAAAGGCTTGCTTGCAGAATGCATCAGGAGGAGCAGCATGAGCCTGGAAGTGGGAAACTTTTTTTTTTTTTTCCCCAAGAAACTACTCCTTTTTTCAGGGATGCCTCTCCAGCTTGCAAGCTTCAAGCTGTAGCTTCATCAGCTTTACCAGGGCAGAGGCATATCCTGGCCAAACGATCCTTTGCTATAGGATTGCTCCTTGCTGTGCAGGCAGGAGCAGGACAGGGGAAGGCTTGCTTGCAGAATGCATCAGGAGGAGCAGCATGAGCCTGGAAGTGGGAAACCACAGTCACCAGCTAAAGGCTGAAATTCAAATTGACAGGGGCAAAACTTAGAATTCAACATCCTGTGTCTTAGCTCACAGTGTGTAAACATCAGCCCTCTGATGAAAGGCAAGGGAATCAGCCCTGTTGTTCATAACAAAGTCGATGCAAAGGTTATCACTGACTGACTCCAGCTGGTCCTTGGGTGAGGCACAGGCATTCAAGGCTGTGAAAGAATTGAGGTTCACATAAACAACTAACAAAAGTTATACACAAGGGATTTATTATATGAATAATTTGACATACTCCATGGTAGTCAGATACAAGTGCATTTAATTAATGTTTTGTGGACATCATAACAGTCGGAATATTTCAGCTGAACAGTCAGTATTTGGCTGAATTCAAGCCAGTGCAATTCATGACATAACCAGAAACAGGGAGTTACAGGTCTACAATGAGGTTAGACTAGATAGCAACAGCATATTTATTGTCACATCAAAGCATTACAAAGTATGAAAGCCCAATATTTCAACTATCTCTAAAATGGTATTTGTACAAAGCTGTTGTAGATACTTAAATGTAAGGATTTGTCACATCAGTAATGGACCATGACTTTATTTTTGGAAGTTATTTGAATATTCAAAACTATTTGGGGCAACAAGAAGAAATGTAAACATCTGACAGTCCTTTGAAGGTCCCTTCTGAGAAAATACATTGTGTGCCTCAGGAAAAGTGCATTCTAACTGGTGTATCTGCTATGGCCAGTTTGACTCACATTCACTTAGCACCAGGTATTTATCCATTTCTGCAGTAAAAAGTTAGAAAATCTTTGTATTAACTCAGAAAAGAGAAAACAAAGTCAAAAGTTTTTTTTTCTTCTTCTTTTTTAGAGGAACAACAGGTAAATTAAAAAAACCCCACCCAACATTTAAACAGTTACCTCTTATGTACAAAGGAAGCAGGAGCTAGCAAAGCGCATAGCCCCTGAACAGTCTTTATTATTTTTTTCTTCAGGTTCATGTACCTGAATATATGAGTCTATTTACAGGTGGACAGGTATCCACAGAAGTAATAATCGGAATTTTTCTATTTGGCTAAAAGTCGTATAAAAAAAGACAAAACACTGTTCAAATACTTTCCAAATATATATATATATATTAAAAGTATTCAGTATTTCCATCAGTGCCAGAGTTGGAAGCTCTTCCTTGTTGTAAAAAGTTAACTTTGTGATAGTAAGTGACAGCAAAGGACTGACAGGGTCAGAGCTTTGATTTGAGGGACTGCAGCTGGAGCTACCCCAGGCCCACATGCAGTTGCAGATTGCAGGGAAATGGATCCACGTGTGTCTGTTGCAGTGACAGGCCACGTCCTGGCAAGGGTGACCTGCTGCTCCAGAGAGCCTCCCATTCGTGCTGGACAATCCTGTGGAACTCTCTGGGGCAGGTTCCCTTCGAAAACATCCACCCAAAAACCTCTGAAGTAATGGAAATATTCTTTATGCAAATGAACAACTAGCATGGGTGGGCAGGTAGCTCAATAAATGGAAAAATGTAATTGCCACACTAACTCTTGTAAAGAATATAAAATTAAAGACTTGGCCCCTCAAATACAAATACAGACCGCAAAAATATTTTTAATTAACATAACCTAGATGAGTGCAAATCTCTGGATACATAAGAATATGACTGCCTTCATACTGGTATCAAATATTTAAACAGTTTGCATATAAACAAAATCTTTCGTTGTTGTTGAGTCCATGCTTGCTTTAGTCTAAAGCAAGGATATTATTACTTCTACTTTTTTGGTCTTTCTTCCTGTAGGATAAAGCATAAGAAACACACTTCATTGAGCAGACTGGGCTGATGTATATTACAGCGACAACCCAACATGTAAGTAAGAAATGTTGCATGCAGTATCTTTTTTTCATATTTAATTACACCAGCTACAAGAACATGACATCCATTTTCCGTCTTTCCTGCTCCCTTCCAACAGAAGGTGCACTAAAGCCAGGCTCTGATCCTTTGTCCCTTGCACACCCCAGCCCTGAATTCCCCCAGTGATTAGGATGAAGGGCTGAGCTCTTTGGGCTCTGCACCACCTGGGGCAGGTCTCAGCAGTGAGACCAAACCCCTGAGGAGCCATCCCTGCCTCCCACGTGCTGCAGGGCCCTGGGGAAGGGATGCTCAGAAGGAACCCGGGCTGCTGGGATGGCTGGAAAGGCTGTCCCAAGGAGGAGGATGGCATCTGCAAGCTCTGGGGCAGTGGCCTCCCTCTCCTTGGCACAGCTGGGCCCAGTGTGGCTTTAAACTCCTCCTGAGCCCGGGTGAGAGCAGCTGCTGGCCCCTCTCAGCCCCCCCAGCGCCCAGGGGGCTGAGCAGAGTGCAAGAGGTGCTGGGCAGGAGAGCACTGGCAGAGGGAGCACAGACACCACACCTCTGTCTGGCCAAACTGGTCCCCCAGGCCATGCCAGGTCCTTGACCTGGCCCCAGGCCCCCAGCCCCTCTGCTCCTTGTGCTGTGCAGCTCAGCATTGCTCTGTCTGCATCTAAGGGGTTTGGAGAGCAGAAACAAGTCAGGAGACAAATATCTGCCAAAGGAGGTGGGAATCCCTTCTGCTCCTGAAGTTCAGGGGTTTCTAAGCTAGGGGAAAGGTTGAAGTGATTCAAGATACGGTATGCAGCTGTGTGAAAATGCATAGTTTGTATGTATACATTCATTTACAAAGACCAAAGGAAGGCCCTTTGCTATGTAGATTAATCACCATCTGCTTTTAACAAAAATGTGAGCTGACAAAGCTACAGGATGTCAGTTAAACACACAACCTGGGAGTTAATGGTAGCTGAATGGCATTTCCCAAATAGAGAACTAACTTTTCTTTTTGATTTTTTGAGATAATTTTTAAGTAGTTTTTCATTTGAAGTCTGTTGTTTCTCTAATCATGTGTTTTAGGATTTCAAGAGATTCCTATTCAGCTGTGGTCATCTCAGCAATGACAGACCCTGCTTTGAAGGCTGTTAAGAAGTAAAAATCCCAAAAGACAAACAAGCAAACCAACAGAACCTGGGTTTAGCTATGGTGTGTGAACTAGATCAAAACATGGTCCTTTTAAACTGCTGAAATTCTAGTTCAGTAGTAAGTAGTGCTTTTTTGCTGTTTTGGTTTTGGTCCTTTTTTTGCAATAGCTGAGCTAGTAGTAAGAAAATTCTAGGAGTTTGCTCACTTTCTTTTTATTTCGTTGACACTTTGGAACTTAGCTGCTTCCTGTGAGGAATGTCTGTTGTCCTGAGCATTCCTGAACATACAACAGTAATGTAACAGGCAGGATGGGCTTACATTGAGAAAATCTTGGTTCAAAGGATCTATTTTAATGTTTTGACTTTTTCTGAAGAAAAATTCCTTTGTCACTTGTGACACTAAAATACAGTGGTCTGCCTCTAAATGTAATTTTAACAAAGATCAGTGCTCTCTGCTAATCAATGTGTTCTATAAATATTTAATTCAGCAATGGATTGACTTTTCTCATGAGACTTTATCTTCATGTTTGTTTCATGTACTTGATTTTTCTTAGCATTTGGCTTAGATTCTTCCTTGCAATTTTTATTCAACCGTATCTATGGAAATGCAAAAAGCATTTTTGAAGCTAGAAAAAGGTAAGAATCTCATATAACCATTCACATGGAGGAGAGTAAAATCATCTAAGCATATTTTGCAATCTAAAGTCAAGAAACATTGCCTGTTGCGTAGTGAACTGGTCATTCACTGGGAAATGGAAAAGTAGATTTTTTTTTCCATACAAACAATGAATACTAGAAGTGCAAGAGGATAAGATTTGCTCATTCTAAAATGCATTGATCAGAAACAAATTATTCATTACCTGAACTACTTGAGTAACTTGAGAAAAAAACAAACCTCAATTTTTATAAAATTACTCTGTACAAAGCTGGTTTACTGCATTGATGAAACTCAAGAACGCGTGCTTAGCACATCACAAATTCAGTAGTCATTCTTTAAAGTTTCAGGTGCAAGCAAATACTTCTCAGTACCTTAATTATTTTTTATCAACTTTTAGGCATTAATTGCTAATTTTGTAAATGTTTCTAATTTAAGAAAAACAACTGTAATGTTTGGGGTGTCCTGACTTGTACTGAGAATGATTCCCAAGATATCTGTAATCCATTGGAAGTGCTCTTGGTTCAGCAGGCAGAATAGACTCATATGCTGACACAAAGATTTTAACACTTTTTTTCATATGAAATAACAGCAAAATTCTCAGAGGAATTTTTCAGGGCCCAATTCTGGGTGGCTTTGATCCAGCACTAAATCATTTTCAGTGGCAACAGACTGCAGAGGCTTTTTGGTGAGTTATGGCCAAGGTCCTCTGAATTCTTGACTTCTCCCAGCTGCTGGTGCTACAGGGGACTGTGAGAATTTGACAAAGGTCTGTATGGTGGCATTTTGTTGTGTGTTTTTAATGTTGTAAGAATGAGAGAAGCACCTGCTTCTTACAAGAAAGTTTTCTGCTATGTCTAAGTCACTGTTAGTGGAAGCCCCTTATCTAAATGTGCTGTGCCAGCCCATAGACTGCCCCAGAGCACAGAATCAAAGCAAACTGTGAAGGAATAGCATCCGCAAATCTTCTTTTCTAAGCCTTCTTTCAAACACACATGGAAATACAGCAACCAACTGGGCCACAGAGCTGTTACTTGTGCTGCCTGACAGAGCACGACCTTGGACAGGGCCTGTCACTGCTCTTGCTCCTCAGCCGAGCACAGGCTGAGTTTCCAGACACCCTATGCTCACTGTAAAGGTTTTAAGCTTAATTTGCCCCATAACTGCAAGAGCTGAGCCATGCTGTGCAGCCTGGACAGGTGACATCAGCCCACCTCAGCACAGGTTCCACTGATAAGCACAAGGCTTGCACACCACTGGCAGGGTGCTTGCCTCGCTCCAGGGACTCCCAGCGGTCCCTGGAAGGACTCAACAGCTGGATCAGGCCCATCTTTTGCAGGGAGAACTGCAGCTTGATTAAACATGGCAAAATGATACATTTGCAGTCCAAGGGGAAACTGTAGTGAGGCTATTGGAGCAGCAGGTAGCTTTTACTTTTACCTATGGATGTAGAAATGAGCAGAATGTTTGGAAGCCTCTGAAAAGGAGCTGGGGTCTCTGGGAGGTGGCCAGCTAAGAGCTTTTGCAAGGATGGATTTTACATGACTCCCAAGCTGTGCATGGTCTGCGCACACACACACTCAGCCTGGGAGAGGGCGGAGCCCAGGAATGATTCACCCTGGAGAGGAAATGAGCATCGCTGTCTCTCCCCTCTTCATGTGCCTTGTTTTCCCCACTTTTCTTTGTGTGATTTGGAATAAAGACTTTGGACAAAGTGAAAGTCAAAAAGGTCTTTATTTTTCAGCATGCTCCATAAGATTTAAAAGGATTCTGTGCTGGGGCAGAGTAGCTTTTCTTTGTTTAAAATGCTGAAACTGGCATCTACAAATTAAGACAAACTATGTACAATAGTGTGAGTGCTGTAAGCTTAACACCAGAACCAGAGGGAAGATGAGTTCATTAATTCACTTAGGAATAAAAGGATTGTCTTTAGGACACTAGTTACCAAAATTAGTGGGGATGAAGCCAGGAAAATCCAAAAGGAAATACTACTGCCAACCTGGCAGTGGCCCTGCAAGTTGGGAGAGCAGCTGTTTAAAGAGGAGAATCTGAACTCTCCTGTGGCTTCTGCTGCTGCCCTGTACCGGCACCACTTAGGAATAAAAGGATTGTCTTTAGGACACTAGTTCCCAAAATTAGGGATGAAGCCAGGAAAAACCAAATGGAAATACTACTGCCAGCCTGGCAGTGGCCCTGCAAGTTGGGAAAGCAGCTGTTTAAAGAGGAGAATCTGAACTCTCCTGTGGCTTCTGCTGCTGCCCTGTACCGGCACGAGCTCACTGCCTGCAGAGCCCAGGGGCTCCACAGGCTGCCCACGGCACAGCAGGGGGAGAAACAGCTCCTGGGTGCTTAACTTAAACTCATTTCCAAATTTCTGTGAGCTCCTGGCATTTTAAACTTGCCTATTAAACGGTTTCACTCTTCTTTGAACTAGATTAGGCTATTTTTTTAAACCCTTATCAATTAAACTAAGCAGGTTTTGCATATAAGGAAATCTACCGTCTAGAACTTTGTGAACTTCTCATTCACATTCCACTTTAAACCATGATATCCATTAATGTATTGAATTTATCAAATGGAAAATAATTTCAGAAGCTATAATATTTCTCAATGTATCATTAAAAATGTCTCTGACCCAAACAGATTTATTTACTGTATTTTAGGGAACTTGCATTTTTATAAAAACATACTAGTTTCATGGTTAATTTCAAGTTAAAACTAGATTAATAAAACCTTTATTGTTCTGTGTATAAAAATACATGGCCCAAAAAGTGAAAAATATATATAAAGTGCAATACAGAGCAAATTAAAGCTCTGTAATTTTACACTGAAGTGAAAGAGGGTTCTAAAAATAATAATTCAGAAAAAATGTTTTTTAAAAAAGAACTTGAACTTACTTTATACTCTCTGAAACAAGATTTGATAGGAAACAAAGGAAGAACAATGTATGCAGGCAAGTATTTCCCTTTTGTGACTGAAGCAAGAAAAAAGGATGTGTGGATATAAATACTGCAGTCTTCTGCAAGCAGAATGTTTTAGAAATCCCTTACTCATAAAATCTGGGAAATTGGGGTTTTGGTTTCCTACAGCTGCTTACCCTCTGCTAAATTCACCCCCTTCTAGGATGGAAACACTTTTCTTACATGAGCCAACATGACTAGCAAGTGACAAGAGAACATGCTTGCTGTTTCAGAGAGTTAAAGAAACCCACAGTGCAATTGATGCTGATGGTCCTCTTTCTTCAGTTACCTGATGATCCTTTCCCTCTTGCCCAGCATTCCTATAACTATTGAACTGAAGCTGTAATAAAAAGAGGCTGAAACTCTGCACTAGCAAAGCAGCTGAGGATCATTCCTAGTTGTTACCACGTCTGGGTAAGAAGTATACCCTGGTACTCTGCAGCCCTCTGTAGAGATTTACAGAGGTCACGGATCCAGTAATGTTTGTCACATCCCTTAACTCCTCCAACATCTGCTTAGCAAAATCACGGCACCGCTAAGATGCAGTCTTAAGACACATTGGATGTACAATTATTGATCTAATTCCTCTCTTTTCCCCCATATATTTAGTTTCATACCAAAATCAATGCCACCAGCCATAGGTGGAACTCCTGAGTTTAATGCTGTCTGTGCAAGTTCAGGTCCTTAATGAGACTCCAGACAAGACAGAGTGGGATAAAGGCAGTATTACCACGCCTGCCCCATGAAAGAGCAGGGACACAGACCCAGCAGGCCACAGCAATTTATACAGACCTACACTTACAGGACTGGCTCAAGCCAGCATAACTCAGGAAACTTCTCTCTAGAAATGCCTCTGCTGAGGGTAAGAGCTTTTTCAACAGCAGCACAAGCTTATGTCACCTTAACTGGCTGTGGAACTGCAGCCTGACACAGGATGCAGAGGTCTAAATCTAAAATAATATCCCCAAACTCCATGACTGACCAAGATGATGTCTGGCTCCTTGCAAATGCAGCAGTGGATGGTGCTGTGTTAGAAATACCGGAGGCAAGCGGTGGGACAATGTCCCCTTTAGAAAGATCTACTAATGAAACACTGACTTAGGTAGTCTAAGAGTTGGGAAAGAGCTGGAAAGAGCCTCCTTTTCCTGGGGGTCCAACTTGGTTTAGGGCTCAGTGCTGGGTTCCAGCAAATGTTTGGGAAAAACTTGGTTAAGGTTCCAGGGCTCTGTGAGGGCCCCAGGGGAGCTGCAGCACGGCTCTGGAAGGAGGGACATAACCATGCCTGATTCCAAGTCTGACAGTGCTGAGACTCATTCAGTGACTTTCTGTAACTTAAAAGCTATCCCACAGTTTTATTTTAATAGCTAAAAAAGAGGTTCTTTCTCTCCAAAAGAGTGTTCTGTACTATGAACATGTCATGAATGCACATGGATAACCAACCTCCCTCAAGCTCGACACAGCAAAGGCCCCACTTGAGCCAAGGGCACAGGGACTGTGGTGGTGTGGACTCCTTTCAAACTGGGCTGGCTCTCCTGGATCCCATACTGAGAAACCCCCTTTTCCCTGGGGCTGGTATCTAGGGTAGATTACAGGCTGAATCCCACCAGCCTAACAGCTCTTAAATCTGTCACTAGGTAACACATCCAGAGTACTGCCACTTTGGTATTGCTAGAAACCCTTCCAAGAGCCCGGCACATGAGCAGAGGTATCCACTGTATCCATCCCTCTCACAAAGCTGAATGCACAATCAAGCCCTCAGAAAGGGAGATTCACAGCTTCACAATCCCAATCCCAGTGGAAAGCACACAGAGGAAAACCCAAGTGCCTTTGTTCTACAACCATTACCTGTGTGAACAGCCCTGGTCAATGAAGTTATTCATGGGAATAACTGAACTCTCCTGAGAAAACCTGCACTGCTGTGAGGGCTCAGCTTGTTACAATGTGATCTGCATTCTGCTCTTAATTGTGTAATAAGACTTTTAATCAGACTTGTAATTTACGAAAAAAACCCCCAAAACACCAAAAATCAACCCCAGAACTTCTGTAATTGACTGCTTAAGACTAGTTTCCTCCTACTGGGATCTAATTCTGAGCAATTTTTTTCAGCTTAAGTCTGACTGACTCAAACCCCTTCTGACTAATGTCTCTGCATTGGTACTTTGGCCCTTTGTTACAAGTCTGTCAAACAGGGAAAGAACCAAACAGTCTCTGTGCAAAAGACCTGATTATTTCTGTCTTTCAGTGAATTCTGGACTCGGAGCACAAGACAAAAACAGTAAGAGAGATAGGAAGATGATTTCTATTTCATTATTTATCAGCAAAAAAATCCCCGAACAGGGGTGAGATAGCCAAATGCACTGTACATGGCAGTATGTATTCCATCAACCCTGCAGTGCAGATGGAGAGAAGAAATATGAGTGGAGCTTTAGTTTGATTGTTCAGGTCTTTCTCATGACTGAACAATGAATGCTCAGTGCAATCTTTTCCTGTAATCTTCTGCTTGTATGAACTCTCTGCTTAAGCTGGAGCAGATCATGTTGTATGATCTCATTCAGACTATACAGTATCATGAAGAACTCAATTTTAGAAGTTTTTTTCAAAATGATACTATTCAAGCCAAACACAGGTAATTTAGGAATGTTTTCACCATCAGAAGACAAAAAATCCCAAAACTTTTGAGAAAATGCAAGCAACAAGTCAAGGGAAACTTCAGACTAAACTGTTTCTGTAACCAAGGGAAGTCGATTTTTTTTTCTTTTAATAATCCTGAATTTGTTTGGCTTTGTAAAAGTGTTTTAGTTTACTTTTATAATGGAAAATAACATACCACTAGTCTATGTGATTTACAATTTCTCCCTCTTCCTTTTGTTCTTCGAAATTCCCAAATCCTGTTTCATAATGTATAATATGCAGTTACAAAATTATACCAACATTATAATTTCAGAGAGGTATTAAGATCCCAGTGCTAGAAAAGTTCATTTTCAGAGAGTGCATGCTTGCAGTGATGTACAAACACACATCACTTGCTTCCCTAATTTAGCCCTTTGTAAGTATTGCACCTGGTTAATAAGGCTACTGTCTATTTTCTTCTAAAATTTACACATAGGCAACATCATTTGTGGCTTAAAAACACAGTATTCCTAAAGTTTTTAGGTAAACTCATTTATTTCCTTGCATACTCAGAGCTCCTATGCCTCCAGTTGCCTGGAGGAGTGTTGAGTGTACAGGGTACACTGTTGGAACAAGAGAAATTTATTTAATGTGACTTGCTTATCATGTATTTTTTTTCAGGGAGCTCAAGTAGGTTTCTTTGAGCTTGATGTCAAATACACACCTTTTACAAACTTAACCAATGCTTTCACATGGTGAAATGTACAGCTGAACTTGTCTCTTTCTCACCTTCCCTTCTGCAATGCAAAACAGCATAATAAAAAATTCTATAAATTTGTCTGTTCTTCTAAAAGATAAATTGCATAAATCCAGGAAAAGGTAGATTGTCCCACAAAGTGCATATTTCAGACAAAGCTATAGGAATATCTGCTCTTGCCAAGACCTGATTTCAGAAGAGCTCAAAAATCAGTGCCAAACTTCAGGAGCACGAGGAGCCTCATCAACAAACTCCACAAGTGGAGGTAAACACATACTCCAGTGCTCTGATGGACCTAAGCCTACGTTTTATTCTTGTAACACCAGCAGTTCTATGTCTGTGCAGTTGTACTTTGTAATTTACAGACTATGTGCTGCCCTTCCCTGAAAGATTTGTTGGCATCAATTGAAGAATTAATTACTACAGTTAAAAACTGATACTAAAAATTCTGATACCATGTAAATGCTATTTACATTTGTAGCTCTTAATACTGAGGATGCTGATTTTTATTCACTTCATTATACACATTTGGGAAGTTGCAAAACAGAGTGCCTGGACACAAGAAAAAGAATCGATAGGAAAAGATTATGGATCAAATAGGATTCTTCTGTGTAAAAATAAAGCAAAATTGAGAATTTGCAAAACTTGTGGAATTTCAAAATCCTAGACAGCCCAATTCAAAACCTTGGGTTTACTGAAGCTTATACCTTTGCAGATATGACAAAAAAATATGCGATGACATATTTTCTTTTAATTTCATGTAGAAGTAGCCCTTTGCAAAGTGCAGTACACAACTCTCCAGGATACCATGCTGACATACTGCTTTTTTGCATTTGCTTGCTGAAGTCATTTGGTAAGAAGTAATTCAATTACAGAAAAAGCATGTTTTGACCAAGCAACTTTGTAGACAAGAAGCCCTTATATTTACACTAGACCCTGAAAAGATTTACATAAATGTATAGATTTACATTAAAATTATGGTTTAAGCTAATTTTTGTATTTTTATGCATTTTTTTATTTTATTTGGAACTTCCTAAGCTACAGCACTAAGTAAGATCATATTCATCAACTAGTGCTTCATTCTAATTTTAATAATTCAAGTAGTGACATATTGCTTTTTTCATTTTGCCTAAAATAGAAAAAAAAAATCATTCTCTTAGACATCTTCCATTCAAACAAACTCGCATCCTCTGCCTTTACAGCCCTCTCACGTTCCCTGAGGAAATCTGTTTCAACTGTTTTCTTTTTTCCTGTCTTCCAGAGACAGCTTTTTACAAACACTTTAGTAACTTTTGTTTATCTGGCTATTGCCATTAAACATCCTATATTCATTGATGCTGGGTATCACATACTATGTTAAGGACTCCAGAATCAAACCTGAATCTTTAAGAGGACTGGCAAGCAGCAAATACCATCACTCTAACTCTTTAGAATGTTCAAGCCCATGTTTAGATGTTAATTACACAAAGAATTCAGATTTAATGCTGAAAGAGCATTTATATTGCTAAGTTTATTTCCCTCAAGGGTATATGAGAGATCTCACTTTCAGATTCAAATACAGAAGGAGAAAATGCTAGGTGTTAAGATGTGTCAAAAAACAGCAGAACACCAGCTTGTTACTAAATTTATCTATTCTATTTCATCAGCTGAAAAAATTCTTGCTGTGAATGTGAGGAAACACACCAGAGCAACTTGTACTTTCTTCTGGCTGGTGCCATCAGAAACAGGCTGATTTCCCTGTTCCCAGAGTCTTTCTGCATTGCTGTTACAAATGGTCTGCGTGAAGCACAAAGAATGTGATGAGTGCTTTCTGTATTGAGGAACAAGCTCAAAAAGTTTCAAGTGCAGACACACACCTCCTTAAATCCCACATTTGGACAGAACTGAGAGCATGGTCGGAGTAAAAGCACTGTGGTCCAAGACAGAAAGAGCAGTTCAAGTGGGCATTCTCAAGTGTAGGTGTACATTGGCTGTTTTCCAAGATTTTCCAGCTCCATATGGATGCAAAGAAAGGCTGCTCCCATCTAGGAGACAGAGAGTGTTTTTAAATGTTCAGCCTGATATCTGTCCATGACTTCCTTCTAGGTATTTTCCAAAAGTGCCATAAAACTCTGCTGAACTTGTATTAGAATAAAATCTACACTATGATACCTCATACCTGCCTGGTTATGTACTAGAAAAACCTGACAAATGCAGATTAAAGCCCAAACTCCATACTGCTCTCAGTTCCAGTGCTACCACTCACAGGAAGATTGAATAAAATATAAGATCAAGATGAGGCTTTACAAATGTTTCCATATCAAAATATTTGTAAGAAAAGGAGCAGCACAACTTTCTCCAGCAGATGACTCTAAATTTGAACCAATAGAAGGAAGCCTCACTGGCAACGTCCAACATCTCTGCAAGAGGCTAGCAAGCCTCTAATTCCATGTCCTGCTTCCAAGATCATGTTCCAACACGTTTACAGGCAGCAGAAGAAAGAAATCACTTTGCAGTGTGACACTCACAGCGATTGTCCTGGATTCTCAACAGGGCCATTTTAGCTGGTCCCAGGCCACAGCAGGCAACAGAGAACCACCCCAACGTACTGGATCAGAATGAATGACAAAATGAAATTAGTGCCAGAACACCTGGGACATTGCATGGTGCTGGAATCTATGGTGCAGGTTCTACAAGAGCTTTTGGCTAAAGCTTTACCTCCTCTTGTGGTGCCTATCTAGCCATTATTGTGAAAAACAAAAGGGACAAGGAATAAAGATAGCCAATGACTGCAAGGAACCTGTAGATAATTAGACAGCTAACATTCATACCAGGCTAAGGATTTGGAAAAAGTAATCTGACAGACAGGCATTCTGCTCAGCTTAGTCACACAAGCAGGGCTGACCTGCCAACAGGTACGTGCTAGGTGATGACTGGTATTGGTTAAAAGTGTAAACCTGCAAATTGGAACAGAAGAAATTTTACTCACTTTGCATCTTGTATATCCTGTAGCGTTTGTGCAAGGCACTAGAGAATCAGGCACATTGTTTTGTGTGGAAACCCTTTTATGACTAAGATGATCTGAGTTTTAATGTTCAATAACTTCACAGAGGAGCAGCTGGAGCACAGTCAGTATTGAAAATTGCCATTAAAATTTCCCACTTCTAAAATTATCTAGTTTTCCAAATCTTTTGGGAAATGGGGTGAATGGGGAATTGGGAAATAGCTTTGTTTTAACAATGAAACCCCTAAAGAAAAATATTTGGGATGAGTATGGTTGATCTCCACTCTGATACTGATGCTGGCAATTTCTGTTACCAATGTCAATAAAACAGATCCTTAAATTTTTATATCAGGTTCTGGTTCTTGACATAGATAAACCACCATCCAGTTCCCTGTAGCACATAGACACTGCATGATGTGTTCAAGACATTCCCTCTGACTTCTCTGGGGGGTCAGAGACAATGACCTACCTCCCCCAGAGAAACCAAAAACTGGAACTGTCATCACATGTAGTGATGACAATAAATGACCTCAGCACTCAGGCTAGCTCCTCCTCAGGAGAACAAAGAAATCTGCTTATTTTGGTCAGTACAAAGTGTGAGATAAATTAGGTGTTAGGAGGACAGCGACACAGCCCAAAGCAACACAGAAACAAGAGACTGAAAAATGGACACGATCACTCCAGATTATGATCAGTACTGCCAGCAGAAGCAAGGCTCAGCTGACACTTCTGTCCTTGCTGGCTGTGTGAGGATCACACAGGGGATCTCGGCAGGCGCTGAACTGCTCGTGCAACGTGAGTTAACTGAGCTCAAAGCACAAAGTGACTGCAGAAGCTCTGCACGGCCTTGCCTCAGACACGGTACCTCAACAGGTGCCTACTTGTGAATCAAAATGCCACAGCCACAGGATCCAAAACTGATTTAATATAAACCACTGATTAAAGGTTGAGTAAAAATACTGGTAATTTAGCTTTGTCCTGCAGGATTTATCAATACCTTCTGACTCATCAACACCAACTTTCTCTCCAGTTTTGATGGTTTGTGGCTTTAGTCCTTTATGTAATCCATATTCAATTTGTACCAGAGGGCAATGTGGTCTGGCAACAAAACCATTCTTCTGTGCAGAAATTTATAAAGAATAATCTTATTACAATAATTCCTAAAGTGCCCTCGGGAAAGTTGCTCACAATGCCATGACATTATAGAAACAATATACAATCTGATACATTATTTTCAAGAATCCTCCAAAGCAAATATATTGGCAAATACTGTTAGTCCAATAACAGTCAAATTATGGAACACTTTATACTTTTGAAGTGCCTTTAAAATGGGAGGCAGGGAACAAATTGGCAGGAATATCTTAGGAAAGTCACAATTTTTTTGAGTTTTATCAAAGCAAGTACACCATCAGCAAGCCCAGTGTTTGAAGATGAAATGTCTATGAATTACTATGAGGTATTTAACCATGGAAATTGAAAAAATACAACATGTAAGGAAAATCCATGTATACTAAGAGGAAAGAAGATAATACAGTGTCTATGTATATCTGCTGACCTTTAGTGTCTTTTTTTTTGTTATTTGTAAAGAAAACAATCTTTCTCTTCCCTGTTAACTTCAGATTTTATATACACATATAAAACTATATAATATATATAGTTTTACATGTATATACACACACACATGCAAAAATACTCATATACACTCATATGTGCATATATCTCAGGGTCTTACTGGATTTCAGAGACTGTTTTTCTTTTTTTTTTGTGACTTAGAGAACACAATTGGGCAAAAAATCAAGTAATTGCATGCATGCAAGCGTATCTTGCCACTTGTGCATGTAAATTACACAATTTGTAAATAACTGCAGAAATAGCATGCTCAAATTAGGCGCCTGATTGCCCAATTAACTTGTTCACAGAAAATCAGATGATAACCTTCAGTAGCTCCTATTATAGATTCTTCTTTTCACTGCTACCCTATGGAATCCACAGTGTATATATATTCCAAACAACTGCATTGTTATTTTGTGCTTTTACACAGACACAAGCAGCGCTTCACACTTAATAAAGCTATCAAGTGAACTTTGGACCAGATTTTAGAAAGTTGTTTAGATACTTAGAAGTCCTCTTATGAGAATGAGCCAGCTTAGACAATTTAACAAAAATAGAAAAATATTTGGTCTAATTTCAATTGGTTCAAACGTTATGAAAAAAAAATAACCCAGGCATTTGTGGCCCTTCAGTCTCTATTAATAGGCAAAGTTTTGCTTCTGTGTCTTTGATTTTTTTTTAAGATGTCTGGTTTTCTTTAACAGACAAGTATTATTTCGCCATGTACATTCACTTCCTAGTAAATCCTTCCTTTATTTTTTGCACTGAAATAATCATTAATTAACAGTAATTTGATACAAGTGGACACAGAACACCAGGTTGCCTCATTCCAGTGTATACTTCCTAATGGACAGAGAAACTGAAATACCCAAAGCAATCCAAGCACTGCAAATAGAGAAATTCATCTATCAAAATGAGTTAAGAAATGGTCTTTTACCACAAATATGTTGCTCCTTTGCTGTTGTACTTCTTTTTCTGAGATGATGTTGTGGAAAGAGGGTATTTTCTTTTCTCTACCAATTTTTTGCATCAAATAAATCTTAGTATAAAGTAAAACTTTAAAAGAAAAAGCTGAACAAACCATTATCTTAACAACAATCTCTGAAATAAGAGAAAAGGAAGCAAAAGCAGAACTGCTGGGCTGGATCATTTCCCTGAATTAGTTATTACATATAATCCTCATGGCTGCATTTACCAGTCTTTCACAGGCCTCCTGCAGCAACAGCTGTGCTGGTCCAACTGTTCCTCCCCCCTCAGAAAGGGGAGAGTAATAAGAAAAGCTACTGGAGCCCCCTTATATCCTTGTGGGTTTCAATCAAGCATCACTGTATTTCTTCCCTCAGACTTCTCGTGACAGTATCTGCTGGTGACTTGCCATTGCTGCTTTTCTTCCTCTAGAGGATCAAAATCCAATTTGGTACTTAAATTACTTTGTTCCACTCCACTGGTCTGTGCCTCTTTTAAAAAAGTTCCAGGAGTGCTGCTTGTCCTTCTTGCAAAATCAGCTTTACTTTTCTCCTATAAACAATCAAATGAAAATCCCAACTCTTCCCCACATGCCCTTTTCAAAAATATAATCATGATCATTTGTATCAGGAGAATTATTTAGCAGTCTCCAGTCTTAGTACAGCTTTTGTTGAGAAAACTGTAGCTTATATGACTCTGAAGTGTTTATTAGAAAGCTTTCAAAAAGAGATCTTCGTTTCAGGAAAAGAAAAATTGTTCAGTTTAGCAAATACAGATGTTCACAGCAGAAAGACTGAAATGGTTAAAAATGATCCTAGGGAGCAAGCAGCTCACAGAGTTAGCAAAATAATTAACATTTTCCTTTCTTTTACAGAAGAACACTAATAGCTGCTCTGGTTTCCACACTTACTGAGACAGATTTTGTTGTGTGGTCTTGGTTTTGCTTTTCTTTTTTTTCCGCTCTATTGCTCCACACAGGTTTTAATTAGTGCTTCTCCTTGGCTACAAGTGCTTCATTTAGAAATACAAAGCTCTTTAAAAAAAAAACAACAAACAAAAAAAACCAAAGAAAAAAAAACCCACCCCAAAAAACCAAAACCCCCAACACCACATCACTGGAGGGGAAAATGGGAAGTGATCAGTGCAGCTGCAGCAATCTGCTTCTGCTGTTGTCCTCCCCCTCCCCAAATCCTCTGCATAATTTCAATCATTAGTCGATGAACCTTTGGCAGGCCTTCTTCCATCGGCAGGCAGTGCACCACATATCTCTGTTCTCCATCCCATAGACCTTCCGACACTTTTTCCCCTCCCCTCTAGGCTTCCTGTCAGAGAGAAAGGGAAGCTCGTTAACGAGATGCTTTAGTAGTTTTGCTTTTCACCCTAAGACCAGGACAACAAACTCAATGGAGTGCAGGAGGCGGAGAACCCATGGCCTTTCAGGGGTTTGGGCTGGTTTCATTCCAGCTGGGAGCTGATGAAGTGACAGACACATGTATGGCCATGACTCCATCACTCTCAGGGACCAGGCCTTCTCCTTGCCTGGCTTCCACAGCTTCTGCAGCAGCTGCTGAGCCTGCTCCTCTGCTCCTGGGATGATCTCAGGAACATACTGCCCTGATTTTAGCCAGCAACTAAACCTGGACTTAGTAAATCATACTTTAGCCACATGAAGTGCCACGCTGTAATGGGCAGTCATAGCTGTTCCACAATACAGGCTGGGCCATGTCAGGCTGAAGTGCTGCAGAGCTGTGGTAAAATATTTGGAATAGCTCAGAGCAGCAGACCTCGACCATCAACAGGTATCAGCTATGCCAAAGCAGAGAAAAGCTACCAGCTCCTAACCTTGCTGGTCCTTCCTGCAGTTTGCTCTGAGCTCATTGACTGAAAAACAACAAAGTGAGTGGGAAGTTTTAACCCTTGCTCTCACTCACAGCACATTCTTGTGTGCACCTTCTCTGTGGTCCCCAAAGCCAGCAAGGTGGGCAGCACCTGCTTTTAAAGCTGTAACAATTGTCCTGTTTTCCAACTTACAACCACACTTGAAAGATCACAAGTTTAGAAAATGATCCAAGTAACTGCTAAAATGAATTTTTTAATTCAACACACAGCAAGGCAGCAAACCTGAGGAGCAATGCTTCACCAAGCAATCCAACATTCACTACTGCAATGCCACCTGTCTCAGAATCTTTTTTTAAAGTAACTGTACCAACAGAACTGTTTAATACCTGTTTTACATGTTGCATGGCACACATGGGATTCCTTTCTTGCATATCCACATATTTTCTGATTACTGAATATTAATTAATGGGCACAATCCATGAATTGGGAAAATCCCAAGTTTGGTTTGTAGCATATGCAATGATCTGAGAGTCATGAAGAAAATGAAAAGCATGAAATTTTCTTTTTGCCTCATTTTAGGGTACAGTGACCTTTAGGACTATGAAAAATAAGGAGTTTCTTTACTGCAAGAAATTTAGCATTACAGTCTGATTTTTTAACCTAACTTTTTGAACACTTTAAAAGTAAATTCTGGTCAAATATCAGTTAAATTTAGTGGTAATGAATGCAGCTTATGTCTAGGAAGACAAGGCATAAAAATCTTTGCCTTAATCTAATTTATTGTAAGACAGGGCTTCTTATAGTTCATTCAAAGCCAAATGCCATTCTGACTGAATGGTGATAAACACATCAGTCCAGACTTTCAGGGAAAAGTGCAAAGCCAGACAGTGCAGCTGAACTTTACCTTTGATGGTAGCAAAAAGAAAATAGGTTCTGAATGCTTACTTTGAAGATCTCTAGCAAGAACCTGCCTGACAAGTGCAATCAGGGTTGGTGGTGGGCTTTTTTCTGATTCTCTGGCCACTGACAACTTATTTACTGAATACCCTCCAGGTTGTGAGGCTGTAGTGTCAGCAGGAGCTAATGGTCCCATACCTCAAGCCAAATGCTACTCTAGGCGGTGATGAAAGAACTGTGTGGGACTGTTTCTGCTCTCCACTCCCTGCAGGACGATTATGGGTTGGTGAGACCTGTCAATACAGACAAAAAAGCTGCTTACAAAGAACATACACATGTGAATGCAGTATAAATACTTTTTCCAAGAAAATGCAAATTATGCTGCATGGTGGCAAGGATACCCAGGAAAGGTGACTACATAACATACAAACATAATTAAATGAAAAGTTAATTTAGCATTAGGTACATTACATTAGCTTCTCTTTGTTTCCCTGTATTTCCAGTCATTCTCCTAGAGCAATCCAAAATACAGATTAGCATCACTGAAGGTTTTGGAAAAGACAAGAAACACATTCATTCTTATTTAAAAACTCTGAATAGCTCCTATGAAAACCTTCTCCAATTTAAGCAAAGAAAATAAATGGAAAAATAAACTCTGTCCTGTGGTGAGATCAATACCACTAATCTCCTATGAAATAAAGGGATTTCACTTGTTGCTCCTGTCTGTCACTTGGTACTCTTTGTGGAGAGACACCCTTGGAGAAGAGGGTTTGTTGAAGAGCACTTACAGTGGGGCCCCTAGAGGTTTAACAGGCAGGGAGCACAATGCAGCCCTTCTGACCAAAGCTGCTAACAAGATGTATCTCCTTACCCTGCACAGTAAACCTTCCCAGCGGGTGTCCTCTTTGTGAATGTTTCCAAGGGAAGGTGTAGTTTGGTCTTCTGAGGCTTTCCAAAGAAGTCTCCTACATGAGCAGGGGGCTGGGCAACATCATTCAAGTGATCACATGGCATAAAGCTTGGCCTTAAATAATACCTAAATTATTTTACTATGGACTTATTTTGCTCCTGTGTGAAGTCCACAACCACTTTACATCTAAAATACCAGAAAAAATTCTGAGTGCTCATTTTTTTGTTGTATATTGAATGTAGCATCTAGTGCACAGTTGGCCTCCTGCTGCCAGGAACTGCAGATATGGTCATAGTTCTCTGCACTGCTATGACTTTTCCCTCCTGCCCTTTTCAAGTTCTACAACATCTGGAAGAGAGGGAACTCACTCACCTCAATTGAAGAGAATTACTGTGTGTGCTTTGATTTTTGATACAAAGTCTGTTTTAAAGCTACTCAATAGCAGCAAAAAACTAATGTTTGTAATTGAGTGCAGACACTCTTTCAACTTTTACTCTTGGCTAGTAGCAAGAGAAATTTTTGATTTAACTGCGTACATGGCTCACACTCTGAACAAACTTAGACCGTTACTGATATACAAAATATATCTGCAAAACTCGGAAGAAATTTCTGATCTCTCTGCCAGCTTATCATGTTTTGTACATCCAAAGACCACATTAGCTCCTTTTGTTCTATCCCTCCAGAATACTAAAGGCAGCTTATTCTCTGCTACTTTTTTCTAAATTTTTATCAACCACTTTCCATGTTTTACCTAATAATCATTGAAACACTGAAGATAAAATGCAAAGCAATAGCACTTTTTTAGTATTTGGCATTCACCAGACACATTCTGGTCAGTCAGGTATGGTATAGTCTTCCTTCCAGTCATTACCAGTAACCAGAGATCTCCAGTCATTGTGCTAGGGTTCAGAAACATTTAAAAAACCAAACATTATTCTCTGTCTACCACTCCTAACTGACACTCAATATATTAGCCGCTTGTCATTGAACAGAAGAGTACTTGGATGGCCTCCTATGTTATAAGCAATTATCTTGCTTACTTCCAAACAGAGATCAGGCTGGAGCAGTAATTACAGCATGCAGACTCCTCCCTTGCACTCTCCTGAGAGGGTCTCTGCACAATGGTTCCACAGACTGGCACGCCAAGGCAGCTACACAGCACTAAAGCTGAGCTTTAGTGTATTGTGATAGGCTTTGCTGCAGGTCTAAACAATAGCAGTCAGCTGCTCTTTATAGGGAACACTAAGAGCAGATTAAGAGCAAGTCCTGAGAAGGCAATCCTTGCCCTTGGAGGCTTTTCATGTACGAAGCACTGTCTAATGCAGAGTGAAATAACGCTGTTTGTTTGAAGCAAGGACCTGGAGTTTCCAGTTACAACTCCTGGGGGGATGCTGTGGTTTGAGAGAAGATTTCTGATCTGTAAACATCAGATTATCAAAGATCTTGCCTGTTCAACCTTTTTGAGTTGTATCACAGGCAGATGTAAGTATCAGATGCTGGAGATCAAAGTGACATTCAGGAAGACTTTTACCATACATTACACAGAAGTGGCAGTACATAGTCATTATGTTAAGTCCTCCAGTACCAAGACATATGGACTTCACCATGGCTCATTCCATTTGCATAATTTAATTCACTCTCCTCATGCATCCCTAGAGTGTGGCTGAGTAGAACAATCAGTCTGTCCTTTTTGCTTCATGCAAAGAACAACACCTCGCAATGCTCATAACTGTTCCAACATTCAACCTTTCACCTGCAAAGTTACCTTAGAAAAATGGTATGAAAAAGGGTATTTCCCATCTGCCTTGGAATTTAACCTATGCATGATTCACAGCACAAAGGCGTTGGGAGGTTCCCCTAATTACAGAACCACAGAATAACCTCAGTTGGAAGGGACCCACAAAGATCATCGAGTCCAACTCCTGGCCCTGCACAGAACATCCCCAAGAGTCACACCATGTCCCTGACAGCACTGTCCAAACACTTCTTGAACTCTGCCAGGCTGGTGCTGTGACCACTTCCCTGGGGAGCCTGTTCCACTGCCCAAACACTTCACCCACTCTGGGTGAAGAACCATTTCCTAATATCCAACCTAAACCTCCTCTGACACAACTTCAGGCCATTCCCTCGGGTCCTGTCCCTGGTCACCATGGAGTAGAGATCAGTACCTGCCCCTTCTCTTCCCTCACAGTGAAGCTCTAAACTGAAATGAGGTCTCCCCTCCGTCTCCTCTTCTTCAGGCTGAACAGACCAAGCGACCTTGGCCACTTCTCCTCCTTTATGACTACAAGACATTTCAGTGCCTGAACCTAGAGCAGCCACATACTGAGCCCAACTGATCCAGCAGCATGTATGGCTGGTCTTGAAGTGCTCAGTTAAGTACTCAGATAAGTACACCCATATTCACAAAGGTCTTTCAGTGCTGCTCTGCTAAAGACTTTCTGAAAACACGGACTTAATGCAACTCCTGGTGTTTGAATACCCCAATTCTCAGGAGAGAAGGCAGGAAGTGCTCAATGTCATTGAAATTCAATGTCCACAGGAATGAAAGGGGGAAATAGTATGTGTCAAAAAATAAATGTGAAAGGAGACTATATTAAAATATGTAAACCAATGCACTTTTTCAAATCTGTACCTAATATTTTCCTGTTCAGTGGTTAGTCCAGGCCAGAAAAGTATTCCAAAGCCATTTTAGAACACTATTTGCTTCAGTATTAAGGGTCAGACAAAAAGTAATGGTTTGGACTTGCTCTCTGAGATTCCCTTGGGTTCTACAGATTTGTGTCCCATCTCAGGGACCATGTATATCACAACTGTGTGAGTTTGTTATCCTGGCTCTCTCACATAGTCTGGCCTTAAATAAACCCCATTAGAGAAGAAGGAAGTCTGAATGTAGTAGTACACTACACATTCAGTACCTACACTCAGTGTAAGGGTGGGAACTGCCAGACCCCTGATTTTGTAAAGCAATATCTAATTTACTTTGAAAGAGAAATAAAACTTTAATTTAATATGCATATATTTAACATAAATTTGCATTTGTACCGTCACTTATTGCACAAAATTTTTCACTGCAGTCAAATCTTTTAATTCATACATTATCACACTGATGACAAAGTAGTCAAATGTGTGCAAACCTGGAAGATTTTTTCTTATTATTATTTTTTTCTTTGTTAAACAGTCTTATAAATGTTGTTAGAGCTATAATGGCAGTTCAAACAGTTCCCTGAGCAGTTTATAATTCTGCATCACTGCTTCCCCCAGTTTTTGTATTGGGATTATTTTCAAATTGTACTTAAATCATTGCCATCTCCATCAAATTCTCTGAAAGTGATTTAGTATTTCTTAAATTCTATTGAGAACTCTCCACTTTACAGGCACAGATCAGCGTTGTTGCCTGAACAAGTAAACTTGGCACATACGTGTCTAATCCTGCCCTCTTAAGTGTCTGATTTACAATGTGACTAATTGCATTTTTAGATTCCCAACACTCCTGGCACCAGTTTTTGCTACTTCACAAAAGGAGCCAGTTTCATAATTACTCCGTATCAACCCCATTGTTGGGAAATCAAATTCTCAGGGAACTCTACGGATAGCACGCTCTGTCAAGGCACTCTTGTTGAAATTGCTGCCAGCATGATGTCTTTCACTGTTAGTTGTTCCTTGATGGAATTTAATAAATATTCATTGGCAGAGTGCAGTGTAATTGATTCAGTCACTTTCATTTTTATCAGCTCTGCAGGATGCCACAGCCTCTGCAGAAAATCTCCAAGATTTGCCAAAGGTTGACAGTAAGAAGCTTTGGAGATTCACTTGGTGAAGAGAAGGGAGGGAAATAGTATCTCTTATCGCCTTGTCTAATATTCACTGTCAGGAGAAAAAACGCTATATGGTTCTTTGGATGAGCAATGTGCCTTATATAACACACTTTAAAAATTCATAAATTCATAAAGTGTAATATTAAATGATGTTATGATATCAAAAAGGTTTATGATTAGAGAATATGAATTTATCACAAAAACAGTGCTTTCCAATAAATGAAGATACTTTACATTAATATTTATTTCTATTAATCATAGAGAAGATTTCCCACTACTCATAAACAGTGATTTGCATTTACTTTCAGCAGTCCCCACACCAGACACTACAAGCTGAATCCCTTGCAACTCTTAATGAAGGTTTTTCACTCCCCCACAGTACCACACCTACACTGTGGTGTACTACACGTTTAGAATCATTGCAATTCTGTGTTTAAGCAAATATCACATTTCTGCAGTCCTGTTGATGCCTTAGGATTTTAGCATCACTGTTCATAGAATTAGGCCTTGTATGCCAGCTTTTCTGAAGAAAGGTCAGTGTTGAATTTCCATCGAATACATCCTCATTAAAAAGCTATCAAACTGCAATATTTATTAAAAACAAATTGCAGTAGATACATATTTTCTGTATAAAACATCATTTTCCTGCTATTAGTAGGGGCTACATACTTGTAGCCTCCTCAAATAGGACTTTGCATTTCATTTAATTGTTTCTTTCAGCTGCCTTTCAAAAATGCTTCATCTTCAGAGTTCATTTAGGTAACAGCCCCACTGCCTGAATCCAACTGGCCTGTTAGCATAACCATCACCAGGCTGATTTTCCATCTACTTTTTTAAGAAATCTCTTAGTGGCACAAAAAAAAGAAGCACATAGTGCCAAGCTCTGCACCTACCAGAATGTTCTTCTGTAAGCATACAGTTTAAAAAATATATAAATACTATAGATACTATAGATTCAATGGTCTGCTTCTAGACATTGATGCAAAAAGAACCTAACTGCACTGATAGAGTTACAAAGGTGTTAAAAACAGCCATGCTGGAAAACTCAGGCACATGTTTAATTTGGTTTTTTTTTGGTATCTACTGTGTCACATTTAATTCCATTATTACATACTGTGAAACAAACAAAAAAGATCTAAAAAATCTTTTTTTCTCTCCTTCTTTCCTTTTTTGATGTGCACTTACTGGAATGCCGGTGAAGGTAACTGGAGGCGACTGCCAAGAGATGCTAAAGCTACTGCCATTGGGAGTGAACTTTGCTGACCCTGGAATGTTCACCGGAGGAGTGGCCTGTGGGAAAAGAAAGTATTATTCCAGCAAGAAGAACCATTCCTCTTCCAAAGGATCTTTCATTCCTTAAAATGGTAAATATGTGAGAGATTTTCCAAGGCATAAAAAAACTCCATGGTGACAAGCATTTTACCCTTGTGAGAGGGATAATCATGGATAAGCTAGTAAGGAAGGGACAGAGCTATATATATACACCACTGTTCCTGAACCTTGTTTAGAGAAAGATGATTGCTCTCAAAAGAATCCATAGAAAACTTTTAAGAGCTGGATCTGTTAAAAAACCAGACAAAATCAAACGTCACATACAAGTAACTTAAAATAATGACAGCAAGAAGCAAAAACTACTCACGAGATGACCACTTGTTCCACAGTGATAAACAAGGCTATACTTAAACTCATTGCAGTTGTTTTACACAATTTTAGTGTGGATGGCAAGGCTTCTTGCATGGAAGAGATTAACAGTAAGTGTTGGCCATTTCTCATTTATCATAAAAATGTTCAGAGTCATCCCAATTAAAAGTTTTTCCTATTAAGAACAAGGATCTGTAAATCATCCTTTGGATTCAAAAAACAGCTCTTGAAATACTAAACTGAAGCAAGTATTTGGGCTCATTGAACTCCTATGTTCTTCCCAACTGGGCTGTAATACCCTGTGCTGCCCTGGGGTACAAGGACGATAGCCAGAGCATAGACCGTTGAGCATTTTTCATGTTGTGCCTTTCCTTTGGTTTTCTCACTGGATTATGAATTTCCATGAATTTTTCCCTGTCTCTTTTTTAATCACATTTAATTTTCAGAATCATGAAATTCATAGTTGTGTAGCTACCCTGCCTAGCAGGAGCGTGAGCAGCCAGCATGAACAAAGGCTCATTTTGACCCTTGAATTTCAAGCTGTCACCACAAAAAAGAACCCTTCTTGGTTTAAACTTACAAAGAATTTGCTAAAATGAGTTCTCACTTCTGCCTTTCAGTTGATGGTACTTGACAATAACACAATACACTCATTTAAGCAGTGTTTGTGTTTGGGGCTGCTGAAATTGTCTCACTGGTTCAGGAAGAGAGTGCTTCCTTGAGCCACCAGGCAGAGAGGAGTGATGACAAACTACAACCTGATAGTCCCCATTAATCTTACAAATACAAGTAAACAAAGGCTGAAGCAATCCCCTACAGACTTTCCAGGAAAAGGAAGGTGAGACCACCAGATGCCTCTGTGTATGACAGCGATGCTCTGTGGGCTGCCAAGCTGCTGACAGCTCCAAGAAAATCCACAGACATGAAGAGCAAACATCCACTGAGCTCCATAAAATATAAAAACCTCTCTGAAAGGTGTCAAGAACAATTTGGCAACTTCAAATTGTACCAGTAGTTGTTCAAATGTGAAGGAGTGAATGACCATAGAGCTCCAGACAGAAAGAACTGGAGAGAGCTGGATGAACACTGAGGCAGCACTGCCTCTGCTCAGTATCTCACAAGGACGGCAGCTCAGACCCAGGGTCAGCTCAGTAACTTCCTCAGGTATTTGAGAAAGACCTGGAAAGGAAATCCTAGGTGCTGAAAGAGCCTGCCTGTAGCTCCTCTAGTTAAATTTAACTGGTACAGGCAATAGTTTTGTAAAGAAACATGAAGTTTAAAACTGACACAATTGGCAGCTGCTTAAAATACCATAGTGCTCAATTCCTTTTTCTTGGTGCCTGAATATCTATCTCAGACATGATCAGACTGAGATAGTCAAACACCTTGTTCACTTGTTTCCCAGATGTGCATCTTTGCTTCTCAAGCCCAGTCTGCTTTTTCAGGCTAACATTTTGGTCAGTCTCTTTCATAAAGTAAGCAACTACATCATTACAACCAACTGAAAAATTTCTATACCCCAACTTTAATTTGCTTAGAGACCTCCATCTAATTGCCAATCAAGATATACTAATGAATAATTTGCATTTATTTGTGACAACATTACCCTTGTATCTGAAATAGCCCATGCTCATCCTCTTCCCCTCTTATGTCTGTCCTTTCACTTTCTTCCCAGGCAGCAATTCCATCCTCTTCTTGTCCCTTGCTTTGCCTGAGGTATCAGTCCTAGAACTGGAGAGGCCACCCATGTCCTCTATGTTCTCTTTCTACTTTTTCTGGTTGGACCCCATCACATCAAATTTGGCTGACCAGAATTCTAACTCAGGATTTCAGCTGAAGTTATATGGGGGTCTTGTATAATGGCATCAAAAACCCCTCTCTCTCCTAGGTATTTCTTATCCAAGAGAGCTGACAACTATTGTTTTCCCCCTTCACAGCTCTGTTATTGTTGGCTCAAAGTCATTCTGTGCTTGATTAATGAACATAGGCTTCCTTCTTACATAATTTTCTAACTACCCCAGTTTATAGCAGAAAAATCTCATTAGTTCCTTAGATGCAGGACTTTGCATGTTCTGACATTAAACTGCATCCAAAACCTATTATTCTTAAGACCATCCAGTCACGTAAGCCTGATCTATAACTTCCTTACTGCTGATGTCTCCCAAATTTGTTATCAGTGAAGTTTATTACAGTAATTGTGTATTACCAAAATGATTTAATGAAAGTGAGATCAGGGCCAAGAACAGCTTTTCATTTAACTCCACTAATGACATTCAAAGGCCCTTTCAAAATAACTCACTGCTGTTCTCTGTGACTTTCCAGCTCCTTCTCCTACACTAAATTTAATCTCCTGCTTAACAAATACTGCCTATATGTTTTAAGATCAAATGCTGTCCTTGAATCCAGAGGGATTTGTTCTTTTGCTTCCTGCACCATCTTTCTCTGGGGCTCCCCCAGTGCAGTTTGCCTCAACTGCTGTACTTTCCAGAATTTCTTCTATTATTTTTCTAAATAATTTCTCACCCATAGGATGGGGTCAGGGAAGAGCATCAGGACTTTCCTCAGTTTCCTCATATCTTTTTCACTACAAGTAGTCTATTTGATGTTTTCCAGTCATAGAGGAAATGGCAATTAACAAATCTCTTTAGGATTCTTGTGGCCGAACTTTGAGTTCTGTATTTTTTCCCCCTTTTTTTTTTTAACAGGAATCCTGTGATGAACAATATTCAGCCTCCCTTAGGCAAGTTCCTTGAGCTGGTCCTAATGAAGTAATCTCCACTTTCTCCTCTAGCTGGTGAAATCTGAATCTCCACCCTGCCTCCTGGCCCTTCTTTCAGGGCAGAAGGGATCTTGGCAGAGGATGCCACTTTATGGAAGCCAGGAAGCCGCTTCCTTTGCCAGGACAGCCTGAATGCTGGAGCAGGGACCTTGCTTCCTGGTTCCAATTAGCACACTGTGAACAGTGTGGACTGTGTCACTCACTGATGAAATTAAGCATTGAAACCAGAGCAACCTGAAAAGCCCACGGGGCTCAGGCACTTGTAGTCTTGTGTCATGCAATACATCAATTCAAATCCAATTCAAGGACTTTAAACACTTGAATTAGGATTTCTTTAGCCAAGTGCTTTACTCAGAGGCTGCTTGTAAAAAAGAGCTGAGTGGGTCTCCAACAGCAGGGCAGACTGTCATGACTGCAAATCCCAAATGAAGCAAAACATGTCATCAGCCTGGATTTGTTGCCTCACACTCAGAAACAGGGCTTAAGCTACACTGAGAAGAAGTCTTCTCTTAGCTGGTTTCATCAGTCCCCAGGCTGGCATGCTACCTGATGCAGCTTCCAACTGCAATGTCAAGCTTCCACCCATGCTTTTCAACAAGCACAGAAGTCTAAAACAAGCCTGTGAATTCTCTACAGCTCCTTCTGACCTTTTCGTAGGTGTGCTCCAAACACACCACAAAAGTTTTATCTGCACAATGCTACATATGATACTTATTGAATCTGATACATTTAACAAAGTTCAGTTCTCCAGTGCATACGCAGGTTATGGACCACACTACTTCAAAGCCTCTATTCCTCTTTTATCTTATGGTATTCAGACCAAAACATGTCAAGTTTTAGTGCAGTTTTGTAATTAATGCTTTCTGTCAAAACATAGCTGGAATGTTCTAGGACAGCAGTTTTTGCCATTTGAAAAGCATCACCTCCAAAAATAGGAAGGTACCATATTTGCTTTTTCATTCTTCCTGCTCTACTTTACAACTGCAAACTGACATCTCACACTGTACAAAAACAGGAAATTAATTGTTCCTGGCATTCTTTGGGTACTTGTTGACACTTCAAGCAGAACTTGTACTTGTTCAATAAAAACAAAGCTTTAATGAAGACTCTGGGTGGGATTCAGCTGATTGGATTGGAATTTTTACAATGCAGGAAATGCCATCTGAGCATATCACCTAGGGTTCTCCTTATGGTCAGTGAAAATTGAACTGATGTAGGCAGTGGGATACACAGATCAACTCTTCTCAACCTGAAGTATGCACCTATATGTGGCTGGATAAACAGCACCCCAAAATCCATCGGCTGTGGCAGACACATCAACAAACAAACAATGAAGAATACATCTCAATTTAAATTAAAAAAATGCCTTTGCCTGTTCTGACACCTTTCAGCCCATTAAAACCCAAACACTGTGATGTGACATTTCTTTACACATTAGTGAGATGAGTGTAACCACTGGAGCTCACACCACTGGTGTTACCTGGTAAGCATGGTCCGTGTGTACGAGGTAGAGGTTGGTAGGAGCTGAGCGGCTCAGAGGTGTCATCACTTTAGTCTCGGTTTTGGCACAGGAAGTTTCAGGACGGATTGCGTCTTGGGTGGGAAAGGAAGGAGGAGATGCTAAAGATGGAGACACTGGGGAAAGACTGCTTAAGCCATCAGCTACTGAGTCCGTGTTGAGCCTGATTTCTGTATAGTAAAAATCCTCCTCTCCATCACTGTAGTCAGACTCTCCTACACGTCTGTATCAAGAGAAAGAAGTAAGAATTCATTGAAAGCAAGAGCCCCGAGGTAAATCTTAAGTTCTAGATGCATGAGTGAATATATTAATATTGCAAATAAATTAATATTTGCAGTTTTCAACCCTTCCTACTCTATCTGCATTCTGACTGCAGGTAAGGGGAAGAGGAAAATCATCTAATCTGAAGGGAAAAGAAGTAGGAATTACTTTTTTCCCCTCTCTGTGTTATTCTTGACCAACTCTTTCACTTTGGAGTAGATGTTTGACTCTCTGAGACCAAGTATCAGGTTCTCATTTGTAACTATTGTAAAACGAACAAGAATCTCAATGCACTCTGTCTTTCAAGGTCACAGCAAAGATAACAGACACAGGCAAGATATACTTCACTCATGTTACAGCAAACAACATGCAATCTTATCAGAAGTTACTTAATTATATCAAATATACTTACGGCTGCCATTCACTGTAACTTTCTGTAACATAATGGAAGAATTTGCTAGAAAACAGTCTCACTGTGCAACTCACTCTGACACAGAGGAAGCACTCATATGGGCTGGCTTGCCATGGCCAGGACTTTCTGGTCCTGCTCTCCAGAGGCAGATTTATTGAAGGAGGGCATGTAGGAGGTTTAATTGCCTTAAAGTTTCACCTGATGTGCATTTGAGCACAAGTGCTAACAGTGAAGCAACCCAGTCAAAGCAGTAGCTCCCAGCAGACTACATGCTCTCTTGAAGACCAAACCAGTACTCGTTGAGAGAACACAGGTCCAGCAGGTTTGAAAGGCTCCACCAGAAGTACCATCCATCAGAATGTAGCCAGTCATTCACCAAAACTACTTTTTCCAGAAAAGTTTCTAGCTCCAGCAAATTCCAGAAAGGTTCTGCTGTTTATTTCTGCCTCTCCCACACCACAAAGAGGATGTCCCCATAACATAAAGCACAAATCAACATTCCTAACTGCATTTTGAGAGGGATTTTCTGTTTCCCACAGCCTTACTCTTAAGCCCAACAGTAACTGTTGACCTCTTCAAGACCATCCTGAGCTCCAGATCTTACTTGTGGTGGCTTTAATTTTTAAGCTGTGGGTAACACAGACCTACAGAACAGAGATGTATTTTCACCTAACAGGTACAGACCGTGGGTCCCAACTGTAATTATAAATAAGACAAGTACATCACTCAGTGAATTACATGGGAGAGTTCAGTTGCAAACTAAGGCTCTGAAACAAACTTGTCTCCTAAAAGATCAACTTGCTTTTGCTTCTAGTCCAAGTAACATACATGTGTGTCCTGGTTTTGTCTGGCCTGGAGTTAATTTTCTTCCAAGTTGCTGACCTAGAGATGTCTTTTGGATTTAGGATGAGAAGAGTGCTGATAACACACTGATGTTTTAGTTGATGCTGAGCAGTGCTTACTCTACCTCAAGAACTTTTCTGTTTCCCATGCTCTGCCAGTGAACAGGGGTACCAGAGGCTGGGAGGAAGCACATCCAGGGCAAAGGGATATTCCATACAATAGGATGTCATGTTCAGTAAATACACTGGAGGGAGCTAGCTGGGAGGTGCTGATCACTCCTTGGGGACAGGCTGGGCATTGGTCAGCAGGTGGTGAGAAACTGTAATGTGCATCACTCGTTTCTCTTCAGTTTTGTTTCTCTCTCTCCCCTTTCCTCAGAAGTATTAGAGTCATTAGTATCACTGTTATTATTATCACCAATGTTTTATTTTTTTTAAGCCATTAAACTATTCTTGTCTCAACCCCTGAGATTTATTCTTTATTCCTTTGATTCTTCCAGGAAAGGGAGGGGATAGTGAGTGAAAGCTTTGTGGTACTTTAAACCATGACAACATGCAGCTCTGTTTCCTTTTATTTTCAGGTTTCTTCTGTGGTTTGTGGTTTTGGTGGGGTTTTTGGCATTAATAATTTTTTAGCATTAATTCAACTCAGAACCAGCACAAGCACCTGACTGATGTGAAACAAAGCTGAAAAGTACTCATGCAAGACCCCGAATCTGTCTACCACAGAGTGTCACCTCAGACATGATGTGCAGACAGCACATATGATGTAATGGCACTGAGCTGTACAGCTGACAGGGAAGTGCAGTGTAACCTCAAGCTCTATTTGACCTTCTAGCAAAGCTGACAGAACTCCAGGAAAGAAAGTGCCTTGCTGTTGGAATAAGTGCTCATTCACCTTGACGCATTATTCTGCAATTTTCTCAGAAACAGAGGGATATGAGACAGAGAAGCCAAGGACAATCCACTATATGTGTCCAGCCAAGGGCAACTGCTCCTCTTCTACACCAAATCCTTTAGACTCCCAAAAAGACTGGTCTCTTACCCAAGGTGAATGGTCCGTATGTGTTTCTGAATCCCTGCAGCTGTGCTCAGCACCTTCCCACAGTTCTTCCACAGGCATTTGAACATCACCTTCATGGAGTTCTGAAATTATAAGTAAAGCAACATTAGCTGTATGGAAGTTGTAGGGATATTAAGAAAAATTTCTTCCCTGAAAGGGTTGTCAAGCATTGGAACAGGTTGCCCAGAGAAATGGCTGAGTCACCAGTACCTGGAGGTATTTAAGGACTTGTAGATGTGCTGCCTGGGGACATGGTTTAATGCTGACTTGGCAGTGCCGGGTTAAGGGCTGAAAATTCAGTGACTCTGTAATTCTATGAAGGTAGAAAAAACTCCAAACTACCCAAACCAGATAAACAGTTACAAAACACTGTGAAGATTCAGAGCCTTTGACTCCAAATTCATAATGATCTAATCATCTCTTGTCAAATGTGTAACCCTACTGAATTCAAGAGAATCCAGTGAAAAGCTGCAGGAGCAGCTTGTGACAAAACTTTACTTCCCTCTGTTTATTGGCAACTTTTCCATTTTTAAGTTTCAGTTCCTCCACTAAGGGAGGTAAATGATATAAAACCTTCCTATACTTCTTTCAAAAAAACCCTGATGAGGACTGACTTAATTCAAGGCACCTTCTTAAATTAAGATCTTTCCAAAGCAAGCTCTTATGAATGTTTCTGCTCATGATATGTGCAGCATAAAAAAATACTGTGCCAGAAAAACACAGCTTCTGTTATGTTCACATTCTCCATGAGCTGGCACAATCTGCTTTTGTTTCACTCAGAAGCTGCTGTGGACCTTACTCAGATAAGAGAATGAGAAGTTAACAGTCTGTGTTCAATATTTTAAAATACAGGTATAATCTCATTCAAATATTCTTTTTATATTCTTTACTATAATTTCATTGATCCCCAATGAGATATCATTGATTTAGAGCACAGCCAACAAAGCTGTTACAAGGCCAATCTTCCAACATTTTGAAGACTCTGGAGAAAAGTGGACATAAAACAACACAAATGTTACAAACTCTAGAGATATTTAAAAGCTAATTTTACCCCAAAATGAAACTGATTTTGTACAATTTAAATAAAAAATAATTTTAAATAGCTTGTAATTCTTAAAAATAATTTTCTCTATTATTACAGAACACATTATTAACATGAGGAAGAGCATCAGAATACTGTATTGTTGTTCTATAATTTCTGTTACATATAAGATTAAATTAATATATTAATATAAAACTCAATTAAAAAAAAAGTGGGGGGGACAAGCACATCCTTAGGGTTAAGTACATTTCACTGTGCCTTGAACAAAAGCTGACTTGGTGCTTTCTTCAATTTGGACCTCTTGGAACTGCATGCCAGTAGATGGTTTCAGCATTTGCTAGAAAGATGATGATCATAATATAACTTTAAAAAGAATCTCAGTGGATGGGCTTTTTAAAATATAAGTTGATTGTAGCAGCATGTTCTCATAGTTCCCTGCAGTCTAACATCTCCTGTTTTAAAGTTTGAATGCTTAGGGCTTTGAGATTTGAGGTACCTGATCATACTGGTTGTTTGTAAAACTTCTGTCTGTTATAAATTGGACAGAAATTGCCTGGTTTTTATTTGATAATGCAACTATCAGTCAAGCAGATACAAAACTCTTTCTTTTCTCAAATTAAATATAATCTAACTAGCAATTCTAATTAATACTTTTCTTACTTCCATGATATAATACTTAATAGTATTATCAGCTGAAAATTACACAACCAATCACCAACTATGTCAACAAGATGAAGGCCATGTTTATAACTGACATCCTAGGAATTCCAATATGACATCATAATAGAATAGTTTAACATGCATCCCCAGTTTGATGGTAAAATCAGTCTCCTTAGCTGCACTGTGGTTTTGGATTTATTGTCACTGGTAGGAGTTTGCAAAAACCCATGCACTTTTAACAAAGTTCACTCAGTAGAAATAAAGAATACGATTACACTTCTTCCATTTCCTTTCCAAAAATTACCTATTCAGGTTTAATGTTTTATTTAAGAAAATAATGGAACATAAATGGTTTGGTGAGGAATAACTACCTTAGAGGAAACTTTTAAGCAAACAGTAAGGTTACCAATCACTCTATTTCCAGGTTTACTCCTCCTGACTTTTGCAGTCCTGAAGAAGAAATAACCTGAACATTTTTGTTTCAGCTTCTAAAGGTCCTAACTTGTACTCAGATCAAATACCATGCTGGAACCAAAATAAAGAAAAAACCTGCAGGAAAGCAAGTTAATTTATAAAAGAAGTTTGGCATGGAATGTTACTGTTTATCTAAATAAAACATTTGCCATACAAAGCTAAATCCTTGTGAACCAGAACAGATAGTGTAATAAACCTATGGTGAGTACATAAATAGAAATATTTGAAAGCAGCTTAGAAAACAATAAAGATGGCAGCTGCAAACCCATCTGTCCCATCACAGCTGAGCAGTAAGAGTGGTGCTAATAAGATGAAGGTTACCTGAGAAGTAAAAGGCAAACCAGGACACTTCTGCACTCCTGCCCCACACCCCCCCAAATTGTCTCTCTGTTTAGTGCAATACTCAGCTCCACCATCTAATTTATTACAACAAAGGTGTCCTCCAAAATACTTTTTTCCTTTTTAGTAAGATGCACAAACATTTCCACCCCTTTCCCATGAACAAGGGAACAATTGCATGGGTCAGCAAATAAACAGCTTCTGGAGCAAGAGGATAAATCTGAAGAAGTTTAAACAATCATTGAAACTTCTTCCTGCTGGTGATGAAGCAATTAACTGTCTCAGACGGAGCCAGAAACAAATTAACTAAGAGAATAAATTCTCTGCTTTTTCTCCTTACAAAAAGCCCTTTTGCATCTTGCTATGTAAAATCTGTCCTGTTGTGTTGGGAGGGAAGAAAAATTGGACTAGTGCCATCTCTTTGTTTTCTTTTTCTTCCAGAGAAGCTCGCTGAGTAGCAATGGTGCTTTTTTGGGGTTAGTTCTGGACCTTTTTTGAATAGCATGTTTTATTTAGCCTGCTTATGCACTCCAATTGAGGATACATTTGGCTAATGCTAATACTGTATCAAAAGCCATGAGGTTTGAGCTCTCTCTCTCCATTTTCACTCCATATGTTTGTGCAGAGAAACCTTCACAGTATTAAGGTATCTGACATGCTGTCAGACAAACAGCACTTTCAGGGAACAAGGAGTATTAAGGCCATAGTCAGTTTTTGTGATGACATGTAAAGGCTGCCTGTTGCATCCTGCACACAGAGAATTTGTCAAAGTAGGATAGAAAACCCTTGAATGGCCAGAGGCAACACCTTCTGGAAATCCCTCTAGTGTTTTCTGAGCAGGAGGTTCTGTAGCACCTCACCATCTGGCAGGAAATATGTGGTACTGATGGCAGCATGCATGTGCAGGAGGTGACCACGTTGAATGAGACACAGTGACTACGTGACAAATACCCAGAGCTATCTGGGTGACCTGTTCCTTTCTCACAACAAAATAAGCGTATCAACATCCTGTCTACCCGTGGATGTGGAATTTAACACAATGCTAACCTTTCTCTTCCTAGGAATGGGTTCATCGAAGAGAAGGTTGCTTGTTTCACCTTCATCAATACCATCATCTGGCTGGGAAGGTGTCCGAAAAGCTTTGAAGCTATCAGCTGACAGAGGTGGAGATGGGGTGGATGGGTTGGACTGGTCACTGGGAGCGTTCCAGCTCCAGTATCCACTGCTGCTGGTACTAGAAGGCACAAATCCTCCTTCTTTCCAAGATCCATTCAGGGATTCTGTCAAGAACAACAAAAGGTATTATTACAACAGTATCATCGTGAGAGAGCTAAGGAGCTATTTTTTCTAAGGTTTAGATGCCATGTTGGTAATTAAATGCACATTCAGTAAAGGAATGTGAAAGCATTGGATGTAGAGAGGACAACCATATCTAACCCACTGCACACAAATTACATATTACAGATTTGATTTTTATTTTATTTAAAACAAACAAACAAAAGCAGCAAAGTATTTCTCTAAAAAGAAATGCTGCATTTGAAAAGATAACCTGTTCTGAAGCATAAACAGCAATAAACTGTCATATACTGCATGCATGATTTAAGGAAAATATTTAAATTGACCTTTACAGGTCCCTGCAAACCCAAACTATTCTATGATTCTAAATACATCCTCAATTTTCAACAAGAACACATTACTCTGGTGCAGCACCAAAGCAAGCTCCAAGCCACTGTACAGCCAATGGGAAATCCCCTGGGAAAGGGACACACACTCTGAGCCCCAAAACACTAAGCAGATCCAGAAAAACATGACCATCTTCCCAGTATTAAAACACCAAAGAAAACCATAGTTACACTCTGTGTTCTCACAATCTCTCAATAGACACGCCTCTGCCTAATCTGAACCTCTACATGAGGTGGTATGTATCCCTTGGGATATACAGGTGTGCAGGCATCTGGTTTCACAAGGGGAACACACAGACAATGGATCACCCCCACAGCCACTCGCTGGAGGAACTGCCTCCTCAGTGCCACAGTTCCCCTTCTATTACATGGGAAGAAGACACTGGAACTAACATAACAGCACTGCCAGTTCAGTCTGAGGCACAGCTTGAGCCACGCTTCACATGCAGAGGTCCTCAGGCTTTAGACACCTGCATGTCACTCTCGCTGTCCCTAAAGGGCTGCTGGCAGCACAGGAGCATGCAGGTCATCAGCTCAGTGGAGGCATGGCTGAGCACATCCAGGAGCAGCCACAGGCAGCTCTGCCTGAGCCCGCAGGTTCTCACAGGGCTGGGGCAAATGCGCAGGGACGGTTTAGGTGCAGCTTCTCCCTAACTCAGGCATTGGAAGCTTTTCCCAATGACACTGTAGGTGCCTGAGTATTGTGCAACTTTGGAACTGGCAAGTAAATAACATCTTATCTGTTAATGAAACATTATTTAAGTGTGAGACAAGTCCTTTCAAGCCAGTGCCTGTCTTGAAAAGATCTGCAGAAGTCACTCCTTCATTCCTTCTGAATTTCTTACAGATAAGTTTAACTAATGATAATGGCAAGAAAGTGAGCTATCAAAAGCTTACCCCCAAACGAGCGAATTTTTTTGGTTTTTTCTTCTAATTGAGTTGGTTTTGGACAAAATCCTTAATGACTAACATCAGCTGCTCAAAAAAACAGAATGCAGTGCCCCCTTCAGTAGGCAGCTGCTCCAGTAGTACTGATTTACTGATCAGCCCCACACAGCATAAATGGAATTCATCCTGTCCCTCCAGCCTGCCCAATTCCTCTTTGGAGATGGACAAACATACACATTCTGGCAGCTCTGAAGTTAACATGTGAAAATGTCATGCTTTGTCTCATGATTACAACCTTCATGTGACTGTAAAAAAGGTGGGTTTTGTTTCTTTTATATATTTGGTACTTCAGTCTTGTGCCAAAGCCAAAAATTACATCTGGTATCAACTTGTGACCTTAGCATAGCTTAAAATTTTCATGTCTTTAGAAAAACAAAGGAATACTCTTTCAGCTACTACTTTCTGAAACAGTTATGATGCTATTTGTATTCTCAGTATGTACAGCTTCTCCTCACCTTGCTGAAAAAGAGATGCAAATCAAGAGCATTTTTAAAGTAGCATGGAAAAGACTGAATGAGGTTAACGACAGAGAAAAACCAAACACTGGTTCTCATTCATACTAACAAATCTGTTAATGTAAAGAAGTTTAATATATAAATAAATGCAACTTACTCTTATTTTGGGGCTCTTTTCACACTGCTGGAGTTGCGTGAAAGAGAACCAGACCAAATATTATTCAACTGCAGAGAAACAAGGGCCAAACTCTGATCCAGTTTACATGGGTGATCATTCCCAGGAATTCCAGCACAGATCTGACTTTAATATTAATGCTAATGTTATTTTTTTTTTACTTCTAGGCAAAATTCCATTTGTTTTAACAAATGGTCCTTTAATTATACTGCTACTTATTGCCCTTTTTTGGAAAAGCATGTAGAAAAAACTATTCACTAATACATATGTTGCTTGTATTACTAGGATCAGAGCCTAGCCTTGCAATACCAAATAAGCTTTAAATTATCCAGTCTTTACACTTCTATTCAAGTCTTTAGTAAGCCTTGACTAAGGCAAAACTAAGATATTCAGGGAGAAAGTGCCCAAAACCAGCTTCAGAATCTTGTCTGTGACTATTGAAAACATGTGAGTTACATTTTCAGGCTAGTCTTCCCAGATTTTGGGAAACAAGCAGACAAGCTATATGAAGAAATATCAAAGGGCACTTAGACTGTGCTGAGAAATATCAAAGGCAGTTAAACAGCCACCATTTGCCTATTAGCAATTCAAAAGGGCTTGTTTGGAAGATCCTTCCAATTGACAGCTGCAGCTAATGCACACTGCTGCTCCTGACAAGTGTCACCTGCTCAGACTGTCTTAGGTGGCAGACACTGCTTCACCCACAGCAGAGCAGCTCCCCAGGACAGGGATGCAGCAGGGGACACGTGTATGCCTTGGCCACACCAAATCCCTGCCTGCCACAGCAAGCACAGATCCATCTGCAGCTGTGGTTTTGTCTGTGAGCTGAGCAGCTGGAGAGCAGGTGTGCTTGGTGTGCTTTTACCCTTCTGCTGGCCTTTCCCAGGGACTGGCAACATCCAGTCTTGAGGTGTGACAGTCACCAGGGATGTCACTGTCTGAGGTTTCCCAGGGCTCCTCAGAGCAGTGGCACTCCAATAAACACTTCTGGCTTTCAACACTGGAAAGCACATGAACAAAGGCCATGGGTGTTCATGGCCAGAATTCCAACTAAATGGATAAAACTTACATTTTCTGAAAATAAATGGAAAAACCACAGCATTGACATTTGCTATAAATTCCTTTAAGAACATCATATAGTGGATCATGCCTGTTTCTATGAAGAAAAGCAAGTACTTCTCAATGTTCCAATTACTGACAGTAAGAGAGCATTTAGTGGTAATTTTAGCAGTTACAAGTGAGTAAGAAAAGTCAGTCATACAAACAATGCTGAGGTACCCTAAAAAGGGTATCCTAATTTAAATTATGCCTTAAAATAAAACACTCCTAAAAATTTATTGTAACTCTAGTCAATCTTGTGTAGATGATAATTATATTTCATAATTGATCTCTTCATTACCTGAAACTTTTTATATGTGTTTTCATTTGCGTGTTTTCTGCTATACTATGAATGAAGTAGTCTTTAAACAGATTATGGAATTGATGGAAGACCACCAGAGAGTTACACACAGCACAGGAACTGGAGGTGCAGAGAGAAGCAGACTGCTTGCTGTGCAGATTGCTACTGCACGGCCTGTCAGCCATGGGCTGTGATCTGGAAGTGCTTTGCCTTATCGTGGCTTTGGGTAAAATCTGATCTCATTTCCATGGAGTGGATGACAAGAACAGCTGCTATCATGTTTCCTGGATATGGCACTCAGGACATGGTTTAGAGGTGAACATGGTGGTGGTGCCAGGTTGATGGCTGGACTTGGTGATCTTAGAGGTCTTTCCCAATCCTAACCATTCTGCAATTCTAGGACTGTATGTGTGCAAATGCAAACAAATGCTTTGGAAAATTAAGTGTTTCAGTGATGTCAAGAGACTTTTTGAAGTGCTCATATCCCATTTATGGAATGGGCTTCTCCCATTTAATAAACTACAGCTGCTCTACAGTTAAAGAAAATGTTTCTTTCCATTTCTGCCAGTGCTGCACCAAAGCCTTTGGCAAAGGATAGGTTGGAGCAAAGCTCAGTATGATCCCCAACAGACCAGAAGACAGCCACTCACCATTTGTTCTCCACCACGGCCACAACTCCTGGAAACAAGCCCCCCAATAAAGGGCCCTGGCACCCCTCCCCTCAGCCCCTGGCTGCAAAGCTTACCGTTGGGTCGGACAGGAGGGCTGCGGACCAAAGGGCTGGTGGATAAACTGGTGAGTACCATGGCTGCTGTTACTTTATCCATGTCCAGTTCTTCTGAAGATTTCCTGAAACACAGTGAGTGGGAGGCAGGAAACACATCAACAAAAAATTAACTTTTTTTCAGTGTGGTTTTATTTTTGTTTTTTAAATACCAGCCCAAATCCTAAGCCAGCACAGCACAGTAACAAAAACAAGCCACTGCACAGAGTTCTCCAAGTATTGGTCTTCTGGCAACCTGAGAATATCAAGAGGCTTCTGTAAGAAAACTAACTCAGTGTTAGTAGGAAAAGAAGTGGGAAAAGAGAATACATCTTTGCATAAAATTTTCAGGATTGCTGTGATTCTGTTTAACTTTGACTTTGTTCCTTTTTTATTTTTCAGAATTTCAACTATTCATATTCTTAGAGTGAAGTGTGTTCTTAGGGTGGTTTTCTTGGATGAAGACAGAGATGCAAAACTGGGTTGAGATTATCAACATATGTTAGTCTCTGTAGGGTAAAGAAAAACTGTGAACTGGAACTAAGGGATGTGAATTCATTTTTTCTTCTTAACACTATTAACATTCCCATACTCTCTCCAAAAGACTGATCCTAAATTTTTCCTGGTCAGATTAAAAACTAAATATTTTAAATAATTAGGAAACTGGCATAAAAATGGTGCAGAGGGGTAGGATGGTAGGGGAGAGAAAGGGAGAGAGGAAGGGAGGGAGAGGAGTTGTTTTGCAGGTGTGCTGGGTGCCTGAACCAGCATGATGGCACAGGGGCCCACTGCTGCCTCAGCCTGGTCTCCATGGGAACCTGTGTACATCAGAGGAGAGGACACGGAGAAGGGGTAATAAGGGAAAGGAGAAAGGAAAAAAAAAAATGAAAAAGTTCCTTTTTCAGGGAAAGGAACAGAAGATTTGGACAATGGCAAATGCCACCAGGAACCAGGATTCAGTGATCCATTGCTCAAGGAGTTGTGGGGGGTTTTTTAGGCAAGGAAGGAATTTTTTTTTGGTCTGTAAAAATTATATTCTGTCTTTTCTACCCAAGAGTAACTCTCTCACAAGGTAAAATTTCTGAGAAGTCAATGCACCAAAATAAAACTACCAAACCCACTACATTTAGCAGACTTTTGCTTTCCACCCTTGTGGGCTGGAAATCCTTGTGGGATTTCCACCTTGTGGGTGGAATCAAAACAAGACAATTTTTTGAAAACGTTTGCTTTCAAACATATGACTGATCATCCAAAATCATCTTCTCAATTCCTACAGATCAAGTTAATTTCATTCTTACAAAAGGGCACTTCTCCCCCACCCCATATTCTGCTTTCTGGGTCTCTGGAGATATCTCTGTGCCTTGTCAGGAGCTCAACTGAACAGATCAGGTTGAGTCTAATTTAAAGCCCAAGATAATAGGTGGTCAGCTACCTGCTGTTTCCCATCAACTGCTGGTCAGTAAGTCTCTAAGAGGAACAGGATGTGCTGGGTGCACTCCCTTTTCTGGAATCCTATCTCACACATCAGGTGGAAGGTTCATTAACTGCAAACTACACTACAGTCAAAGGCTCTTGATATTTTAGTGAGCAAACCTTGAACTTGCCCATGAAAAGGTTCACAGCTGCTTTCTGGCTGATGCAAGGACCCACACAGATGCTGATGAACACTCTCCCACGCCACACAACAGCTTAACTCTCACAACTGTCTTTTGCAACACATTAGTGCCTGGAACTGAAACACTGATGATGGTTCCTGCTGCATTCTCATTATATCTGTAGAAATCCTTCTTTCCTCCAGCCAAGGCTTCTGCAAAGAGCACAGCAGCCATATGGTCATCATCAAGTATTGGAAAGGTCTTGGATGTCTGCTATAATCAGCTGAATTCTTAATCTGTCACCCATTAGCTCCTTGTGCCTGCAGAGGAGCATTTCACTCAGAATGCCAAATTCCTCTGGGCTCAGAAGACCCTTCCTCGGGGTTGACACGGAGATGCTACACTTTCTCAAGACCAACACTGCCAGATGATTTTCCAATTACCTAACATCCCAATATGAAAATCTAGTATCTGAGAAGGCTTCGCCTGCTCTGTAGCCCATTCCTACCACACTACACCAACTGTCCCTGTGACTATCCAGTTGTGAACAAACCATTACTATCTGCATTTCTGGAACATATGAGGACAAAATGAGCAAAAGTTCCTGATAAGATGGAGAAGCTGATCCCTAGTGTTTGCAATCAGCCTTCCAACAAAGCTCTTCTGTCTGTGTGGCAACAGGACTAACATGTTCCCATCCAGGCCTCTCCAGAATTGCAAAATCTCACTACAGCAGTTGTTGCAAGTATTTGCCAAGTTGGTGTCAAGATGTCAGAGTACAGACCCGGAGCTAATCACAAAGTTTCCCCAAGCAGTTTGTAACTAACTTCTAGTTATTTTGATTTGTTTTCTCCCCTCTACAGTGATAAGCACTGCTGTTCTGGAAATCTAGCCCTTGCTCCAGATAATTTTACAATGTCCCAAAATTGTCAGCACTGGCATCCGTGCTTAAGGTAGAACTTTTCACAAGCAGGCAAAGAATAGGAATAGTCATGAAAATCCCTGCAATTTCTACCTATGCTAAACCAAACTCTTGCAATTACTGGAATCCTTTTTTCTTCCTGATCCAATTTACCAGGATAACAGCCCAAATAAAACAAACTTTGGACTTTCTCTCTGCCCATTCTGAATGACAGCCATTTTTACTATTTACTGCTCCTCAACTGCATCCAGCAAGGAAGAACTTCCACTCATATTTCCCAGCCACAAGAATTTTAACAGCTACAAGTGTTGGCTATGTGACTCTGTTCCATTTTTATAGTTTGGCTCATAAATGTAAACACACATATTTCATATATCATTCAGCCAGTACTGCAGCAGCAGCAGCCTTTGAGATACAGGCAAAGCATAAAACTGAAGACAGCAACCACTAAAGCCATCTGCATTTAGTCAGCATCACATGTGAGTTCATGCCTTAAGATTTCCCCAACATTTTCCAGCTTTCTCTACTGGAAAACTGAACCTGCACACAGCTGTTCAACACTATTTGGACTCAAAGGGGAGAATAACTTGTTTGTTATGCATCAATTGTTCCCAAAACATTTATCTCACCATTGCTAAGGCAATTTTCTGTGGACTGAAATCATAAGCCCTGATGTTACTGTTATTAGGTGCAATGAAATTTAAATCAATTTTAAGAGCATCTACTACGTCAACTATGAAGATTTCTTCTTTTCTCTAACCTCACATCCCAGCCTCCAAATTCCATCTCCCAACTTCTGGATGGATGTATTTGTGTCAGCCCAGTCTGCATTTGAGAACTAACCAGTTTTGGATCCTTTCCTTCCAAGTGTTTGTAAATCCAAACACATTAAATAGCCGAATTACAATGAATCAGCTGCGATATTAGCAGTACTAGTTACAGGTCCTTGGAGGTAGACCTTTTTCCACCACCCCAGGTCTCTTTGTTTCATGTCTCCCTGCTTCCTCAGCAGGGGGAATGGTTTCACTGGATCCCTGCAATACCCTGATCTAGCCAGCCTGGCAATTAATTGTCCTTTTCTTTAACAGTCAAGGCCAATCAAACTTGGTTACTACACTTTTGATCAATCTTTTCTTTGATTTTGCTGATGAATTTATTAGTTTTTTGATAATAATTTATCAATGTTAACCAACCATCAGTTTCCACAGTCAAAGCTATCTACAAGGAAAGGCTGGCTTTAAGCTCCGAGAGACTAGAAAATGAGGTCCCAGACAAGTCTGAGGCTATGCAAGTGTTCCAAATCAATGCAATGTCCAATCTCCTGCTGTCCCACTTCTTCTGCCAGCTCCTGGCCACTGTAACCTTCAAACTCCCTACTAAGTATTATTCCCATCTGGACACACCTATATGACAGTTCTATCTTTTCCTAATCTTGAAGCTTGCTCTCAAATAAATCTTTAGAAATACAAACTTTATTCTAGGTTTTCAGTCTTTAGACTACTCTTTATTACTTGCCTGGCTTAGATCACAAAGCCTGCAGTCCTTCCTCTTGGAAAGACTGCATTTTAAGTCAGTACTCTACCCTAGCATATTTTAAGGGTACTGGAGAATATTCTCAGAGCAAAGAAAGTGGTAGTGGTATCGGGTGCTTTTTATAAAATTGACCCTATTGAAGAGCACAACCATGTTTACTTGAAGCAAAGAAAAAAAATCATTTATTATGATTGATAAGAAGAGAAGCAGTAAAGCACAAAAATGCTGTCATTCCATGTTAACTGTCTACTGTCCTCCACCCAAAATTCAGCTTATGACAGTGGTTCGCGTAACACCTGGACCTTTTGTAACAAGTACCATATAAATGTGTGCATTAATAAGCTACAATTGGGACAAAATAACACTATATTTAAATTGCTCTTTCCCTCCCATACTTACATGTCCTAAATTCTCATAAAGAAACCTCTGAAACCTGAGGCCGGTCACTTGACTACAGCCACATCACTACAGCCACTGATAATGCCATACTGAGCACTGCATCCATACTGATAAACATGTTGTTAGAAGCTTTCGACACCAAAAATATGGTTCATCATATAATGAATTATTGTAATTAGTATACTAGTAATAACAGAAGCACTTCTGAAGTAAAAATCCTAAAGTACATTTTACAGGTAAAATAAAAATATTTTCATTTTCTTCAGTTCATCATTAAAGGAAAAACCCAACACTAACAAAAAAACAGCAAGAAAATCCATGTACATGGCTGTGACTCCATGTATCTAAAGTAACTATAACCACTCTTCTATAAAGTAAAGATCTACATCATGCTACAAAATATTCTTACTCCATACAATACTTGGCATTTACCATAATACTTGTTTACCATGTAACAACTCAAAATACTGACAGTACAGATAAATTATATTACTTTTTGCTCTTGTGTTTGGTTGCTGATTATGGAGCTTAAAAACTACTCAACTGCCAAACACAAAACCAAAAATTACAGAGAAAATGATCCATACAAATAGTCCAAGATTTTCAGCAGTCTTTAGTAAAAGCCATAACTTTCACAATAAAACAAAATGCAAAGGAAAATATTTCCAAATATTGTATTAAATCAGCATAGTACTAGAATGATATATGTCAGAACATTGAGAGCGTTACTGTTTACACATTTAAAAAGAGAACTTGTGTTTGATATTTAAAAGAGAGATACACTAATAATGCACTAATTAGAAGTTAGGGATTTCTGCCTTTGCTCATTGTGGTCAAACATAAAATTAACATTTTCCACGCTAACTTTATATTTGCAGACTAATTCATATGCAAAATGAAAGTCTTTTCTTTGTTTCTGCTGTACTTGTTAAACACAAGCAAATTTTTTATTTAATACTGACAGTGACTAGAATTAATTCAGATTAAAATACAAATATAAGAACTTTTCTTCTGAAAAAACATATATACCTGAACTTCTCAAGATAAAAAAGAAAAATGCATCAAAGACCACCTCAGAGTCCTCCACCTCCTCCTGTCCAAGCTAATGGATTTTCTGGTTCAGTTATCCAAAGCACCTTTGGAAGTCTGGCTGCTATGTTAGAGCCTGACAGCACTTGACAGAGTCCTCAGTAACTGAGACATTGACTTTCTATTTGGACTGCAATAAAAAGTCTCTGCACATCAGTCCTAAGAGATGGGAGACATTCAGAGAATCGTTCTCAGCATCCTAGAGTAGAAAATACAGTTTAACAGAACTGAAGAGAAACTGGTGTGTAACACAGGCAGGTTTCTCAAAGTGTTTTATTTGAACTTGCATCTAGCACTGCTCCACAAAGAACAGGCCCGTTTTTACACACCCTTAGTTCTCTATTGTCTCCCTTTTCATGAAAACCACTAAAAATTGACAGAAGAGAATCCATTCATTTTTACTACCAATTTCTAGATGCAGATACCCAAGAAATTGCAGTACTTGGTTCCAAAGGTTGGCTGATGTACTCTCCCACACACAGGGCTTTCCCTCATCTCCCCCTCTGCTGCTCCAGCCACCTCCTCAAGCTAGATGGCTTCCCAAGCCAGGTGTGTCCCCAGGAGCACCCGGAGCACCCTTTCCCAGTGCCCTCTTCCCCCTGAGGAGGTACAATCCAGTGATGATACCCAAGCTGAGACTACCACCACACCAGGCCTCTCCATGAGTGCTGGCAGAGCTGTATCAGAAATAAAAAGGATGCCAGATTTACTGTGATTTCTGATGTGAACACATCCCATGGACATGCTCATGCTGCCCCCTCTGCAGTCCAGTGGCAGGAATAGCTGCTTTGCCCCCTCTTAAGACTCCCCAGAAAAGTTTGCTTAAGTTTTGCAAAACAGATGGAAAAGGACTTTTTCATAGAAACCCTTTTATTACTGCTTTTTGAGCAACTTGTCTGACTTCCTTAAAGATAACTGAAATTTCAAACCTATCCATATGGAAACAGGACTGAACTCTAGATCTTACTGTCTGATTTACAAAATATGGGATACAGCACACTGGGAGTAGGGAGGGAGAGGATGGGTAGAAAAACACTGCTCTCATTATTGGCTGGTGATAAGATCTCCAGTTTTAAATGCTCTGCATAAACAGGAACAGTGAGGCAAGCCAAATTCCACAGTGGGAGATAAGCTGCAGTTTACAGGAACAATTTATTCTATATATTGAAAAGATCAATCCAATGAATAATTTTTACTTTTCAAACAGCTGCAACCTATCAGGAAAACTTATCTGGTGAAAAGCCCTTAGGGCAATGACTGAAGATGAAGTAGAAGTACGACACAGAAATTGCTTCAAAACAGAGCAATCAAATAAAGGGTAATCTCTTGATAGATTATGAGTGCAAAGCAAAAATTAAATTAAGAAAGGAATAACAGAGAACGGTTATCCCTTATGGTCATCCTCAAATCTTGAGGATTTTTGGGGAAGATTTTCTGTTCCATTTTTTCTACTTTAAAGGCCACTTGCTGATGCAACAAATAACTCTGTCTGCAAATCAAGCTTCAATAGTGCCCTGAAGCAACAGACCAGTTATTCCAAATTTATCCAAAATATTCATGTTTCATCTCTTTCCTGCCTGTGCCTTATGCTACTGTTCTAGTTTGTTCACAGGTACATCCCCACTCATAAATGAGATCACTTTGACAGGGTACTGTTTACAGAAAGAAAACTTCACACTTCTCATGCTTTCCTCAGGGAAAAGGGCTGGACCACTTGCTCAATGCAATACAAATTACCATGCTGAACATTAAAAAAGATGGAAAAGAAACAAAACAAAATGTCCATAAATCTTCCTTAATTTTTGAGAAGAATGATTAGCTGAAGATATCCTCACAGCAGATGCTACAGGAACTTTGTCTTTCCAAAGTAAGAGAAAATGCAAGATCAAAAATGTTTTGCTTTTCCTTCTTCCCCCCTTATCTATTGCAAGCAGTGTGATTCCTACTCTGTATGAATATTCCCAAAATATGTTTTATAATATTACTGCATATGTACAGTCCTAACGCACACGCATGGGTAATTTGCCTAGCACAATTTGTCTCTAAAAAGTTGCTGTAAGTCAAGTTTAAAACAATATTTAACTTTTTTTCTGCCCACATTAAAGTATAATTTTTTTCTAATAAAATATAAATGTTGATGAAATACTTGATAAAACCTGCAAGTCCTCATCTCACCAAATCAAAGAGCTATATGCATGTTGTTCTGTTACTAATGTGAACAATTTCCTGAAATCAAGCCAGTCTAAAAAATGACCCAAGGGTCAGTTTCTGTTTATTGTTAATATTTACATGTCATTCTTTCTGCACTTTCCAATTATTTGGAAATTATTTTTTTTTTCCAAGCAAGAAGCAAAGAGAATTGTAAATAAAAAGCCACTGACTCCGGATAGAGCTGCCAACACTGCTGCAAGAGATCTGGAGACTCCAGGCAAGAAACACCTCTGAGAGGATCCTCTGCTTTCTGCTGAAGTGAGATTGTACCTCCCAAAGAGCGGAGCCACTCAGCCCTTGTTTCTGTGGCACACACAAGCCAAATCGTCACAGCACGGTAAACTATCTTCCAGGGGCTTCCTTGCTACTGCAGGCATTCAGGAGACACACACTATAGTCCACCTCACAACCGGCTGTATTTCTGTCCTTCTCTCCATCCATTAGAAATCTGCTTCAGAACAGGGAAGGCACAGAGTTAGCTCATCCTGCCCTCTCCAGTCCCAGCTTCTCTTCACCTCCTGTCCTGGGGCCAGCTCTGTAGGGCTACATGGACTACAGTACCTATGATAGCTGACTCAAAGCTATATTGTCTGTGCACACATTCATGGACAGCATCCAGGTACACCTCTCAGACTGAGCATCCTACAAGTCTGCGTTCATTTCTTGTTAATGAGAGTACATCCATCATGAGCAAAGGTGCTCCAAGTGCTGTTAATGTGGTCGTGTCAACATGAACACTGTTATTTTCCTGTTCCTGTTGAAATATATGATTTGACTCACAAGGATAGCTCAGTCACCTGTAAGGAACAGCAGAACCCCACTGCTGCTCTCTTCATCACTTGTTTACAACTAATGAAGTTGGAATTATTTGGTGCTAATAAACTTTTTGTTTTGAACAGGTGATAAAAATGTTTCCTTCTAAATACAGTAAAATACACAACTGACATTTATCTTTACACCCAGTCTAATTACAGGCCAGATTTTAATGCTTTTCCTTTCTTGGTTTTCATTTTCTCAGAGAAGATCATTATTGAGAGAGCAGCACTTCCAGATACTTTTCATGTAGAGCAGTAGGGTGCATGGTACAAATACGAATAACACATAAACTCTCATACCTTATATGTGGGACTCTACAGACCACTTGCAGTACTCTGCAGCCAGCATGGACTGTGTCAAAGGAAGATGCAATAGGGACATTCCCACAACTGATTTATCATCCCATCCCCATGATCTACAAACTTCCTTACATTCTACGACCAGATTAAAAAAGCACAAAAAGAACGTTTTAGATATTTCAGTACATCTTCTATCAGCTGTGGTTCTTCTTTTATCAGCTATACTCATCCTCATTTTCTCCCTCCTCCATACATTGTCCTCATGTCTGGGCTTCAGTCACATTCCAGGGCAGGGAGCAGAGAAATCTGAAATTATTCAGGAGACAAACACTGCCTTGTAGCAGGTTTGATTTACTTACTTCTGCAACTGTTCTGTTGTTTTCAACAGACACAGAGAACAGAGGCTCCAAGCTCATCATTGCTTTATTTGTTATGACATCATCTCCTATCAATTGCCTTTTTGATGTGAGCACATCCAATAACTTCAGCATATCTTTACATCAAGCTCCTTCCATGTTTATAAAGCCACAGTTCAGGATACAACTGAACTAATGCTGACATGTGAAGGAGTTTTGGAATGAAAATGGCTCAGTCAGCCAGAGATATGAACTATGTACTTTGTAGCAAACCAAAGTTTCTCCAAATTATACACGAGAGATACAAAGTGAAGCCCCTGAGGCTATTCCAGTGTCAAGACACTGCCTTCACCAATTTTATGCCATGATGACTCCAGAGACAAACTGATGCTCTGACAACACACTGCAATGTGTTGAAGAGCTAGAGGAGACCTGAGTCCTTCTGTTTTAGGAAACAGAGTGCCAGATTACAGACTGAAATAAATCCCACCACATTAAAAATACATTGTGTGATAAGCATCACCATCTTGTACACACTCTACACGAAACAAACTTGTTTTGGGTGACACACTGTTTACCACTAGGTCTTTCAGATATGTTGCTTTAAAAAAAAAAAATAATCTCACAATTACAGATGAGAGGTTTCTGTTGTTTCCTTAGCACTTGAAATTTCAACTGGATATTTTGAACTGTGAAGTATCACCACGAGATAATCTCTAAACCTAACCAACACAGTGTTTTTAACAAGGGCAACAACTTCGAAACAATTAGGGCACAAAACCACCTCTTCACTGAACCATCTCTTATAAAGAAGAAATACATTAAATCAAACATCCATCTTTCTTCTTGCTTTTTAAACAACTCTTCATAACTTTTCAAAGGTCCAAAACAACTTAATTTCTTCCAAAGGAGTCAAATACAACCTCTTAGACAGCCATCTCCTCATCCCATGAGTTAAACTTCTGCTGAACAGGTAAGAACTAAAAATATGTTAAAAAATGATGGATATGAAAAGACACACCTCAAAACAACAAGATCTGAGTAGATGAATGGACAGTAAGGAAATGCCACTGAAGCTGCTGGGCAGAGTAGAACCTCTCAGGCATGAGCCAAAGGTGCTTGACACCACTTACACATCCATGTTAAAGCATCACTATGGTTGCCAGCTTTCTTTTTTCTTTTTGGCTGAGCAAGCCATCTGCACAGTTGGTGTGTGGAGAATTTGGGGCTTTCCAAGATCACTGTCCCCTGCATGTACACTGTACAGCATGTGCATGTGACTGCCAAAGAAATCCCAGGCAAGAATAACTGCACCAGACCAGAATTTATGTATTTATTATTCTGTACAGCAGAATAATATCAACAAGAAAATGAGAAAGTATGGATCATCTAGACTATCTATCCTAGACAGCAGCCAGTGCTCACTGATAGCAGATATTAGACTCCATGACCATATCTATTTCTTCACCACTCAACACTAAGTACTTCATTGAAGATGTTCCTCCTTAATAATCCCACTGAAGATGAGTTTAAAATAATCTGAGGTACAAGGCCCTTCCTGAGTCTGTAAACAATTAAAATTGTTCTGTATTTCCCAGCTGAGGATGTTCTCCTAGGGTACAATTTTCTAACTGACAGATGTTTGCAAGGAGAAGTGGTGGCATATTAGTATTTTTTTTTTTTTCTCGTTCATGTAGTATTGTTAAGTGTCCAGCATCCCAATAATGATAGTTAAAAACCCCAACACTAGACCTAAAGCTTTGATTTAAACTATACCATGGGTACAAGTCCCAGTGTGAAAAGGGATGTTTCACACATAGATCTGGTGACGCTGCAGCTGGGAATGATCATTCTTGCTGTAATAGCATGAACTGAAAATGTTTGCCATGGCAGGAAAAACAGTACCATGCACCTCTACTTTGCATTATACTGCACTAAGGCCACCGAGCAAGATGCCGCAGTTCACTTAAACTATGTGACATTATAGTATCTATATCAGACCTTCAGATCTACCTTAAATTGAATTAGCATTCACCTTTTATCCCACCACCACCATTTAGAGTAGACTTATTCACTTATAAACACTTCTAGCACCCAAAAACCAGTAGTATGAGTGATGATTTGTGACAATTATGGACACACAGTGGTTTCTCTTTAAAGCTACTGAGAAGTCACTTAGTCCCTCATGAAATTTCTGAGCTCTGGTTTCTCACTTTTGATTCCCTTCTTTGAGGGAAGTGAAAACATTGCCCTTTTAGAGAGATGTCAATGAAAACAAAACAAAAACCAACCAACCAACCAATCAAAAAGTTTATCATAAAATGGCCTGGGTTGGAAAGGACCCTAAAGATCATCAGCTCCCTTGGCATGGTCAGGGACATCTTTATCTAGACCAGGCTGCTCAGAGCAGTCTTGGTTATGTTTTCAAATCAGATGCCACAATCCTGGTGGAACAAATTGGACCTGAAGTTAGAATCTGACCCTGTAACTGGGACGACTGCAACACAACAATACCAAATCATCAACAATTAAAGGTTGCATAGTCAAGCAGAGGGTGGACAACACACAATGTGAGACCAGAGGAAGGCTGATATTCAATAACGTGCAATATACAAAACACCTTTCAAAGCAGTAGAGGATGCAGAAAAAGCTGGAGGCAGCAGTTACCACATATGGTTCTATGGGGATAGTAGGAGATTTGGGCAAAATTAGTCTGCAAATTATTGCCTTCCCTGTCATTTGTTTCCAAGCAATTGACCTATGATCTGTAATACCATTATAGGAAATAACCAAAATATATATTTACATTTAGAGTGAAATAAAGGCATAGCTTCATAAACAATCTGGAGATATGAAAATAAACATGGACTAAGAAGTCCTATGAAAATTATTTTTATAAAGCATTGTAAGCGTACAAGATGGTCAATTTAGATGGAATAAAACTGAAGGGAGGTTTCAGAAATATTTCTAAGTACTCTTGATCTGGATGCTTTTCCAAGATGCTTTTATCATTAAACATTCATTGTGCTATGAAATATATTTGCTCTATGAGTCCAGGGCTTTTTGTTGTGTTTCTATTTGTTTTTTAATTACTTGAATACTTTGTATTGAAAATAATGAAACCATTGACATAATATGTGGTAGCTGAAGAATGCATCTGGCTTAACTCTGATGTCATCTTTTAGTGTTCTTGCTCTGAATTCACTTTTTTTTTTCATTAAAAGAAACTACCAAAACAGTGGCCTGCAGGTATCAAAGGGAAATTGAGAATACACCACCCAGCCTCTGGTTAGTACTAGGTCCATCTTGTTCCCCAGTTTGGTCTACTAGACAGAAGCACTTCCTTGGTAATGTATGTATTTGTGTTAGAAGCTGCTTAGAAAGCCAAAATACAACCATGTTACACAGACTCAGTTGCTGAGTATGTTCTTGTAGTTTTCAAATCAGGCAGCAAACCTGCTCACCACCTTTACTTTTCATTATTATTTTTGTCTAGGAAAACACTGCTCTCACAAATATTACAAGTGATAATTACCATGACATAAAACAGCCAGTCACTTATTGTGGGTCTGGCATGATGCTCATGTTATCCATTATCAGACTTCCATAAAGTTACTTCTGCTGCTGAGGGAAGTACAACAGTCATAACAGTCACCAAAAGAAATCACACAAAACAATCTTCATTAACATTTTCACCACTTTCCATACTGTGCTATGCAAGCAGTGTTCTGTATTAAACTACAGATGCATGTTGTAAAAATCTTCCAAAGTCTTACTGAAATGTCCATGTTACACTGAACACTACAAACCCTATTTCTGTTTCCATCAAAGACAACACAGACTTTAATGACAAGAAGGCATCGTTTCCCATTACAGAACTCAATTCTCTTCTTCCTCACAGAAAAGGACTGGACTCTTTTCCACTATTAGTCAACAAAGTACAACATTTTCCATCTTTTATTTTGTGTTTTCATACAATTTGCAATGGCCTAATGGTCTAGTTTCTTTGTCTTCAGATCACAACTGCAGAAGTGGCTAAGCATGTGGAATGTTCCACACTAATGAATTTAGAGTATTTATAGTCAGAAAGGCATTGACATTTAAACATTTAGCTAAAATTATTTAAGGCATTCTGTCCATATGCAACAACAGCACCTCTTTCTTCAGAATAGTCTCAGAGGAGCACTGTTAATAGCTTACTCTTAAAATTATACCCACTGGAAACACAGGCTTGGAAAGCTGAGAGAACAGTAAATGCAATCACACCCCACTCTGCACACTCTCAGGAAGACTGTCTACAGTTTTCCTAAATTCAAACATCCTTGCCCCTCATCTTAGTCCCCCTGCTCCAGTCTTTCTACACTCCATGTACTTCCTGACACCAGACTTCCCCTAGTATGTCTGTCTTTTCCAACAACTATCAAAGAATTTCAGAGAGAAAAAAGCCCCCAAGATTTAATTAAAATTCTAAGGTTAAGGCAAATAAAGACATTAACCAATAAATAAATAAATCTTTTCATGAAACAGATGAAAAGTAGAAGCTTTAGCCTGTGAGCAGCTGCCAGGTGCCTGCTTAACATCTGCTTTTATCAAGTCCTCTCTCAGTCCTGGACAGCCACAGCCCCCTCCTTGTTGCTCTCAGGGGAGCCCCCAATTAGTGTGTTAGCTGCTTTGAACAAAAGAGACACGCCCATCATGGAGAGTTACTTCTTCATGAGTCACTGAAAACAGCATTCACCTGACAGCAGGTTTTAATACAATACAAACATGAGCACTTCCACAGGGGGATTACTTTACTATCCTGTAGATACGCTGTATTTTGGGCAAGTGGGAGCAGTGCAGCTATACACTATCTTTGCTGAACACTATGGCATTTTGAAAATCTACCAGTTTTATTTAAAGAATAAGCTATCTTGAGAATGTCCACAATTTCTGATTGTTTTTCCCCACAGAAAAATAAAGGTGACTGAATTTATGCTCTCTCCATTACACAGCTCAATACAGATGCAAAAACTGCAACGCAGCTGCAACTCACCAGTGGAGCTGACAGCAGTCTCATCTCTACCATCACCCTTTGCCTTTTAAAAATAGATAAACTATATTATTTCTCTCTTACTTCCCTTCAACAATCTTTTCTTGTCCACACACAACCTTGGCTCTTCCCCTACCAAGCACAACTTGGCAGGTCACTAATTCCCTTGCCTAGCTTAAGGTAACTCTTGCCTTATTTCATCTCCAGCACTAAGTCCTCATATAACCTGCCATTAAGGAAAAGACGTAGGTAGGAAAGTACTCCTGGATCCCCAGTATGATCCACCTGACACGAGTCACTATGGAGAAGTGTCTGACAACTTGCACAGCAAAGAGCTACTCCCCTGGGCAGTGGGAATTGCTCTCTGTCCTTTATGTGACAGGATTTTGCTGTTTGCTCTGGAGATCTAAGCAGATGAGGAAATTTAGGCCACCATTTTTCTTTAGAGCATGCTGGGAGTAAGGAAGCCCAAGTGATACCACGTGCATCTTAGTAGGATGTTTCCTGTTGGCAAATAAAGATGAAACTCCCACAGCCCTGATCATTGCGGCTGCAGCTTCAATGACCAGGGCTGGTTCAACTCATCCCTTGGTCTGCATTGCCACAAAGGTATTAATCTCAGGCAGCACACACAGATCCCTTCCCAGAATATCTGTATGCTTCAGGCACTACTCCATACAGACAAAATTATTAAAACTGCTTGACTTAAAAACTTTGAGAACCATGGGTCTTGCAACTTGGCCAACTAAATCAAATTAAAACCATATTTGTGACAAACAAATTTGGCAAAAAAAAAAAAAAAGGCATTTCTGTGCTTCGGGGATGACTGCTAACCATGAAGAAATACACTGCAGAGCCACTGACTACAACAGCTGGACATTTTTACTCATGTTGTGATAATGTACAAGATAATGTACATGATCAAACTGGGGCAAAATAGGAACAAAAAAATAGAGCGCATATGCACACAAAACTAAAAAAAAGTACAATTTTATGACTCAAATTTTTGTTGTTGTTTTTGTTTTACATTTCATATTCCATCTCTTGTCTAAGACCTTACAGTCTGAATTTTTTTGTTCACTGATTACTTATAAAATAAGATAAAGAATCTTGCACCCACTGTGCATTTGTCCACTTTAAAAGAATATCTTAAAAAGATAAGCACTGATTTACAAAGCTGGAAGAAAAATCATAGTCACGCGTTTGTATCTGTACACGATCCAGAAATGTATTTCCTAACAAAAGATATTCAGCTATAAACAGCAATATGCAGAGCATGATAAATCACTTAGAAGCAAGCATCTGTAATAACACAGCTTCCAAAGAACGTTTCACAAGCAAAAGTATTATTAAAACAATAACACATGCTTTCAGACTGATTTCTCTTGGTCTCAGTTTGCAACCAGAGACTTGTTTTGAAGATGTGAAGATAAACTCAAGGGCAGATTCAGCTTGTGACAGTTTCCGTACGCCCGCTCTGCTGCCCGCCCTCCCTGCCCACTGCTGCGCTGAAGGGATGCTCTGTCACAAGGGATACATCAACCAGCCGACCAGCAAGGCTGTTATGCAACGCGCCCATCTGTGGTTCCTCTGCTGGCATTGACTGCTCGCCTCAGGAAAGCCAAGAGAGTCAGCAGCCTTGCTTTGTAAAGACTCTCCTTGTTCTGTAAATAACGCCAAGGATGACGTTTGTGTGAGTCCTCGCTGCCATACCTGGCTCATGAAGAGCAGTGCATGGAGTCCTGGCAGTACAACACCAACTGCATTGCCCCTGGGACTGCAGTACTGGGAACTGGGAAAATCCTGCTTTTCCAAAACAGAAACCCAGCAAAAAACCCACAACACCCAACAGAACAGGAGGAGAAAATGCAACAGCTTCATCCCTGAGCATTTTATTTTACCTGACTCTTCATCCAGACTGACATCTGATGTCCAGGCATGTTTCTGGCTGAGCACAGATTCAGACCAGGAAGAGAAAGAGAAAGCTGCTCCCTCCTGCTCCCACTGGTCTGTCAGTGACCCAAGCATGCCAGCATGGGAATGGGTAAGACTCCCACTCATTTGAACTGGTCTGGTTTTTGTATTTCTGCCCAGATAACAGAACTGCTGGTAACTGCAAAGATTTCTCTCCAACGTAGTGGTGTTTAGATAAACACACTCCCAAGTAACACCTACACTTTAGCCAAAGGTGAATAATTAAAACCCAAATATTTTCAGCTGGATAGTGCTGGGTGCAAACACATAGTCAAATAAAAAATAAACAAAGGAAGAAAAAAGCTTTGGCCAACTTCCGTAATTCATACCTTCCTTCAGCACACCTCATTCCCAAGCAACATACCTGAGACAAATTTAAACACCTAAAATGTGAGAAGAGACAAGTGCATCATAAAGCTACATGTGTTGGGCCGTTTAAATATATTCCTGTGCTGTCAACATCAGCAGACAAATGTTATTTTGGTATCCATTCAAGAGGACCATGTCGGAACTACCTTAATCACTTGATGGTGGATGTTCTATCAAAAATGTTATCTTTTCAAAATACCTAATGAAAATCTAAAGGAAAATAGAACTGTGCTGTTGCATGTGTCCCCACACTCATGCTTCATCTAGAATAACCAGTAATTTGGGACGCACAACCCAGCACAACATTGTAAGGACCAGTTTTTCAGAAAAGTCTTTAGGTGAATACTTTCCCAAAAAAAGTTAAAAGCAAAACCAAAACACCACTGCAATCAGTTGTTGCAATCAATGTGATCAACACAGCTTCATGCATCACTCTTAAATCAGAGAAGTGCAGAAGTAAAGCTGGCTTCACCTTTCAGCCTATCTGAGGTATTCAGGGAAGCCAAATGTCTTGCACAATTCTGCTGTGGCATTATTGTCATGGTGAACAGCCAAGATTTCAGATCAATTGAGTGAAGTAATCAAAAAAGTAATCACAGCCTTCATTTTTTGACTAATCTCCTAATATTTTATTCCTCAAGAATAAGTAGTTTCTTACTCAGTTGATTTTTTAAAAAAATACCATTATTGAAAGAATCAAAGAAGATTCACTAGAACCAAAGAATATGCGACTTTAGAAGTTGCCTTCACATAAACATTCACAAGTAACTTAAGTTTAGAGTAAAATAAAGCAAGTAAAGGCTGTATTCTCACTCACATGGAACATACTTCTATATATAACATGGAACCATACTTCTTTAATGTGTGCAATACCTTCTCTAACACTGCAAAATGTTTTCAAAAGTAATATCCAGTATTTCTGAGTTGTTATGAGTGGGTTGGGGGTTATTACAATATCAGTCAAGAAAAAACAACATTTGCTTCAAAAAGTGGTAGAAGAGAAACTGCTATTAAAGAAAGAGACTTTATCTAATTATTTCTGGCAAGGATCTGCATAACGTCTGTTCCCAAAGCTAAATCACAGGGACAAAATCTGTGGGGTCAATATTTATTTTTGTTAACTTGAGCCTCACTTCAGCTTCAACTTGTATGAACAGAAATCTGTAAAAAATAAACATTTAGAGAAGCTTTTTTGCAGCCAGAATTTTTACCGTACTTTAAAATTCAGCTCTGGAGTATCCATTTTCCCAACTTTTTTTCCCCTGGAAGTTTTTGTCAGATGAGAATCATGCATCTTAGAAGATGACACTCAATAGTTACACGCATAGTCCAGAGGATTTCAGCACATTTAGATTGCATTCTTCCACATTAGACTGCTGTGAGAAATCAGTAGCTGAAATTTAGTTTCAGTAGCCTACAGTCCTCCATATTGAATTAAAACTACACATGATGAAAAGGGCACTCTTTTAGGCCCCCATACTTGCACTCAAGAAATTTAATTAAGTTATATGTTGCCTTTTTCTTCTCTTAGAATATAATTTGACAAGGGAAGCTTAACAAGGTGAACCTCAGCTTGCTAATGTGGAATGGAAATTGATTGCATAATGCTTTTTAGAATCCATTTATAGTGGGAACAATAATGTAGTTATCGGTGGAAAGTGCAAATAAATACCTGCTCCACTCAGAAATCAGCTGACAGCCCTGGTGACCTGCTACTTGATTTAATTGTCATTAATTTTCCCACTGGAGAAACTCCCAGCAGGGAACACAAAAGATTCAACAAGATGTTTCTACAAATATTTGGCTCCTTTACCCAAGCAATCCTTTTCCCTGTGCTGCTTTTAAGCTAAATGTGCTAAAATCAATGTTTTTGCACGACTGGCTATTCCAAGCCTTGTGGAAACAACCAAAACACAGAGTACCAGCAGTGCACTGCACAAAATGCTTCAAGAAGTTCCCAAATTAAAAAATCAAATAGTCAGCTAATGAAAACAATGTATTTTCTTCAAGTTGTCATAAATATCAAGGATATAATCCTGTAAAATTTAGTTAACACCAGGAATTCTACAAAAATTAATCTTCTTTTTTCCCCTCTAAAACAGAACCTCCATCAACCTAGAAAATGCCTGTTTGGCATTTATTATAGGATTAAAATGTATCAGTATTATGACTTAAGCCCTATAAAAGGGAGTTTGATGAACTACTTCAAATTTATTTATTTATTTATCTATTTAGGTAAATGAAATGTGGAATTAAACAACAGCTGAGTGGATAAATTGCCATGCATTTCTAAACCAGGAGAAAATGCTCCAATTAATTTAAAACACCATTCTGCAAACTGAGTACTAGAAATGGCCAGATGCAAATGGGTATGTCAGGTCACTCTGAAACGGTCATTTTCAAAATGTTAGCTCCTGAAAGAATAACTAAATAGGAACACAAATTAAAATGCAGCTGCACAACAGTATGTATTTATTTATACATACACAGACACACAAGTCAGCTCCAAGCTGACAAGCTGAAGTCCCCCTAAGTAAGATGTTTGGTGCTGTGGAGAAGGCAGCATAACACCGCTGCTTTCCATTAATAAGACAACTCAGGATTAGGCCCAGGCAAGGGACCACTGGGCACAATGCCAGCAGATAAAGTTCAAACTTGCACCCCCTATCTTCCAGACAAAGATCTTACAACTGCAGGAATCTGGAAATCTCAGCTGCATCTCAGGAAATCAAAACCCATCCCCGAATTAAAAAACTGCACCCTGTTGAGTTTGCTAATAGATGAAACCAAGTGGTGGTTTCCCTCCTTCCACCCTCAAACCCATCTTCTCCCATTACACCTATACTCAGCAGTACCTTAAAAAATAGAGCAAAACCCAGAAAAAATATTCAGATGGCTTTAGTAACAAATCTAGGACACCCATGTCTGTGTTTAAGCTTTTAAACACAGTAAAATATTGCCTCCAGCTCGATTATTTAGCTTCCTGGGTACAAAAAGTGTATGGTTGAAAGCACTGAGTATTCTCATTCTCCTGCAAGCCACATGCAATAACACTTCATTTGTAGTTTCCATATGCTTAACTACTGTAATTGAAGGATGCTTTTTAAACACAGTTCTGAAACAATTTATATCTCTATCAAGGCTAGCAGGAAAGCAGCACTACTTCTCCCTCTGCACCCTCCTGCTGAAAGCTCCACATTTTATTCTCAGTGCTTAGAACTGTACACTTTTTGGTGCAGCACCCAAGGCTGCTCCAGCTGTAGGATCTGCACTGGAAGTCTTGGTTTCTTTCAAGAGGTTCTTCTCTCAAAGAAACCTTTTCACACTTGGAAACAAAATGTCTAATGCATCAGTATGTTTTAGAATCTATTGCCATAAGCAAAGTATGTTTTTAAAACAGTCCTTTTGAGGATTTTTACAACCAAAATACATGGGATATACGACATGGAGCTTCAGTTAAAGGATGTGTTAGAAATACATGCAATGCTGTCTGACACAGGGTGGGATTCAGGTGCTGTACGCCTGCACTCCTGCTACTGTCAACAGAAACCTGGTCACAATAATTAGCAAAACACAAGACTAGGTGCTACCAGCAGGGTTAAGCTTGAGCTTGCCTAAATCTAAGCATCCAGCATCTTCGAGATGATCTAGCATATTCTCCTCTGTCTGCCGCAGTCATTAGCTGCTGCATGAGGCACAGACAGAGCTCCACATGGGCATCTCAAACACCTGATGGCCCTAACATGGCACTGGATGTTTGTGCTGGCCAGCTCCACCTCCCACTTCTTGTTTCCTTAATGTAAGACAAACTGATCTCAAAGTCAACTGGCCTCTGCATTGAGGAGATATCCTGACCACAACAGCTTACACGAGACTCATATTCAATCCTCTGAAAGGAAGATCCCATTCTTAATTAGTTTTTTCAGTATAGCAAAATAGTCCTAATTTTACTTATGGAAAGACAAAAGAGCAAAGGAGTTTGCTCAGCATCAGCTACACCACCACAATCAGCTGGTGCTACCAATTCAGTTGTGAAACCCAGAGCAGATCCCCCTCCTTTGTTACTTCTGGAACCAACAGCATTTCATAGCAAAACAATTAATTAAACTTTATTTCCACAAATCAAGGTGTGGGCTTGTCTCAAAACTTCTACATCTGTGTAGCAGGCTTATTTTTGCTTTTGTCTCTGAATGCGAGGATTAAGTTCGTCCTTGAGCACAGCTGTACAAAACATGCTGTAAAATACTGGAAACTAAAAAGTGTTTATTGATGATTATGGTTTTTTTTACAAAGGGACATGCTGGGTTGTTAGTCCTGAAGTCATTCTGAGTTCACTTCTGAATAAGTGTATTTTGGCACTGTTCCCATTCATGGTGTGAAATTAAAAGATTACTATTTTGAAAATATACAAGCTGGCATAATATACAATTTGTCTGTCACACATAAAGCTGACTACAAGGAAGCCAGCACTTAAACTGCAAGTCTGTTTGTTATTCTCCAGACTTTCCTAATGCTCCTGAAGTGGGAGAAGGAAAGGAAGCACTAGCAGGCTCCCAGCTGAAACCTTTTATAGGTGCTGAAGAGCTGTTACCTGCTGCCCATGCTTCTAGAATATTTTCATGAAATTGAAATGTATTCTACATCTTCATCTGTTCAAGTTATACAGTCTACAAGAATTACACCAAGTCCTTCCACTACTTGAGTAGCAGAATTCTTTTAAAAACCTACCTGAAGGTAGAAATACCTGTTTTATGTACAAAAAATATTCTTTTCCCTTCAGAGAAGAGGACAGCCATTGCAGAATTGCCATACTCTAACAGGCTGCAGTAATTTTTAGGAAACAATGATTTTCTTACTGGGCCACTTTTTGTTGAACCGACTGACAAACCAGCTTGGCCTTTGGACTGAGTTATTTTCCCCAAGTTTCAGTATTATTGCCCAGCAAATAATTCATCTTTTTCTTCACTTCCAGGATATTCAGTCTCTCCCCAGAACCCGAACGCAAATCTGAAAGGGGGACACAGTGCTTTTAGAGCAAACCCACTGCTTACCTCTATTTTATTTCAGATTTCTCTGTATTTGTATTGTTTACTGTTCTACAGCTACCAAGACGGATGCATCTATAAGAAGTGGCTAAAGCACCTTACATCATGAATAATGAATAATCCTATAAAGCTGTTACACACAGCAGCAATAATTAGAGTTTAGAAGTACAGCAGCTCAGCCCTATCCTCAACTCAGAAGGCAGGTATTGCATTAAGGGAGAAGGTACAAGGTACCTAGAAGAAACCAAAATAACGCTGAAGATTCATCTTATTTCTTAGAGGTGTCCTGAAGTACTTTCAGATGCTAGGTACAATTTACCCTTTGAAAATGACACCTAAACCTAACATCTTAATCTTTAGAAATATCTGTTAAAACATTTCTGAGGAGAATTTCACTACTCTAAGTATACAAATGCAGTAACAACTCTAGCCTGCAGCCAGGCAGGAGGCAGAGTACAGCTGATGCAGTTCCCAGGTACTTTAACTGATGTTCAAATAGCTCCTCTGACCCATTTCCAAAATGGCATGGTTTCTGACAAACACCCAGACTGGACTGTGAGATATTTTAGTATTTAGAATTTTTATTTTAAATAAATTTATGTACAGAAAAGCTTATCCTATCTTATATTAAACACCACCAAATTCCTTAAGATAATGAAAGGCAAATCTATTTAGCTCTCCAGTACTTTCTTCTGGGTTATTTAAAAAAAAATAAATAAGTAGTCTTAACATGGACTGTAGAAATAGAACATACCTGTTCTTTTCTAACAGCCCAAGTTTTAGATTTAAACTCCTATTAGAAATTAAAACCAGTTATTGAGGGGAATAATACAGTTTTGCCAGAGCTACACTGCATCTAAACAAGAAACATACATATATACACACATTAGGTCCACATACCCACCTTCCACAAAAAGGTAACTCAGATTCCTGCTGAAAACAAGTAGTGCAGGAATGGGGGGAGAAAAAAACCCCTGCTTATCCTTTTGGGAATGGCAGACATGCCATTCTCTGACAACATTGTGGAAGCAAAATAGAGTTTTCACTCTTTTGTTTTGCACTGATGCTTGTTTTTATTTAGTAGAAGCTCTCCTAGGTCTTTAAATAATTCATAACGCAGCGCCTGTTGTTCAGTTCAAGGAGGGAGCCTGGAGAATGTTAATCAAACCAGAGATGAATTGGCACAGCTGTAAATGTGCAAGGCCCCTCCCCGATGAGCTCATCCCCTAGCAGTGCAAATTAGAATGACATCATGCTTGCAAGCCGCGGCTGCTCTCACACTGCTCCCTGTCTCCTCCTCCCCGCACAGGATTTCTCCTACTTTTTCACGCAGCGTTTTTCCCCCGAAAGATCATTACAGTGATATAAGTAGGTAGAAGGAACAGAAGCTGGAGGACCTGCATTAAAATCCTGGGGTTTGTTCTCTTATATCTGTCACAGGTCCAGCACAGACAAGAAAGATACATCTTTCTATTTAGAGAAGAATGAAACTGTGTATTTATCAGTCCCGCTGATAAAACACTTTAAAAACATTAGAGACATGCCTTTGAATAAGATCTACCAGTACTTCACAGAGTACCACTTCTACTTGCTTTCTTACAGACCATGCAATTAGATGACCTTTGGATCACAAAAACACTCTCAAAACTAGGTCTCAAAGAGATGTATTTCTAAAAGAAATGTTCATACAGCCATGCTGTTGGACTCTCTCATTTCTCTAACCCCATTTCAATTAGTTGTCAGACACTTAAGGCACAGATATAAAAATATGCAACACAGACGAATAATCAGAACCTATTAATAGTGGGTAACAGATAAACTGAACAGTTAACAAAAAGCCCACCAAAATAATGCATGGAAAAGAAATGGTCCAGGAACAATTTTGATACAAACCTGAAGAAATCCAAGGTGTTTTCCTATTTGTCCATGAACAGAAGGGCCAGCTGCATTTGTTTACTTTTATGAATATGTTAGCCGAGGTCCATAACAAGCTTAGTAACTTCAGAAAGTACAAAAAGCATTAATATTAACAAGCTCATTTAGGTCTATTTCATGCTCTTCAATAATTAAAGTTATTATTTACTGGAGAAGTTTATAAAATTACTAATTGCAGTAGAAAGCCCAGCTCAGCTGTCTGATGCAGCCAGCATACCACTCAATGAAACTAAATTGGGAACACCTCTCAGTCTCATAGCATCCACTGGTCTGGTAAACAGCCCACGCTAAGATCAGGTTTCTTCCTTCTCACTAAGGAGATACTACATAAACTCCCATATGAGAATATAATGGGGAAGAAATATAATCTAGGGAAATTTTTAAACCCTATCATCACATATTCCTCAGAAAACACATAAAAAGTAAGCTTTCTGCAATTTTGATATCTTACTTTTTTTTTCCTTTATAAAAGTCCTTGTAAGAAACAATTGAAATCAACATACCCAAAGCTATGTAATTTAGTTTTAACAAGCAGGATCACCTTTTAGTCCAGACCAAAACCATGTTTCTGCTTCCTGTGAGAATGACAGAATGTGGCTGCAGGAGGTTTACAGGTTTGCTAATTATATTTCCGAACTCCTGCATTTTCTGTGCCTCATGTTGCCTGTTGAACTATGCTCTCTAATATCCATAGTTTGAGGAAAGAAACCAGGCACACAGCGATTCTCAGTGATGTCTGAAGAGTTTTGCAGACAGGAATACAGAGGAAAATTGAAACAGGTCTCTGAAGGAAAAGAGTATAACTTCTTAAATGCACAGAAAAAATAGAAAATGAGAAGAAATCAACCACAGACAAACTGCAGAAGCAGCACACTCGACAGTGATGAAGGATGCAAGGCAGCAGGATGCACCCAGAAGTCATTACCACTTGGCCTGTGCCAAGATAAAACATGTGCCACAACACAAGAGGTCTCGCAGCCATGCAGGAATCATGGCTGCTCCCCGGGGAACACAACTGAGGTATTTCCAAAGTGATAGAAATGCTTGAGAAGTACTTGAAAAAAAGAGAAGGAATTGGTTAGAGGAGGGTTGGAGAGGAGTTGCAGAGGGACCATTACAGCTTGACACAACCTGCCTGGTGTGAAAGCAGAGAAGCAAAAAGGTCCAACTCTAAGGTTAGAGGACTTTTTAGCTTAGAGAACTTCAGTACTACAATTTTGCATAGCATTTTTAGTGTTGAATACAGTGGTGGCATTCTGGATTAGGACCTTTTTCAGATACCAACAGAGAAACAAAACTGAAGAGGCTCTTTTGCTCAATAAACTGTGAACTAATTCTTCCATTAACAAGCAGGACACCTTGTTATTCCAAACTAATACAAGTTCCAATTACATTTTCAGATATGAGATTAAGAAACCTAAAATACATACACCCAGAAAATAATAAATGCATTAATGAACCCATACTTTAGCTATAGACTTTGGAATGCCATAAAACAGCACCCGCACAAATGCTTAGGATCTTCCTTCCCTCTCTATCCCAAAGAATCCTGCCTAGCATTCATATGTAAACAGCTGCACATTGATATGCTCAAGATTTCAGAAAATGAGATTTCAGCAGAGAAAAAAAAGCCAAAACATCCCTACTGATCCAAGCACAGATTTTGAATCTTGTAAACAGACTCTGTATTATGAAGAATTGGAAATCTCCCATGTTAGCATCAAAGTCTTTGGCAATTAGCCCCCAGATCCAAATTCTATAGCTTTATTCTACCTCATTTTGAGGAAACATACTTATCCTTCCATATTTACTCATAATGTCAAACAGCTTGTACCCCTCCCTTCTCCAAGCTTTCCCCCTGCCCCCAGCTCCCATGTGGATGCTTGGAACCTGGACAAAGTCTAACAAGAAACTTTAGAAAGTTTAGATGAAACAACAGATTGTTTGATTTCTCTGTGCTATCACTTTGCCCCAGAAGATGGTAACAAAATGTGCCAGCAATGCCTCTGGTTAAAAAAAGAAATTTTAGATTTGTAATTAAGAAAAAAAACCATTTAACCTAAGCTCTTCCGCATTTTGTTTCCATCTGCAAGTACAAAGCAAGTATTTAATGCAATCTAGGGACTAATGGCAAAAAGTTTTAGCCCTTAGTGCTTGATAAGCCTCTTCAAGTAGAAAATATATAGAGGAAGAATTACAATATGGAAAAATTCTATTGACATAGAAGACTTGTTATTTCTGTGGCTTTCAAAGGATATACAGAATGACATCCACTTGGACATCAAAATGATGGCTGCATTTTCGTTACTTGTTATTAATCTTTTAAAAATAATCTAATTCTGTAAAAGTTAGTTTGAAAATCTGTGGAATATAAAACATCTCTTCCGGGGACTGTGTACAGATAAATGCAACTTACAATAGTTTAAAGGATGATTTAAAAAAAACCTTCCAGAAGTTGCATGCAAACCTTGCTTATGTGGCTTTTCAAATAATGGGATGTGTTAATTTACATTTCTTTGATCTGCATAACACAAGCTCAGAACCAAGGACTGCTGCCAGTTTCTCGCAGGCAGGGATCTAATCCATAAGATGCAAGACGGGCAGGTGCATCAATACCAGCTGCAAAAAAGAGGCATGCCCAAAAGCAGAAGAGGGAAAGCTGTGGTGTAACATCAGGCAGAAGTGGCACTTCAAGGAATATCTAAAGATCTCTGGAAAGATCTGGTTGTGCAAGCCATTGAAAACACACAGCTGGGTACAAGGGAAATTAAATAGATACAGAATATGCAAGAAAAGGATTTTTGGATGAAATAAACAGAAAGACTTCAAGAGCTATGATGGTTAGATGTAAACAGAAGTGGACAACAAAGAAGGATAATGAGCAAAGAAAGGGCTATGTGCCAGGTGGAAGTAAATTCATGGCTGAGAACAGAATTTTCACTCCAGTGTAGGGTGGACTAGGGATGTGAAAAAGGGAATGAACAGATCCCCAAGAAACAAAACATGCAATCTGTAGAACAAAGGTCTAACAGACATGGAAGCTCCAGCAGAGGTGCTGAAATGCCAATGGGCAGAGCAGAAGAGATCCCTGGCTAGTGCAGGATTTCAGAAACTGTCAGAAAAGACAAAATTGCACCTTCTCACTAAACATTTCATTTTTCTGCCTTCACAGTTTCTCTTTGATGTGCTAGTGAAGCACTATTAAATATTGCTAATAAAAGAGGAAAGAAAAAATCATCTCAGTTCTTGTGCTGGCCTGATTCAACAGGGAAAATCACCAGTTAGCCAAAGCACAGCTCTACTCAATGTAAAACACAATCAAGTTACTGTTGGTTCTAAATATGCTTACTCTCCCATTAAATAGCACCACCATTATCAGGAGAAGGTTTTCTCTGCTCTTCTAAGCTCTGCATGTCCCTAACAGCTGTAAGAGCAGGTTCATATTAGTTAAATGCAGCTTTTCCAGTTTCAATAAGATAAGGAATACTCTGTTTGGGGGATCACCATTACTCCAAACTTAATATAATATCTGCTGGTCGATAAACAACTGCAGGACACTAATACACTGCTTCAGACCATCACATCAGTCATTTATGATGTTTTCTTCAGCTGATTTGTTCCTGGTTTTTTTTTGTCCAACAGCAGACAGTCATATTTCAAACACAATTTTGTTTTCTTTGTCTCAGAAGCTTCCATTATGTGGACTAAAAATGATGAGTTTATCTAATGAGATTAGAGTCTTTTAAGTATTTTCATGCTAGTTAATCCTTATGATGGGATGCTTAATTTGAAGAGTCTTGCTGAACAAAAGCAAAGCACTACAAGACACCAGCAACATACAGTGTAGGAAGCACAGATGCTGTAACAGAGCTACTTCTACCACTGTGACTGTGACTGACGTGTTCTTCTGTAGTACTGTTTATTTATATAGGAAGTACATATAAATATATACTTTTAAAATATGCACACATGCTCTAGATCCCATTTTAACTTTCCCATTTCTAGTAATTCTTCATGTAGCTTAGGTTAATAAGCGCAATAATTGCTGAGAACAGTACACGTGCCTTGAACCCCCCCCCATCTCATAGAGCCAGAGGAATTATCCAGCTCATTCCTGTGGCTTGAGTAGTGGAGAATATTAAATGCATGAACATGTATTTTCTTCCCCAAAAAATGTACACTCTGCTATTTACTTCTATATTTGGATGAGATGCAAGGGTTGGTGTCACAGATGCTAAGCTCTTCATAAAGTAAGCTACAATGAAATTTGCTATTTAACACTTTGTCTGGACTGATCAGAGAGACTGGCAGTAACCTAAAATTTCTATGGTGCAGCAGGACAGAGAGTCACAATGTACTGCCACGGCTAGCAACTCCCTTGTGTCAACCTAGACAATTCACTTAGCCCATCATTTTCAGAAAGTGGATGATTCAGTTTGATAAACTCATGTCCAAGTCTCACCACAAAATACCTGGGACAACTGCAAGTCTGGATGTTCAGCTGCTTTAAAACCACACTTTACATAATTTGTGTTAAACACCCGAAGATAAAAGGTTTTAAATAAATAAATGACATTTTCAGAAAACATGCTTTTGACCATCATTTGAATCCAAATACAAGAAAATAAAAATTAATTTAACATGTAAGAGAAACCAAGGACTTTTCCAAGCTCATTTGGCACAAAGGCAGGAATGGCACAGATTTTTTTAATAACAATGTAAGACCTCATATGGAGTAGAAGGTATTTCGCTTTGTGTTTGGATCAGAGCTTTTTCCCCATTTTCCAAGACAACTTTGAGGCAGAATTTTGAACAATGACTTTAAATGGGAAGTGTAAATGGGGCATGAAAGTCAGAAAGAGGAGCTGGCTGTTGGGAATTAAAAGAAGGAGGAGAGCAGGGCTGGCCGTCAGGAAGTCTGCACTTCTAATCCCAGTACATCCCCTGCCTTGCTGGCCAGCCACTTCCTCCTGCTGTATTGCTTCTTGAACATCTTTAAAGTGGTTTTGCTTAGTGTTCCCAGTTTACAGCATGTCAGTGTCTGTACAGCACTGGATCATAAAAATGCTGCACAAAGAGCTATTACTTTTGCTGTCAGCACAGCTGCTATGCTATACACACCGAAGCAGATCTTTTCCCCTAAAACAGTCATCTCTGTGTGCATGTCTGAAGTTCAGTTAAAAAGCAAAAAACCATCTCTCCTAAATTGCACAGCACATTAATTAGCTGTGCTGCAGTACATAAGTACATAACTCTGCACAGACACGGACAAGGGAAAATAAATGGGAAACTATTTGCAGCAAATGTAGTTAGTGAAACAGTCATTCTTAAAACAATTAATTCCTGGAGAACATGAGTGTCAACTGCATGATGCACCTGAAAATACATGGGTAATGGTCTTTCACTTTTAACACTGGGTCATCTGCCCAACCATTCCCAGGTCTAACTTCAACGCAATTCCCACAGAAGACAATCACAGGAGGGAAAACAGAAGTGACCCTTGAGACACATCTAAACCAGAGACTTTTTGAATTCATGTTCAGAAGGCTTTACAGGTATGCATACATATTGATCTATTCTATACACACATACACATACTTACATAAACGTAAGCTTCATCAACACTGTTTGCAATCTGGAGTTTGTCAAAACCCATCTAGTGCACCACTATTCAAACAAATAGTAATCAAGTTTCAAAGCTGCACAGATGGATGGTTGCCAACTTCCCTGTTCCTCCAGAGAGTAAAATAATGCTTCTGCTTTATACCTGCTGTAAACAAACTGTGTTCAAAGCACTGAATCCTCAAAGCAAGCCTCCTCCACTGCAGCAGCACACTGCTGTTGGGAGCCTACATACATTTTGGGGGCACAGAAGCAAGGAGGTGGGGGCAGAAACTGCAGCTGAAGCATATTAAGCATTATAAAGAAAGAGTACTCAGTTTAAATTGCAGAGCTGGCAGTGGTGATAAGACTACTGCTTTGCAAGTGAACAAGTTCTTGTGCCATTCTTTGGTGGTAGAAGTGCTTTTCTTGGCTTCCAACCATACATGAACTATAGCAGACTGGGTCAACTCCAAGCTGTGCCCATACAACGCATCAATGTGGAAAAACAAGGGCTGGATTCACTTTTCAGAAGAGGTTACTTGTATCAGCACACTAAAATGCCATCAATCTCACCTGGTTATTCTACCACTAACCTCACACAGGTACTCAACCAGCACTGAAGCTCCTCTAATCCTCTCCACCACTATTTTACCTTCTGTGTTAAAACTGGAGAAAAGAGGCAGAGGGGGAAAAAGAATAATAAAACCAGAAAAAATACAGATGCTTAAAAAGCATGACAAACAAAATTCCTCATGAGCAACACAAAAACCACAGGCATCTTTGGTTCCTGCTTGTGCTCAAGGGTTTCTGCCACTGTGTGTCTGTGCTGACTGGTGTCAATCCCATCCCCATTCCAACCCATCCCAACTTACCCCAGCTTCCCAGAGGGTGCTTCAATCCCTTACCCTTGGCAGAAGGCCATAGCCTGAACATCTATGACACAATGAAATGGGATGATCACCCATGGGATGCTCATTTTCAACTTTATTCATGCAACCTATATTAAATAGCAATTGGATATATGGTGTCACTTCGAATATGTGAAACTATGGCAGAGAAAATAAATAAATAAATAAGGTTATATTGTTTCCATGTCCACTGGGGCATGGGGAAGAGGCAATGCATGCAAAAACAATGAAGGTTTTAGATGTAATTGGAAAAAAAATTACAGCAGAAAAAAATATTTAAATCCTGGAACAGACTGCCCTTCCAAATGATGACATGCCAACAGGTACAGGCTTTGAATAATAGATTAGACAAACAGTTATCAAAAGGGGTAAATACTACTTATCTTACATTATCTATATGCCCCATGGAGGATTTTTAACCTATGGTTATTCATTCCAATGCTATAAATCGTATTATGTCAGTATCTATCATATCTTCTAAACACATCTCTGAGGCAACAGTATTTAAGCTACCAGTGTAGTAAGTGAGCAATTATTTGGCTGATGATACAGGAAATATGGCAATATACCAGAATAAATATGCAGTCATGCATATCCTAAACGATAGAGTTTGGGCATATTTTTTAAACAGAACATGGTATGAGTTTAAGGTTGTTAAAATCTGTTCAAATATTTTCCATTAAAACAACATCAATTCTCTCCATCAACAGGGCAAGGCTCTGCAGCAACAACAGAATACCCATTTTGCCATCAAGAAAAACTCTAGCATATAGAGTTTATACTCTATGCACATACACATAGATATGTTCCAAGGGAAATCTTTATCAATTACTGCCTAGATTTTTGTAAAGTCTTTTATTGATTCCATAATCTTTCTCTGCAAGTTGGGTACTGCAGATGATGGTCACACCTTGCTTTCACTGAAATCAGCTAGGGAGGCTGCACAGCAGCAGAGTCCTTTTGCTTCAGCAGAGCAAGAGCAGCCCACTTCATGTACACCATGGCACTGCTCACTCCCATCTCCAGCCCGTCTGCCACAGGTAGCTGCCCTACTGCATTACAATGAATGACACTTCCCAGTAGCCCAAAAAGGGCCTAGTTTTGGGTTCTGGGAGGAAGCAAGGTACTCTTAGCCCATAAAACATAATTTCCATAACAGATACCCACTTGCATTTGGGCAGAACTGGCAGACTGGCAGGTTCCTGTCACTGTCTAGAGATAATGTGTGTGTGTGTGTTTTAAGTGTAGTGTGAACAAACCCAACTCATTAGACTTAGCAATATATACTGACAAAACTGGTTTAGGAACAGAGGAAATTAGCCATGTGTTCAGAATGGTTGTTCTCCAGGCTTTTGGCTGTCTATCCTTCACTTGGCTTGTGGGGCTTGGTTTGGGATTTTGTGTTTGGCATTTTTTAGTTTGTTGGTTTTTTTATATTTGTTGTGTTTGTTTGTAGTTAGAAAGATAAGCTTCTTCAAAGTCAAGTGGTTTCTTTAGGTTGTACTGTTTACAGAAATAGGAAACAATTTGTCCCTCACTGCTTACATAAAGAAAATAATGTGCATGTTGTTTGTGGCCTCACCACAGGTGTTACTCAGCAAATTTTAATTATCCTGTTGGTGATTTAATGTTGTGTAAAAACATATCCTAGCATGTATACACATCTGCCCTTGCTTATTAAAATCTGTTAGTTTTGGCTAGCTCACAGACATGAAGATACTTCCCACTAACCAAAGCAGATTTTGAACTTTTGTCTGTTGTTCACTGCTCTCTCCCAAATAAAAAATGGGTATAATCACATACCAAATGTTAATCATTTCATGAAAATAGTAGCAAAAAAAATATGACTGGGTTCATGCATGTAGTTAGCCAGATATTTTCCCAGCTACTTCCTTCCCTCTATGAGCTTGCACAGCTCTCAAAAGCCTTCCTTCACAATGTGGCAGGGCAGGGAAAGGTTGCTTGGATATTTTTCCAGGCACACAAATACAGTTAGTACCCAATATGTGAACTATGTTATCCCTTAATTAAGCAAAATACAACATATTCTATACACAGTTTATAGAATACATCACAGAAGCATAAGAAATAAATTTTCCTCACTGGAACTAAAGGGAATGTTTAGAAGAGTGACCATGAAAAAAGACAAGTATTTCAAAGAAGGTGAGGTTTGGAGAGTCAGTGGTGGTCTTAAGGGATTGCTAGAGAAGAAGCATACCCCCAGAAGGAACCTGGGCAAAACAAGTGGGAGGAATACACAGTGAAAGGTGGCAAGCTGCAGAGCACAGTGAGCCCGATCTTACAAAGCAGGAGGGCACTCTAGTCCAGATGCTTTTTGAATGCTCATGATTTCAAGGGATACATTTAGCTCAGACAAGCTTTAATTTTAAAAAGTAGGTAAGAAAGGCAGAAACACAGAAATGGCACAGAAAATTGCCCTCAGTATAGGAATGAACTGAAAGACAGTGTGCTTTCAGTTTTGAAGTCCAACTGAAGATTTTATCTTCCATATTTCCTGTTTCTGACACATTTGTAGCAAGTAAGCAAGCCATGTTTCTAAGATCACTGAGAGGCAAGTAACAAGGGACAACAGTACTTAAAAGGTACTAATGACACTGAAGGACTCCATGAATTGCAGCCTGTTGTAAGGGCTGTATTTTATCGGGCATATACAATAAAAACTACCTGGGAGCCAGAGTCTCCTCAGCTGTACCCAGGCAGCCGCTCCATCCTGGGAGGTGAAATGAGGCCAGAATCTCCAACTGCTCTGGAGGCTTAGCTGCAACCATGACTGAGGGCAGCAGCTGCTGAGACCTCCACCCTTGTCCCACAGAAGGAATCCACAGACGGATGGGTAGCACTGCTAGGTGGGACATCTACTGAGTCGTCATGGTTTCTTTCACAACAACTGCATTTTTCCCTGGCTCTCAAATCCAACTCCTCACTGCAGAAGTGCTGTCTCTCATATTCCTCTGCCATAATAATGACAGGCAAACTCAATTAACACTGTGAGCAGTTTGGATGTCTGCACAACAGGTTGCCAAAAAAAAAATCCAATCCCAAGGGGAAAAAAACCCAACCAAAGATAACTAAGAACATTTGTTGCATAATGCAATTCAAAGCTTCTATCTGTAGGACCAATAAAAGACATGTTTATTATGTCTTAAATCAAGATGTGAAAGCTTGGTTTTGAACTGCTTTAATGTTAATGATTTATTATACATGCAATACTAGAGGCTAGTATCTAGTTTGGTAAGACACATCCTATACATTCAATGCAGATTTTCTCTTCAAGCTTCTTACTGAGATCAGAACATAATAAAATCACAAAATTGTGCATTCCCCTGCAAATAATTTATTCAGAGATTAGTAAGAGAGTAATGTATCTTCCTTAGTAATACCCTGGATTTCTGTCAACATCATCATCAAATATATACCACAAAATACAATACGTGTAACCACAAGCCTTTTTATATGACATATTTTAAAGGGCTTTCAACATTGATTAGATCTCTACTACTGCTGTTATTATTCTTGTGATCTAAAGTACTCTAGATAGGTACTTGAAGTAGAAACATTAATTTGGAAAGATTAAATATCAGGAAGACATTTCTCTAGATACTAGAGATAAGCACTCAAGTATGTCACCAAACAAATGCTTACCCCAAATTTCAAAAAAAAAAAAAGTGTGTGTGTGTGTGTGTGTGTGTATACACATCCATAAACATATTATTTAATAGCTACTCTTCACTTACTGTGAGAACTACTCATCTGTAATCTTGGAGCCAAGGGCCCAGTGAACCCCATAAAAGCAACTACCATTATATAAAATAAATTAAGCAACACTGAGAAGAAAGAGATAACATAAACATTCCCCATACTAATAGCCTTTCTATTAGAGAGAAAGAACAAATAATTTAGTCCAAGAGGGCACTGAGAACAGTCCGTGACTTCAGCATGCAGTCGTGAGGAGTTAAGCTAGGAAGGAGCAGCCAAAACATTCTTTTTGAAGTGTCAACACAGGCTTATAAGGAAGTGACATCAAACCTTTTTTTCAGACACGTTTCATTACAAAGAAATTTCAAAATAAGCCCAGCACACCCTCTTCATCATCTTCTCCCTCCTCATCCAGCCAAGTGAGGAATCTCCTCACATGAAGCCATCAGGTGACAGCACAGTATGTGGCACTGTGTGTGTGTATAGGAAAGTCCTAAGTGCCTTTTTAACACCTTATGTCACTGCCTGCCTTCAATGGAGGAACCAATTGGACATACACAATGAAAACAAAAGACATGATCCAAATTAACATACACAGCAGGGAGCATAAGCTTGGAAACACAGGATGGGATGAAAAACGTCCTTCACATACAAGATTAAGACTACAAAGTATTTAACAGAGGTTTTCCTGGGGAAAGCATTACCTAAACACATGCTCTACACTGCATTATAAAGCTGATGATAATGACAGTACATCTGCTACTCATGGAAATATCACCCTCTGTTCTTCCTCAAACAAACAGCCAGCCATTAAGTTTTGGGTAACAAACCAAATCAAATTAGGAGCAGCAGTTACAACAACTTACAATATAAGAATAATTTACTAAAAGCATCAATTGGCTGTTGACTCCATTTGCCATCTGGAATATTGCCATTACTATAAAAAAATACATATGTCAACAAAGCAGCAGCCTCAGTGCAGTATGCTGGTCTTGATGCTGCAGAGGACAACTATTTCCATAGGATAACACAGCTCAGTTGTCCAGCATTTGTGGGCTTCTGGTAGGCCCCTGGAGAGAAGGAAGGACAACACCCAGATACCTAGAATTTAGTATAATGTATAATTAAGGAAACTCTGCTACTGAATTTTGGCAATTTTATTCTTTACTTTTCCGCTCAGTTCCCCAAGGAGGCTATCACACATGCAGCCACTAAGAGAGAATGTTTTATCCCAAAATGAGAACAAACAAATGTTTCTAAAAGTTAGTTTTATGCAGAGTGTAAAAATACATTTGCTTGGGAATGTTAAATATTTTTAGAAAAATTTCTAATCTAATTTCATTTTACTCATTTGATGGAAGAGCAAAGAAGCAAAGTACTTTGGGATGAACCTTTTCTGCTGGGACAATTAGTAGTAGAAATTCAGATTCTAAGCACAGTGTCCCCCAGTCCTCTGAAGATGCCACTACCTCTGTTCTGGTCACTGGGTACCAAGCACAGATGGGCAGATGTCACAGCATCAGACCACCTGCAGGAATTCTTATGGCAGAATTTAAAATAGAGACACATGCAAAATTGCAAAGCTGTTTATGTATTGAGCTTGACTATCATACTTGAAGAACAGAAACTATTTTTTATTGTTGGTTCGAGAAAACTGTGATCAAGTTAAACTTTTGCAAGCTTCCAAAGAGCAGCTGTGTATCCAGGTATGGAGCTAGGCTTTCCACATGTAGTACAGGTGTGGTGCAATACCATATTACCCAGTGCTGCTTCAGTAACAAGATCAGATGGCATCTTTTTTGAAAGACTAACAGCTGACAAAAACTTGTAGAGGCTTTATGCACACCTTGTGTATTTATCATCACTCCTGTTTCACCATGTTCTCAAAATGATCGGAGATTTGAGAGGAAAGAGTTATAGACTATATTAAACGATGCAGATTAGTAAAACCACAAGAAGGTGGGGTTCTGCTTCAAATAAAAACAGCCCTTCAGAAAAATCTAGATACTGGTATTTTAAGAAATATCTTGCAAGTGCTCTCTTCTTTGACAACACCATAATTGTCAAAAACCTGAAGTAGTAATAGGCAAAACAGGTATCTGATGTGTACAAATAATAATATAAATATTTAATATAGTTATTAATGAAAGACATCTTAAAATAACCTTTCTTCTATACAAACCACTTATACAGCTATCACACCACATGAATAAGAGTAATAGGAGTTTCATTGTAGTGTAGTTTTCTTAGGGATATAAAAACATATTTATAACTCCTCATACACACAATGCAAGCATATTACTAAGAAAAGAGATAAGCTACACTACCTATCTCCTTTTTTCAAAATGTGTGAAATGAACGTTTTCATGCATACGATGCTAAGTTAAGACAAAAACTTCTAAATATATTTGACAAATAACTGTCAGTGATATGACTTCTCTCAGAAAGAGAGGCTTTGTGTTTTTGATGACCTCAGTGATACAACATCAAATACCACTGAAGAAACTATAACATTTTAGTTTTACAGCATTTAAATAAAATTATAGCTATGAACCTAGCTATGATGTGTGTAATCTGCACAATCATATATAAAGTAGCCCATTCTTGCACGTTTTTCACAGATACACAAGTTACAAGCCATGTACTCATTGACTTTTTTCTTTTTCTCAGCACAGATGGCATTTCAAGAGGAATTTTTTTGTGCCACAGCTAACACAAACCACAAAGAAATTACTCTTATTGAATATTGCCTGCTGTTGAGAAGTGTTTTGAAATTACACTCCATTTTTTAAGGGAACTGAAGAGCTGAGAACAAGCCGTGCATTCACATCAATGGCCAACACAGAGAGCAGCAGTGCTGACTGAATGCAGCTCTTCACCAACCCATGCCTAATGGTCGCTGCAGATTAGGGACATGTTTTTCCTCTGTGCCACTTTTGAGGAATTCATTGAAATTTGCTTTGTAATGAGATCACTGTCTGTCGGCAACTTCCACCACACAGACAAAATTATGTAGCCTTTTGTACTGGCTACCAGTGGAAGAAGATTTTTAGTAGGTGTATTTCAACAGATAAAGACAGTTCTTCAAAGAAGTCCTTTGAATACAGGATTTCCTAGAGAAATAGGAAACTTATTTATGCATGTATATATATACACATGCACAAGCAAAGCCTCCATCTGAAGATAATAATACGGACTCCAATGTCAGGCTGTAGAACAACTTAGCTTTACCACAATTAATTGAACCATGAATTTTTCACAAAATGTATTTTTCACTGGATAGCAAGTCCACAGTTAAAAAATGGAAACTAACACTGTACAAAAATCCAGATGGCCAAAGTCACCAGCGGGTGTTAAGTTCCCTCTTCTAATATTAATACTATGGAAACCTGGGAACAATGAACTCAGAAATGATGACCAGGTTCTACAAAAGGTCCCACCAAAGAGAGAGTCACTTTTTCATGAGAAGTAAGCCACAGCTCTATCCTTGTTAGGTCTGTACCTGTTAAATCACAATCTGCTCTCACAGAATAAATTATGGTAAACCAGGCTCAAAAGCCACGATCACACATAGTTGAAATTATGCCTCATTGTGTGAGAATCATTATCAAATATGAAACATAACAAGTAAAGAAGAGCAAGAGCATGTTTCTTTATTCAGGAGATTAATACTCCTTCTGCTTTAAACATTACTGGGAAAAATACCTCAAGAGAAATGTCAACTAATCCAAAATTTGTGCTTTAAAAAGAAAATTATGCTGGCAGAATCCTGCTGGATAGGCCATCCAGCATATCCAAGCCAAGTGATGAAAATAAATTGTACTGGTGAGATAACTGGTTCCTCTAGAAGCTGCAACTGATTGAACATGATGGTCATGGGGACACCAGTAACACAGTCAAGTATGAAATATCTTGCAAGTGTCAAATCTGCACACAGCACAGCACAAAGGAGAGAAATGGGGGAACTGACAAAATGTCCACTGAAAAATAAAGATACATTATGCACAATTTCAGAACACATTTTTCTACAGCTGGGAATGCTATACTTCTTTCAATAAACAATCCTATCCAGCATATTGCTGTGGTGCTCTGGCAGTGGGGACTTGTGAACGCTAATGCCTGAGTCCATACCACCAGCTAGGAAATACAAGCTTATTTATAGCAAGATTAACCCTCCCAGTGGTCAACCTAAAATAGGGCAGGCCTGCTTTGCTCCCCAGCATGTTTGAGACTTGATGCATCTCACCTCTTGAAAGGTGAGTTTCCAGCAGTTTGCAAGCTGTCAGGAATGCTGACATCATGGAAGCTGGTTCAGCTGTCATGGCAACAAACACTATGCACACCTAGGCAGCTAACCTGAAGATGGCCTTCCAGATGTGCAAGGTGACTTCTGGAGTTGTGGTTTGGCTCTGCAGAAACTATGTGCAAAGTTTTAATAGCAATTTAATCTACCATTTTCAAAGAAGTTTCTGCTACACTGCTTTTGCATACTGCAGGCAAATGAAAGGTATCCAGAGCTCCAAAGATAATTACAGTCCTTTTAGAATGCACAGGAAATGTAGCACTAGAAAATAGCATCAAGAATACATAGGGTTTTTACTTCAAAATAAGCCCACAGACCCATTCTCTGATTGCTCTTTGGTTAAGACTTTTTTTCTCTGCCATCAGTTTGATCCTAGAAGGTACTACACACCATTTTGTACCAGACCAGACATGAGTTTACTACCTCAATATCAAATATAGTCAAGCTTTACTGACTTTTTTGGTAAAAATCAATCAAGCTGCACACATTTAACTAAACAAGTGTAGTAAACAAAGCAACAATTTACTACTTCAATAACTCACTGGTATATGTTTGGAGAAGCTACTTTTAAATGCATGGTATTACCAACTATCAGATTTTTTACAGAAACTCTGAAATAGAGGAATGACACTGGGACTAGTTTCTGTTCTATAAAAACAACTGTTATCAAAGTTTCTAGGTAACATGAGTACAGAAAATGAAACTTAAGAAAGAGGATTGTGAAAAAATAGGAGAAAATGTCACACCTCCATGAAAAGCTATTGGTCTATCAGGGAAATTTAGAGGGCTCAGAAGCTCACAGAGCTACAGCCAGTGACTCTGAAGCAAGCCTAATTTCTTGGCCTTTTGTTTTAACTCAATTAAGCTGAAAATCCTCAGCAGCCAGCAAATAGTGGATGCCCTCTGAAACTGCCCCATCAATCCCCTCAGCAAAAATTGAGAGGTACAGGAAAGAAGCTTCCCCAAGAAAACTGGGGACTAGTCTAAAACAGATGGAGAAAAATAATGGAAGACAATCTCTGAATAAACACCACCTCTGGGTAAACAGAAAAGCACAACTTGATCAGCAGGTTTTTTCCTCTACAAGCAGATTGGGAAGTCCTTCCAGTGAGGTTATCATAGTTAAGCAGATACTGCTTTTGATCTTGAAGTCAAGCTCCTGGAGAGTTTTGGCTATGAAAATATGCAAATGTTTCCATTGGAATGCATGGTGCATAATCAATCATGCCCAGCAGGCCTTACAGATCAACAACACACTCTAATCAGAAGGCTGCCCAGAGCTATGTTCCTGGAGAGACCAGGCAAGAAAATAATTTAGGGATGAAAATACATCACCATCTGTACTATTTCTTTATAATGATGGTCAGGAAACATGACTGAAATTCATTTTGCCCCAGCTTTCTGTAGCTATTCTACAAAGACCTAAAGAGACAATGTTGGAGAGAATTCTTAGAGGTATTTAATTTACTTTATTTCATTTATTTAATATGTTTTTCCATTAAATTAGAAACTAATTAATAGATAAAATATAGGTACAGGAATAAAAATTAATTTCACAGTAATAGAGCAGCTTTTTTAATATAAAAGCTTCTAAAGACAGTAAAATGCAATATATCATTGTCATGGCAAATGTCACTGCTTAACAGCAGTGAAAATGAAGAGCACAGCAGCGAGGGTTTATTGCACAATAACTATTTTAACTCTAAGGAAGTGTTTAAGCAACAGATGTTTAGCTGTGGCTTGTCCTTTAGCAGCACAAACTATGTAGGCAGTTAGAAAATTTATCTTGTTCTTTTCTTCAGAGAAAACAGAGTACAGGAGGGCTGGGGAAAATGAGGATGATGTATCAAGAAGACAATACAAATTTCACAATATTTTGAGGTCATCCAGTAGAAGACTAATAAAAGAAAACCTGTTGATTTATTCAAATGCATCTACCCATCAGAGGGGTAGAAGTGATGCATGCCTACTGCCTTTGGGAACACCTGAAAGGACCCCCTCTGACACTACTGCATTTCAGTTCTGAAGGGCTTCTAGCTACCACTGGTCAAAACACTTCAGTCTCAAGAGGCCTTTAACACCACCACCATTTTTCCAACATTTATTCTCACATTTTACTCAAAAAAAGGAAACTTCATCCCTTGCTCTGCACCACCCACCCTTCTATCCTCCTTCTTCCAGGAGGAAGAAGCCATTCCCTGCACTGGGTCCCACCTCACATCCTCACACCCACTGTATCAGCAGTCCAGGCTCTTTCATGTTTTTCTTTTTGACGTGATTTGGAACTATGTGTCCATGATGGTAAGTTACTGAAGAAAACATAAATGAGCAAGAAGGTCCTGTTAACTTCCACACCTCTGCCTGCTGGGAACATCCTCTCTGATTACACCTGACCTCTACAGAGGTAGCTGTCTGAAATACTGGCAAACCTGGGCCTGCTTCTGCCCACCAGACAAGGTGATTAGTCCCACAATGATACCGCTCTCTTTTTACAAAATGGCCTTTCACTGCTCAGATCCATGGATCTGGCTGTGTTTGATTGCTGCTGCTTGAACTGGAGATCAACCAAAAGCGTATTTTTCTCTCTTCTACAGATAACATCTCAATTCTCAGAGATAACTGCAGTTCAAAGCCAGACCACTTTTTCCAAGACTGCAGTTCTTTATGCATCAAAACTGACAATAAATTCAATATTTAAAGGAAAAATAAAAAATTCAAGTTTCCTCATTATATCAAATAATTCATTTGCTCAAGCTGAACAGTTCCATTTATGCTTATCTGCATTTCAGAAGAAGGAACATGATTTAGATCAGATAAATTTTGTTTAAAATGACCAACTGAAGAAATCTGAAAAGGGAAGAATTAATGCTGTTAACTGTCATTTCATTTCTTGCACTCCAAAAATAAAAATCATTATGAAAAAGTCATGATCTCCTCCTGTCTTAATCCAAAATACACTTCCAGTACAGGACATAACACAGAGATAAACATCTGTAGTATCTCCACAAGATGAAATAAAAATGCAAACAACCAACTTAAAAATTCTGCATCCAATGAAATATTTATTTTACTATAATTTCCATGGACCTGACTACCTGGCACACAAAGATATTTTAACATTTCTAAAATGTCAGAGTCCATAAGCAATAATGAAAGCTCTGAAGCTGAATGCCTCCAAGAAACATTATGCTGGTGTTTTGCTGAGCTGTTAGTTATTTTAGATACAGTGTGTCACAAAGATTTCCATTCTTATTCATTGAGATCCTTAAAACAGCTAAGAAAAGATGGCCTTTGTTTCATTTTGTGGGAAAAGTGAAATAAATTTATCCACCTCTTTAGCAGCTCTTTTGCAAACACTTTTTCAGAGCTCTTTTGGACATACTCATATGCCCCTGCTAATAATGAATCCAAAGCTTTGATAAACTTCTGTCTCAATATCACTTAAATATTGTCATGGGTTTAGTTGGATACTGCAAAATGTTACGTTATCTTTCACTTTGGCATCTGAAGTGAAATGGGTTCCACTCAGTTCCACTAAGGTTTTAAAACAAAATAAGGTTTTAAACAAACTAAAGTTTTAAAACAAAATAGGGTTTTAAAACAAGTTTCACTTTCACTTATTACTACATACACCCTCTTTACAAAATAAAAAATTTGGGGTTTGTTTTGTAAAAAGGATATATGTAGCAATAAGAAATTAAGGCCCTATTAAAATCCTTATTTGTCCCACATAATTGTAAACATTATCTAATTAATTCAAGATGATCTTACAGAACTGGGTATAACAAATCTGCAAAGGCAGGTGGATTGTATCATCAGAAGAGAGAACAGTCTACTCAATGAGTCCTGCAGCAGGCAAAGGAACAAGGAATTCACCTCTGGGGAACACACAACTCTCTCAGCACAGTCCTAGACAGAAGACTGGAAGGGACCTAGAAAGAGGCAAGAAATGGATGGAGGCTTCTTGGAGAACGTGACTTAGAGATCAAACTGTGCTGCCAAGGAAGAGGGACTGGGTGCTCCCCTTCATTACAACAGCAAATATTTAGGAAGATCTCCAAACAAAGGTTTAAGTGTTTTTCCCATCAGTTGTGGACAAATGGCCCAATAACACCTCAGCTTCAAAGCAAAACTTGAGCTTGACTGGAAATATGTAGCAAGAATGACCAAAATGTTTATTATGCAATTCAGCATAAATTCCAGGTTTCTTTCCTACTTCATTAATTTTGCTAATGCTGGAGCTCAACCTGCATGTCTGAAAAGACACAACATAACACAGTAATTTTTATGCCCCCAACAAAATACATGCAGATGGAAAAAACAACTTTAGAAGACACCTTTGTAAGTGAACTTACTTCCTATCATCTTAAGTATCCTGTGCTCACAACTGGTGTCACAATTAGCCTTAAGAAGGCATTAAAGATGTTTATTCATCCTCTTTTCCAGCTCATTGGGGAAAATATATCCATCCCTCCAAGGAAGGATGATCTTGTAGCTACAGAAAATGAGGGCTTGACTACTACTTCAAGTAGATTATCTACATGAAGTCACACAAAAATGCACTTAAACCCTGTACCTTAGCAGCCTGAGTTGTTAAATAGAAATGCTAACATATGGTTTGAGCAGAAGGTTAGCCTAGGTTACTTCCTGAGGTCCCTCCTGACCTACATGTTCTTGTGATCCTATTTGCTTTGAGACACACAGGATGAATGAGAAGGGCACTCAGACATCACAAAGTTGATTACTATTGAAAATCTCAAATAAGTACCCTAACATTTTCAAGGTTGTAATACATAGCTTTTTACTACATATATATGGGGGGAAAATCCTGTAAAAATGCTCATGGACTCAGTGCATGGACATCTTTGACAGCCAGAGAAAAACATCAAGTGATCCTGTTCTGGATGATGTGATAGAACCTGCTGGTTATGTTGGTTTTCAGAAAGCAAACAAACTGAAAAACTAAACATTTGTTTTGACTACAAATTTTTAAAGTAGCATCATAAACTTGAAAGGCCTTTTACTGAATTACGTGCAAGTAAATTTACCAGGCAGATTAAGCAGAAATCTTTACAGACACAGTGATGCTAACATGAACAAGAAAAAGAAAAAGCACTTGTCATCTTGCAACACAGAATACCCAATGAGTAGAAAGTGTCTCCAAGTATGACAAGTAAAAAATTTGAAAAATTAATTGCTAGCAGGTAAGATGATTCTGTGTCTAATTTAGAAGATTACTTCTCAGGGTGAAGCTGAGTCAACAATCTCTTCCTCTTAAGACACATCCTCTCCTCCAAGTACCTCAGCTACAGCACACTCTAAAAGCAAAAACAATGCAAAAGCAATAGCAAGTCCTACTCTACAGATGCTCTCATTTTCTGCTACAGGTGTTTTTAATTTCCCAGCAGTTCTCTCAAATAGGAAAGTTGTGATTGACTTCAGACTGCCTGGGCACAAACACTACTCTTAGTTCTGTTTACAAATTTGGATCTAATGTCCCATTAAAAAAATGACAGAGAAGAAAAAGGAATAAAGCTTAAAACAAAACACAAAAAAAAAATCAAACTCACCTTGCTGGAGGCACATCAATATTTGAAGAAACAACCTTGCGCTTCTGCTCCAGAAGACAAACAGAACGTGTGTTTTCCTTTTCACACTCATGAGCTCTGTTAAGTTTTTTGGTCTCTGCTGTTTTTAAATCTTCCTCCTTTGTGGTAAACAGGAGAAACTGTTGTTCTGGCAGTTTTCGACTGATGTCATTTTTAACATCCTCCTGTTGAAATGCATGGAAGGTCATTTCACGCTTGATGTTGGCTGCCTGAAAAATTGAAAGCAATTATTAAATTTTCCTTTAATTTGCCTAAAATGGGAAACAACCCACTACCCACAGGCATTTGCTTCTAAATAATTATTTGAATTAGTGAATACCATTTCTTTGTCCTTCATAAATTCTGAAACGGCCATTAATTTCTCAAGATGTTGAAGACTAGCCAGGAAAATAAACAATTTTTGTCCATTTGATAAAGCTATCAATCTCTTTATGTTAAATCAAAAAGGTATTTGTACTAGAATGTCAGAAACCAGATTATAAACAACATGTCTTTAATGCACACACATCTGTGCTGCATAGCTATGCAAAAGAAATCCTAGCTGCCTTTCTCCTAAAATTGCAGGGAAAAAAGTCAGAATTTTTCCAGATTAAACATAACAAAAAAATTAAAGTGCTTCCTACAGCCACATACTGGATACTTTAAAAGCTGTATTTGTAAATAAGGGGTTTTCCAGGAGCAGTAAAATAATTTGCTATGATCCAACTCATCTGCCAGAAGGCAAAGGGGAGCAAGTGATAGCAGCAGGATCTCTGTGAGGAGCCATCACAGAGCAGGGACACACACCCAGGATCAACTCCAGGTTGTCTCTTTGCCAGCGCTTCCCAGATCTGGTCTGCCACTTCCCACAGGCAAAGACTTCCCATGCAAATACACCACCACTCTGGAATACAATGTGCTGATGTTTATAAAGCAAATTATTGCAGGGGTGCAGGGAAGACCCTGAAAACTCATCAGGACCAAGCCACTCCACCTTCCCAGCAAGCAAAACAAAGCACAGGACCTAGATTTTTTTTGTGAAATCCATTCCCTGGCCAGTTACACTTCCCTGGCCAGCTACAGTTTCACAGGGGCAGACCCATCTATGAGGTGACCCCTCCAACCAGCCCAAACAACCAAACAAAATACAGCCAACAAAGTGGCAGCTTCTCCTGCCTTGAGCAGAGGTACTTCCACACCTCATTGCTCGGAGAAATACAGGTGCCTTCTAGAGCTGGCAAACTGGATTTTAAAATATTTGTAAATTATTGCTGCTCTTCACATTGGAGATATCCAAGCTGTACTGTCCTCAGACAGAAACAGCATCAATAAACAGAAATTCCTATGTCAACTCTTCCAACTTATTCCTCCTTTTCATCATCCAAAAAATTAATTAATGTATTTGTGTATATATTTATGTAGTAAAATATATTCCTCTCTCCACAGATCTGTTTGTAGATTTCAAACTTTGGCAGTTACAAAAATGGTGCAAGCAATTTTAAGTTCACAGGAAAGATACTTGCCCCAGTAATTAATACTACAGCTGTATTCTGTAAAGTGTATCACATCATTAATGCATAACTATTTAGGACTGTTGATTTAATTGTTTCTAGTGCTTCCACTGAGGGGCTTTTAGCAGTTGCTTCAAGATGAAAACAAGAGTTATTATTCTATGAACGTAAACAGTAGAAGAATTGGACACTTTACACTTCTTCACACACAAACAGATGACACATTACCAAGAAAATCTGCCTGGAAGACAAAACAGTCAGCATGTGATCACACAGAATTAGAAGAAGACATATAAACAACACAAATTGAATTCTGATTTAATGATTTTTTTTAAAAACTACTTAGATTCAAAATTAGCCTTTTTTTGAGTGCCTGAGAATCACTGAAATGCTGAGTTGCCTTCAATTTTCATTAAAACTGACTTATAAGTAATGCACTGAAATAACAAAAAAAGCCCGAAAATACCAAAGTTCCAATATCCAGCCCCTACAAATTACGTAACATCAAACAAGGGTTTACATAAGGCTTGATTTCCATCCCCTCCACTGCTGCATGGTCTTCCCTTGCATGACCACACCTCCCTTCCTCATTCCCATGGATTCCCACCTCATCCACTACAGAGGAGGCTCCTGTGCAGGGCAGGAGCAGCTCCCTGTGCATGGCAGGGGCTGATGTGCACAAGCACTGGGCAGCACCCGCAGCTCCCTCCTTACCCTCTACAAACCTCAGTGTGGAAAACACACAGAGCACGGAGAGGAGAGGGACAGCCTCCCTCATTTCCTACTCTCCAATGCCAGACTGAACTCAAGTTTTCATCAGGATGGTTTTAATTAATCTTTTAATGGACTAAGTGCATAACTGTACCAAAGGAAAAAAGGTATTTTTGTCTTCTATTTATGAAATTTTAGGATTTTACTCAGTTTCAGAAAATATATTGTGCCATACATTGCTGAGTTTTCTTTACAGACCTAAGCAGTGACAACAGAAGGTTGCAGGCTCAGACTACAGCTGTAACATATAGCCAAAATCAAAAACAGCAGAATACTTTTACTGTGATATGAGATAATCTATTCTTATATATAGAATTTATCCACATCCAGTTCAAACACATTCCATATGTCAATATGCTACAATTAATAGTCAGTCCCATGCATCTATATGGAAGTGAGGAAAGACAAAAATCACAGAGCAAATGCTCAGGTTGCAGAAGCAGCTCAGGTTCTTCAGCCAATGGTCAGAAAAAGCAGAAGACCAAATCCAGTGCTTAGACTAATTCTCTTCCTCATGTTCAGTTTTCAACAGATGCTTGGAAATACTAACTTCTTTCCAAACTTTCCCTTGAGAGTGACTGCATGTAAAGAATCTTTTCTGCTTTAGATGCAGGTGACCATGAGTGAAAGCCAGGAGTTTTCCTTGATGGGCTTTCTCCAGTAGCTTTCTCCTACTCCACATGCAGTTTTTCTATTTTAATTCATCCATGTCTATGGAAGCCATTTCCCCTTGAAATGGAAGTCTGTGGTGTCTTTTGCTGGAAATCCAACCACCTACACAAGCAGCCATTGATGTGAGGAGTGCTGAGGGCCATGGTCATTCGAATGATCAGGTTCCTCACTTCCCTCAGATTTCAAGCTTGGCTTCACCAGCACTCACAGTTCAGAGATAACACAGACAATTTCCAATATCTTTCCAGATAGTTAACTGTTCTGTCATGTTTTATCAGTTACTATATTTTTTTTCATAGATCCTTAACATTCTTTTACCCACTTGAGTCTTGTGGTGGTCCTTCAAGTCCAGAATGTTTCAGCAAAAAATCTGTGGAAGATTTAGTCAAACCTGTCTAGACCTGTCTCACAGACAGGCAGAACATAAGATTTTCCCACTATTTTATTTCAGCTTACTTCCAATACTTCAAAATTCTCCATCCATTCCTGTTCTCAAATTCCATTATTACATTATTCCCAAATGGTTCAGCTTTTGTTGTCCTCCAAATTTGCCATCTTATTGCCTCCAGTATCAACTACTGGCAAAATTTCTGTCCTTTTCATGTACTTGATGAATTATCACTCATACAAGCCACTTGATAATAGGCTGTTTTTCTATGCAATTCACTGTGTATTTTCACCCTTAAGCCATTAGCAACCTTCAGCTTACTTTCAACTGAGTTCTTTGCAACCTGGCCTCAGGCAACCAACATCACTTGGAAGTTCAGTCACAGAAACAGGAGCTATAAACCACCTGTAAATTAAAAAACCCCTAGTTTTGTTTCTCTCTGCAGTTACCTCTACCTGCCTTTGTCAATTTCCCCTCTCATCACTATCGGGCAAGGGCAACTTTTGATACTGTGTTCCTTGGAAACAACCATATTGCCCAAGTCTTCCCCAGTGGAGCTCAAGCATGGGGCAGTGCCAGAGCTGACGTCTGATGTGGCCTGATGTTACTCCTTCAGTAATCATCCTGCAAAAACTGAAAACCATTTCTTGCTTTGGTTTCTAAATAAAAACTTCATTAAGAAAGCCTTTCAATTTCTGTTTCAAAGCTGCCAAGACAATAGTATATATTTAGATTGAGGGTTTTACTTTTAAGTTAAGGGTTTTACTTTAAAGCCTGATTCATTATTGTGAAACTGCAAAGTTTAATAATCCATGTGACAGCTAAATCATTAGCGCAGTTACTATTTTCAGCAGTATATTAATAATTTTTCATTGCAAAACCTATCTTAACCTGCCTATAGAAAGTTTTACGTGGTGGCATTTTGTCATAACCCAATTGCTGGTCCTGAACTCCACATCAAGACCACGTGTTGCAATGTAAGTCCTGTCCAAAATGAGCATGCTTGACACTGACACAAACTGAGGAATTTAGAGAAGCATTTCACTGTTCCTTACAAATGATGTGCAGGCTGCAATTTTTCAGTAGTTTAGGCCTTAACTTATGTGCAGTCAATTTTTGCCCTACCCAAGAGCACATCCTGATAGGATGCTGACATTGCAGTCAAACCTCAGTCTCCTCCAATTTCAGTTAAATTTCAGCTTGCATTTTACCTTGAACAGCAAAAAAAATATTGATCAAAAAGAAAACTCAGGCACTGAATTGCCTATTCAAAGGATAAGCAAACACTAGAATAAGCAGACCTATCACATTTATATGGAAACACAGACACTCAGATTTGACAGATTATGTATGTCACCCCTTGAGTACAACCTGACTGGACTTTATCATCTTCCCTTGCTTATGGTACACTGCTGCTTAAAAACTGGAGTTATTATTTTCAAATAGCTCACTAGCATTTAACAGGCATTAAGATGTTTGTGTTTCCTATACAATGGAAGGCATTGAACTCTCAAGAATATTAGCATTGTAACCCAACTGTATGGAAATGTATCTTCAAATGTGAAAACTGACTCCTAACCATGTTCTTTCAAATTTCCTTTTTTTTTTAATGTAGAACCTGTGGATTCAGGTGGGCACAGCAGGAATAGAAATGTAATTTTTAACAGCCTTTGTAACAGACTACACAGACAGATGGAAATACAGCAAACTATTGAAAGAATTGGCACACCACATACCATGCCTACTTTTCTGACAGTTTTATAAACATCTCAAGGGTTCATTTCCACATGGCAGCTGTCCAGCTCAACAGAGCACTGCTTCCCACCCCTGTGACTCGATGAAGCACCTGCCATGAAGCCACGCCGATTTACACCAGATGAAGAAGATCCTATCACAAGCGTGACTGCATCTGCCTGACAAGAAACAGGCCTGCAACCACAGCCTCGGCAGAGCTTGCAGCTCACTGTCAAGCAGCACAGCAGCGAGAGCCCAGCAGGCCCCCTTAACCTGCTGGGGGGACACTGGCTAACTTCTATTTCTCCTCATAATGTCTGTTGGGATCTGGAAGGACTAAGACATATGAGAAAGTTGAGCATGTCCCTTCCACACACACTTTGAATCTCAGAGGACTGAGTAAAGTAAATAATCTTCCAACTGTGGCCTATTTTGTGCCATTATGTTTTCTTCATACAGATAACAAAGCTAGTTTTACAGTAAAAGCAAAGAAGTACCTCTGCAAACCAATAAAACTATTTTACAAGGCAAGTATCTGTAGAAAAGCTGACTGCATCCAAAGCTCCTTATAAACAAACACACTAGTGGAAATACAGTTTGGGAATCTAGCTCAGAGTAATCCCACAGTTTCTTAATAATCCCGAAGCCGTTGTCAAGTATCTATTTTTGTACAAAGCTCTTTTTCTCCCTCAACCCATAAAGCTGTATTTCCTTTACCTCACCTACACGCCACTCTAACTGGACTCAAATCCAGTGTCACTTCATTCCAAAAAAACCAAGATCCCTCAGAAGCCACACTAGGCTGTTTTCCAGAGTGGGGGAGGCAGGGCTGAGGGGTGGTGGTATGTGTGTGGGGGTGTAACATGCTAATTAAAAAACACATATCAAACCCCCCCACCAGCAATCACCCAGCTCACTGCTCCAATTCTGCCTATTTGCAATGTCAATGGACAGATAATTTCAACAGTGAGTCCTACGCCTATGCACAATATTAACACTACATAGCTGATAAAGAAGACACAGTTTTGGATGTGGATTTTTGATTTCCATCGGATTTACGATGTAATCAGTTGATCTAATTCCATCAAAAAACTCTTTAGATTAAACACCAATTAAAAAAACCCACCAGATTAGACAGATTAGCTATGAGATGCTTTAGCACCAGCCAACCTGCTGTATAACTCTGCTGCTTTTCATAAACAGTTTTTTGATTCTGGCTTTGTGACCACCTCTTTCCATTTTCTGAAATTGATGTAATCATCCTAAGTGTTTGGGACGGCCAATAAAACTCCCAACTGGTAAGAAAACAAAAGTTCCAGGATTTTTTTTTATTAAACAAGGCTTTAGCAATATTTTTGATCCATTACAGAACAAACAGGCAACTCAATGGGGAAGTGAAAGAAGGAATCAATATATTTCAGCCTAGCATGTTAATGGGAAACAAGAATGAAATGTGCATATGTAACATGACATACATTTAAAATGTTCAGCCAAAACAAGAGCTCAATAACTGCAAGGCCCTTTTCAGGCCAGCCTGAACAGTCAGGCAATGCTCTTGGGACAGGGATAAGCCAGTTTTCTCAACAAGAAAGAAATCAGGAAAAAAGTTCACAAAAAAACACAACAAGCAAAAATGAGAAATACCAAACCTTCTACCAAAATTAAATGCAAGTAAAAAATATTTAAATTAAATCCCTGGAAGGACAAAGATTTTGGTTCACTCATATTGCTTCATACAGTATTTCCAGTTCAGGTTCCTGTAACAGAGGGTTTTTTTATGTAAAAAGGCTCTAATTTTTGACATTAAAAAACAGTGTCCTTACTGGAAGCAAAGAATGCATCAAATTTCCATTTTGCCAGAAATCTCTATTCATACTGGAACACAAAGAGATAAGACAGATTCTCATAATGATGCTTGGAAATAATCTGCCCTGAATTTCAATGTATTATTACATTTTCGAGTATACTTTGCATTTAATTACTCGCTTCACCAGCAGTTGCTCATTACACATAAATCATGTCTATCTAATCACTCTAACCAATTATAAATCGTTGGTCTCTAAAAATATAGAACACAATGCATTTTAAGGTCACTTAAGTGTTCTTTACAATATACAGTACACATTAATGTACAGTAATGTACTATTCATCTTCAACCAGGCTAGGACAAAGTCCCTATCTTCATTTGACTGAACATAGAAAACCACACATAGAATATATTTTCTACGTATTGAAACACAATTCTAAGCATGTTAAGTTGCCTGGATTCACAATACAGTGTTATGCAGCAAGAATTGGAGTCAGCAAGAAGTTTCTACCCTCCCATCACCCTCACATGTATGTCAGCACTTACCTGGCTAAACCTAGCTCATCAACAAAACCCACATATCCCAGCACCAGTTTAAGTGTTTCTGAGTTATAGAGAATCTACCCAGAGGAATGACAGAAACTTTCACTCTCATTTGAAATCCAGCACCCAGCCAGGTACCTGTTGTACCCCAAACAAAACCACCACCATCTGAAATACTGTCAGTATTTCTGACATCTGAAACACTACCCTCACTGGCACAGGAAGCATAAATGTTATTAAAGCTGGACAGAAAGGTCTTACTAAGATTACAATTGGAGACACCAATGAACACTGGGAATTCATGGTCCTTCCCATACACCATTTTCAGGTCTGAACAAAAATAATTCAGATATTTGTGCCTTTTTCTCTCCACCACATCAACAAATGAATGAAGACGTGGAAGAACAGTAGCTTTCTTTCCCATCCCATATGCAGGCATAGTAAGTTCCTCACAGAAAAGTACATGATGTAACTTTTAACATTATCAGACACCAATCAGTAACAGTTACCAAATTTTAATACTAATTACTGAAAGTGTGCATGTTCAAAATTTGCTTGCAGCGTTTAAATCTCAAAGAAATAACTGTATTCTGTGTCCTGGCTATGCTGTGCTCACAGGGTGTGACCTGCAGTCACCACCCTGCAAACCCAGCTACCTGGGTTCCAACTGGACACTGGCCCCCAGGATTGGCATCACTGGCAGGATCTCAGCAGAGCTATTTCAGCCCTGTTTTCCTTTTCTTAAATAAAACAAGTGCCTGAGAAATACGCTGCCTCTAAACATCTAAAAACATAGACAGTACCTTGGAAAGCCTTAAACAGGAGTAAAGTGGAGGGTCACAGTTGCAAAAAACAGGTTTTTTATTTAGGAATTCTGTTGCTACAATATTCACCAAGCATGCTCACCACTGAGTGCTTGGTATTCCACCACACTTTTAACAGGACTTACAGCCCAGGAATGGGCAGCCATAATTGCCTTCCCAATTATTGGTTGCACAGAAAGTGAATTTAAAATTAACTAAACCAATTATCACATATTTTTTCTCACAAGGACCTACGTGCCTGACCCTGCAAGTGGGAAGGAAGGGTTCCTGCCAGGCAGCAGGTTTCCCTCACCTCTCCTGCAGTGAAAGCAGTGTAAGCAATGCCCAATGTCACCAGAGCAAGCTGTGGCCACACAGAACAGATGAGGGCCTGGAAATGTGTGCCCTGGGCTGGTCAAAAAGAACAGGAGAAAACCCTGGAATAGGAGACAAAACCAAGCACACTAATGTGGGGTAGCAGGGAAGCTCAAATAAATCTTTTCTGTTCTTATTTCTGTTGGATTACTAGATGTACTTACAAGCTCCAAGTAGTGAGCAACATCAAACCAGGTGTTCCCACTGCACTGACTGAAGTTCTGAAACCTCACATCAGGGTATTTTCTATATTATGCCTATGAATACGTATTTTCTACAAAATGGTGATTTTACTTGTAAGAGGTGCAAAAAGGGTCCTAGAATCCAGTGGTAAAGTACCTACTGTCTTTGCTGCCCCAAATTTTGATTCTGTCTAGATTAAAAAGTTGTACACAACAGCTTATGTAGCTTAATACAGCCTTGTGTATGGACTATCTTACTGATATATCAATATGACCTTTACTAGCTGAATTTCATGTGCAAATAAAGTATTTTTTAACTATTTCAAGACCATTGCTGAAGATGTACTAGACACTTCACTTGCTTCTCTCTTCATCTGCTGGTGGTCTGGGATCAATAAGGATGGCAGCAGCTTAAAGAAGTACTACCACTTCTATAATCTCATTCATTATCAAGCAAGTAAGAGCTCATAAAAATAAAACTATAGAGGCAGTGGGGAACTCCCCACACTTAGCAGAAGGTTTTGGAAATGCTGCTTCACTGCTCCTCAGCAAAAATACCTAGATTGGTACATTTGCATTTGAAAGCCATCCTCCTCTTGACTGGACAGAGATACACAGTAGGATATTTTTAGTGAAAACAAAACCAGGTTGACTTTATTTTCAAGATCTCTTGCAATTAAGATACAGAGATGTGAGATTTCTGAGGTCAAAAGTTATTGTCTGACTTTGAAAGCAGCCAGCTGAGATGAGATACTGCAGATCTTAGATCACTTAAAAGGGTAAAGAAATGCAATCCATTTGCCTTTACATCCTGGAACTTTGCTCTTTTTGATTTGTTTGTTTAAATTAGGGCATTTCAGTGAAATTAAACGAAGGGCGTCCACAGACATATGCAACTGTTTTAACTTCTGAATGAAACAGGTGCTATGAATAAAAGAGCCAATGCTGATCCCTGATGCTGAAAGCCTGGAGAAGATATTACAAGACAAAAATTAAGCACAAGCCCTTATCTCCTCTAACAGATCTTCAGCCTGGAAGTAGAAAGCATGATCCCTCAGTGGAGTAGAACAAGCAAGAAGCACTGTCTCCAGTAGAAGATTCTTCCAAGTCTGGGTTCAGCTCGAGACAAAATCATGTAGCAGTTTTTCTGTTCAGATTAGGAGAGGTGCCAAAAAAAAAGTTTATTTTTGTGTCCGACTACACAATAAACAGTATCACAGAGTTACAACTTGTTACCCCTGGAAGCAACAGAATAACATCAGTAAAAACATGCAGAGGCGAAAGGCCACCTTCTCCAGCTGCTCCAGAAAACAGTCCTCTATCAAACCACTACAGGGATGCAGCAATATCTCATGAGAGAAAAGCCTTCACAAAGAACCTGAAGGACCATCAGGCCCAAAGTAAAGCACAGTCCAACTGCCACATGGCTTCTGTCTTCTAAAGGATGAAGGCTTGCTCCATTTCTAACCTTCTCTTTCCTCCATATGCCTGTCCCAGCTGTGATATCCCATCTTTTCCTCTGCACTATCAAGATGCTTGGCAAGCCCTTCCTTGATCCACCATAACTGAAGGACACCACAGAGTCTACAGACGCTGCTGCACGTGTTATCCACTGTTTCAGTAACCCACAAAAGCACACAATGAATTCTGGCACAACCACAAGGCTGCCTGTGAGTAACTGGGAGCTGGAGGAAAGGAATACATTACCCTTTTTGGAACTGATGAAACAAACTCCACAAACTCCAGTTTGTGGCACATCCAGTGCCCAGGCACAAAGTGCTCTATGCTACCAATGTTGCTGCTCCAGCAGATGGACCTACCAGCATGGAGAAAGGAACACCTGCAAGACCAAGCACTTCTCTCCCGCTCTGAAAAAAGTAGGGACATTTGTCTGAAACAGTGTTGGTCACACATATTGAAGCAAAATATCACTGTAAATCCTTAGCAACCACCAATTCACCCTTATTCATTTCACTGCTTTTTCTGTATGGCTCTGTAAACCAGACATGAACAGCTTTCCATGGCCTTATGGATCACCACTGACCTAGACCTAAAGGCAGCAAGGACTGCATCACAGTGTTCTCTTTAAAGTATTTTAAAGTAGAAAAATCAGATTTTTTCCTCTGGAGGTACTCACATTTCTCATCACTGCATTATAGAAAGAAAACTGTTCAGAAATATGAGGTAAAAAGTATTTTGGATCCAATTAGAGTTTTTTTACACCATTTTAAAGGGATATGCATACATACATAAAAGATAAGGCTGGCTCAAATGTTTATCTTGCCAGCTTTACAAAGTCCAGTTTATAGAAGGTGATTGAACAATTTGCTCTCTATGTCAGTATGATGTAGGTATCAGCCACCTTATCTGCTGAAGCACAAAATAAAATTTAAGTAACCATCCAATCTTGACTGCTTGTTTTAACAGCACTGCCCATTTAAAGTTCAAATAATCTTTCATCCACCATGTAAAATAATGCATGAAAGATGGCAAAACACTGAGCTATATAATTTCACACATCAGTATCTGATCACTGAGGCATTTTACCTTCCCTCTGATTCTGTGTTTAGAGATTTATAACAGTCTTTTGTAACTATTAGGACCACTATGAAATGGTTTTAGTCTACTAGTAGATTTATATTTGCGTTCAATTAATTGGGCTGAAATCCTAATTCTGCTTAAACTAGCAGGAGCAGGATTTTTCCATCAACTTCAGCTGGGTCAGGATTTTATGGAAATTAGACTCTGTGTGTTTTGAAAAACACAAATAAAAAGATCTGTATTTTCATTCAAAGTCCAGGCAACAGAAGTTGTTCAGTTTCCTGTCTTCATTAGTTTTGTTGTCAAACAACAAATACCGCCCACACATGTACTTTTTAATACAATATGACAAATGTCACTGCAATAATCATTTGAGATTGGAAAGTTTGGCAAGGTGCCAGAGTAGTGAGAGTGATCCTATCGCAGATTGTTCAGCAGCAGCACTGGGTAACATTAAATTCCTGTGTGCTCTGCTCGGAAACATGCTACAGTGAAAAACATGAACACAAGATCATGAAATTAAAGCTGATTCCCAGAGGAGCTAATGAACATTCTTTTCATTCACCTTCTATTTCCTGTTCAATTTCTGTAAATAAACAAAAACACTTAAGAGTTTCTCTTTTGACCTATTGTCCTTCTGTAGTCTTTGGGCTGGCCTTAAGCTGCAGTATTAGTCAAGCTGCTCACTATTTTTAGAAATAAGCAATTCAATAAATCACTTGAAAGTATTATAAAGCCAATGTGGACTCATTCTGAGGGAATTAAAAAAAAAAGCAAAAAAAAAGCAGCAGCATCATTGCTCAATCCACACAGTATTTACTTTACAAAGCAGACACCAAAGGACCAGCATGCTCTTGGCTGGCCAAGCAGCCAAACTCTCATCTTTGAGGCACCGATTTATCCCACAGTCTAGAAAGAGCTCTCTGGTGCTCTTATAACACTGGAATTTCTAATCTAGCAGCTGGAAAAACAGAGTAGGACTTGAGGGTTCAAAGCTGATTTACAGGATTCTTAGACTTCTCTGTAACCTTGGGTCTGAAGAAAGCTTGGAAGAGCATGGGATCAACAAAGGCACAGATGGTCTGTGCATCTGCACTTGTCACAGGACACATTACAAATGTTAGTTACCAGCCCATGAAAAGCACTTTCTCAATACTTAGTTTTAAGATGAAAAAAAAAGTCACTTCTATCTCCAAGGAAGAACCAGGGAACTACAGGCTGGCTGGTCATCCTCACCTTCATCCCTGGGAAGGGATCACAAGGCAGGGAGGAGTGGGTGATACACCTGACAGTCATGCTGCCACCCAGAGAAACCTTGACAGGTTAGAGAAATGAGCCAACAGGAACCTCAAGAAACCCAACCAAGGGAAATGTGAAGTCCTGGACCTCGGGAGGGACAATCCCAGGCACTAGTTTGTACTGGAGGCCAGCCAGCTGGAAAACAGCTTTGCAGAAAAGGTCCTGGGCTCCCAGTGGACAGGAAGCTGAACATAAGCCAGCAGTGGCAAAAAGCTGAACCATGTCCTGTGCTGCATTAGACAAAGTATTGATGGCAGTTGGAGGGAGGTGATCCTGTCCCCTCTGCTAAGGTACTGGGGAGGCCACACCTGGAATGACAGGTTCAGTTCTGGGATCCCAAATACAGGACAATACATGGACACACCAAAGAAAGTGCAGCAAAAGGCCACCAGAATGATTTCAACATGGAGAAGAAAAGGCTTTGGAGAAACCTCATTACAGTCTTCCAGTACCTCCAAAGTACAAAGGAAGGAGAGGGACTTTTTATATGGGCAGATAGTGACAGCATGAAGAGTGATGGTTTTAAAACGAAAAGAGGACATTTAGAGTAGCTGTTAGGAAGAAATTCTTTACTCAGAGGGTGGTGAAGCACTGGAATAGGTGCCCAGAGAAGTGGCGGATGCCCCAGCCCTGAAGTGTTCAAGGCCAGGTTGGACAGAGTTCTGAGCAACCTGGTCTAGTCAGTGAGTGACATCCCTGCCCATGGCAAGAAGCTTGGAACTAAATGATCTTTACAGTACTTTTCATTTCAACCTGTTCTATGATTCTGTGATAAGAGACTGGATTATCTCTCCTATGAGGAGAGCTGGGACTCTTCAGCCAGGAGAAGAGAGGGTTTAGGGGAATCTTAAAAATGCCTAGAAACACCTGAATGGAGGGAACACAGAACCAGGCTCTTGTCAGTGGTGCCCAGTGCCAGGACCAGAGGCAATGGTCACGCACACTGAAATACAGGAGGTTCCCTCTGACCATCAGGAAACACTCCTTCATTGTGAGGGTGACCCAGCAGTGGCACAGGTTGCCCAAAGAGGCTGTGGAGTCTCCCACCTTGAAGACATTCAAAACCCATCTGAACATGGTTCTGGGCAATCAGCTCTACATGACCCTACTGGAGCTGGGGGGTGGGCCAGGTGATCTCTCAAGGTCCCTTCCCAACTCAAACATTCTGTAACAGAGACTGAGCAGCACATCTCTATCCACTGGTACCTTCTGAATACCTGAAGGCTGTCAACTGATCACTCTCAACTGACCTCATTCTAGACCAAAAATAATATAGCAAATAAAGACCAGAACAGTTAGTAGTTACAGTTTTCTAATACAATTCCTTTCAGAGGCCAAGTGGTTTTGTTTGGTCTGTGTTCAAACAGCAACAAAATTATATTAAAACATCCCCAGCAAATTAGTCCCATTAGTCCCTTTATTAGGGGAAAGTGGAGAAAAAAATACTATCTTATTTTCTCACCACCCCCAGGTCTGCCTCCAGTACTCTGTATTATGTATAAACTTTAAAATTTTGTCAAAAGTAAGAAAAAAAAAATCCCAAGTCTAGCCATGAATTTTCCACATCAACTTCACTAGACAGTTCTTCACTCAAGAACAACAAGAAACCGAACAAAGTTTGAAATTTAAACATTAATTAACTTTATCTACTCACAAAAATATGGCTAAGCTGCTGGTGTTTATCTGCCTCTCTCATCTCACCCTTTAATTGTTCCTCACAGTCCATAAGTGTCTATTCATATCTCATATTGCTCTTTGTAGAATTGGACAGACCAGGATCATGCTTGTTCTGAGTTTGTACACAGCCTAGCCTAACAGGCTCCATGTTCAGGACATGAGTTCTGGTGTTCTAATAATTAGCAGTATTTATAAAAATAACATTATCATTATTAGTCTGAAAGGGAACATTTTATTTTCCTCTTAAGTTCCTAATACATCTTGCAAGGTCTCTCCTCCACTAACAAATCTGGTATTTGAAGCTTGTATTTTGCAAATTGCCTCTGAAAATACATTTACACACACACATGAAAGCTAAATTAAATAACATTTGCTAATCAAGCAGGAAAACCCACTTTTTTTGTCCACAATGAGTATACAGCCCATTGAAACAGCAAAGCTGAAAGTCTGATCTAAAGGACAGCAATGAATTCACACCTGGCTTTAGAAAGAAGGAGCAAAAGAGAAGAGAGTGAATTCAACGCAGCTGAACAACACAACTAAAAGGCAACTGATTTCCTCCACACAAGCTCTAAAGATTCTTCTGCATCCCATATATCACACAGATGTCTTTATCTTTAAAAAACAAAAAAAAAACAAAAAAATATGAAAAAATCAACCCAAAACACAGCAAACCACAAAAGCTGTGTCCAAAAGTATAATTTTTCATTAACTCCTACCAATGTGTGCCATCTCCACTCTGAAACTTCTGGATCAGACTTGTACATGCTCCTTACTTTGCACCTGTCATAAATTGCACTTCACAAGGTGGGTGAAACTGAGCCCAATGGTAAAGTGTAAGCACGAAGTCAAAGTCTTGTTTACACTGCTTGGGCTTTTGTATTCCTCTACCATCACTGCACAGCTCTCTGGGCCTTTAGTTTTCAGACTCTTTATATGATCATTTTCCACAATTTGGGGAGCTATGTATTTGTAGGACCAAATCCACTTGTGGGAAATTCATCCTTCTGAACTACGAAGAGGTGCTCACAAACAAGCCAGTATCTGTAACAGTTAGTTCCATGGGTGAGGAATAGGTGCAGCATCCATAATCAGCTGGATTAGGAATGTCCTGGGTCCAAACTCTCAGCCTGGGGACAGAAACTGGGAACTCAACTGGGCTGAACAGAAGAAAGCACCAACCCCTTTACTTTTCATACCAGCAGAGAAAACATTGCAACATGCTGGCATGTTGTCACAAGCCCATGTTCACTACTAGCCCACGTTCTCAATCATAGCACTCTGATAGTTTACAGACAAATTAGCATAATTCTGCTACTTGCAGTGGGGTTTTCTTCCAAGTATCTGATAAAGTCAGCATTGGAGACTGCTGGTGGACCCTACTTCAAAAGTCCTTTCCCCATCATCAAACTCAGCAGTTTCCAGAGACTACATCAACCCAGCATGGTACTGACATGGCTGTGATATCTGAACTAGGCTGCATACAAAAGATTAATTAAACAGGACTGCAAATTAACCCACGCTTCAAGACAAAGTACTAGCAATTACACCATTTATACTTTTTCATCTCATTTTAAATGACTGAAAATCCAAATGCAGCCAAAGCAAATATGGGCTGCACAAAAAGAGTTTCATGTGCAAAATGAGTCTGCATAAATCAGCACCTTGGTGTAATTAGTTTCCATATAGAGATTAATTAACTAGTTCTGATAAAGTAAAAAACCACAGCACTTCTCAACAAGGCTTTACAGGCTCTCCAAGACTCTCTGCTTATTCTGCCATTACCCACCAGCAACACAGAGCATACTTGTGCTGCTTCCAGCAAGGTAGCATAGCAGGGGAGAACAAGCAACAAAAACGTTCTCCAGTGTTCTCCTCCTGGAGAGCTACACAGCTACATACACAGCAACATACAGACACAATTTATCTTCCCCATGACCACCAGTCTCCCTTTTTTGCCATATATGTTCTCTCTTTCCACAACTTCAGAAACTGGAGAAATAATATTTAGATTTATAAGGTACTTCATCCTCTCTATCCCCATGCTTAAGAGTGAGGTCAAAACTAGACTACCAAAGGCACAGCCACACAGTGGACTCCAGAAAGATCTGAACTCTGGACTCCAGAAAGATCTGGAGCAGAGACTGTAAGACCTGATAGTGCCAGTACTTTGCTGATTTTGACTAGTGGACCAAATTCTCAGGCACCTTTTAACAATATTAATTCCATTGCTGACCCTATGATGCTTTCATCCATGCATCATGGGCAGTCCATAGAAGTGACTTTGTCACGAACCCCCAAAACCTCTAGTTTTGAAATGCCGTTCCACACAGACATCAAGTGTACATGTGAATACACACCAGAACACCGTGTGATGCTTTTCACTGCATTATCCAGATAGCACACACTGCAAAACCCAGATCGTGTTGCTTTCAAGTCCAAATAAATTCTGAAGCTCTTTAGGATTTCTCTTATTATGAAGGTATTGGTCAATGCAACAATTGATGCTGTTTCTCAGGAGTGGACACCTTTTCAATATACTTTGCTCCCAGTCCCCAGTTCAGAAGTCTGTGTCTGGAAGTCAAATGCTGCTGACTCTGTGCCACTTCTCCATTTGCAAGGAATTCCAGCTGACAAACCACAACCAGACTGTGCCAGTCCTATTACTCTCCCAATGCTTTGCAGTTGGACCTCAGTATCCATTTTATGTCTGCTTCTCTCATTAATAGAAACACAACCTGCTTGGAAAACCCACCTTCCGACACACTCAGGGCCATATAGCCAGAGCTATTTTGGGGAAGCACCTTTGCAGTTCAGTCATTTCAGGCTTAAAAGCACTCAGAAACACAATGCCAAAGGCAGAGAAGTTTAATCTGTTGCTTTAAAATTACTTGGAAGAACCCTCCCATAAGCTTTGAGAACTCCCACAGTCACAATCTCTAAAGAAATACACAGAAACCAAAGGTAACTTATTTACAATGTTAAATTTTAAGCCCTCCCAGTTTATAATACTCAAAAGTATAAACAGAGAAAGCAGAAACTGAGCAGGTAATGACAGTTAGAAACATTCCTGCAAAGAGGGTAAATATGTGCACCTGGTTATCAACGGTGACTTGACAGTTTATTATGTACACTAAATGTAGCCCAACAGGCATTACTACACTAATCTCACCTATGAGGTAGGTTCACTATTCAAGGAAGTAAACACATGCAAGCACAATATTTTTGTGTGTATGCACACTCCTAGGTGTAAGGCAGAAATACCAGCAACCTCTACCAGTCCTACTACTTGAAAGCATGTTGAGGGTTGACAAAGAGGACAGTACACTCCCATGTTATATGCAGATTATACCTATGTAATCCAGTTATGTTTCAGTTCATTGTGCTCCACTTGAGAATTTCACTCTTTTTTCCTATCAGTACACCCAGGAAGTTCCTCTAAGCCTCCTCTACCACTTAAGACCTTCATTACTAAGGGGAGAATGACGGGACCAGAAGCCCAACATGGTGCTCTTCATCCCAAGGCTATCACTCAAGTGCCAAGTGCTGGTTCTGTTGCAAAAAAGTTGTTTCAGCCTGTCAGGCCTCAGTACCATGGATGGTCTGACCCAGACACCATAACCACAATTCATGGCATTTGATAGACTCAGTGACGAGCTACAGTCCAATGACCCAGCTGTGTCAGACTGATTCTCTCAGTGCTGTAACAAAACTGCTCTGAAGTAATATGTGGATAACATGCATTTCTGCTGCCATTTTCCTTTCTGCACTGTTTGTTTTGGATAAGTTTCCTTCTTTTTCCCCACATCTGTGGATACAGGAAAGACCCCAGTGGTAATATAGCACTCCTAGCTATCCAATCCTGAACTCTTATTAAGTAAGAATTATTACCTAGATTGGAAAAAATAAAAATCAATTCAAATGGGTACCTTTTAAACTTTCATACACATTTATTTTCCATAACTGGTGCACATCTACCACACGAATCCTCTGTACTACTATACATAGATTTAATCCTACTACCCTGGTTATCCCAAGAGAAAAATAATTACAGAAAACGCTTCATAATAATATCATTAAGCCTAAATCTGCAGGATCTCAGCCAGTGGGTGTGTTCATCAGGTTGTTCCAAACCGCACCGAGTTCAGCGCACTGCCCGCGCACGCTTCGATGGGATTTGAATCGGGCCTCTGCACAGAAGGGCTGCATTCCTAAACTTTCCACAGGTCGCCCACCCAGGCCTCCTGACCACGGCCACCCGCGCTCGCAGGAGCCCTGTCGGGCCCGGCAGCTCGCACGCCCCGCGGGCACAGCTCTCCCAACACCTCTGCGCACCCGGCCGGGCGAACATCCCTCCAACCGCGCCAGCCGCGCGCTTCGCCCAGCCAAGGCTCCACTCCCGATGCTCAAACTCCGTCAGACCCCGCTGGCTCCCCACGCCCCCCGCCCGCTTTTAGCCAGCCGTCCCCGCCGCCCGCTTCGCCTGGGACTCGCGGAGGGCCGGCCGGCCCGCCCGGCGTCGGAGTCCCCCGCAGCCTGCCGGTGCCAGCCGGCCCGCCTCGCCGGCCCCGCGCCCGGCCCGGGCCCCTCACCGCCCCCGCCCGCTCCCTCCCGGGACGCACCTTAAGGCTCCCCCGGAGGGGGCCCTTGCCGTGGCCGGCCAGCGCCGGGGGGGCGCTCCCCAGGCCGCCCTCCTCCTCCTCCTCTTCCTCCTCCACCTCAACCACCACGTCCTCGTCTTCGTCCTCTTCCTCCAGCGCCGCAGCGGAGCCTTCCCGCCGGGGCGGCCTCCAGGCGCTCTCGGGCTTGGGGGGCCGGACCGCGTCCACCTGCGGCGCCGCCGCGCTCAGCCGCCGGCTGCCCATGCTGGAGCGCTTGGCCAAGCGCCGCGCCTGCGCCTCGCCCCGGGAGCGCCCTGCCGGGGGAGCGGCGCGCCGGGCCGGCCCTGCCGCCTGGGCTGGGCTCGCACGGCAGGCGGGCCGGGGGCGCCCGGCTCGACATTGCGGTGCTGCAGCGTGTCCAGAGAAGGGCAACAAAGCTGGAGAAGGGTCTGGAGCACAAGTCCTGTGAGGAGTGGCTGAGGGAGCGGGAGTTGTTTAGCCTGGAGAGAAGGAGGCTCAGGAGGGACCTTAGTGTTCTCTACAAGTCCCTGAAAGGAGGTTGTAGCCAGGTAGAGGGTGGCTTTTCCCCTCGGATAAGCAGTGACAGGACGAGAGGATAAAGTCTTAAGCTACGCCAGGGGAGGTTTGAGTTGGACATCAGAAGGAATTCCTTCATAGAAAGGGTGTTTAGACATGGGACTGAGCAGTGGAGTGGAGGGAGTCACCGTCCCTGGAGGTGCTTAAGGAAAGACTGGAAATGGCACTTGATGCTATAATTTAGTTGACACGGTGGTGTTCAGTCATACATCGGATTTGATGATCTCAGAGGTCTTTATCAACCTAATGGATTCTGTGACAACCTCCGCCTGCAGAACAGGCTGTCAGATTTCTCGGGCCTCAGTAAAATAAAATTCTTTCACTTGTCCCCCCTGAAAAAGATAAATGGGGAAAAATGGAACTTTTGAAGAAAAAAAAAATGAAATTAAGAAATTGGTTTTTTCAAGATCAATAACTGAAGCAGTGGTATCTATACCCTGTTGGGAAGAAAATTATCTGAGACAGGGATGTAATTTCGGGTTTAAATTATGTGCTTAAAGCTTTAAAATACCTTCCTGAAAAGCTTTTTTAAAAAAAAATTAAAATAGTTTCCAAACAGTCTGAAGTTACTGTGGCCAGCATTTAAATTTGCTACAGGCAAATGCCATTCATTAATGCCTCCTGGGATTGAATTATACTCAAGGTTGTCACATGTTTTCCTAAACTCTTCCTCCATAAGTCTTAAGTCTGCATTTACATGTTATTTTTGAGCCATATGTATATTCTTTTCCATCTACAAGTGAATTACAGTCATTCCTTTCTCAGTGTTGAGTACTTTTCTCCCTGCACATTCTGTTCTAGAGACCTGCCAACAGGCCAAATGTACACATATTGTCAGCATGGGGCCAAGCTTCATCCTAGGCTAATTCATCCCTTTCAAAAAGTAATAGTGTTTTTTATTCTGGAATATAGCATACAGCATTTTTAGGCAAGAAATTATACATAATAAAGTACCCATTCTTAAAGAAATACTGAAGTTACTTTTCATGTCAAACTCTAAGTTGTTTGAATTCTCTCAACTCAAGCCACAAACCAGTTGTTTGCATTCATTATTTCAAGGTTCCCACAGATCTGGGTCAAGATCTGCAACAAAATTGCTGGCAAATTCTGGCATATCAGGGCTTCCAGCAGTATTACCCCACCCCTCCAAAAGTGTCCTTTCCAGATGTTTTGCCTGTGCTTTGACCACCAGCTGCATTGCAATGTCCACTCAGCCCATCTCAGCAGAACAGCAGCCAAAACTCCTGGAACACACTGCCATAAGAGGTTGTCTTTTTTCCTGCCACTACATGTGTACTTAGCTTCTTGGCACCTGGCTGAGTGGATCAGTCATAGTTTTTTGAAGCTGATGTTGCATAAAGGAGAGATCTGTGGAAGAAAAAAAAAACACATGAGAGAAATTCTTTTTTTTGGTTTTATTCCTGTGCTGAATGTTCAGATTTATAGTTTAGATTTGACATGATTAAATTATGCTTAGGTTTTACCTTAAACATGAATTTCCATATTAATTTCATAGTCATAGTTCCTTATACTTTAAAGGCATGGAAATAGAATGCTAGTTTTCAAATTATTTGAAATGTTTTGTATCATTTGAACACCACCTGAATCTAATTGGGATCTTTCCTAGCAGTCTGTGTTCACAGTTATCTGAATGATAATTGTGTAACTAAGGGTCTCAATCCTATACAGGGTTATATATATACTAAGATACTTCCTTAACTTTCTTGAAGTCCTGTATGTTTTAATTGCAGCAAAACAAGAAACAAATTTAGAAACTATATGCGGCAAGTGTGTTATCATTGAATTGGAATATATGTGCTAGCATGAACACCACAAATAACAGAATAGAAACCAAAGGATCTCCTGCAGAAAACAGTGGTGATAGCTGGGCTTGTACAGGCACATCTGTTAACTCTCATGACAGCTCACACTTCAGCCTCTCTTTGAACTCCCTAATCAGCCTTTTTGGCCAGGTTTGTTCTGGGATTTGCTGTAAGGTACAGCTAACTTGACACCTCTTGCCCCAAGGTTTGGTGGGTGAATATAAATGCAGAGCTTGTTAACCAATTATCAGGCTTTTAGTTGTCAGTTCAACAATTGCTTCAAGAATTACTTAGCTGTGTTCTCTGGTTTGGGAGCATGGTGGCAGGAGGCAGAGAGGCTCAGGCAGGTTCTCAGGAACACACAGAACATCCCAGGCCTGCCAGCCTGCCTGCAGGAGGATGCTCCATGCCCCAAAATGCTGCCTCTTCCCCACAGGACTCTACCAGATCATGGCCCATTAGATCTCAAAGCAGAGCAGGACAGCATGTGAGCCGTACAAGAGCTGGTCAGGGTGACAGAGGAAAAGTGTAACCAAATTCTGGTGGAGGGAAAGGTGCCAAAATAGTTTTGGAATCCAGAGGGAATGACAATCCAGAGTTCACTAGGCTGATGGCCAGGTCAGTCCCAGGAAGGGGTTTAGAGAAGACTGACTTTCAATTAGTAATCTGAGCTGCTAATGTTTTTTATTCCTGTTGGGTTATCAAATGCAATGAGAAGCCGGTGTTGACAACTCTGCAACAGATTGGTTAAAGATTTCTAGCACTTCTCGGGAGAGCCAGATTGGAGCTGTAGTAGGAATAACTTCTCTCACAATATTTGATACAAACAAAAGACAGAAATGACTGTTTGCTCCATTTCTTCTAGTCTGCCTGACTTGCAGTATGTATGGAGCTGAAGCTGAACCCTTGCTGTCCTTCCAGTGCTTCCCAGGGGAGTTAAATTATGGAGGAAGTCAGGGAGTCCCAGATACAGCCTTCTTCTATATCTTTACATTCACAAACAGTTAAGAGTCAAACACAGGTCACAACCCGCTATCACACATCAATATTTTTTGCCTGGGACTCAGCACTCTTGGGGTGATCTGCTGAACAATTCTGTCCCATAGCCACGGCCTCATAACAAGTAAATTCTTGTGATATATGGGGGAATACGGTATCACTTAGCTCAACACAGATATCTCATGATTGTACCACAGCATAATATGCCTCTAACGCAAGTACAGGCTCTGGCTGGAATAAGAGCTGTTTGCATGTCAATGATTTCTAAGCTTATTAAAAGTTAATGTGCACATCCACACTCCCTTTGTGTACACAGCTCTCCAACACAGCAGAAATGTTTCAGATGCTTCTTTGCCTCTAACCTTAACAATCAGTTCATACTTCCAAAAATGAAATTTCTCTCTAAAGACATGTGAGACAATTTGAATGATAAGTACATATAAGCATATCTATCTCCCTCTAGAAGTTCTTCTGGAGCAAGTGAAATTGAATTACACTGACAGCTTTTCAGTTCATCTTGAATAATTATTGTCTAACTTCCTTCAGTATACCCACTCGGCAGCTCTTTGCACTAGCCACAGAAAAAAAATCTGGTTTTCTCTAGCACTGCCTTAACCACTCTGTGCTGATTAACATCAGGTGTTGTATTATGGTACATATTTTTCATAAACATTTCCTTTAGTCCATTGTTCAGTTAAGTATTCCTCGAATTTTAATATAATTATTTACTGATCTGTTTGACATTTTGTTCTATTCAGCAGCTGCTACTGTGATCATGACTGCAGGCAAAGCTTGCCTGACATCACATCAAGGGAACAAGTTCCTTGTACTTCAAAAAGCAGAGATTTTTCTGTAATGCTGAAGAAGGCACTACTCTGTAACCTCCCTGCTCACTGGTCTCAGAACTGCTTCCACCAGGGACCATCGCTCAGCAATGCAGCTTCCAGCAGGGATGAGCACTAGGCACAGCCAATAAGCACTAGTGTGCTTTAGTTTGCCTCATAGGAGCAGGTGGCTGCATCACAGCAGGCGTTTTATTGGACCACCCCAAATCTTGTCTCAGCTAGGTCTCCTTTTTTTTGTTTTTATTTTACTCTCTTTTTGCCTGTGCCTTCAATGAAAGAATACATTTCTTGTTATTTTCTTTAATATCTGAATATTTTTCCCCTTGTCCATGAATGCCAGCTTTTTATCACTAGTGGCAAGGTCCCCCCTGCTCCTGCTTCCTCCCAGACTGATGCTATGCTTCAGTTCTTGCCTTTAAAAAATCTAGCAGTAATACAAAACAAAGAAACCCTCCATTTACTGCACATTTAATCACATTTTTTTCAAATAGAAGCTAATCAATGAGTCATTCACTTTTTACTTTTTAATGTGCAACAAATGTATTTGTTTGAGCGCTGGTATTTAAACCAGCATGTGCATTAACTGTGTGTGTGTTCCACTTTCCTCATAATCCCAGGCATTTGAGCCCCTGCCAACTTCTTTATTCGGGGACCTGCCTTCTCCACACTCCCTTTGTAAACTTTGCATTTGTTTTGCTTTCTAGTGATCATTGAAGTTCTCACTCCAGCTGGGAGGACAGCCAGGCACCTTCAAGAACAAGGGAATGATTGACAATATTAGGCAGAAAATTGTCTACCAGATGCTGCTGAAAAGGAGAGGTGGCAACCTTCCGACCCCCTTCTCAGTGCGCGAAATCATCGCTTCTGTGACACGCCTCTGCCCCACTTGTCAGCTGAGTGGGGAGCACGGGGTCACTTCTGCGTCTGGCTGTTGTGCAGTAAAATGCCACCCTGCAGACAAGGCTGTGCCTTCTGCATGAAGGAGGTCCCAGTGCCAGCCATGCATTGGAATGAAGTGGAAAAATTCACCAGATATTACACGTTACTTTTCAGTTACCGCCCTGAAATACTGACCAGGTCTAAGTAACCTTACTGGTACAGAAACAAAGAATTCCAGACAGTCCATCCTTGGACTGTGAGAGGATAAACACCAATCAGACCTGCACAGCTTTTTAAAAACCCCTCCCCAGAGGTCTTCCTGTTGTCATTAGTACTTTAATGTGATTTACATGTTTATGTCTCTTAAAAGGTTTTGTTCCTCCCCTGAAAAAAGAGGTCAGCTCACTGGAGTTTCATGCTAGTGCTAATACAATGGCTATGGTTCCCCTTTTAACAAATTAACTAGACTGTGAAAAACAAAGGGATGAACTTGAAAAAGGTAAGACTAACATTTTCCTACTTAATTTGCTCACTGAACATGAAAAAGCAAGCAAGCAGAGAGAGAATACGCTTTTTCTGAACAAGAGCAGTGGAGGACCAAAAAACCCTAAGAGTCTTCACTGAGGGCAGATGCACAAGACACATAGGCCTCTGAAATGCAAATGTTTCAGCACAAAACAGAAATAACCATATATAGTTGGGTTTTTATATACTCAGACACACATGCACACACAAAGCTATTTGAGGGAGTTTCTCTGTTTGTGCTCATTCATGTGGGGTAACAACAGCAATGTGTGTGAATAACAATCCCTGAAATGACACCAGAATTAAAGGAAGGATATAGGAAATTAAAGATGATAATTAAAATGCTATTTTAAGCAAATGCATTCATTAATTGTCTTAATTCTTAACTCAGGTGGAACTTCCCCTGCAAATTAGCATGTCAACTTCCTCTTTCTCAGTGAAGTGTCAAAGAACTCAGATTGATTCTGAAAGTCAAAGCTGAATTTGCAGAGATAGCAATTACAAAGAAAATAACTAGCTTTTCCTTTCAAAATGAACAAATTAGATCGGGCACTCAGAAAAACATAAATATTACAGGACCCATAAAACTTCTTTCAGACTCACTCTTTACATGGAAACTCCTTTATAAATCTTGTGAAAGCAAGAAAAAAAAAAGACTACCTAACTGCCAGTGAACACCAGCAATAAAAATATTTATACCAATAAATTAATAGGTACAATTTTATTTTTATCATCCTATGATAGTAAGACAGCATAGTTTTATTTGCATAAATTCTTTATTTTAGAGATGAATACTTGCCTTTGAAAAAAGGCACTCCACATTTTTTTACTTGCATACCACACTGACAAGGCTCCAAGTAAACACCACTAACCAAAATTTAAGGGAAACACCAAATAGACAGATAACTTGAGGATTGCCCACACCTCAAAGATTCCAACATCAATCACCTGCAAGCCAGCTCACTAGCTGGAGAATTAGGAGATATTTTCTGTGTTGAACATGTACCTGTTTTCTAGTGAGTGCAGTGCTTCATAAAAGCTGATTTTTGGTGCTGGTGCAGTTTTTTGTTTGGTTGTTCTGGCGTTTTTTCAGGAAAGCTCTCTAAAAAAACCTAAGTTATTCTGGAGTAACTCCTCAGTCAACTCCCTGGGAGTGTCCAGAAATACGGACAGTTTTGACGGCCCGTTTTCCCCTGAAAGGAACGAGACCACACCAGGCTGTTTGTTCCGCTTTACTCGCCCGTCCTCCGGGATCAAGCTGTCCCGTTCTCCATGTGGAAACGCGGCCGACCTCTTCCTGCCTCTCCCACCCTGCTCTCCTCCATGAAGCCAAACCCCGAGTAAACAAGCAAGGCACACAGCTCGGAGCTGGGCAGGCACAGCCGAAGCGGGCTGGCACGGAAGCGGGCTGTCCCCGCCAGCTCCGTGCCCCCGGCCGTCACGCCGCTGCTGACGGGCCGCTCTCCGCACCGCCCCCGGGCGCTGAGGGCCGGCCGAGAGCGGCAGCCCCCGCTCCATGCTCCCGCCCGCGATCCTGTTCGGCTTTTGCCTCGGATTCCGGCTGCCCCTGCCGGCGGAGCGCGGCGCGTAAACACGCGCGGCAGGGCCGCCCGGCCGGCGGGAGGGGCGCGGGCAGGCGGCCCTGCCCTGTCCGCCCGGCCCCGCGGAAGGGGCGGCCCCAGGGCCGGGCCCCGGCGGGAAGGAAGGGGCCGCGTCCCGGCAGCGGCGGCTGCTGCTGCGTGGTTCTTACGCCGGGCTGGAGGCGGGCGCTGGTGCCGGCTCCGAGCAGCTGCCGCCCCCGCTCTGCCCTTCTCCGTGGCCCCGTGCGGTTCGGGCTCTGCAGTAATCGGTGCCGCTGCGGGTTATAAATAAACACCGTAAAGCCCCCGCTGCTTACGCGTCGGAGGGTTGTGTAACACTTTCGGCTTCCTTAAAAAAATATCCAAATAAAGCCATTGTTGTCTTCCTCTGTAAGGGGCGAAAAAGTTTAGAAACTTTTATACAAGAGCTCAGAAATCGGCAAATGTGTAAAATGACCCAGACTTGGATCTGTCACACCTCATGATTGATAACCGAGGACCCTCTGACATGAACGCGGCTGGGACGGTCTGAGCTCGAGCAGCTTTACAGGCACAGTACACGTGTGAGCGTGTGCTGCTAAACGCGCACTGGGATGCGGTGCAATACCCGAAATGTGAAATGCAGTCAAGGTCGCAGCTAACTAGCTGTGGGGAGTTCAACTCAACTGCAGCAACCCCCTGGGAAACAGGAAAGGTCTTAAGTTCCAGCTACTAAATCTCACTCATTTCTCTTCCGGGAGATCAGAGCTTTGGTTTTGTTTTCAAAGGGAAGATGTTGTAAAACCAAAACTGAATTTTTGAAGTGCTGGTGTTTTAAGGAGGGCTAAACGCGCACTGGGATGCGGTGCAATACCCGAAATGTGAAATGCAGTCAAGGTCGCAGCTAACAGCTGTGGGGAGTTCAACTCAACTGCAGCAACCCCCTGGGAAACAGGAAAGGTCTTAAGTTCCAGCTACTAAATCTCACTCATTTCTCTTCCGGGAGATCAGAGCTTTGGTTTTGTTTTCAAAGGGAAAATGTTGTAAAACCAAAACTGAATTTTAAAGTGCTGGTGTTTTAAGGGGTTTTTTTGGGGGTTTGGTGATGTGGTTTTTTTGTTTGGGTTTTTTGGGGGTTTTTTTGTGATTATCTTTTCAACTGTAATGTTTTGGCTTGAATTTCTAAGTCTTTTGAATTCATTTTTTGGTCTCTAAATGGTTGGGCTTTGTTTAAAAACACGTCAGCTGTTCTGTTCTGCTGGCTTCCTTTGGTAGAGGTACGTTGTAGTTTAATCTATGATTTATGCAAGCAAAAAGAAGGCCTTGTGGGTACTAACATGTTACTAAATACAAAGGGTTCAAGTGTTTATAGAACAAACTTATTTGTGTATAATTTTTTTCCCATTTAGATGAACTGTCAAGTCAGGCTTTATTGTGGGAGGAGTGGAGCAGCAGGAAGGAGCAGAGGGAGAAGTCAGCACAAGTTTTCCTGGAGGTTTTTTGTCTTATTGGTGTTGGAGATATTTGGCCAAAAGGTGCTAACACAATGCACAAGTTTGGTGTAGATGGCAAGAAAAAGAGTTTCATTAGAGCTAATGAAGCATCTACTGCCTTGTCTGAGTTAGTAATTTGGAACATGTTACTTGAATAAACACAAAAGTGAAAAACAAAGGCAGAGTGAAGCAGCTCAGGGAAGCCCAACAAAGAAAACAAGGAGCAGGAATGGATGGTTCTAGTCACAGAGGAAGGACAGTAGAAGAGTGGAAGGGCAGGGGAATCAAGTAGTAGGAATGGGAGGCTAGCTCCAAGGCAGTGGATAATAGCAGAGATATGTATGAAGCCAAGAATTTTGTTTCTAATATTTATTTCCTCACAGTTTCTCCTTGAACACAACTGTTCTTGATGGACAACTTACTGGGACAGAGAAGAAGAGGACTAGACACCCTTGTAAAAGAGGCTTGGGATAATTACACATGACACAGGTAAGTGTACTGAAGATACCTGATACAGCTGTTGTTAAAAGTTTGGCTCATTTTCCTTTTGTGTCTCTATTTCGTGGTCACATTACTCTTTGTGCTGCTCAGTTCAGCTGCGTGCAAACCCCAAATTTAGGAGACTTGGGACCTAGATTACCATTTTGGTCAAGTTCTTATAGAATAACAGCGCTGATTTTAGAGGAGAACTAACCTTTTCTGCCACAGAGCATTAGGTGAACAGCCTGATACATGCACTATTATTTCAAGTGTTTTAATTTTAATAACTAAGTGTAGCATAGTTCTTTCAAAAAGGAGATTAGTGAACTGACACCACCCATCTTGCTAGTTATCTACAAGTAGATTACAGAGAATGATACTCCTTTGCACATGCATTTTGCAAATGTTCTCCTTGGTTGTACCCTTTATTTTGCAAATTGCAGACATTGAGATGAAGGGTCTATAATTTCCTAGCTTGCCTTTCTCTTGGAACACTGGTGCTGCACTGGCACGCATCCACTTTGCTGTGACTTCATTTGAATACAGCAAATTCTTTATTATGATGAACAATGGGTTGCTCTCTGGTCTGCTTTGAATCTCAGTCTGCTCATGGAGATTAGTGGGTTTTGAGCAATGCCAAGTCACTAAATATCTCTGCTTCACTGATCTCAAAAACATTTGTGACAATGGATTTAGTAGTAATTTTCATGCATGTTCCTGCCTTTGAATGGATAATACCTTAGGAGTTGTGCTTCCCATTGCTATTAGATTCTCCATTTCATTCAAAAGGGTTTAAATTCAAAACTTTTTTTTACTCGTGTGTCGTTGCTTTGAGATACATAACCACATTTGTTTGTGGTTTTAATCCTTGAATACAACTCTCCTTCACCTCTTTGCTTTTATTTGCAGTTTGGGGTTTATTGTCATTCATATTACTAAGAAATACCTTGCGGCTAAACCATGTCTTATATTGATGTTTATCATATTGTTTCTGTCAATGCATTGACAAAACCTTGTATAATAAAGCAGGATCCAGAAAGGACAAATTAAAAATTTTCTCAAAGACTGTTGGTCAGTCTTTTTCTCTTTCCTGAAAATTTCTTAAGATGAGGAGTATTACTTAATCTTGATATATGAGACAGAAAGTGATAAACCTTTAAAAAACACTGGGTTAAATTTTCCAGAAGTGGACAGATTCCAAAAGCCTTGTGTTGCTGCCAGATCAAGCAGTGGACTTCTCTTTTAGTTGTTCCAGGAAAACAGCAATTAATCTCCAAAGCTGGGTTTGGTTTCAGAAAATAGATGAGCCCAGTGAATTCCTTATTAAACTAAAGAAATTTACTAAGCTGACTTCCTTAAAAGTAAAAGCAAAAGTGTTCAGATCAACCAACGCAGACATAAAATAGGTAAGAGAAGTCTTAAGAAAGACTGAAAAAAAGTCTAAATAGACCTATCTTGGTGGTAGTTTCTCTACAGTGAAGTTGCTCCTAGTTCAGGATTTGGCTGTTGTACTCCTAATCCATGCATGCCAAAGGATATAATTTATTCATAGTATTTCAGAAACTTTTTCTCTGTGAATCTTTGAAGATTTGTCCTACTCAGTGTCTTTACCTGCATTCCAAAGGCCTGTACTGCCCCCTGAATTACAAATTCACCCTGATAAATCCAGTGGATCAGCCAGGGCCTTTGCTTCTGTACATAACACACTCTGATGTCAGCAACACAAAACCAAAGTGGGTGGCATAAAAACCTTTCAGGAAAGCTGTGTCAGTGCTGTGCTACACTTACAGCAATAAGCACAAAGACTGTGTTTAGGGGCAGCAGCCTGCCTGAAAGAATTGCTGTCACTTCTCTTGCTCCAAGTGCTGATCAGCTTGAGCTGTGAGCCCATGATCACTTCCACCTGCTGTTGGTGTTGGACAGGAAAGATACCTGGCCTCAGGCTATTAAATCTAGGGCAAGGTTTCACTGAAGGTGGTGTCTGAACTGCCACCCAGCAATGTGAGGTCACCCTGTATCATTACTTGCCCAGGGATGTAGTAAATCTTGCTTGGTGAGATTTGTAGTGTTTTAAAATGTTAAAAAACTGACTCTTGTTTTTGTACTCAAATAGACATTTTGCTGCAGTGTGACCGTGGTCTTTTCTTCTCAGGTAGCCACCTCCAGCTCTTCTTTACCAGACCCAGGGGTTCTACATACCTATTTTCAGCTGTGCTCCACAGGGATCCCTTCTCCTTTGCAGATTTAGTTAAAACATCTTCCAGGTGTCAGCATTTCCATTCTGGGTAAAAAACCACGGCCCTCTAATCCTTGAGTTCTAATCATCTTCCAGCCACCTTGATTCCAGTGTTCTGACCTGGCCTGAAGATGCCAGCAATGGAAAAAGATATTACTGTTTTTCCCTCTTGCTTCCCTCAAAGCATAATTATAAGCCACAAGTTTTGCACATAGACAAGTACTAACAGGTTCTAGGCCTGTTCAAATTTTTGCATTGATCAAACTTGAATTCAATTCACAATTACAGTCAGGGAAACAGCTTCCAATGCATGCACAGAACATTTGCTAGATAATGAAGAATTTTAAAACCTGTCCATGAAACTTTGTAATACTAGATGAAGCCAGAAGTATTGTTATTGTATCTGCCCACAATTCCCACTGCTGAAAAGAGCAAGGTGATTGAATAAAAGACAAGATTTTCCAGTTTGCCTGTCAGCAATTATGCGGAACAGCAGATAATGAGGAAAAAACTAATGGCATTAATTTCAGACCTAAGTGAAAAAAAAACCCCAACCACTGCATGGTTCATCATGGGGCTAATATTCTGTAATGATTGATGATTCTGTAATCAGAGCCCACATAGAGAGAAACAGGCTGTAGATTAAATGGTGTATTTCACAAATGGTTTGGAATTGTAATGTGATGATCAAAAATTTGCAGAGGAAGACTTTATGCCCCTTTATAACAAGCTGCAATGCTTCTAACAGAAATAATTAGGGTTCTGACAATGTATTTGTTTGAATGAAGAATTGAGTTTGACAATAAAAAATAGCCTGTAATCTGTGTGTCACATGCAGCTTTCTACTGACATGGAGCCTCATGGTCTAGTGCACCAGCATTCACAGCAAATTAGTCTCAGTTTTACTGTATTGCTTAACCACACCAAGTGGTACCCAGAGAAATAAAGTTGGTTTACCAGGTCTCTGCTAATTGAATAGTTCTCACAATTGAAAAATAATACAATAATTCAGTGCTTAAAAGTAGACTTAAAATAAGCTTAAAATATGTCTCACTATGGTTTGAACTTCCTTTTTTAGACTTAGTAGTAAGGAAAAAGGAAAGGAGGAGGAATCCATTTCTCTTTCAGTTTTGAAATCCCAGTTTGGCAGGCCACTGGCTTTCTCAAACAATTCACTGCAATTCCTTCCTGGAAAGCTTCCTCCTCTCCAGAGGTAAAGCACCCCTCTTAGCTTTCCATAGAAAAGGAAAAGTGCATATTGAAAGTAAATTCCGGTGTTCATTTGAAGAGATTAGTAGAATTCTGGTGAGGAATCTGGACTAACATGAGAAAACATGCACTGAAAAGTCCATGTCAATTTGAGTTAAACAAAACAACTCTTGCTAGTTATCTACAGCACATGAGCAGATCAGCCATGCAGCACACACAATGCCTCTGACACCTCTAGGAACCGCAGGATCTGTTGCAGCCTTTAAGAAAATTTGAGTAATCCATAAAGTTTTGGTTGTATCTTGCCTGTGTTCCATGTCTCATATGGACATGTTCCATTTTGGAAATCCCACAGGCAGCAGCCCTGATTCTTTCTAATGTTGTCACAAGTGCAGCTGACCTCTTTCTTAAGGCAGTCTAAGATGCTCTATCTACAACTGCCACTCCTCAGAGGTCCTGAACACAGTTTTTTAGCTGCTCATCAGAAAACTGGATAGTGTTATTAACCATGTCTTAAGCAACTGATAAATAGAAAGGGATCTTGCATTCTGTGATGGCTTGTGTGGTCATACAGTCTAACAAAACACCATTTCTGAGATAGTGAACCTTTTTGGGGGCTAGTCTAATTGTTACAGATCCGGAGGAAGGTAATTCCAGCAATGAATACTTTTGGGCATTCAGAAACTGCTCTCATAGAAGTCTGAGTCTGCTCAGGTTGGGGCAGTCCTTACCTGTGGCATCCATGCTAGTGAGAAATTTATAAGCCTTGTTAACATATTTTTTTTTCTGTTTTAATAATGATTTGTAACAAATTTCCTAGCTCTTAAATATGTGACAGGGTTCTTGCCCACTTGTGGTGGCGCATTTGAGTCAGATTTTTCACTGATGCTGGGAAGGTGTGTGTAGCATGTGGAGGAGATGAGACACCCATTCACAAGAGCTTGTTTCTTGGCTAAATTTTACATCAGTCTGGTTATGACAAGAAATGAAAATGTGTCTGCACCATAGCTATCAGCCAGGATTTCAGTGGCTGTCCCCAGGCTTGCAGGAATGAGCATGTGACAGTTGTGAAAAGGGGCACAGCACAGGGTGACACAAGCTCCTCTCTATTGACCTCTGATTTTGATCATTAATCTAATAGGGAGAAATTGCAATATAACTGTATGATTCTGAATGCTTGAAGTATTTATATATAACCAAATGCTTTAAGTATTTTTTTCCAATATTTTGTGCAAAGCTTTTCTCTTGAGTCTCCCTTGTGTTATGCATATAAACTTGCCAAATTGTCTGATATGTGTGTGTGATGGATTACATGGCTGGGGAGGATGCTGTGCTGTAGCCATGTACCAAGCCATCTTTGAGGGTGAGGATACTGGCAATAAGAGCACTCCCTATTGCTTCACTTTTGCTTGTTTCTCCACAGTAGCAACATCACAGTGAGGTGTTGTTGTGTTTAACTCATTCCCACAAAGGTTTATAAGAGTCAAAAAACATTGGTTTCAGCCTATGACCATGTGGCTCTCCCAGGTGTGCATCAAGTGCAGGAGATAGACCTTTTGTGTAGAACATGAAGATGTAATGGTACAAAGTGCTTCTGTTCCCTGTTAGCTCCCAGATGTGGTCAGCCACATGTGGTTGCCCCAGAAAAACAGTTTTCAGCTATTGCACAAAAAAAGTCTCCTTCCAGTGCTAAAATCAGTGGTCTCAGGCATGTTGGTAGCAACAACAGCTGTTGAATTTTTTCAAGTGAGCTCAGCAGACCCAAAATGAAATCTGGGCAGCCACCAAAGACTACCCTAAAGACACGGAAATTAGAGAAATATTTTTAGTTCCAAATTTGCACAAGTGAAACAATCCTTTAAAATGTAATCCAAGGAGTTACCTACTGTGCTTTCAACTTGTCATGAGTGTTTAATGCCCTCATGACAGTTTTAGGGCTAGAGACAAGTTTGAGGGGTGTTGAGCCAACACTTTTCACACATATTTCGTTTATTTACACTGCAGCTTGTTTTGTACATTGCCTATAAAATTATGCTTCATAGAAGAAAAGCCTGGCAACACCAGCAATATTGTTGTAAACAACCAGAGTGAACACTCCAGCCTGTGTACAATAGACAAGTCAGAACTCAAAATAGCACCAGAGGAAAAAAAAACAACCTCCTTTAGCAAACAATACGAACATTGTTTGTTTTTAAGAAACACTGAGCTTTGTTTTCAGTTTCTAGATTAAGCCTAATTGCCAAAAATGCCTTTTGTTACTGCCTAAACCAAACTCAAGTTGGGAAGCATGGTCAATAATTATTTCAATTAAGAATGTACCGTCAAAAACCTAAGGGTAGGAATGCAAGAAGTGAACAGTTGTTCAAAATTAAGAGCCTCTTTCTCTCCCTATCCTTTGCCTCTTTTTTCCCCTCAGGTATAGAAATTGCAGCTTTAATGAACAGCAATAGAAACTGAGTTTCTGAGAAAAACTAAGTTTAAAATGGAGAGCTTTTGGCAGCAGTCTCCCTCCCCCTCTCTTTGAGATCCTTAACACATGCCAAAATTTTCCTCTTAATGCTTGCCAGGGCTATTGAATGCTGAAGTCACTGTTTTGAACTTAAAACCTCACGGAACTCTGAGACATCTGTATGGAGGGTGCTTGCTGCGCTGCGTATCTGCCAGAACCCAAGAGTGAAATTCAGCTTTGCAGTCTTAGAAATGAAAATTATCCCAACTGCATTCTGTCTCCCATCGTTTCTCTTCCCCTTCTGGCTCTTCCACCCCATCAGGCACAAACAATGCAGGTTTCTTGTACCCTGCAGTACCCACCTTCTTCCCATTAGAAACAGAACACTTGGCAATCTTCCTGGATACCCATGCTGGTCTAAAATTGTCTCTGGGACACATGCCTTCTTTTGTGGTCACTGGAGTGAGGGGCACGTCCCTTGCAGAACAAATCTTACTCATTAAAATGAGCAGAAACAGAAGTTGTTCATTAGTGGCTATTCCTACAAGTGGATGCATGTTGTATAAACAGTAAGTATGCTAAAGCTGTCCAAGCTCATGGATTCTGGGGATTGCCTCTCTTCACATCCTTTTGCTACTGAATCTGTTCATCAGAGACAGAAATGAGTTAGGGAATAAGGCAACTTAATGGCAAGGTTTTTATTTCTGCCCTAACAGGGAGTACAATTCATAAATTAAACAGCCCTGAGAAAAGCTGGGAGAGGGCCCCAAAATCTGCATGCAAGGAAGAAGAGCATTTGAAATTCTGGATCCTGTGGAGACCACTGATGGATTCAGAGCCAATCATGCCAAGGGCTTGAGGCTTTCCAGGAAAAAGAGAACATTTTCTGTTTGGTGAGGAAAAGGAAACATGCAGGAACATTTACTTGATAGGCCTTTGGTGTCAAATCTACAAGCTGGGTGTAGTAACGTGGCAGATGTTGGCAAAGTCTGTCTAATGAAAATTCCTGTAATTTTTCACTGACCTTAAACTATCTCTGTGGCTGTGAAGAATAAGTAGCAAGAATCCCTTGTGATGTGATAGCATTCTTATTATTTTCCTTTGTTGCAAATGTACTTTACAGAGGAACAAATGAATTAGCTTAATCATGAATTAACTACACTTTGAATGGCACCGTGTGGCTGTCAGTGCTGCAACTTTCTTCTTCCTGCAGTATGAAAATTGCATGTGCATAACTGGAGACAAATCCCTCCAGATGCAGTTTCTGTTGTTATTTCTGTTATTTTGAAATACCAAAATCTGGACATCAATGTTATCCATGAGAGATGTCCTGGCCTGACCAGATATTAATCTCAAATGAGCTCAAGCACTCCTCTAAATCAGTTCTGAATGCAGCCTAAAGTGTACCCAGCACTTTATATTTCCCACCATACTATGATGGAGTTGACATATGCATTAAAGTGTTGGATTTATGCAGATTTGCCAAGAGGGCAGTGGTGCACAAATAGAGCTGTGTTTAACTGAAAGGACATGTGCTCCCCATACGGATGCGGTCATGGTTGCTTAGGCTCTCAATGAGTTCATATTGCACTTCTCCAGAAGAGAACATTTGCTAAGTATTTCTTCGGGCTAATTTTTTCATGCTGCAAATAGTAGTTGTCATCATCTCACCCAACACACAGGTTTCAAGACACAAGCTGTCAGAACATACTGGAATGGTTTGTTTCCGTGAAAGATGATTGCCAGGAAGTACCTGCCTCTCCTATATTGTGTGAGCAAACCCTTGATATCATCTCTGTGTTCCTCAGTGACTACCTCAAGTGGTTTGTTCTCAGTACATTGCCTGTCAGAGACTCCTTTGAAGTTACCTAACTCCCTTAGTGCTGCAGGGGACCCAGATAATCAGCTCTTAATTTTTGGTAACCATCTACGGCTATAATAGCCTCATGAGTATTCTCCATACACGTTGAAGTGTTTTGGGTTTGGTTTTTTTGTGATTTTTTTTTTTTTCTTTTTTTTTTTTTTCTTCAAAGCAAATAGAAAGTTGCTCAGCTTGGGTCCAAAAAGGAATAATTTGTATTTTGAAGGGGTCTATTTAGATTAACCTAAAATTACTTAATTTATTAAGAATGTGCCTGTACAGCCACCCCAGGCACCAATATGGTAATTTTGGTTTTAATTTTGTCATATATGTGGCTGAAAAAGCACAGAATAACCTCCAGGCTATGTTCTCTTTGTGAAGGGGTTCCTCTTGCTGTAGCACCACATGGTGGTGTTGCCTCCAGCTCACACATTTCCAGTGGGAGAGTTCTCTCTTCCAAACTCTCTTGTTTTGTGAACCACACAACTGACCACAAACAACCTGAAATCTTTCTGTCTTGAATTTCCAGCCAATTTTCACTATAGGCCATTGCTCAGGCAGTTCTAAATGGAAAGGTGCATAAGAAGAGCCTTGACAAGGGAAGTTACGTGATCTCAAACCCATGAAGCTCTTTCTTCTCCTCTCCCCTTGACACCCATGCATACACATAAATAAAGAAATACACCCACCTATTTATCTCCCTTTTGTGGGGTAATTGCCTAGGTTTTGGCCAGACTGCAGTGCTGGTGCAAGACATACGAGCTCCATGGGCTTGTGTGGTTCTGTGCAGGCTCCTTAGCTGAGGCTTGGAGCTGGACCTGCCAGGACCAAGGCTGGAGCTGTGCTGAGGCAGCTCAGGGGATGTTACCCATGTGCCAGAGCCAACTGTTTATTCTGGTAACTTGGGCTGCAGAAGCAGGCTGTGCCTGGGCTAGGAGGCTTGCCAGATACCACGTGTATTGGAGAACACTGCAGATGAAACCAGGAGGACCTAGTGGGAATGTGGGAGCCATGGAAAAAAAGTAATCTCACTGTTTAGAGCATCATAAAAAAATTATTACAATGAACAGCAGAGAATGGACTTTACTCCCACTCATCTCTTTGCACTCATCTGCCCAATGAGTATTTTAGCTGCAAATTATAAAGGTCGGGATCCTTGTCATCTTATTCTTCCACTTATCAGTGTCAGCTGCAGACATGTCACAGACAAGTGGCAATCAACACCTTTCAATCATGTACCAAACCTTCAACTGTTACCTAAGCTGCAAAATCTGGAGGGAAAGAAACCTCAGATTTACAAATACCTTCACATACTCCATACAGGTTTGTGCTAATTTTTATGCTTACACCTACTGAGACAGTTTCTGTGGGCAAAAACCCCACACCTCATCCAGCAACTAAAGTCATTGCAAATAAGGTCACAATACTCCTTTTCCCCAAAAATCCTCTTATTTGGTGAATGAGGTGGCTCTATGGTATCTGCTTGAAAGAGTCCAAAGGCTTTGGAGGGATCCAAGAAAGCTGATTGATATTTAAGCTTCACCTCCTCCAAGGTCAACAGGGGTCCATCTTAAGGAACAGGAAGTCAGGCAAAAATGCCAGGAGACCTGCATGGATGAACAAGGAGCTTCTGGCAAGATTAGAACACAAAAATGAAGTATATAGAAGGTGAAAGTAGGGACAGGAGACCTGTGAAGGATATAGAGATGCTGTCCAAGAGGGCAAAACACAGAAAAGGCAAAGACCAACCAGAATTAAATCTGGTGAGGGGTGTCAAAGGCAACAAGAAGGCTGTCTGTAATTAAATCAGTCACAAAAGGAGGACTAGGGAAAATGTGTACCTGCTGCTGCTGAAGGTGGCAGGGGCCCTGGTGACACAGGACACAGAAAAGGCCGAGGTACTGAATGCCTTCTTCACCTCAGTCTCTACTAGAAAAACCTACCCTCAGCAATCCAAGGACCTGGAGACAGGGGGAAAGTTTGAAAGAACACTTAAGTGAGGTGGAAGAGACTCAGGTTACAGAATACTTAAGCAAACTGGACATGGACCCCAGTGGGATGCACCCAAAAATGCTGAGGAAGCTGGCTCATGTCATTGCATTTTGATTATCTTTGGATGATCATGATGACTTGGAGAGGTGCATGAAAACTGGGGGGAAAGCAAATGTCACTCCTATCTTCCAAAATTACCTGAAGGAGTACTCGAGGAACTATGTGTTTTAATGACAAGCTACTGGTAACCCTCTTCTCCAGTCTGTGACAGCCTCAGCTCTCTAACCTGGAAACAGCACAGAGGTGGTTCTGGTGCTGGGTTGCAAATTCATTCCACTGATTGGAGCAGCAGCTGTTTGCTTCCTTCAGAACCCATCCAGACTTCATTTTGCCCAGACCCTTTTTTTTTCCCTTTGTACTTTGCTGCTGAAAATAAGCTGCAGGTGAGAAATTAGGAAGACCTCTGAATGCTAGTTTGAGTGCCAGCCTTCAAGTATCTGCTGGACAAGGCTTGGCTCTCTGCTGGTTGACATGCAGCCTTAGTGCAGCCTCACAAAGTTCAGGTTCATGTTTATTTGCTTGTTTTTATAGGCTCCCATAATTTAAAATAAAGGAAAGAAAAAACCAGTGACTTTTAGGATAATATGACTTTTGTAGCTCAGCCGACCCCTTAACAGAATTTTGTGGCATAAAGGAAAACCAGAATGCTAGCCTTAGAGTTTAGTCCTTGCCAGATTTTAAGATTAACTACATAAATGTGGAGCATGTATGTGGTTTTTGAAATAGGTGACACAAACCTTTGCATAATAAAAATAGTTCATCAGTCCAAATTAGAGATTGCAACCAGATCTTATTTTTTATTTCATCTTGTGGCAAACTGAAATCCTGAATAATAATTAATAATAATGATATGATAATGAATTATATTACATTATCCTAATCATCCTTAATTACATTAACTGATAATGGGATTTACATGCCATTTCAGTCACATCTGTAAATATGCAGATCTTGACTGCTTTGGTCAATAGGCTCTTTAGCAGGAGCTGTTTCAGAATAATCTATTGTAGCTCTAATATGCTTTCTAGCACCACGACACACACAGGATCCCTGTTTTCTGCCTGAACTGACAGTTCTCTGTTCTTGCCTATCAGTCCTTCCACAAAGGCTGCACAGAAATTCCAGTCGTGTGAGTTATACGAAAGGTCAATCTCATTTATGTAATAGCCAACTGAGAAGAAGTAGTGCTGAAGTATCTTGCCAGCTACAGTGCTAGGAAGATCATGTCACTGTAGTTTTGGGCTTTTGAAACAAATCTGTCAGACACATTTTCTACGAAGCAATGTCAAGCCACTCTTTAGCTCCAATGCTTTGTAGTTCAACATAATGCTATGCTCCATGAACACAGGATGAACTGGGAGTCTTTGAGTGAATATGTACCCAATTAAAAGTAAATTGTCAGCCACACTTCACAGGGACTAATTCTGCTTTAAACACCAGGTGTCACTGCAGTATACTCCTGACTCCACACCAACCTCCTGTCAGGTTAAAGCTTTACTTTTAAGTGATGTCAAAGCTTATGGAGAACAAAGATGCTTGCACTTTCTGTTCCCAAGTGTCTCCACGCAGCTATATGATTAGCCAGAATCTGGGAAAACTGTTCAATATTTCAACCAGCCACATTTATAGTTCTATGTGGTTGGCCTCAAACATGAAGCTAACCATAGTAATAGAGCAATTTTATGGCTGATAGCAATTGTTCAGAATGAAGACTTAGAAAAAAAAAAATCCGTGAAACAGTTCTCTTGATAATAATACTGCATGCGCTTTTTTCCCCCAAAAGATCAGCCTGTATTGGATAATATTCAACAGTTACTTAATACAAAATTTATATCAAATTGCATAATTTGCAGCTTCCTGGCCCATGAACAAATGTTCAGGAAAAAGCAATCTTCTTTTGCACTTATCAGATCCTGAATGATTTTGCACATGAAATATTCCTTATTTTTACAAATTCTCTATTTGACCCAAAACCTTGTATCTTTTGATTATTAAAATATACTTACCCAGATTAAACATTAAAAAGCCATCACTTTGACAATGAACAGATACTACTTGTCTAATTTCTTCAGTCTCCTAGCTTGGTGCAACTACTCCCTGTTTGCACTGTGAATTTTCCAGGAACTTGTTAATCAGTAACTACTTAGTATTGTACTAAGTGGGTAAAGCTGCCCTTTTCCTATCTGTAATTAAAGATAATGAGGAGGAAGGTGCAAGTCATGGAGAGTGCAAGACCCAAAAGGTTAGGTAAAACCTAAAATTAGCCTCATGCCCTAGTGTACAAAGGAGCCTTGTTCCAGTGACATGCTTAAAAATGACATTTCTTTGTGTTAGACTTACAAGCAGAATCTGTATTACATATTCAGCAGTGGTCCTAAGTCATCTGCCTCTGAAATGCTTCAGGATGCTCTTAAAAGTATTTCTACACAAATGAGTCTTGCTACTGACAGAGCAGTGCAGCAAATGGATGGGGAACATTACCTAGAGAGCATCTATAACAAAGGAAAAGGAATCAAATGCCACAGCAATTTCAGAGGATAATCCATAGGGCTGGTAATTGCAAGTTTAAAAATGCTGAAAGCTGCACAGCTTTGAAAGGCTCAAACCCAATATTCTTACCTGCATTAAAGAGCATAGTGCCACTATTCATGGCAGTCCCTGCTTTAGTCAGAGACAACTTAAAGTTGGTGCTGTTGTGTGCATGCTTGAATCTTGGCAGGACTGTGGCTTTGGGAGGAGCAAGGAGCTATATATCACAGAGAAGTCTTAGTAGTTCTTGTCAGATAATGAAATCAGCACAAAATTCCCAGAACAAACAGAATTCTATAAAATAATGCAGGTTTTAAGACCTGCAGGATGAAGTGACTTCAAGGACTGAATAATACATTTGTTAAGAAAAAAACAAAAAGAAGCACAGATAAAAACTGACCAACCAACCACTAAAACAAAAGACAAGGCTTATTTATTGTGGTTTATTCTGTCTGTCTATTGAATTTATATATAGATTTTAATCCAATGAATTTTGCCAGGATTTTTGAATTAAATTAATTTCATTGCAATGTAACATGTTTCCCATTTGACATAATTTACATGGATTTCCAATGAATTTGAGTTATTTGCAAATATAATAACCAGAGAAAATGGCAGAGCCTCTTTTAAATGCTTTCAGAGAATACAGTACAGAATCATATGATTTTTTTTTTCTGCATATAAACAAGTAACTATTAGGATGCTACTGTACATAAATAAAACCTGTATTTTTTATTATTCACCTATGTTCTTACTTTTAGATAACTGCTTCATATGTTCATGTAGCATTTTTCCCCCAGAAATATTTACATAAAACTTTCTACATTTACAGTAAATAACCATAATTGCCTACTGTGCTTTCAGCTGAATTGGCTATAGAAATGTCTGATGAGAATTCTTGGAACAAAGGTATGACTAAATGACATAAACTTGTGTATACTATTACAAAATATTGAGAGGAATTCAATGGCATTTGTTAATTTACAAAATGCAATTTAGTGTTGGATGTGAACTGCTCTAACAGTAGGATAAGCCCTGCAATTACAGTTAAACTACAATTTATAGAACATACATTCTGCAAAACTACAGTATTCCAGTGTTTGCAGTGATGTTGATTAAAGCATTTGATTTCAAACAGGTAGCAAGCCAAATAACTCTTCATGTAGCAAACAAGCCTTAGCTATTGCCATCTCAGAAGTCTGCATGCATTGACTCCATGCATTGTGTATGTGGCAGAGTCATTGAATCACTGAGCTGTTCCCACTGCCCACAGAGCTGAACTTCACAGGATATTCCACTATATCCACTTTAAGATAGCCAGGACAGTCCTAAGCTTGTCTTTGCACAAGCTCATACTGTTTTGAGGATGTTTTGCAGTTCTGTGTCAGTGATCAGAGACGTAAATAGTTGTCCAGAAAACACTTTTTGTTGCTAGAACACTGTGTAAGAGAACTTTGCTGGGAGATATTCCAGCAACACGTATTTTTTCCATTATAAAACAATGGATAAAATAAACAATGTCTGTATTTACATATTCTTATGCACTATGTTCTTAGTATGCAGTGTTCCATATATAAAGCAATTTTATAGTGAAGCTCATATAGCACCCAATTTTAAGTGACTCTTACTGAGACACGATTTTAATAATTAGCTATTAGACATAATTATACCTATAACTGACTATTTTTTGTTGTTTTTATGGAAGTCATATCACTAATATAAAAAAAAGAAAATACATTTCACTGAAAATACAAACGAAAGTACGTATCACTAAACCAAACTTCTGAACTCTTAGGGCCCAATCCTGCAGCCTTGGCTCATGCAAAGAATTCTATTTAAATAAAGTAATCCAGTTAGGGTTGGGTTTTTTATTAGTATGGGTTTTGGTTTTATTTCTTGCTAAAATCCCCATATCATGCAAGTCCAGATCTACACATGGTGCTTATTTTAGTGCATTTACATTTGTCCATGTTGGGTCTCTAACAGAACAAAAACATGTATTTAGAATTTATTAATTTCCATTCTGTTGATATGGAGGCTTGGTAAAAGATAATCCAGCTGCATCATGGTCGGGTGGTCATGGCTTGATCTTGCCTCTCTTTGTATAGGGAATACTGAGAAGAATAAACAAAGTTATCCATCTTTTGTGAGACTCAGCACCCCCTCCCTTTAACCTTTTCTACCTTAAAAATCTTTTCAAAACAGGTTGTCTGTGGGACCGGGGAAGTGCAAATGAAACTTAGCTATTGTTACTTTACTTTTCTTCCTAGCTGCTGCTGTGGGCTGTACCTGACAGTGAATGCTCTTTTGTGGTTCTGAATGTGGGCTCTCATCACACTTTCATCTAGAAAGACTGGTCAGACTGAGGAGAAGCAGCTCACATCCCCTTTCTTAAGTTAAAGGGGTTGGGACTGTGAAGCAAAGGGCCATTCCTAAATAGTCATTGCCACAGAGATGAGGTGAGATGGGATGATGAGATGAGACGATGAGACGATGAGATGAGATGAGATGAGATGAGATGAGATGAGATGAGATGAGATGAGATGAGATGAGATGAGATGAGCGCTGCTAGAAATCATGAAGTTGGTACATGCAGAAACTCAGGAGCCACCACAGTGGCTCATTTCAAAGAGCTGTCTGCCGGTAGGATGTTCTGAGGAGACTGGTTATGTGACCTTTCTCAGTCTCAGATACAAAGAGCAAATTCCAGTATCCTCAGACATGTGAGAAAGCAGGTTCTTGTGCTCTTAGATGTCTCTTTAATGCATTTAAACATTGTGACACTTCACATCTTACGTGTGTCTTTAACTGTCATGTGAGTGCTTGCAAGCTACAGAATTTCTTGCCTGGAAAGAAAGTGAAGACCCCCACAGATGTCCTCCAGATGGGATGTGAGTACCTCAAAACATCAGACTGAAGTCCAGGCTTCTGAGTCTCACAGGCACATTGAAAAGGTCCCGTTCAGGAGTGTTAATGTCGTGCAGTTTCTGTGCCCTCTGTACAACTGTCATATTTCACTAAGGACAAAAGAGATTCTCAGGTGGTGACAGGTGAACATAGTGGGGAAGAGCAGTTCCATAAATAAGAGGGTAGTCCAAATCCCACCTATGCTGAAAGTTAAAATATGAGTTAAAATTGTTCTATTTTTAGATATTAGGAATTGAAATCAGAATTGTCTCCTTTTTTTTTTATAGTAAAAGGATTTGTAGTATTTCAGCCCCCTACTCAATATAGCAAGATTAAAAGGTTATATTGTTTTGTAGTGAACAGGAGGCGTTCTGAAATCCCAAATGAAGCATTCTGAAGTTACTTACATACCTTATAAATAATCTGAGCCAATTGTTGCATTATCATAAAGTATAGGAAATGACATACCTGCTTTCTAAATGAAAAAAAAAATAATTGTATTTTCTGTACAAACACATGCTAGTTAAAATTAGCCAATGAATTTGCAGAGACAAAACCCTTATCAGACTGTGCTATTATAACAATAAACACCACAAATGAAAGCCAGCCAATATTTAGGAATGTGTATGGCAAGAGAGCACCACATACAGTAATCTAGTGGCTGTGCAAAAACAGTGAGCATCTTTACCTTTACAGAAACATCCATATTTTTAGGCACTTTGCTCTGGCAATGACTTCAGCCACCACCTTCCCAAAGAGATGCTACAAATCAACTTCAGCACCAGGATATGAAATTGTATTAACAGTAATTATGTTCCCTGCTCCCAGGAAGAGACCTGTCCTTGAAAGTCTTCAGCACACCACCAAAGGAGCACCTGTCAGGCTAAGCATCTTTCTGCATTCTTCTGTTTTGCAGCAGACTGCCACACCAAATTACTTGTGAGGCATGTAAAAGCCTTATTCAGGCATACTTCAACCTCAAAAAATAAAACTCATCTGGAATAACTGGTTATTTGCCCAAGAGCAAGAGCCCCTCATTGGAGTGTGGTTCAAATTAAAATGTTTGATACAGAAACAGATTTCTTACAGTCATGTGGCAAACAAATGTATATGCACAATAGGAGACAGAAAAAAAAAGTCCTTGAGCTGGGCTGCGATGTTTGCAGCCCCACAGTGCACGGATGAGAGTTCTGTCTCTAGCTGCTTCCAAGCCAAGTCACTTGGCCTTGAATGGCTGCTTTTAAACACCTGTGTCCCAGCCTAGGCAGGGCTGTCACATGGGGTGACTCCACCCTGGCTGAGTGAGATGAGCGAGAGACAGGGCAGCACTGTCACCTTTTGTAGTCAAGAGTAGCACAGTTAACATGCAGTTCTGGAAAGCAGACAGTACCAGAGAGAGCACTCTGTGTCACAGACTTACACATGCAAACCATTTATCCAGCATCTTGTGAAAGCACCATTGAAAGGTTGAACTGAGAGCACCGCATACACGGAATTGTGTTCAAAACAGCGGACAGGAGCTGCTCAGGGAGCCATGGGGAAGCATGCAGCCCTGCAGGATGGATTCCTTGAAGGCACGGTAGATAGATGAGGGCTTAGAGAACAAGGCAGCTGGTCATCAGCCAGTTGAAATTATGGGGATGACCCAATTCTGGGTTACTCATGAATATGAATCCCCACGCCTACTCATCTGTCACTCCATGGATCCTGCTACATGTAAGCAAGCCTGGAATTTATATTAATAGAAAGACTGAAGCAACAAATTGTTCACAGCTGACATGAACACCACCTCCCTGAATGCTCACTATTGTAAAACCTAGGTTCTTCAAAAGAAGACTGATAATTCTTATTGCAAAGCTTAGTCATCATAGCTACATTACTGGGCTTTTTAGTGGATGTTTGTGACTATTGCTATTGTAGGTAGGGCTGACTGAGGTCCAGTACACTAAATGTGTCTCTATAAAGATGTTTCCAAGTTGGGACAAGTAAATGTTGGGTTTGTCCCTGTGTACTTCTGAGTTAAACCACATACAGTGTGGAAAAGAGTATGGAAGTACTAGCTACTTTGTAGAAAAGGCACTATAACTGATCTGATAATTAGATACATGCCCATGCTACAGGTATCTGCAAAGAATTTATTTCTCTCTCTGACTGAGAAAGTTATTCTACACTCATGAACTGGATGACTGGTTTACATATTGGATTAGCACTGGTTCAGGTACATGGTAAGAACAACTCTCATAGGAGACACAGATTCATGGAAAAGTTGTCTGAACTGCATTTCCTGTTTTCTGCCAGTTCCCAGAGGGAAATCAAAAAGATCTTTTCACTACTGCAGTTATACACATATTACTGCACGGTTGGCCTTACCGTGGCAATTTGATGAGAGATTTTATTGTACAGTTGTGCTAAAAAAAGGAGGCAAAGAAATAGACTGTGAAGTTTCCCCAGAAAATATCACAAGATAACAAATACTTCATTTTGGATGCTGACATTTTATTTAGGGATATGGTGAAAGAGTTAAAAACAGCAGTAAAGAGACAAGTAGAAGAGACTCCCTTTTCTTGACAGATTAATCTCTTTGGGGATTACTGCTGGAAAAATCTTTCTATCAAATATATTAATGAAAAGGAAGCATTGACAACAGCCATAAAGGAACAGGTATTACATATGGAAAGAGGGAACTAAACCAGCACCTTGATTCTTTGTCAAGAAATGTAAAAACTCACTTGCCAACCTTGGACTGAATTCTAAAACATTTTCATTTAGCATTAAACTACATAATGGAGATTATGCAGGGGAGTTATGGACTCCCCCACACATCCTTGTTCAGGAGGGTAATTATTTTTTGCAGCTTTTAAGTCCAGTGTGTGTGGGTCTCAAGACTGAGGGCAGGTACACGTCCTGAAAGCAGCAATTCAAAATGTGAATAGCTTCTCCATGAGACTGAGGTCTGATGAACCATTAAAAGGTTGTGACCAGCCTGAAAGTAAGTTAAAGAGGAAGGAATGTGCCACTGCAGCACTGCAGACATGGCACCAGCTCCCAGTGCAAGGCTGTATGAGATGGGTTAAAAACAGAAACGAAAGAAAGAAGAGAGGGGGAGGACAATTTTTCTTTCACTGTGTAAAAGGGAAGTCTAGGGGGTTTCAGGAGCAGTTGTCAGACAGGTGAAAGAAAGGACAGAAAGACTTGTGTCCCTTCCTACAAAGCAACATTTCTGATCTGGCTATGAAAAACAGAATGACTGGACAATTCTCCACCATCCTCTGACCTGCTGGTCTCAATGGGGGTATTTCTAGAGTGATGTTTGGTTTTCTTCTTTTGCACCTTAAAATTTACAATCAAGAATTCTGTGCTATTCTTTGCTTTCAACTGACATTGTCTCAAGATATCTTTGAATTGGTCTTGAAATTGAATCTAGTGAACCTGACAAACCCCATGTTCCTACTGATTCTCCAAAAGCAGTCATCCATGTAAAGGGATAACTACATCTTGAGATGTATTTGGGAATTTCAGGAGTTGAGGTATGCCTGCCACTAAGCTGCAAGAGTCAGACTGAGGACTACATATATAAACTGGTACCCCTGAGCAAGGAACAGACAGCAAACACATAGTTGAAGACAGAAGAGGTTCTCCAGACTTAGCACAACAAGTCTTCTGAAACATGGTGCATCTTATCTTTGGCCTTAAACAGTGTGAAGTAGGAGGAGAGAACATTCAAAGGTGAATTCACATTCAAGGAAACAGAAACAAAAACTTTTATAAAAGGAAAAACTCCAGAAAGTAGAACCACAGTCATCCTAGAAAAGCACTGTAGTGGAAGCAAAGGGTTTGCTGCAGCTGTCAAAACATGGCAGCATGGTCAAGAACAGGATGGATGTAGAGTGGTCTGAACTGCTTCTCCTCCAGGGAAGAGAGTCATAGATTGAGTGTGCTGCACTGCTGCACAAGGTCAGGATCCACGAAGTTTGAACCACCCTGTGGGCAGAGGTTGACTGCACAACTGCACTGCTCCTCAGAGCTGTACTACTTGCAGGCAAAGCCTGTAAATCAGCACACTTCTCTCAGTTATGAAGCTATTTCTAATAAATGTGTGTAACCAGATCTATGTTTGCTCTTTATAGTACCAAGTCATGTTGAGAACTGACCAAGCATCCGAGAAGGGCTCAACCTTCAAAACCCAGTACCAACTGAGCTGAAATTAAACCTGTTTTGTTTACTACAGAATAAGCCAACCTCAGTTCATGTACTGTTTATTTTGAATTAAAAATAAACTGCTCTTCAAGCACATGCCAGATAGTACGTACGTGAATGTTGCCAAGCTTGGACTACAACTTATACTTGTGTCCAAATTACAAGTGTATGCTTATATACATGGGGATATGTGCACATGCATGTCACACAATGCTTGTTCTTTACTGTTGGACTATTCTTGTACCATTGTACTATTTATTGTATTATTCTTGAAGAAAAAAGGTAGCAATCCAGTACCTGCTTATTTCATCCGAGCACTGTACCTTGTTTTTCACAGTAACAGAATAACTCAGCATTTTTGAAAAGCCAGTGGCTTTCAAACTGTTTGTCAGAGGCCCTAGTAGGTCTTGATTGCCCTCCTGCTCCTTTTAGCAGAAGAACAAGGAGGACTAGTGGCTATGCCTGACTAAATCTCACTGTCTCTTTTGCCTCTTTTTTGCCCTGTGGCAGTGTTCTTTTACATAGACTCCATTATTTTAGCTTAAAAACAGCAAGGCATATTCCATTTCCCTGCTCAAGGAGACAGAAAAAGTCAACAAAACAACCCCAGTAGATAATTTTCATTTATCTACTTTTGAAATAGGAAAAAAATAAAAAAACCAAAACCCAGCCCAAATAAAGAATGGGATTCCTCCTGTTACAAACCCCAGTAAGTCAATCTACAAAAACTTTGAAGATGAAAAATATGTTGTTAAAAAAAAAAAAGTATTACCCACTTAACACAGTACATACTTTTTCCTATATAAGAAACTAGACAAACATTAAAATAGTTAAGTCTTTTAAAAGGGCAAAATTCTGCAAAAAAAATATTACTCAATACTACTAAGGTCAGATTATACATTATGCCAGTGCATTCAATTGCACAAGTTTTGCAACATGACAATGGTCTGGGATGTGTATGTGCAGGTGTTTATGTCTATTTGAGGGAAACAGTGCAAGAATACTAAGAGTGACCATTGCCATTTCAAAGGGATATTTCACAAATAATCAAACAAAACCCCTACAAATACCAGTACACATCTCAAATACTGCAAGTCATATTCTACAGCCCTTGACATTAAAAAAAAAAGAAAAGAAAAAGCCAGCAGAGTTAATTCAAGTACATTTGGAGTCAGTCCCTTGTGAACTACTGTTGTTTGCACTTTAGTTGCAGGGAAGGTGGACAGAGCTCCCCAAAAGACACAGAAGTGAGTGCATCTTCCCCAGCCCCGCAGAGTAAGTCTGAGTTGAGGTACAATTATCTGTGGTTTGCTCAACATTGCAGATGCCAAAACTTGAATGAAAAATTATGCTTGAAAAACACTTTGAAGAAAATTACATAAAATAATCTCTTAAAATGAGAAGCTAGTTTTGTGTAAAGGTAGTCTTTTTGGTACGTAATCCTGTCAGGACGACAAGCATGGCACTCCTTCCCAAATTACGTTTGCCTTGGAGCTAATAACAATAAAGAAACCTTTACATTTTCCTGGTCATCTTTCTGATCTGACGTACCCTTTCCCATGAGCCTTGATCCACCACCCAGAAAAACCAGCAGGTATCACACCCCAGCTGAAATGTACATTGCTGCTTCACAACTTGTGTTCCATAGGAAAAGCACTTCCCTCTCCACGTTTCACTTGTCCTTTGAAAATAACAGTGGGGAAATCTGCTGCTGGAGTAGTTAAAGCCTGGTGAATTCCCTGTGGTGCTGCAAGTCCCCTATGCTCTCGTAGTCGTTCTCTCCTGAAAGAGCAGTGTGGTTTGTGGTAGGCACCGACAAGGTCCTCTCTTCCTCTTGGCTCACTGCCTGGATGGCTTCATAGTCCGGCTCCAGCTCCCCGTTTGGTCTGTCTGCTGACTGAGGCACTGAGGTGGAATTTAGGGTGTTTTCAAAGTCCTTCACACTTGCATAGAGGCCACTGCAAACAGACGGGGACCTCTGAGATACAATTTCTTGAATGCAGGTGTAAGGAGAATCCAGTGCCTTGATGGCCTGTCCCGGCTTACTCACCGATGAGTACATGGCTGAGATCTGGGAAAAGGAGATACCTGCTGAGTATGGAGCATGGCATTGTGCAGCAGCCTGTACCCTTGTACTACAAGGATGTTGGTTATTTAAGAAAAGACAGGCTCTTCTGATGAAAAGATACCCATTCTAAAAGGATATGATTTTTCCCTTGGAAAAAAACCCCAACTATTTCTTACATATCCTTCCTTTTCTAGCATGCATTTATAGATCGGTTTTCTTTCAAAAAAGAGAATGCTTTATAAAATAAGTTTATAAATGTAAAACTTCCTTGAATTTAAAACCCTGGTGAGGGAATTAGAATTGGGCAAAATGGAATGGCTTTTTGAGCAGGAGCTCTTGCAAGTTTTATTATGGTCCTGGAGTCAATTTGGATTTGACTCTCTCAATATGGAGAGAGGCATAAAAGGGAGGATCAGATTGAACTGCTGTAATGTAGGAGAAGGATGCTGTCTGATCCTTAGGGCTTTTAAAATTATTATTGTTACTATTTTTAATGGTAGTGGCTACTTTTCTGCTTTTAGAGACACTGCAATAGAAGAATGGTTAATTGTTTTAATAGGTACGACTAAATAGGCACCAACACATGTGAAGACAACATTAAAAATCTGTAGATAAATTACTCACAGCAGATAATAGCAACTAGTGCCAGTACTGATATGAAAGGTCTGCTCTGTTGACTACACTTTGCCTACAAAGAAGAGCTGCTTCTCAGGCACTGAGTATGTGAACTTTAGATTGGAGACTGAACCCTCTCAGCTGTAAACAGCAGAAAGGGAGCCAGCATTTCATTCCTAACTAAAAATTTCCTCTGGTGAGGTGGTACACTTCAGCAAGAGCATGAAAGTGGCCCTTCATGAAAAGGTGAGGAGAAGCCCACATCCACACATGTCCCTCAGCTCAGGGATTACCTGGGCTGTTGCCAAGCACAGGATTCAGTCTTAATTCCCTCTCCTGGGCCAAATGGATACTAGCCCTTGCACAAGACAGATGGCTGAAATTCCCTGCACAGCTCCTCTGGTACCCAATATCACAATGCAACATAGCTCTTCTACTACATTTGAAGTCTTTCCCAAACATGCAAAGCCATTTTGAGTTTGTATCAATCCAGTTAAAAGAGTAGATTAGCATGAAAATGTCCATTGCCAATAGGCAACACAGAGAGAAGCAGACAAACCAGACCACTTCTGACAATTCTGGGATTTTGTGTGTGTATATGTTTGTGTGGGTGTATGTTTGTGTGGGGCTGGGGTTGGTTGGCTGGTGTTTTTTTTTTTATTGTTTGTTTTTGGTTCGGTTTGGGGTGTTTGGGGCTGGTTGGTTTTTGTTCATTTGTTTGTTTTAGAGGGACATCATCTTGGAGATGGCAATACTTCTTACTTTTTACTGATTTCAGCTAACAAAAAAGGGCTTGTCTGCTCATCTATACTTCAACTCTTCTCAGTATTAGGTAACATTAACTCACTTCAAGATCAGGTTATTCATTAATGGCTGAGAATGCTTCTCCCAGCAGAAGGCATTAGCTCACTTAGCTCATTGCCAAGTTTGTGTTTAGTTTTATGTCCAGAAAATATTTATAAATGGCATGGTTGCACTGGAGATGATCACAAACAGCGTTATTTATGTTTAACTTTTCTCTTTAACTCTCCTCCATTTATCTGACCAACAGACAGTTGGCCATAAAGAACAGTTTATGTTCCAGTGCTTTTATTGTACTTCAGTTTACTTCCTAGAGCCCCAAACTTTGCCTGGGGAAGGTGGAGCATATGTTTCAAAAGACTGCTGGTTATTCTTCTTGAGAAGGTCTTGTCATCCAAATCACGAAATTACCCTAACAATCAACTAAATGTGGCCTCCTGTTATTTTCTGACACCATTTTTAACCTATGGGCCTGATACAGCCATATGTTAGAATACTTCTGATTTTAGGAAGGCTTCTCTGTGCAGAGAACCTTGGGCTTTCCTTTTCCTTTCACACAAGTTTCACCTTTCTTAGATTCTGCTTAATCACGCAGAGCTTATGCTAATTTCTGCCTAAAAATTGGTCTCTAGTTAGTTACTGAATTTCATGCAAGAAACCTACCTCATCTTCTGTAAGAGATGGATCTTCCTCTCGAGACTTGTAAGACACTGAACTAAGCCTCTGTAAAAAAGGAAGAAAGAAAGAAAATAAAAGGCTCATTACCCATGAACAGTGTGAAATCTATAACAAAACCCTCCCATTATAATAAATACATTATATTTTATGGTCATTTGCTCTCAAGTTCCATTATACATAGCTAATACCCCCACTATTCAGAGTACTTCTCTGGAGGTAACAGCCCTGAGGTTAGTAAAGCTTTTTAATATATCTGCTTCTGTCCTGACCTGAAAAGGGTAAAAATAATGTAATGGTTAAAACAAATGCTGCACCACTGTATCCCTGCCTTTACACCTCTTACGAAATATCTGCAGAGGCTTCTGAACAATTGAAGTCAGCTGTTGTGATACACCAGTTGCCCTTTCACAGGGTTTTCAGATACACTTTTAGATGACAAAAGAACAATACTCAGCTGACACCTTCTGGATGATTGTTGCCCTTCATTCTGTAGATCCTGGATGTGCTGCATGGGACAGCTGTGTCCTCCACCCCTGGAATGCAGTTCCTGTGCAGAGGTGCTCAGAAGCCTGACCTCACAACCACTCAGACCTGCTGCAGCCCACCCTGAGCTGGAGCCAGGTCACACATCGGAGTCACTGAAGGATGGAGGGCTTGGTTTGGTATCAAGTCAAATTTCAAGCATCTAAAGTGTTCTGTGTAAAACAGGTCATGAAGCATCAGGGGAAAAGCATTTTGCTCTTGTGAAAAATGCCTTTGGACCATTACAACAACAAAGACCCATTACAACAACAAAGACCCCAGCAGCTGTGGGATGCCTCCTCTCTGGGCCAAGAAGGCTTTGCTGGACTCCTGCTCCACAGTGATTCAGAGGAAGCCATCCAGTACTGTAAGAGGCTGTATTTTGGACTTTCACACAACTTCTCCAACTAAAATACTTCATACCACCTCCAGTGCAAGCCAACATGGAAGACTAGAGCTATTTTAACACAGTCAATAAAATACCACTTCCAGGCACACAACATGTTTTGTTTTGTTTTTTTCTCTCAGAGGCTCATTGTGATAGATTCTTTCCTCCTTCCATTTTCTTGCTGTTTTTATTTCTGGTAAAATACCGAACTTCAGGTCCCTGGGCACTTCTGACAGACCCCAGCTCAAAAAGCACACGGAAGTTCTGCTTGCTGTACCTGAAGAGCTTCCCTTAAGCAAACAAACTCCCTGACTTCTTTCTCACTGACTTGAGAACAGTGCTCTTTAATTTGTGATTTGTTTACTCTTAAAAAAAAAAACAACCAAGCAACTAAAAAAAAAAGGAAAAAGGAAAAATTCAAATATATATTTTGGCCTTGTATTAAATCTGCTTCACTACAGCAACTTCCTTTAGTCTTTCCTATCTGCATCTTCTTCTGCTGAGGAGGAAGCTACTAATTTCATCCTCACACATTAAAACAAGCATGTGCTCATAAAATTCTTCAGTGATTTTTTCGTCATCAGTGTGTCTATAAGCACCATGTGTCAGGACCCCTTCTACAGTTTCCCACTCAAGTACTGATAAATATCCCAGGCTGTTTGCCATCCTGTGCTGTTCCCCTGGTACAGCATTCTTTCTTCTAAATGTGAAGCTTGTGACACATCTGGTTTGGAGGATATTGTTATCTTAAAATCTTAAGATTTTAAATGGGAAACTTAAATCCCACTGGCCCCTGAATATTTTGTACCTAGCAACATTTTAAATAATGCTGAAACCTCAACAGTAACAATGCAAACCACACGTGTCCTTATTTGCCTTCTGCTTTCCTTTCATTCCTTGACAGCACTTGATATTTTGCTCTTTGGCTCAGCTGCTGCTCCTGACTTGGGCACAAGAATAAGAACATTCTCTGGTGCATTTTTAAGAGATGTTTTGCTTATCCTCAGATTGTGCAAAGCTGAAATCAGATGACAGACAAATGGACACACAGATAGCACTTCTACCAGTGCTCACTCTGGAAAGACCTGGGTGAAAAAGGAGATCCATACTCCCTTTTTAAATAAAAGATAGAACTAAAGAAATCTATTTTGCTTTTTCAGTATTATTAAAAGAATGATGTTCAAGGTTTTGTAGGTGATAGAGGCCTGTAAGAGGCCTTGTGCTATTAAAGGTGTCTTTCTTCACCAAGTCTTTCCAAAGGATTTGGCTGGGTCACAGCCAAAAACGAGTTTAGTTAAGTTTTCATCCATTATTTCACACCTGGCTCTCAAAAGGATGCTTTCTAGCTTTCATGCTGTTATGTACGGGAATGGTCTCTGGCTTGGTCCACCTAGTTCTCTCCCAGATTGGAGTGCTTCAGGGACTGGCATGGGCTGGGGATCACCCTGGCTGCCCTCTTTTAGACTGAGAGTGAAACAGCTTGGGCACAGCCTGTTCTCTCTGTTGGCAGGTACAAGCCTTGGTTACACAGGTGCCTCCCTGCCTGTCCCTTCTGTGTGCCCTCATGGTAGTGAGGGAGACTTGCATGACACACACACAACCTCTGTCTTCACCAGGGCCAGGGCAGAAGGTTGAAGAGTTTGGGATACAGATGTCATGCTAAACAAAGAGCTAAGTAGACTCCTAGAAAGGAAGCAAAACCAGAAACACCTATGGAGTCTAACTAAAAGAGTTATCAGTGTAACATACATTTCCATGAACATCTTGGTTTTGCTTGCCACATCAAAAAAAAACAGGCATTGCTCTGGATTCAATTGCTTGAAGCAGCAAAATACAGGGAAAAACTATCATCATCACAACAGAAAAACAATCCCACAGCCCCCTCCCCACACAATGCCAACAATAATGACATTTATATATTCCATCAATTACCATCTCCAGCTCTGCTGCAGCTGTAGCTCTCAAGGACAGGACAGGCACACACCTCGATGCATAATGCATGTACCCAGCAGCGCACGGCAATGATCTGATGCTGCCCAAGATTTAACTCGGGGTGGCTTCAGCTCTGAATAAATTTTAATTAGACAAACACCTTTTTTCCTGGCACTTAGGGGACTGCATGTGTCATCTCTTGATTAATCCTTCAAAACCTGAACCATTTTAATCAATTCCCACTCCTGGCAGTTACTGACGCTGCATACATGGTGTGCTGGGGAGCTACAGAGCAGCAAAGGCTTTTCCTTTGTATTGGTGCCTGGGAAATACAATTACTTTCTGCTAGTCTTTTCACACCTGGTAGGAAAAATATCACTTTTACACTAAGCTGTTTATCTAAAAGTCTAATTAGAAATTACTTATGGCTGGAATGTGGGAGGGGGCAATGTTGCTGGATTACTGTTGACAGTCACATCTTAATTTTTTACTTAATGAGATCATTGTTGTAAAAATGTGCAATGAAGAGTCTAGCTAAACAATCTTTATATTGCAAGAAGTCTTGAGTTTATTCATTTGGGCTATATTGTGCTTTACAAGTTACATGGTTAGATATTTATTTAACAAGATACTCTTCGGCCTTCTTCCTGGATTACTGAAATTCTTCAAGTAAGAGAACAACCAGAAACAAGTAACAATACCTCATCTCTGCTGTGATTTTTACATAAATATTTACATTTAAAAGTCACACTGCATCTTAAGAACTTTTTTGAAATTTTCATCAATACCTACCTAATATTATTTGATGACTTGGACACCAGAAACCTGCTAAACCTACAGTTCTTTCATTCACCGTTAATAAGAAGATATCTAAACATTCTGAAAAATGCAAACTCAACAATTTATGAAAAGTCTCTGCTATGGTCTGAAAGCATCCTTAAAATGTCTTCAGATATAAAACTACAAATGGGAAAAGAAACTGCAGAAAATGTCATAATTTTATATTTCAAGGAATTCATCACAACTCATTCCTAGTGAGGAAGCATAAGCTGCTGAGAAAACTTAATTTTTGGCTGTGATTTCAGCACTTAGAAATTCCTTACACTCTGTTTATATGTGATATACAGAATTTGACAAATATAAAAGCATACAGCTGCAGTCTCTCTCTCTTTCTATCCCTCTCTCCTACAGAAAAAGACAAAGTGAGTGCCTAACAATTGCACAGCTAAGTCAAGGTGGACCAATGAAAGAGGCACATCTAAAGTAAGGACATCCACCAAGGATGCCCCCCTCTCCTTTTTGTAAATTGCAGTTTCATTAGGAAGAAAAAGAAGAGGGGTATTCAGAACAACATATAGATGGTGACAGAGATACTGGATGCCCTTTGTAATAGCTTCCACAAGTATAATATCATCAAACAAAGAAGCAGAAGCCTCCTATGCAATTCCTGGATAATATTTGGGAAAAGCCTTATGTAGTGCATAGCTGCAACAATCAAAAATACAGGCAGCAACAGAATGAGCATATAGCCCTAACACAAAGATTCTACTATATACTATAATATTTCTATTTACAGTCTTGCTTCATCTTGAGTGGGCTTTTTTCTTGTTATTTTTTTGTTACTGAAAAATAAAATCCTCTCCCACCATATGTTCTCAATCATTATTTGGCTGTTTGATGAGGACAAATATTTGCAGTATTTACCTTTTCTGGTTTACTCGCTCCTTCTGTCACTTCTTCTTCCACTTCTTTTTCTTGCACATTTTCATTTTCATCAAGAAGTTTCATGGGTACTGGAGGGGGAAGTTCATCCTCCACATCTGGTATGTTGTCAAGAGGACTTTCTGAATTTGCACTTTGGCGACTCTTCTTATTTCGGTCAACAGATGCATATTCTGCTGACTCAATTCTGCACTCAGGAATCTGATTCTGACCTTCAGAAACTGTCAGTGAAGTCTTTGATTTGCTGTTAGAGTTCCCTTCCATGCTGGCTACTGCTCCAACATCTTTAATTTCCTTCACAGTTTCATACAAGCAGTCTTCAACTATGTTCTCCTGAGAGGAACTGTCTTTCAAGACTTCATAAGGCCCTTCCATTCCAAGACCTTGATCATTTTCTGCATTTCTAGATGAGATTATAGTTTCCATGGGGTTGTTAGGGGGAATACTGGGTAGTTCCCGGCTCTGGTGACACTTTATAGACTTTCCAAGACTATCCTGTTGATCTAGTAGATCAGATGTCTGTACTTCTTCGTAAGGCTGGATACAGGCAGCTGTACTGTCCTCAGAAAGAACTAAAGAAAATTACAGAGAAGTATTACAAAGGCATAACTAAAAGGTGTGATTTGGTACTCTCTACATCACTTTGGTTTTGTGACACTCTGGAAAGGATAAATTATTCTAATACCTGGAAATGGCTGGTGATTAGCATGCTTTTTGCTTATCAAAAGGTTTCAGTTACAGACATTTCTGCACTCTACTGGTAAAATATCTTTCTTACAACAACTAAAACAGTCTGTACACCCCCAATTCACATTATATGGCAACAGCATTCACTGTCAGAACAGGGGGTGGGAGGTTAGCTGTGCATGGATATTCAGCTGCCTTGTACTCAGTTTCACTGAATGATTACAGAGTGCTCAGTAGTCTCAGATGGGAAACAGGTGGGAGGCCTCAAACCAAGTGCCTTAAAAAATCCTCGTCAGATTTTCCTCTTTGCATTTCCCCATTCTTTGGAATCAAAAGGAAAGCGTTCCTTCTTCCTCCCCACCATCCTTCAGCTTGTTTAACATGCTGGCCCAGTTCTGGTTGGAACTGCACTTCGCTCAGCCCTCCCTGCACGCCACAGCAGAAGCTCCTCACCGAGAGCTGAGCCGTGCTTCTCTTAGTCTCGCAGCACATAATGTTGGTTGACAACCTACTAACGAGCTGGCCATATGCACAAGAGAGAAGACTAGACTTCAGGAGGTAGTGTCAGGCAGAACATGTTGTTTCAGGTCCCAGAAGTGGGCCACATGTCATTGTCACTAGAGGGTATAAGGGACTGAAATGTATGGGGATTCTCATCTTACACCACACGTGTGACATTTGCATACATTCATGGACATATACAAGCATGTTTCAAGCAGGGTAGATAACTTTATCTCACACTACTTCTTTAAAAAATCACTTCTGAACAGCTTTACTTTTCCTAGCATAGTTCCTAAGGCACTGTCTCAACAAAAACAACCCATTCTTCTGTGTCCTTCAGTGTATTTGACATGGTGACAGAAGCGTTGCCAAAGCAATCAATGCCCTTGATTTGCTGGTTGCCATGGACATTGCTTTCTCTTCTGTTCAGGGCATGCAGACACAGTCAGCACCTGCAGGGAGCCATACCCTGACTGCAAAACTCAGGACAGAGCTGGAGGTGTGAGATGATAATCACTGAATGGGAGATGGTGGAGTTTTGCCTTTCTGGTCCTTGATTCTAGAGATTTCTGTGCTGTGCTGAGCACCCTTACAGAACCCAGAAAGCACATTCAGGCTGGAGGGGATAATTAAAAGCAATGAGAGCTCAAGTTTCTGTATTTTTGTGGTTATGGGTGTTAGCACAGAAGGGGTTGGTGTAGCTGAAGGTTTGGCATAGATAAGACAATGCTGGCAGGTTGGACAAAGGAAAAAAACCACAGCATTTGGTTCTTCTTCCATAAACCTGCCCCTGCTCAAAAAGCTAGCAGAAACAGTAATAAAAAGAGCTATTAACAAAAACTGCATAAAGTGTAAGTAAAAAATTAAAGCACAGGGGTTCCTGTTATTCAGAAGGGTTGTTATGCAGAGTGTAAGCTGAGTGTAATATCAGACAGTCTGAAAACTGTCTGCTGGTTGACAGCACACCTTTTAGCAGCAGCTCTGACAGCTGCGCATGTGGTGACTCATGGCAGAGAGAAACACTTCCATTCTGCAGGGCTTTGCTCTGCACATCAAGTCCCTCAGGGAACCACACACCTACATACACAAGCCAGTGGATGGGAACAGCAATTAGCTGCAAAAACAAAGTTTAAAAGTTACTTTGGATACTTGTCTCTAAGGGGTAAAGTCTGAATAGCTTAGCCTCTGCTTGCAGGAGATGAGGAGAGAGCTGTAAGTTGGAGTGCAGCCCCTGGTGTTGGTGTTAGTGTGAAGACAACAGTTGGCTCCCAGTGGCTCTGAGCTGAGAGTGAGTTTATTTTTAGGTGCAGCTGAGTAAAATATTTTCCAGTGATACATCAGGGTGAATCATTTTGAGTGTTCAGCAAAGCAAAGACTAAGGGGAAAAAAAAGGAAGCCCATTTATGTTGGCTGCTTTCTAAAATATGAAAATATAAGTGACAGTACAGCACAGGACTGTGATCCAAAGCTGTAATCCCTGGAGGACCTGCAATATGTCCACAACCTCCTGAAGCACTTTTGAAACTCTAAGGTGCAGCTTCATCTTCTTGTTTTATCCCAGTTCCATAGCTTACCAAGATTAGGGAAGGTCCCATTCTCTGCCTGATCACCTGGTCAATCTGCAGGTATGGCTTGGTGACCCAGACCTGGTGGCCCAGGAGGGGACCTCAGCACCTCCTCCCAGTGCTGGCTGGTGTGGAGGACTGGAAGCAGCAGCTAGGACTGTGCCAGAGCACGCCCAGGAGTGGAGTGGAGATGCACCCTAAACCACCTGAATCTCCATGAGATGATCATCTCCACTGACCTCCCAGCAAGGCAAATTACTCCATGGCATTTTTTACCTTGGTTGTAAGTTCTGTGTGATCTGGTGTCAGACCTGCAGAGGTGTGCAGGGAATTCTGACACATGGCTTGCCTGTGTGCTTGGGAAGCTGATGGATAACACCTGAAACCTGCGGGATCCCGAGCACCGGATGGTGCTGCTGGCTCATCCCACCCCAGGGGCTGCCATACTCACCATCACCGTTGCTGAGGGCTCCATTCTGTTCACTGTTTGGGGGAGGCTCCGTGACCGAGCTCGTGATGGAATGGCTGAAAACCTCCTTCTCGGAAGGCTGCAACACAGACCAGTTACTGCTGGTCAGAATGAACCTTCACATGAACACACACACAACCAATTTCATTGTCATCTCCGGAGCTCTGACTCACAGGTATTATTGGCAGGAGAAGCAAACCATGCCAACTAGATTCAAAGATATGAGTGCCTGTGTTTGCAGATGCTAAAAAGAAATAAGTGCAAAGATGTCCAGAGTGATGTCCTTTTCAAGCTTTATGGCAATAGATATTACCATGGCTTTAACTCTTGAGAAGACAGCAGCTGACAAAGGTTACACTGCATTGGGCTGCAAATGGATTGAGGGGAAGGTTGGAATGCAGTGGTAGCAGAAAGGGCACTGAGAAAGTGCAGATTATCAGCCTCTACACAAATTTTCCTCTTCTTCCCCTTCTGCAACTTTTGAAGTTTCCCATGCTCAACCATCTCAAAATTCCTGAGCTATTCTCTAATCTGTTGTATTTTGCAAGGAGCTCGGTACAAACCAACCACAAGACAGACACAAGCTGCCAGAAATAAATACTCACCACATTCATCAGATTTTCATGATCTCCATTCTGACTTTTGGCCTTCTTTTCCCTTAATGAAAAAGGCACATTAATTTTTACTACAAATTATGCTAATATACAAATACCAATCATTCACAGACCTTGCATTCCTGCAGGGAACAGAACTATGATTCACAATAATATTGAAAATGGAGTAACTGAAAATTATTACAGGAATTTGTATGACCTCTGTGTAAAAACACCAATGAGGCAGAATGGTGATAAACATAACTGAAGTGGTACAACAAACACACAGAACTCTTCTTCTCACTCAATGTAAGATCACAATGAGAAATGACTGATGGTTATTATAATATAATATAAATAATTATGTAGAGACAGGACAGGGGGAAATGGCTTCAAACCGAAAGGGAGTAGGTTTAGATTAAATATTAGGAAAAAGTTCTTTACTGTGAGGGTGGTGAGACACTGGAACAAATTACTCCAAGAAGCAACTACTGGTGGATGCCCCATCCCTGGCAGTGTCCAAGGCCACAGTGGATGGGGCTCTGAGCAATCTGGTCTGGTGAAACGTGTCCCTGCCCATGACAGGGAACTAGATGATCTTTCAAGTCCCTTCCAACCCAGGCCATTCTATGATTCTATGTTAATAAAAATATTATTATTCAATTTAATAATATCGGAAATGCTCAGATATATATTCTGGTTACAGACTACTTAGGAAGTCCCTTAAACTGTGTCAGAAAAAAAATGTGTGTCCTGTGAAGAATTAGAAAAGGCCAACAAAATCCAGGTAAGCAAAAATGGTACTCAAATGATAATAGGCATGAGCAGTTCAAAAAGGCATACAAATTTCACAGCAGCAGAGGACTAGAGTTTTAAAGGAATCCCATTTCCCTGGGTCTTCATCCTAAGTATGGATCACATTTCCAGGTTTTACCATTTGGGAAATGCAGCTCTTGCTCAGAAATACTGCAATAAAGTATGAGCTTAAAATAATGTTAGTCCTTCCCCTAGATGAAAATTCAAATAAAAAGGTGAGAAAATATTGACAATATGAATTTTTTGCTTCTTCTAAAGTCTGCAGTGAACTGTACTTCCACATTATCAACTGTTAAAATTCTTCCTAATTGGGAAATAACAAAACAGCAAGTGAGCATGCACCAGTGAAGAGCAGAGAAAGTTAAAAGCTGAATTTCCTCTCTGGAAGTTTTTCTGACTCTGACATTTTAAAAAGACCAAATTTCATTCAGTTTTCTATGTCCTCATCCATTTTTGAAGTGTAAGCCAGGAAGAAATTCTGCACAATTGCATTTATGCATAAACAACCTGCTGTACAGAATGACCTGAAACAAAAGATATTATGTCCAAACTAGCAACACAAGAATTTATTAAAAAACATCACCAGAATGTTTCAGGCAATGTATCTCTGTAATTGCAAAGATTACTCAGTGGTTTGACCCATCTTTCTAGAGATGTTTCAAGGATTGGTGTGTTAGAAAACATAGACTTATAGAATTATTTGGGTTGGAAAAGGCTTTAAAGATGATACACAGTCCCTAAATGCATCCCTTGTGGGATAAAGAATATTTAAAACAGGTTTTCTATTTTTAAATAAATTTTAAAAAATTCTATTTTTTTTTTTTACACAGATATCACAGCAAACTGGGACAAAAAGAAGATACTGAAGTGTCAACTTACAGTTTACAAAAGTGTTTCACCTGAACCACATGAAATTACATGGTCTAACTTAGGCTTTTTAGGGTTTCAACCAACTCTGGGACCTGTTTTTGCCCACAACTGTTTTTTGCATGGTGGGCATTAGATAAATCCTGCTGAAATACACCCTGTGAAAATACACCACTGTAGACACATCCTGTGCCAATACAGTGCATTTTATGGCTACACAATTTCCTCACTGTTCTCAAAGCTGGAGGGATGAAAGCACATGCTCCTTATAGGCATATGCATCCAAACTGCAGATTTTGCTGCTGTACTGGATTTTTTCCCCCATATAACTTGGTTGATTCATCTGTGCTGACAAAATATAACAATATGGACCACAGCAGTCCCACTCCTCATAGAGAAGGGTCTGACTGCTCTGCCTGTGGAAGGGCACCACGGACAGGCTGCAGGCTTGCCCAGCTTCCCTGTGCAGCCAGCAGGGCTCAGTTTACATGTCATGAAGGAGCCTTCAAACATGCATAAACAAAGCCACTAGAAGTGGCTCTATGGGTGAAATTCAATCCTCTTATGGAGAAGAAAATAAGGCATGAGGCATTAATTAGTACCACTGTTTGATCCTTACTCATTTTTGCTTGAAAGGCAGGATCAAAACTATATTCCCTATGCCTCAGGAATGGCCACAGCAAAGCTGAAGTACATAATCACTTCCCTTTCCTTTTTGCCTAGATTTTTTTTGGTCCTGTTTAGCCCACCTGATGTTCTCAGTTTCAGCTTAGGGGTGTGATTTGCTAACACTCAGTGTCTGCCTGGGCTGCAGGCTTCTGCTTAGGGGAAACCAAATTGTGTAATTCAGTACAATTGTGTACTTCCTTCACAGCAAAAGAAAAATAGAATTTAGATTTTAGAATGAATAGAACTGTTCAAACTGAAGTTTGCTCTGAAAAAGGTACCTTTCTTTTTTAATTTCTGTACCTCAGTCCTAAGTATTTCCTGCTAACTATTTACACATGAAGCTATGTCCAAAGTGAACCATTAAGCCCTGGAGCCTTACCCATTGCAGCTGGAGCAGAGGAAGATGAGGAAGGTGAGGAACAAGAGTGTTGTCATGGCTGCCAAACTTCCCCACAGGATTATGTGGATCTGTCCAGTGCCTAAAAAAACACCCTCTAGCCCCATGGTACTAGCAGGAGCTGGTATCACTTGGGGTTGAAGAAGTTACTCCTTGAAGAAGACTGACATCTGTGCTGCATGCACCTTCTGTTTCTGCAGAAGGAAAGAAAAACACCATCAGAGGCTAAGAGAAATTTTGAAGATAATGAATCTGACAGCTACAAGTCTGGCAGGAGAGATTTTCAAATCCAGATCTTATGAAAACCAGTTTCAAGTACAAGCCAGCCAGCCAAAGAGATTTTCAGCTACATTTCTGACAGTAACATAGAACAGATTTGTCAAATATTAACACAAGCTGTTACCTATCTACAATCTCAATATGAATAAAAGGTAGCACAGCATCTCTGTACGTGGATCTTCAGGAAAAGATTTATAAATCTGCTTTGAGGGCCAGAGTAATCTATTTTGTGGTTATATTTGCAAATTTCATTGAAAAGTGAGCTTTTGAAACCAGCTACAACTTCTGCAAAGTTAACAAGCCAAAAAGAGAGCAGCAGCAAGCATTCACCTCCTCTCTCTCAGTCTCTCCTGCCTGCATGTGATTCGAGGCTTAAAGTGCAGTGACAAATAAACTAGGTAAGTCTTTGAAAGGAATACCACAAAAACCTTTCTCACAGCAGATAGGATCCAGTCTTATTTCTGTGTGACATGCTTATTTTCTTAGTAGTATGTCTGGAGAGTAACAATATTGAACTTTCTTTTTTAGCTTCTCCCCACCTGAGTCTAAGAAAACAACAGAGCAAAGTAAACACGGAGGTTTTAAGAACCTGAATAAACACAACTTTTGCTACATGACAGCAGCCCATGGGGAATACTGTGGGTAAACCTTACTTGTGACATACAAGTTTTGGTATACAATATATTCTAAAATTCTGTACATACATTTAATGCAATACATGGTTGACATGGCAAAATTAAAAAGAAGTTATTAATTCTTCACTGCTGAAGGTATCAATTCCTCCATAATTTGAGAACAGGTTATGCAAAGCCTATTTACAGGCTTTCAGGCTGACATGATTGATAAAAACTGAAATAGAATACAATGGCCAAGAAATGAGCAGATATATTTTGGGAATGAAAAAGTAGCACAAATATAAGATTGACAATGTCTAAAGCCACTAATGACTTACTTTAATGCATCATTTTCATTGAATTTTTTTTGTATAGCAAATATGTATGTACCTATATTTCTTTCTTTGCAGCAGAAGCATCCTTTGTAAAAAAAAATTCAACTAGGTACTATATCATACTTGTATACAAAAACATATCAGCATTTTGTTACTAATATCTTATGAGAAAAGAAGATTTATTTCTAGAAAAAGGCCATTCAGATCAGAGTAAATCTGGTGAATCAGAGAAGACATTAGTTACACACAACAACTAAGTTAGGTGACTGGGTAGGTTGGGTAGCTCTTACAAGTAGTATTTCTCTTCCTGCATAAAATGGACTCATTCATTTCAGCCATGCAGGATCAGACTTCTGAACACCTTCCAAGAAGAACCCCACTAATTTACCCACAGTGGATAAACGCTTTTAAAAAAAAACACTTTTCCCTTTAGATAATCATGGCATTGGATATAAACTGAAATGGGAAGAAATAAACAAAAGATGAGAAAAGTTGCTGATCCTGAAAAGACCAATTTCAAGGTGCAGCTAAATAATTTTAGTTTGGGCAAGAAACAAGAAAGCCAGACATTGTGTAACTTCTCCAAACCCCTAAATAGACAGGAAGAACAGGTGCCACACACCTTGGCAAAGCACACACATCTTAAGTCTTGAGCCTTACACCCAAGAGCCGGTGCTCTTCAGCGATGACCACTGCCAAGCAATGTGCCTCTCTGCTCATCTTGGCACAGCCTGGAAAATTAAACCTTTAAAAGCAGTGGCAGATCACTCTAAAAATTATGTACGCAGCAGATGTCACAGCCTTGCCTCATCCCTATTTTAAAGCCCAGGTTGGGTTATTTCTACTGCGAGTCACAGTCATAGCACTGACTGTGAAATAGAGAGACCTTAAGGGAAACCGCATCAGGTTTAGTCAGGAGAAAACTTGGTGTAATGCCCACAAAGACCTCTGTGATGCCATGCAAGGGCACTGCATTCAATGCCATTCAATTCCACCATTCAGGTATGGATCCCTGTAAAGGTGATGGAATGTCCTCATGTAGAAAACATTACAAAGCACACTGTGCTGGCTGCCTTAACTGGCTCCAAGCCCTTGTTAAGGTGGTTGAATAGAAAGTACGAAAGTACTTCCCTTTTAAACTTTTCTTTTTCGTGAATTTTCAAAGACATTTTCTGCCCCGCTAAAACTTAAAAAAATTCTTTTAAAATATTTTAATTTCTTTTGTCCAATCCTTTTGCCTTCGAAATCCCCTCATTTTCTTTTTTCCTTTGAAAAAAAAAGTTAAAATAAAAAATAGAATGTAAAAACAAAGGAAACAGAACAAAATAATTTTTCATCATTTTTGTTGTCTTTTCTTCCATGGTTTTCCCAAGAATTAAAAAGAATGCAAATGAAAAAAGGAATTTTTTTTCAAATACTGAAATAAAGAAGAAAGATGGAAGGAAGTGATGGGAGGGAGGGAGGGAGGGAGGGAGGGATTTGAAGTCTTTTTCTTAAAACAGAAATACATTTTTATTTTCTTTTAGAGCAGACACAGCCCTGTCTTGAAAGATATGTAAATTATTTCTACTACTAAGTTCATAATTTTGTATCTACTCTGAAGTAGGATACTATACTCTCAGAAGACTAAGTAATGTAACTTAAACAAATACTGTAAGGAAGGTGGTTTTTAAAAATTCTAAATATATACTCTTAAGTTTCCAGGACTTTAAAGATAATATTTAAGCTAAGGAAAGTTAAGGATACATGGGGAGCAGCCCCATGGAAAAGCTCTGTCTTTGAAGGCTTCAGTACAGAGTTAGGAAGTGTTGGTCTGAGCCAGAGCAGATGGAGCTCAGACTGAACTTCAAAAGGACTGAGATCAGAAACAGTCAGTCAAGGAAGACCTCTGTGTGTGATGTCAGGAGTGAAGCACAAGACTGAGGCATCCCACCAGGCAGAAGTCAAAGCAGCAAAGGGAATGACCAAGGCCAGAAGATGTAGTTAATTTACAGGAAACCAGCACGAAATGCTTTGACTGTATGCTGAGAGAAAGAGGTCAGAAAAGGACAGAATAGCACAGTGGCACTTGAACCAGCAGAGGTGACTGCTGCAGACACCTGTGCAAGCAGAACACAGAAATAACTAGGAACAGACTGATGACAGGTGAAGCCCTGAATGAAGGAAGCTGAGCAGGCAAAATGTGACAAGTGATTCCTCTTAGCTCCTTGAACAGCAGGAGTTTAGCATAAGTGCTAAATGACCTAGATTCTGCCCAGCACACATGACAACCAGAAGTAAATACAATTATAACACAAAAACATCTCAGCCTTCCAGCACCTAAAGGGGACTTAGAAGAAAACTAGTGAGGGACTTTTTTTAAAGGGCATGTAGTGATGGAACAAGAGGAAGTGGCTTTAAACTGAGTAGGTTTAGACTAGATTTCAAAGGAAATTTTTTTACAATGAGGGTGGTGAGGCACTGGAACAGGTTGCCCAGAGAAGTTGAGGATGCCCCATCCCTGGAAGTGTTAAACACCAGCTTGGATGGAGCTCTGAGCAACAGTGTCTAGTGAAAAGTGTCCCTGCCCTGGCAGGTGAGTTGGAACTGGATGACCTTTAATGTCCCTTCCAACTCAGGCCATTCTATGATTCTATGATTCTAGATTCACTCTCTGTGAACACTTATCATGTGGTGACATCAGAGGACTTACTCCTTCTGTTTAATGCCTCCCAAAAAACGAGGCTGAAATAATATTCACCCAGGCTGGGGAATATTCCAGGAGAGCTCTTGAAGCTGGACCAGCATCCATCAGCTGCCCCAAGTAGCCCTGGATAGAAACCTGGCAAAGAAAACACAACTGCCTGAACTCCCTCTGCTTCCTCTACGTGAATGCCTGGACATTAAAACATCAATTCCTAATATCTTGGATTTAGGAGATGCTCCAGAGGCTGGCTTTAAAGAGAAACTTATTTGAAATCATAATGATGGAACAACAAGCAGTTAATTTTTAAGAGCTTTCTGACAGCTAAAACGATTAACTCCTGCTTTTACAATAGAAAGTGATATTGTGCTGCCCTCTGGTGAATCTCTCTATTCTTAAAGAGAGTAACAGAGAAAAGCCTGGAACATGAGGGTAAGAAACCTGTCTATTTCATCTATGGCAAAATCTAAACAATAGTCTGCATTCACATTTCAAAGTCACTACCAGTTCAGAAACCTAATCTTTACACTATATAGGATAGAATTTCTTCTTCTTGTTGGAACTTCTTGCTTTTTAGACATCAATATTTGCCATTATTGAAATCCCTATGATAAATTATGCCTGTAGCCATTCCTCAAAATTGCACTTAAGTGCCCAATTATATTTGTGGTTTCAAAATGACAGATATTTTGTTGCATAACCCACGCTTTCATGGTGAATAATGTGTTATTTTTGCTTGCGGCTATTGCAGGGACAAAGCAGAGCTGAGGCAGTTCAGCTTGACATGATGATGAGGAGAATGCAATTTTGGTTCCACAAAACCTGTATCTGGAGTGAAGCAGATAGACAGGCTGCAATGCTGGGGAGCACATGAAGGATAAATTTTAACTGGTGAGGAAGCTGCTGCAAAAGTTTGGCGTGAGACCCAAACACCTTTGAAGACTTGCATCCAAAAGACCCAGTGCACTTCAGGTCCAGGATCTGGCCAGGATTTTCTGAGCAAAGTCCTCCCTGAGTTTATGGTGGCACATGCAAAGGATGTGTTTGTGACAGGCAGATGCCATGCTTTGGTGTCCCAGCAGGAGATGGCAGCGTGTCCCTCTCCCACCACCTTACCCTTGGCTTCTTAGTTTAGAGCAGTTTCATTCACATCCTGCTGCAAAGAACGCTGAGCCCACGCCTTCCAAAGGGAAAAGAGTGGGAAATGTCAACAGCTTCACCTCTCTGGGTTTCTTAATGAATTATAGATGGAGCACAGGCAAGAGACGAAATTGTTCTGACAAGTGAGCGACTTTGAATGTGAGAAGCCAAATGCGACAGGACAGGAGAGATCCAGGGAGGCTGCGGGATTGCGGCTCCCTGTCCGGGCTGTCAGGCTGTGTGTGGCTAACAGGGGCACTGCCCAGGTGCTTCATGTGCTCACCCCCGAGCTCTGTTACTGGACTCCCTTGTGACCTGCTCAGCTCCTACTGCTCTCTTTGCCCTGCCATCCCTCTGGCTCCCAGTGCTCTCAGTTATCCACTGGTAAACTGCAAAACAGATCAGGGAGATGAGATGGTTTGGAAGATCCCCTCCACCCCACAGCAGGCCTGGCAAAGAGTGGAGAGAGTGGGAAAGAAGGTTGGAATTTTTATCTGAGATTTTTATTACTCTGGTAGCAATCCCCCAGAGAACTGTATTAAACCAGAAAATGGGGAAGTACAAGATATGTGGACCAACAAACTGAGACAGGGGTTGAGAAGTATGAAGTAATGCCTTGTCGACATCCAGCTGCAAATGCTGTCATTCAACCACAAAACCAGACCAGAAACCTGGGCTGCAACAAACAGGCAACAGCAGAAATTGTCCTGCACGTGTGACTAACTCTCAATGTCAGAGCCTTTTATCTTCTGCTCCTCCAAATCCTGAAAATACATTTTCTCTATGAAGATAGCAACCTACAAGATACCAGAGGATTTACCTTACTCCCACTCTAGAAAATTCCCTCTGCAATTTCAGACCCAGCACGCAGAGTACATCTCCGAGGGCCCAAAGTTGCCACAGTTGGTGGATTCCTGACAGCATAACCCAATAAGGCATTACACATGTAGTTTATTACATCATTCATATATTTGTTCTTGTGTGGGCAAAACATTTGGGTCAAACTCTTCATAGGTATCTCCTACTGCAAGTCCTGCTTTGGAGCCTGTCTACAGAAGCTGGTGGGAATTGTGCTTTAATGAACATTAAGGTTGGGTCCACTGCAGTAAATGAAGCATGTTGGAGATAATTATCTTGTACAGCCCAAGCCCACAATCTCATACTCCCCTATCCTCCATAGAATAGGGGTTTTATTATCTTCCAGGAGTGGTCCCTGACCAGAGCTAACTCCTGAGTGGTGCATGGGACTGGTTTTGGGAAGGAGCCTTTTGAATGCAGCCAAAAAATGCTTCAGGCTGTTCTAACTTGGTAAAACCATATCTTTTGTGTTTCAGGCTGAGCCTCTGGTAACAGTGGGTCCTTTGGACCTTAATCCCCTCATACTAGAGATCATTTTCTTCTCTCAGTATTTCTCCACACAGGACATGTCCAGCTTTCTATCCATTCCTTTGGACCTTAATCCCCTCATACTAGAGATCCTTTTCTTCTCTCAGTACTTCTCCAGAGGACATGTCCAGCTTTCTATCCACTCTCCTCTTTCTCTCTCAGCTCCCAGTCCTGTTTGCTCCCTGAGGCAACCACCCTCTGCTACAGGTGACACACTACATTGAGATGTCAAAATAGGAAAAAGTGTGCATGAGAACGTAATAAAATAAATACAAAGATGTCAAAATTTTATCAAAAAGAGACATTTCAGATAATTCTCAGGCATTAAAACAGATGCCACATTAAAACAGATGCCACACTAAAACAGATGCTACTGTGGAACAGCCTGAATATACAAATGTGATCCTTGCTTTACATTGGTATTAAGTGAATAAGAGCAATTACAATTAAATGCTTCTGGAGACAGCAGGTGACAGGATTGCTGTTTGGACTGAGGTGCTGCCTGCAGAACATTTCCCAACACCACAGTGTTACTGGAGTCAAGATTGTGAAGTTTCTTCAAAGGCACTTAAAAAACATTGTAAAACATATTTGTAATTGGTCCAATTGCTATTTCTGCATCTGCAATGGTTTCTTTTGGCTTCTAGCTGTCTAAATATAGATCCAGTACTGAACTACACAAACCTTAAGACCAAGATCACCTTTCTCATGCAGTACCCAGTGCATTTTGCTTTGAGGGTTCCTATGCACTAAATCAGCACAAATATTTTCCTACAACAGGTTAAAGCTCTTTGGTGGTGCAGTTGTGTTTTGAGCTGCTTGGCTTGGCAGTACCCTTTTACAAGAACAGTTCAAGACAGACACATCTTATTCAAGCTGTGAAGACCAGATGTGCACATAATTAAGGCCTGGTCCTGAAAGCCTGATGCTGGAAGGAATTACTGACATGGACTGAGCTGCTCTTGCAGGCTGTCAGACGAGCCTTGCAGAGACTGTGCATGCCACAAGCCTTCAAAATAGCTCATGATTCTGCTTTGTGAAGCAGCAGAATAATGAGGGTCTGATCTAATGTACCTGTACCTACTTCTTCAGAAATCATGGCTGGTCTATCAAAGCATGTGTGTGCTCTATAATGCAAAACCAGATCTAAGAAAAACTGAACAGTCCCAAACCACTGGTCACTTTTAACCCCTTATAAGCCTTAGTATCTTCTAGAGAGAAACCAGGTCTCCCTGAACCCATCTATCTGTGGCACTGCAGAAAAATTAAAAAGCCTCTCACAGCAGCAAAGGCTGATCCATGCCACAATCTGCATTCATACTCCCAGCAACTCATTCATGCCTTGTCAGACCACGGCACCTCAAGGTCAATGTATTCAAAGTTGACCTGACTTCTCCTGCCACTCTTTCCTTTCCATTCCTACTAGAATTCTAGTAAGTGCACACAAGCCTGCCATGCAAGCAGCCTCTCCTCAGAAAGAAAGAAATTTGGGAAAGTGGAAAGATTCAGGAAAGTTGTATGAACAATTGAGCATGTGAATTCAAGGGCTCGCTTCAAGACAGTGGAATAGTTTTCTTAAAATTTTGGAGGATTTCAGAAAATAAGAGATATCACTACCAAGGTTTCATAGCAGGCTGTAAAACTAAATTTTCAAATGAAGGTGAGCATAACTGCATGTGAATGTGATTATGTCCCCGTGAAACACAGTCTGCATCCTGGGGTTAATATGCATGCATAATTATGCACCTAACCCGTCACAGAGCTATCACATTTATTTCCCACATTCACAAGGTCTTTCTGTGTATAAACCATACACTAACAAATCTCTGCCAAATGCAGCTTCCATTATAAATCAGGCTCTGAGCAAAGAGGTTTGTAACCAAAACCTGGAAGCTCACAAATTCATTCCACAGTGGCTAATAAGGCTCCCCCCATTCCACTACCAGCAGTACAAACCTCCCCAAGCACAAACAGGGAGAAGGGGAGTGCTGAGGCCACAGCTCTCAAATGCAGAGCGCTGGCTGGGCTTGGCCAGCTGCTGAGGAAGAAACCCATAATGAAGCCTCTGTGCAACAGCTCCTAGGAACAGCACCACATATTTTCCCCAGGCTTTAGCAGCCAAATAATGACTGCCTCGAATGGGACAGCAGAAAAGCTTTATCTGCTGAGTGACCATGCCAAAGATTACAGCTTAATTGTAGCATTATTGTGTTCTTTCCCACACCCCCACAATATCCCATATTGCTTTCTGGCAGCAGTGAGGTAATTAGACCACAATTACTGCATACTTTAGAGCATATAGAAATGAAAGCTGTCTTTGTGTTTTCCAGCTCTGACACAACTACTCCTGATAGCTTTGCTTTTCCTGGAACTAGATGCTCTTTCATATTAAACAAGGCCAGTTTATAATTTCACTTTGCTGTTTATGTAATTCTACCATGCCAAATCCCCTTTCAGTTTTTGCAGGGCAACCACATTTCAAACAGCCCTTTTGCCATCTCAGGTAATAATAATGGAAACTGAGAAATTCCCCCTAGCTTGGGAAGCAGGTACACACAGAGTTTGTCTCAGTCACCTGACCTAAAAGACCTCTAAAATCCATGGCAATTGTACTTGTTCTCAAAGTGCTGTTTGAATCAGACCTATGAAACAATGCAACAAATAGATGGTACTTTTCCAGACGCTACTTCCAATTTCCAAAGGACCCCAACTGTATAAAATTACAAAAGATTGCAAAATATGTAGCAGAAAACCACAATGCTTTGATTGTCCCCAATGAAATACTGCTCTTTTTTTCCCCTAAAAAATAAAAAAGAAAATGAAAAAAAAAGAAAAAAAAGAGAGAGACTTCTACTTAGAATGAGATTCCACTTCTGTATGTTTACATTTCTAAAACCAGGCTTTGGTTTACTCAGATGCTATCTACAGGGTCCCACCTGTGAGATCTCATCTCTTTTCCTATCACAGGAGAAGACTAAATGACTTCTACTAATACTAAACTTTCAGATTGCTCAAATGTTATTATTTATAGTGAGAATAACTCTAACTAAACTGAGAAATTAAAAAGATGCCCTGTATCCAACTGTCAGGACGTTACAGCCTTTTAATGTGCCTTGAGTGAGATGCACCCCCAAAGTGAAGCACATGAAGATCATCCCAATTCTTTTAAAAATTAATCAAAATAATTTTAAATCTAAACAGTTCAGATTATTGAGTGCCAATGCTATCATAAAATCTATGGATATAAATGTCTGGAAGACAGGAGTGTTCCAGCGAAGCTAAATGATGGTCCTTGGCGGTAGAATACAAATTAAATCAGAAGGGCCTGTTATATTTAAGATTAAGTAATCTTGAAACAAAAGGAATTAGTGAGAATTGGGCTGTGTGATATCCCACAAGCAAGAGAGGCAGCTGTGATTTAACTTGGTGACAAACCAATTTGAAGAAAACAGAGTTCACCTTACAATGTACTCTGTACAGGTGTAGAGTTATTTCAAGGCCAAATTCCATTTCACTTTAATTGATTCAATAAAATAATTTTTACCTTTTTAGCATTTGTATCTCATTAGGAATGTCAGCTTTTCTTAACCATTTGGTGCATATATGCAGAGCCTTCATTGGTGGAAATGGTCCCTCTTTTGAAGAGTTTACTTTTTGTCAAGACCAAGACAGCACATGAGAGAATCCCTGTTTAAATAGCTTCATTGTCATGAAAAAATGTCCAAGACAAAGAAGGATTTGGTGGGTTTTGAGGAGTTCTTGCAACTTATCCAGATACCTGCTGTCCCCAGTCAGTGCCGCCTCTCCGCGATCTTTGTTTTCCCTGAGTTGGAAACACAGCTATGTGTTCCCTGAGGGAAGGTGCCACCTTTATTCAATCTTGTAAAAATAATCTAAAGTGGCTGCCTCTGTGCTCTGCATGATCAGTAAAGACTCACTTCTTCCTGTGCAGAGAGGGCTACCTTCAAAGTTAGCTCTGAAGGTCATTCCTCATCTCTGACAGCCCAGTGACCTTTCAGACACCTAGAACTAGGAGAGCAGATATCTATAAATCATGGACAAAACCAGGGGAGGTTAATGTGTGCTGACCCACTGGGAAGAGCCTCAGATGCACTCCTCTGAGCTGACCCCCTTGGCTGACCCATCAGACCAGACAATGAGGATAACTGAGACTCTGGGCAGCAGGCGCAGCCCTGACAGACCACACCTTTTCACAGCCTCCCTCTCTGGCACAATTTCAGTGCAATTTCTCCCCGAGACCAGCATAATGACATCGTTTTGCCCTTTCAATTGGAAGCAGAGGTGGGGTAAACTAAAACATCACTTGCTTTTGACAGTCCAGAATATCCTGTGGATTCACCTCCCCACTGAGCCACAGGAAAGGTCCTGCTTGGTCCCTGCAGCAGCATGGAGCAGGGAGGCAAAATCCTGTCCTGCACCCCCCTACCAATGTTGTGACACATGGTGCATTTTATCCACCTTCTCTCCTGCTCTGGAGAGGGAAATATAAAACCCTAGGCTTGACCCCAACAGACCCAGGCAGCAGAAAATAATCATGAGTCCTGCAGGAGTGATCTACGAGCTGGGTACCACCCCCCTCAACACACCCAAAGCCCTTACTGCTTCATCCTGACACACAGCAAATGCAATTATGAGATCTAATCAACTGCAACTAATGTAATTCTGAAAGTCTTCACAGCTAACGAAAACCAGGTCTTTCCCTTCTCAATTTAATTGAGATGTTTGGTTCACACACCGTGGAAAAGAAACCCTCCACAAAGCTTTATATGAATATTGCATTTACATACCCAGCCTGTCACAGTATTGGGCTCTTTTTCCTGACTGTTGGATATTACATGGTAGGAAACTATCTGTCACGGGAAATGGACTTCAGAAAACAAATACTTTCTCACGTTGTTTCAAGGGAAATCTCCAGCTGAATGTCATCTACTAACTAGCACTTTGTAGCCTGAACTTGGCATAAAAAAGCATTTCCTTAACATGAATAAATCATGATCTCTAGTAAAAATACCCTCCTCTTGCATTAAAGCAAGCATCAGAAGACAGAATTTGGCCTATAGCTTGTAAACTCAAATTTGTTGAATAACAAATTACTAACGAAAATCCCTTTCCCCCCCCTTCCTCCTGTTCTTCTTGTTGCCTGTTAGCATTGGTTTTTCTGCAGTTTAAGCATCACTATTGCTTCAAGACTTCCCCTGCCTCTGTGCTTTCCTGTGTCACCATTAGCATTACTTTCACAGGGGGCTCTACAATATGGGCAGCGCTGCAGAGAGAAAGATAAATACATCATGCCTCCCGCAAGAAGTTTTGCTGCTACCTTGAGTTACGAGTTGCCAAAGCATGATGACAGAGAAGCAATGGCTGGTAGGCAGGATAAGCAGAGCGTTGCATCACTTCATGCAGTCAATAACCAGCTGGGCTTTGCTTCTGCCAGGTTTCTCTGCCGTGCTGACCCAAATCATTACTTTTTCCTCAAAGAATGTAGTCTTGTTAAGGTTTTGAAAGAGAAGACTAAGTCTGAGATTTGATGAAAGCCTGTCAGGATACAAGATGACTGCTCTCCAGAGACAGGAGAGACAGTCAAGACAGACCAGGTAAGAACAGTCTTTCACCAGTGATGTACGAGGGAAGAGCAGATAACAAGCTCAAAACCTGTGTAGGACTGATCAGCAGTAAGCACGTGTCATTCCCACAGCAGCTGAGAAGTCTTCCAGCTGTGTAGGTGTGACCACAGCAGGCACTGGAGGCCTGGGTCCACATCCACACACTCTCAGGACCACAAAAGCAGGTCCTTCCTCTGCTCCTGCATGGCCAGGAATCCTCCACCTCTGTTTTCCTGCCTCCTCTTGGCACCTTCACCCACCCTCTGCATCACACTGACCTTGTTCTTCCTTCCACAACTGCCTCCTCCTCCTTTCCAAAGGCCACACCAGTGCTGCCACAGCTCCATGAGCTGCCATCAGCTCTGTACCCACCTTGAGGCTCGGTGCTTCTAGCAGAGAGTGCAGCCCCCCTGACAATTCACTGAGTATTTCCCACCCTGGGCAGCCTTTTTGGTTTATCACTTCTCCTTTGGACTATTTTTTTGTAATAATGTACCGATCAAACTCCCACACAAATTTTTTTAAAACCACCAGTACTGATAACAACATATACTGACTACTTTGGTTATGGCCTGTTAGTATCAGGATGCCCAAGTGGTGAAGAAAGGACATGCCAGAAATACAAAGAGCAGATGGTGGGAAATATATTAAAACATTCTCTCAGAGAGAGAATGGAATGACAGGAATTAGGCAGTAGAAGAGTTCACCTAGAATGTGTTAAGTAGCCTTAAGCACTATACCAGAAACAAACACAGACAATAATGAGTAGTCAGCTGAAGAACATGTACAGCTACAACACACCACATCCCACCCAGTAATTTCAACAACTACTTATTTTTTACAATTTATCATTACACCACTGTTATAACATCCTGTTCAGGTTGCATTTTCCTGAACCAAGGAATTGGGATTTCATCTGCTTTATTCTTTGAGAAATGTGCCACGCTCAGGCCTCTTGTAATACATCTTGAACACGGTTCATTTAAAGGATAACCTGATGCTATATGGTGAAAAAAAGCTTTTTCATCCCTTTTCATCACTTCGGGACATAGTTTTATTGCAAAGCAATCCAATTCTGCAGAAGGAAACAGTTTTCAAAGAAACCATTTGTAAGTCAAGAGAGTGACCATTAGTTATTGAAAGCTGAAACATTTACAGGTTGATTTGATGGCAGTGACAGTAAATTAATTTTTCCTTTTGTTGAAAATTTTTCTTGACTGCAATGAACACCTGGCAAACTGCCTGACAAACAAAGGTCATCTAGCTCTGCATTTACTTAGGTTCAATATCAAATTTATGTGCTACCTTCAGATAAAAACAACCATGCCATCCTTTTAGAGAGTCCTTTTTGAATTTTCAGCTGACTTGAAACATGTGATTGCAGATGTTAGTTTGGGGCAGCTGCTAAACTACATGCTTTGCTATGTGTTTCCATGAGTTATTCAACCAAGAGAAGAATTGCAAGACTTAGTTCATCTGGAAGAAAGCAAAAACAACAGAAACACTCATCATGCTACCCCAGTTTCACAAGTACAAAAATAGCAGAAGGTGCTAACAGATATTATGTGGGTAAGAATGAGAACTAGATTGGCACTGGAGAATTTATTCTTAGAAAATCTCTCCTTTTGGAATTGTTACAGGCATGCACTGACCCAAATAGATCATGGCTCCTATCATTCCCTAGTGCATGTGAACAGATAAAATGCTGACATGCACCAAAAAGGTTTGGGGCAAAAAAAAGCAAGCACAATCTGCACGGAAACTGCCAAAAAAAGAAAAAGCACAGCAGCTGGTACACAACTGCTAATAGGCAAAGACAGCACTGCTGGCAAACGCAGGTGAAGCGAAGGAAAAGGCAAAATGATGTTGGGAAATGATGTCGGCCCAAAGAGATGGAGAAAACAAGCCAGTCACCATAGGGTACCTACTGCTGTCTCAGGACAGGCATTTCAGCCATTTCAGGATGCACAATTTATTCCTCTGGGCTGGTGCTGCCCAGTGATCAAGCCCCAGGGCCACTGACGTCCCTCTGGTGCAGCTTTCTGACCTGGCCTGATTGCCCAGTGGCCGTTTTGTGGCTATGCAGAGAGGGCAGGACGACTGGGAGACCACAGATCAAACCCACAGTGCATCTCACCAGCTGAGTTACAGAGCACAGCACGGCAGTAACATGTGCAGAACCATTTTTCTCTCCTTCCTTCCTCAGCCCTTCCACAGTTTATTTTTTCCCCACGAAGTCCCCGGCACCTCTGCAGGCTCAGTGAGGTGTCACGCTTGTGACAGGATGTGTGGAGTCAGCCGCCCATCATGAGCTGCATGAGATGCCCAAGTGTGTCTGTGTGTGACTGATGTGTCTGAGCCTCCTGGGTTTCCAGGGGTACCAGGCAATGGAGCCTCACAAAAGATGCAGAATGCAGCCCAGGGGGCCATTTAGTTGCCCAAACACTGGCATCTAGAATGCCTAAGGTGCCTAAAGGCATCCACGATGTTGGGATGTTCATGCAAATGTGTCCACAGAGATGCCTCAGGTTTTAGCTTTTATATTTTTCAGATTCTGTACTGCATTAGTGTATTCTGAGCGTCATATTAGGGATTAGTAAGCTCTCTTCATGGAGTAAGTAGACAAAACAATTCCTTCTCTCGCTGGGGACCAAGGACAAGTGATCCAAGTTTCAGGCCCAACAGCATAAACAATGGCAGAATGAATAGAGAAAAACAAGAAGGACGAGACTTCATAAGCTAAAGCTATAACTGAACAATTAACTCCAGTATGCTAATGGACTAGAACTTATAAAAGTGTGAGACCCCCTGACCAGTCCTCCATTTTATGACCATTTTGGGTTCATCTTGGGTGTAGCCCTGGCTGGGTTCTTGTGCTGCCCAAGGTGGATCCATTGAGGCCTTCTAATAAATCCCTACTTTATTCTTTAACTCTATCTAGCCTCTATTCTAGGCCAGCCTCCACAAGGCATCAGAACAACTTGGTATGTGAACTGCAGGAGATGTGTGTCCTTCTGGAGTGGCAGATGGAGGCCAAAGGGCACAGTTTATGGCATATCAAACATCATTCACTGCCCTCACTTTAGGCAGATGGAACCTGCACCTGGATGAGGTCAGCAGACATGGCACAGGGCCAACTCTCACACTTCTCAAACAGCTATTAAGAAACTACAAAAAATGTACCAGGGCACCTCAAATGGCACCAGCTGCTTCTGCACGAGCAGCTGAAGGGGGCTCTGATTGGCACTGACTATAATGGGGCATGAAAGTGCCCTGCAGATACTTGCCTAAAAATTTAGGAATTTTCAGTTGCGCTTGAATCTCACACCAGTAATACTATGCTTTACTACTGAACATGAACAAACATCTTCCTCTAAAATAATTTCCTACACGAAGCTGAATGCTTTTAGCACTTAAATCTTTCTCAGAAAGCCATAAGGATTTATTCAGAGATGAAACATTTTAGTCTAATATCAGAAAAACACTTCTCTCCAAGTAAAACAATGCCAGAGCATCACACTTCTTCCAGCTGGCAGGACACAAAATTAATGTCCAGACTTTCAGAAATGTCCACAATCACAGACCCTGTAATGTTTAATTATCTGATGGTGCTTAGGACTTTGGGTAGAAAAGAATCAAATAAAACAACACAAATCCAGTCATGATATGAATATTGAAGACCCCTCTGCTGGAGCATCAATGTGTGGGCTCATAGCAACACCGTGTTTAATGTCCCTATGCAGCTACTGAACACATGTATAAGCATAAAATTAGCAAACAACTATCAAAAGACCTCTATTCAGGCAAAAAAACCACCCTCCTTTCCTCTTTATGAACATTTTTAAACAAGTGTTCTTTTTTTTAATGTAATTTTTCCCCATTAAAATTTTATGTTACTGCAAAGAGATAGAAGCCAGGGAACTTCTGGACCAATTTTGTTCCCAATTGCTCTTCTATAGTAACTGGAGGCAGAATTTTGTTCTCTCCGTAGAGTTAAGCACAACTGTAGATTTCCTTTTATTTAATGCAACATTAACATACAGATATACAGACTCAAATATTAAAACTAAATTACAGGCAACACTTCTCCAATTAGCTCACATAAAAGTAGAATAAATAATTAAGCCTCTTACAATTCCAGTTAAAGAGACCAGCAACATTTCTAAAACTACAAGAAAATACAGAGATGTTAAGAAAAATAAAAATAAATATTTCTGCTGCAACAGAAGGTTTCCAGGAATCTCAAAAATATGAAGTTCAGTCATGGACTTCTTTTGTAGGCTGTTTTGCTTTGTGTTTAATACTGGCGCGCTGTTACTAATAAAATAGCCAAGTGTCCTGCAGTTAGTGCTGAGGACTAGTTACTATTTTCTGGAAACAAGTTCCAACTGAAAATGTCAGCCTTCAAAGTAAATCTGCCCAGATCGAGTCTCTTCCCAGAGTAAATCTATTACATGCCAGTAAATAGATGAGATATAAATAAAGCAGGAGCTCTGCAGAGTGCAAATCAGGCATTGCCACCATATTAAGAGGCTTATGGCAATGTTACTTAGCAGTATTTGTTTTAAAGTCTCAGCAGGCTTGTCCTGCTGAACGTTTTGTGTAAAACCATCTGCCCAACAGACAGAATCGATCTCTGAGTGTGTCCTGCTTGGTTTGTAAATTTACCTACTGTGACTAAGTACATAACTCATTATTAAAAACAGTCAGACCTGGTCTTTCCTGAGGGTAAACTAATGTTTCTCATCATCCTTAAAAAAACAACACACAACATGAGATAGGGAATCAGCAAGGCATTTAAATAAGAGCTGTTATTTGAAAGACTGACTCATGTGGCCTGAATCGACATGCAAACGTGGACTCCCAATCACCTTCAGAAGATAATTATTATTCATAATTGGCACTTTAAAGCATTTTCTCAGAGCTGTGCAAATATTGACTAATTAGCCACACCAGAATCCTGTGGGGTAGGCAAGCAGGTACCCTAATCCTCTTTTTATCTGAGTGAATTGCTGAGGAATAAAACCCCAGCCCTCATCTGCTGCAGGGGATGAGAAGCTGGGGAGGTTTCCAGCCCCATTCCCTTCACCCAGCCCACACTGCTCCCACCATGGACGTTTTTCTTCATCTAGAGAGGGGATGAGATGAGCTCTATACTGGCAGAGCTCTGGAAATAGTGGACAAACCTCAGTTCATTAGCTAAAGTCCTGTCAAGCAAAAGGTCTGGATATTCAAATGTCAAAATAAAGCCTGAGGATTTGATAGAAGTACATGTAGTATTATGTGAGAATGGTAGCCTCTTCTGCTGAGAAACACTTAAACAATGATGTACTGCACAATTATGGCTTATTCCTGGAAATAAAATATTACACTGGTACTTGTAACTAAATAGTAGGAAAAGAGCTCTATATGTATGGGGTAAGACACTTCTTTACTTAAAATTCAGAAAAATCTTATTATTCACTGCATGCCCAAGATCAGGCTGAAGAAAGTGTGGTGTCCTGTTAGAGCCTCCAAGAGGCTCTGCCTTCACCATGCAATAAAATGCACCAGGCAAACAATATCTTCAAGATTGGTCTACAAATGGACTGAAGATCCTTGGAGGCCACAGCAGCTAGAAATGAATACTGAATACATCCTCTATTAAATCCAGCTCTTTAATTAAATTGCCTGTAGGAAAGCAACAATTAGTCATTAGTGTCTCAGGTTTTCTGGTTCAAACCAGCAAACACTAATGATGGCTTTATTCTAGAGCTTTGTTAGGAATCACCATATTCAGGGGCACAAACAGGTCTTTTCCAAATAACTGTATTATTACAAGCTTACAATGTACACAAGAAATGCAACAAGAACCATTTTTATTTGGTGTAATCCTGCTTTGTCTATTGAAATAATTGGTCATATGTTGTGTCTAATTTCAGCTACAATCTCTTTAGGGCAAAGATTGAGTCCCTGTGGTTTTGTAAAGCCTCATTCACAGTTATAATGGTGTATAAATTAAATAAATAACTAGAAATTATGAACTGTGGGAATTTATTCAGCATTTATCAGGGATTCACAAGTAAGGATTTACATTTTTTAATGGATTTTTTTAAAAGATCTTACAGAGATCTGGTTCTCTCCTCTGTTTTAGAATTTGGGAGATGCCTTTCAACTGTAGCAACTATTTAAGTAAGGATAATAACAGGAAAAAAAAACATGTTACTGTGGTGACTGGTTGAATAATAAATCCAGGGTTATTCCACTCTGAAGCTAATTCTTATACATGGTTCATGTATAACAGCTTCTGAGATGAGCAGGTTTTCATCCATGGTAAAGGGCATTAAAATGATGGTATTTTAACTACTGCATTAATGATCTACTCTGAGCAAGGCTAGACAAAACAAATAGTAGGAATAGAACAGAACTGGATGTCTTAGTGAGCAAAATTCATTTAAAAATGCCCAAATCAGAAGAGTACAGATTAGGTGGCTTGGGCTGCAATACAATAAAAAATGTTTCTGTGCTTAGAAGGTTTGGAGAATCGTGGAACAGTTCAACAAAAATTAATATCTTCTACATTTGGCACTCCTAGCCACTAATCCCACATGAGTCCCCTAAATGCTGGAGCAGAGGCTGGGGGCTCAGGGCCACAGCAAGAAACACACTCTCAGTAGTAACAAGCCAGTCCTAAGCCAAAGCGAGTCTGTGCTATAGCTCTGTATGCTGTACCACTTTTGTGTGTGTGTGCACTCTCTTTTTTTTTTACGTTTCAGGAGAAAGAGAAGGGGGGGGGAAAGCAGGAATTTTTATCTCAATAAAGAGGTATGTTCATGCAAAGAAGCATTCAGCTTGCTCTGAGGACTCAGTGAGCAGCTCAAAGCACCTCAGGAGTCTGCTGGGCTCCTGCACCTGGATCTGGCAAGTTAGTAGGAGCACAGGCTGAGTTGGGTCTGTAAGAATAAAAGACAAACACTAGAGTAGTGCCTCTTTCCAGGTACCCAGTGTTCACCTACAGTAGGTAAAACACAGCAATAAAGTAAAATAAGTCAGCTGTGTTGTGAGAAATGATCATTGTTCTGCCTGGCCTTTTGCCCTAAGACCTGCAACTTCACAAACTTGTGAGGTGAGAGGTCTGGTCCCCACGCCCTGAATGTGGAATTGCAGATGGACCTGCCCCATCCTTTAAGATTCCAACCCAAACTCATCAAATGCCTATTTTTTCTCATTTTTATTTTTGGTTAACAGAACTAAAGCCTGCAAAGGGTGTGTGAAGTCAGCTCTGTACACTAAGATGGAAAATGCACTGATTTGCACAGAGTTAATAACATGCCCTAAAATGGCCATTCACCCTCAAAAGGCATTAGCATGTAATAGCAGCTGCTTATCCTCTGAGTGCAGACGAATATTGGAAAGAGGTGCTGAGAGGCTTTGTCCTTAGAATTACATGTCACTGGTTTAAACATGATGTGTGGAAATTATTTTAATTGCCCGTATTAGTCCAGGGCTGAAATGGCCTGGTATTGTTAGGAGTGGTGCAAATGTCTTTCTCTGGTCAGGGTGCTGCTTGAGAAGAACACGTACATACCTGAATGTCTAGAAAGCCTCACCACAACATGAAACTAGAAAAAGCAAAAAATCACCCCAATAAAATAGCTTTGAAAAATATTAGCTAGTTAATGATATTTTTTGACAGTCTGACATATATAAAGATCCAATTTCTTGCAAGTATGAGCACTGAAAGAGCAAGAACTGTTATTTTTGAGATAAATGTTACAGTTCAAATGTCACAGACTATATTACAGACATTCACAATTGGCTCTGAGATTTAGGAAAAAAAACAACTTACACTGTTGTATGAAGGTTGGCAATGATCACAGTGCTAATGACCATGAGAGAAATACGAGATTTTTTTTAAGCATCATTATCTAGTGGCCTTGAGTGCTAATCAAAACAAGGACTAAAATGCCTGCTTTAATGGGGTTTGTCTCAGTAATGCTCCTAAATGGAATAAACTATATTAAATCCAGACGAGCTACAAAGAGAGACAAATGGCAAAACAATACATAGAAAATGTAAAGATTCTTTAATCTATTATTAACTGAGTTACCATCCATGACAGTCACAGTTAACTGTGGTTTTGTAATCCATTTGCTGAATTGTACAGCTAGAATAGAAAAGTTGTTGTCCTTCTGTTTAAAACAACAGACTAAATAAGGCCCGAATCAACCCACAAAATGGCCTAGCAAAGACTGTACGTAGACAGGTTGCATGTCCATTCTCTTCTTTAAAACTCAGGAAAGCAGCTCCTCTGGAGTTTTTGTCTCCAAGTAGAGGGAATCTGATCCCACTGAGGTAGAGGTAGTCCTGCACATAAGCTGAGCCTTTGTGCACCACAAGAAGGATGCCCTGGGAAGACAAAGGGCCCCACCCTGTCCCTCACTGACCCAGTGCTGCAGGGACAGACACTGATACCCACAGGCTTTGGGTCACCCTCCTAATGTTCACAGGAAGAGGCACTGAATGCCAGGAAGATGAATTCATTGCCATCCTCCTCCTCTGCCTTGTTCATCCCTCCTCCTCTGCATATGCTGACCAAATGCACAGACATGCTGCATTTCTTCAGCTTGATACCTCAGAGGATCAGTCACATTTGACTGTCTCAAAAGCAAGTAAATAGGTTTTCTCATGCATCTATTTTCTGCATTTCTCACACTGTGATGGGAGGATGCGTAGCAGCTGAAGGGGAAGGCAGACTATAGCATTTGGGGCAGATCTTTCAGGAAGAGGTGACAATTGACTGGTAAAATGAAGCAGAGGTATAGAGGCAGTGACACTTTTATGTTCATTTAGATGCAAGAGTGAAATATTTCCAGGGGTCCAGTTTTAAAAGGATGGATTAGCCCTTTGTTCGTGGTGTACACAAAAAGTAGGATCATGCATCGTATCTTGAAGGAATTTTCAATAAAGGTCTTCACAAACTGAAGCTGTAGCTTAGGGAACATAAAATTCATTCTGTAATTAATGAGTTCCCCCCAGTATTACAGAGGAAAAAAAAATCCTATGGTTTTATTGCTTTTGTAAAATGCTTGTTCTCCAGCTCTGAAGGGACTGTGAAAGGTCAGAGGTGTTGAATATACATGATTTATAAAGTCCTCTGGGATGAGATGTGCCATGTAAATATAAAATATTATTAGAGCATACTCTCTTTAATTCACATACACTGAAATGAAATTGGTTGTGCCACAAAAGCAAAACTAAGAACCCAAGTCAGTCTGATGACAGCAGATTGTTCAAGGCTACTGACAGTCCAAACAGCAGAAGGATAAATTCATTTCACAGACATATTTACCTAATGCTGAAAGTTACTGCTACTCATCTGGAGCTGGTTAAATGTAGATATGAACATGAAGACTGCGTTACATAGAAATGAGTGAACAGGCAAGGATGGTGGACTGCTCTGTCCCATGATGAAAGAGGGGCTTCTGAAAAAGCTGCAGGCACAGGAGCAGCCCATGTAGCCCATCCACCTTCTGCAAAACTCTGCCTTACACAAGTCTGTTCTCAAGTGTATGCCAGAGATGCCTGGGATGCCGTGGTCCTCACGTGCTCTGTGAAGTCACCCTCAGATGGCACTTCCAGCCTCAAAATATGCATCCTGTTTACCCCTGGCTTTGACAGAGACTTCCAAGTTTCCCTTGCAGATTTGAACCTTGAGATTTGTTCACCTCCAGCTGTATCTATCCAAAGAAGCTTCCTAAAAAACAGTCTCTCAGACAACTGGGTTGGAATGAGTTGAACTGGACAAGCAGTCCCATTCCTTCTCAGGGAAGTATAAACTATACCTCCAAACCACTTTTTGGGATTGATTCCAATTTCTCTTTTTCTTCTGTCTACAAGTCTATACTTTAACACTGCAATAAGTTATCAGTTTGAAGTAGACTTCAAAATATTTTAACAGCTGGAGCAATGACATTCTTACTTGACTTTACTGTAAATGGAAAAATTCCCATTCCCCCCCTCAAAGACAGAGATTGCAGATCATATTCTGAATTCTTTTCAAAACCTTGGCCAAAAGATATCACCAGCACAGTCTGTTCCTCTTCACATTATTATTCCCACTCTCACAGATTCTTTTATCTAACTCCCTTCTGCCCTGAAGTTTACAATCTCCGTCCAAAAATTTTTCAACTGCACTTCCCTTCTCTTAAATTCCCTCTCTCTCAGCTTTCAAATAATATGACTTTATTTTAGAAAAATGATGCTGTGAATTCAGCCCTACAGAGCAAACTCTTCCTACCTTTTTTCCTGTGCTAAAACACAGCATCTAATTTTAAATCCTTTTTTTTAAAGGCACAATGCAGCCCTTCAGCAAAAGTGTATGAACTTCCTGCCCATAAAGGAAAAAAACGAAGTTCTTACTTTTGATTGTATTAATGCTTTCCCATGGAAACTGATACATCTGTCTGGGAGATAAAGGAGATTTGGATTATCTGTATTCAAGAGAATAATTAAAAGAAGTTATTGCATGAAGTGATTAGATTTTCTAGCAACACAAGTTTAATTCTGTGATAAAGTTATTCTCATCTGTGCTGAACACTTTTCATCCACACAAGAGGGGCTCTAAATTTCCCCTGTACTTGAAAAAAAAGCCATTGTATTTTCACTGATACATTTAATATTTGATTTCTTCTATTTTCTTTAGATAATTAAATAGATAGATTCGCTCATTTGGCTATAGCTAAATTGCTGTAGTAGTGGCAGACAATGACATTTTTAAGGCTACATTATACATGATTAATCTCTGCTCCAGCTGAGAGCATTTATTGTCTGGGGCTACCCTTCCTGTTTGTCTTTTCCTTGTGTTTTCAGTTCTCCTTCCCTATCAAGGAGAACAACAAAAATCATTATGGGTTTTTAACCTGGGGAATGACATTTTTAGCTCTGAGGCCTACGTGTAAATGTAAATTTCCAGCTGTTATAACAAAGAAATAGCAAATGTGAGGCAGACATTAATATATTACCCACTGTTGATAATACAAGCAAAAAGCAACCTTGAAAAATCCCCAGCTATTCCAGTAATGAAAGCTTACTCATTTGGGCATTTACATGAACCTGTGCCTTCAGAAATAAGATCCAACTAGTTTCTTGCAATCCACGGAGTCTAGACAAATCCTCTGTGCTGTTTCTTCCTCTTCTGACATTAAGAATTCACGGGCTAGAACATACAGCCAACGAAATCATCTCCAGATGTTTCTTCTGCTTAGCGATCTGATGAATGCCCAAAGACCATTTACTGCACAATGAAGTCAAGTGGAATCTGGGAGGATTCCAGACTTTCTAATATGCATGCAGGCTTGTGAACTGCCTAGCATGAAAGCCTGTCTTTTAGGACCCCAGATCATGCTGTTTTTCAGGACTGATTTCAGTACCAAAAGTTAAACCAGGTGTTTGGTTTCTATCAAGCACCACTTGAACATAAGTCTTCACTCACTTATGAAGCCAGTTCAGGCAGAACCGATGAGCAACCACTCTGAGCTCCCTAAGAACTCTGCTTTCCTTTGAATCCACTGGCTGAAAAGCTACAGCACGGCTGTGATTGCAATAAGGTGCTTCTTACTGAATTGAGTATATTTGTTGCTTCTGCCATCTTCTAACCCTTGAAAACGTCTGAATTTACTGTCCTGGCACAGTGAACACAAGTCACAGTCAGTGGCATGGAGGAGCATGGACATTCAGAGCATACTAACAAGTTTAGGTTTCCCTCCAGAGAGTCTCCAGCCTTTGTTTAGCCCTCACCATAGCACATCTCTCATCATCTTATCTCTTTCATCTCCCACCATCCTCCCCATAGAGCTTGGATCCCCATGAATCCTGAAAAGTCCTTCATTCTAGCATTAATACAGCAGCAACTTCCTAATGCCTTGTGTCAGGCACATTTGTGTTTGTAATTCCTTTCACACTAGGCAATTCATTAAGGGCTCTGTTTTGATTACCAAAATGTGTGAACACAATTTTGTATCTCATCTATACAGGGTCACTCTTATGTCAGCTCGTTTCTGACTGTGACAGTCTTTTCCCATCCTAAAGGCAAAACAGTGTTTACATTTGGTTAGCTAAAATATTTACATTACACATTCAAATTATGCGTTTTCCCAGTGACAGGGCTCTCCCTGGCATTTCCTCCTGTACCTACTATGCAGCGGAAATGATTAAGATGAACATTCTGGGTGTCTCTAAACAAGCAGATTAAGGAAATATGCAGCACAGCTGTACTATACTAACACTGCTAGACTTTGTAATATGCATGCAGCCTTGTGAACTGCTTAGCATGAAAGCCTGTTTTTTAGGACCCCAGATCAGAGGAGTTCCACATTTCCTCATCAATTTATTTCAAATAGATTCTCCATTTATTGACAAATTATTTGGTGACTCAGTGCATGAGGCCCTGGGAGAGGAAGTGAGAATGGTGCTGTTCATTGATCATCAGCCTGCCTGTGGATAAAAACCTCGAGTGCACCGTGTCTGCAGGGGAATAGAGATGATGGGGACTGCTGCCCAGACAGAGATGAGTGTAGAAGGAAAGGTGACACTAAAACTGGCAGGGGAACACCACGAACTGACAATGTTTCTGGGAATCAGAAAACACACTACACACTCCTGTTTTAATGTCACATTACCAAGCTGGATAAAACACTGTGCATGTTTTATCATTCTGCACCAAGAGTTCCTCCAGACAGACACACAGCATAAGCCTCTCCCCAAAGGGACAGTTTGAGGCTCGTAGCAGAGAAACTGAAATTCAGCATCATTTAAGACATCATCTACACTGTAAACCATTATTTGTCACTACCAAACAACGGAGTCCCTCTGAGAAGAAAATAGACAGAGTGCAGCAACTTCTCACACAGAAACTCTGTAGCAATGCAAAATTAAGAACTTGAAGAAGGCATTTAAGGTGTATCCCTTACCTTACAACATCATCCACACAGGTCTTCATACAGGCTCTCCCAGTGAGGAAGCAAAAGCTTCTGGGCTGAAAAACCGATGGAACACTGGTTAAGACATTATCTCAAAACCCCTGCCTGTGCTTATAGCCATCCCAAACTCTGCTGCATCTTTTTGTTTACAGAAACATATACAATAGACTGAAGTTGACTTCCTAAGCAAATGCTTACGAAGCTTTTACTTATTTTAAATTGACCCTGCCCACTTAGTGTCATATACTCTGAAGGAAATGGGTTATGAAAGCCTCTGTATAAGTGAGGGATGCAATATCTAGCAAACAAATATTATTTTGTGGAATTATTTTGTGGGGGATGTGTATTTACTCCACTGTTTTAAACTAACAGCAAATAAAACTTTGTTTGCTAGTTAAAACCAATCAGTAGAAGAAAAGTAACAGGCTTTACAACAGTATAAGGCAGTGTATTCAAAATAATAAACAACCAATTTTGATTTAACCTAAAAGCCTGCATGGAGGGAGTGAGCAGGCTCATTACCTGCCTGCCTGGTGCCCAACCAGCCCCGCCACCAAGCAGCCTGAGGGGTGTGTAGGGATTAGTGAGCAGGACACTTTCCTGCAGAAAGGGGATGCCAGAAATCCCTGGGCTGAGGGGGCCAGGACAAACACAGATTCTGCATTTTGAAGCAGCAGCTAGCAGCCTCAGTTTTAATTCAGCTCTTTGAAACCTGATTTCCTTTGGGCATCCTCGGGAATACAGAGTTTGCAGCTCCCAGCCTTTGGCAGGCCAGCTCACAAAGCCCTGCCGTTTTTGGCAGAGGAACGTCTGGGATGATGGGCAGCGGCTGCCGCTGTCACTAGCAGGATGTTTTCTGGAGTTTCTCCTACAAGGCAATGTGTTTATTCTTTGAAACAGTTGCTCCCTAAAGATTAAAACTGAGCACAAGCACAAAAGCAGCGTGTGTCCTCTGGGGCTGCTATGTGCCATCAGGCAAACAGGAGGTACAAGCTGTGTTCTCCCAAATTACACAGAACAAATGGTGCTGCACTGGCAGAACCGAGTCAGGTTCTTCAGAACACAAACCACACTCTCCTCATTTTAACCTCTTCTTAGGAAAAAAAACATTTCAAACAACACTTGTGTTATTAAGAGCTCCAGATTTAGAGTTGGGGTCAAACAACACTTGTGTTATTAAGAGCTCTAGATTTAGAGTTGGGGGGGTCTTCAATGCAGCTGAGCCCATTCAGCCCAAAAAGCATGTCAGCCTGGGCACAAAAAATAAGCAACAGCCACAAGGTTTGTGCTTTTAAGACCATACTTGTTATCATCCCCAAATAGCAGTGTAAACCACTAAAATAGGATTGAAGTACTAAGAGCACATGAGAAACACTGGCACAACAATGAAAAATCTGTTTGGCACTGTCTGTGTAATCATACTTATTGCAAGGTGGCTGGAAAAATAAATGCAACAATGATTTTTCTTTCTGCTGAGGTATGTACAACAAATGTTAATATTTTTACCACTGTACAGGACGCATTGTACTCCAGGGAGTACCCTGAGGCGTGAGGAACTGTCTCTGGTAATAAGAAGTATTTACCTTGCCTATACATCAGTGTATTTCCATTAGCAGAATTAATTTAATATTGCATATAAATAGTAACTTTTGGCTTAAAATGTAAGATGGAGAAGGAAACAAAATAGTAGTTTCTTCCTCTGATGGGAACCCATACAGATTTTCTTATTACTGGTAACACAAACTAAGCCCACATAAAGGGGAACAGCCGAACTTCAATAACCCTCAGCACGATGCTCCCATGGAGCTTTATTCTCCTGCAGACTTCATAACTTTCCTCACTATCGCTCTTATTTTAATAAACAACCGAACAGCAGCAATGACCACTAACTTATGCTACTCTAAAGATAAAAATATTACCTTTGATTAACAAGGACTCCTCATCCTAGACCCTCTTTGCATTGTGCAGAAGACACCAGAAGCTGTTTGAGCAGCGCTCTGAAACTCCCTGCGGGCATCAATGGAGCTCTCGGAGCGCTCGGCCCGTCCCCGCTCCCCGATTCCGCAGGCAGGGCGCGGATCCCGCCGCCGCCAAGGGGCACGGCCTGCCAGCAACGCCGCCTCCGCCAGCCCGCCCGGCCAGCGCTGCCACAAAGGCGCGCTCATCCACCGACCTCTCCCTGCTGCTGCTTCTCCTGGGAGCACAGGGCGATGAGAAGGAACGGAGAGAAACGCTGGTGTGTTTCTGGCTAGCCAAAGCTCCGCTGTGTCCAGGAGCGAGACAGCGTCAGGGCACGACGGGCACCCAGAGAGGAGATGGAATCCGCGCTGCCAAGAGCACTCCCTGCCTCGCTTCACACATTTTTGTTTCGGATCCGTGGGTGGTTGCATGAGCAAGCAGCCAGAACAGGGGAGGAGTTAGACAAAATGCAATTTAGGACTTGGAAGCCTTGTCTGCCTTTTCGGGAGGAGGACGAGGAGGCGAAATCGCAGCGCCCTGGCGGAGCAAGGCGCCCTTCCCAGCCCGGCTGCTGCCGCCCGCCTGCCCACAGCGGCCGGGAAAGCGCCGCTCCGCCGGGAGCGATCCCGGGACAGCACGGACACACACACACTGCAGAGCCTCTGAGCACGCTGGCTGCTCGCTCCTGCCCCACTGCATCACCAGTTTAATTTTCAAAGAGCCACAACGCTTCACGATCCTCATGAGCAGCCAGAGGATGAGACAATAAATGACATCCTCAGCAGATGTTTACAGCTGTCACTAGGCAGAGGAGGAGACAGCGGCAGCTTAAATCTCAGTTTTCTACAAAGCTTTCCTTGGAAATCAGAGAGGCAAAGCCAAAAACCCTTTTAAAGTCAGATGTCCATAGTTTTCTTGTTTTGAAAGGACTATCATGTGCATATAGTTCATGCAACTGCAGCTTTGTTTTCCTTCCTATGAGAAAATGAGAAGCAATGTCTGGCTCAAGCTAAGACAGTGATGATTCCTGCTGAAACCAATTAGAATATTACAGTTTAACTCAAATATTCACAAGCCAAGCTCTATGATAGATGTGAGATGTTTCACGCTCCTCCACACTAATTGTAGTTTAGATCTAAAAACATTGCAAGTGAATAAAGCAGCAAGCAACACTGTGTTTTCTTCTTGAAGTAAATACCAGGAGACACACAGCCCTTGGGTGCAGCACAGCTATGAACTCATTCAGTCCCTGATGAACCACCCTTACAGTATTTTCCCATGCAATTAGTATTAATTGGTGACTTGCTGGCAATCTCCCAGGGGCTCTATCTCACCCTTTTAGCCAGTCCTACAAGATCAGCCTTGAGATGATCATCAGGGCTAGGCAGCCATCCTGCTGCCCCACCTCTCAGGCCTCTTTCTTGCTCTGGTATTTTTGGGGACTCTGCCAAGGGTTATCTTGAGTAATGAACAATCAAAGATAAGCATCTTCCAAATTAATACATTCAAGTTTGTAACATGAGACAGCAAAGTAAGAGGGTGACTTCTAGAGGGAATTTATAAGCACTTTAAAAAAATATGTTATTTCAAAGCATTTTACTGAAGCTAAACTCCAAAATAATTTTCAGGAGAACAGAACAGCAGTGCTCAGTTCAGTGTCTGGATAGAAACAGACCTGTCAAACTCTGCATCTTGCACTCAAAATTAAGCTGATACAGGACAGCTGTGAATGAGCAATCATCTCTTCTAATTTTATAATTTAATTATTTAATAATAATTCTTAAGGATTTTCCTTTTATCTATTAATAAGATAAAATTTGTCTTAACCATCTTGTCAAATGGACTTAAGAAGGTTCAAGAGTGCTTTACTTCAGCAGAGCCCCACAGCTCCATGGCAATAAATGAAATCAGATGTTCTTTGAACACTGTAAACATCTAGAACATATTTCAGAGTAGGTTCCAGGGGCATTTTCACAGTATGAATCTCTTTTTGTAGAATTGTGTAAGTAATCTCAAAACTTTAAAAACCAGTGCCAAGGTGGTTATTCAGAGTCAAAAAGATGTCTGAAAAGAGAACTGTGCAGGGTCAGCCTACAAAAACCACTCAAGATCTAGTGGTAAAATACAGTAGGAAATGCTTGTGGCCAGAGGCAAGCAGAACTACTTCAACTAAAACAGGTCGAGTATAACCAAGAGCAACAGGCCAGCTTTATTTCTTCTCCTTTTCCTGCTTCTCTTTTTTCTGCTTTTCCTAAGTTTCCAGTCCACATAAATCAGTGGTCTTCAATGTTACTCTTCTCGTATCACTTTTGTCTTTTACTGCACAACACTTAGAAACCACAACATAACATAAATAGGTGCCTAAAAATGGTGTATTTTGGCTCAGAGGTAGTTAAGAACACTAAAGATGGTTATTTCTCTTGGAAATCTTCAGTCTGGAGTGGAGGAGCCTGCCTGTGCCATCTCACTTAATCTCTAACAAGTTGTACCTTTAGAGTTCATGTACTTAGTGTACATAAACTCCAATGTGAAAGTCAAAACTCACTCTTTACACTGGTCAACAGATGCTGAGAGATTTATCACTTACATGTAAGTTGTTTATATGACATAGTTTATTGATTTTTTTTTTCCTTTGGAGATACTTCTCTTTCTGAATCTTTGTGATCCTAATTAATTTTCATTTTTTAAAGACCTTGCTGTCTTTTTCCCCCACATCTATGGCAAGTAAAGATCCAGATATTATTTGTCAGGGCCCCTGAATAACTTTCAGACTATTCTCACAAATATTGTAGAAGTACAGAAGAAGACCTCACTTTCACTGGTGTAATTTCCCCAAAATTCCATTAACTTGCAGTATCTTTGGATGTACACCATCAATCTGAGACAGCCCTCACCTCTATCTCACACCTGTTTAGCTCTCAAGGTGTATAAAACACAAGGATTTACTTAGGGCAGCCTAGGTGGCAGAAGATTTCTGTCATTCAATGGAGGGACAGATTAGGAAGCACAGAATAAAAGTTTTCTGAGAATCATGCAAGAGGAAGGAGCACTGCACACATCCTCTGGCAGGGACAGGAAGGTGCCATATGTGTCTTTGGAGATGTAGAAAAACTATGAGATTTCTTAGTATGATGCTATTCTGAAAAATCTGGTTTGCTTACAGGATTTTAAAACACACACATGTTCAGACTGCCACTTTGCATCTACAACTAAGAGAACGAGGGACTCAACATTCAGTTTTCTGAAAACACAAGGCCAAGAGATTCTTTCTCCAAAGACTTATGCCAAGACTCAGTCACTGCCACTCTAATACCCTGACAGCAAATTTAATCTTTACAAATACAAAGCAAACACCTTTAAACAAATTATGAACATCTCTGGCCATACAGATAAGACTAACACTTGTAAATTACTTCTCTAAATAGGTGTTATATCAAATCTCCAAAGAGAGATAGATGTGTTCAGCCTGCATTAGGTGATAATGAAGTCTGAACCCGAGAGATCTTAGTTAAATTTGGATTAGCTGTTGATGAAAACCAACTTGATAACACTGCTTATTCTAGACTTGCCTCAATTAGTTTTCCCAGTCAAACTTGTCACTTCTTTCCAAGAGCATAACATTTGTGACAGTTTTATTTGCAGTGTTACATGGCATTGGTACCTGCACTTCATCAGGTCCTTCTACTTGTCTGGAACAAAAGTTGCATCATACCAGGTTCTCTCCATCTATGGGAGACCACACACAAAATTACACAAAATTACAAATCCAGCATCACCTCTGCCTCTGGCTGGGAGCCTGGCAGAGCTGGGAAGTGCAAATCTCCTACATATGCTGAAGACAAATACACAGCACACTGCCCCCACTGCTAAAAGGTCTGTATTTCATTTTGAGCTATTGATCAAACTGAATTATCTTACTTGGGCACAGATCATTTGGGTCTACAGTCTGTTCTCTGTTAAAAGCTTTTTAACTCTTGACTAACTCTGGCCACGTGGATTCTTAGCTTGGCATAACTTGCATGTGGCCAAAGCCCCTTCTCAGAGATGTCAAGTCAAAGCCTTACAGAGAACTGACATCAACCAATATAATAATGTCTAACATTTTGTACTAAAAGAATGCAAATAATTTTCTTAAATAATTTTTCTTATGAAAGCTGGTTTGCAACATTACAGTACTTATGAGCTACTGCACATCCAGTAAAGTGTTTAAGAATAACTGATGTAATCTACAAATTTATTTCTCATCTATCTGATAAGCACTGATACTGGAACTGAAACTTTCATCTCATCTGAGGTGAAAGCATTTAAGCATGGCTCTTTGGTTTCCATTTGTAGTAACCAGGATTTCCAACTTTTTTCACCATGTACTCGATAGATTTGGACTTGCTTCCCTCAGACAAGACCAAAAGTATTATAGTCAAGACTAAATTCTTACAGATGGCTTCCTAATGTTACTCATTAGGACATAGATGGTTACAAATGTGCTTCCTTCAACTTCAGCTGTCTTTTATTCTCCCCTGCAGCTTGCTCATTTTTGTTAAAAATGAAGAAAGGAATCAAATTACTAAGTTTTCATTTTCCACTCTTCCTAATTTTCAAATTTATGCCATTTATAAGACCCAACTATTCTATGACAAGAGTTTTTTACACCATTTAACAGGACCAAAATCTTGAAGAAACAGAGACTTTTTTGTTTGTTTAATCCTCTCCTGCATCCACCCACTCTTCCTATTTTCCACTCCTTAATTAAATTTCAGTTCAAAGATCTTTCTGACTCAAGACATCCAAATGTTTTCAGATTTGGCTAAAAAATTGTGCAAATCCATTATCCTATATTGTCATACCTAACCAGGAAACCAGGAGAAAATCTCATTAATTATTTGAATATATGGACAAGATCTGATTATCTAAATCAAATTGCTAACTCAAATGCACAAGGGAATATATATCTATGTTTTAATATAAAATATGATAAGAGTACACTCAAAATAATTGTTCAGATTATAAGATACTAGTGAGCAGAGGTTCTGGAAATGGAAGTGACACCACTTTAATCAGGAAAACAGCCACAAGAAGAAATTTATCTATTGACGAGGGTTTCACTTTGAGATTACAAGTGCAAGAGACAAAAATGTCACCCTCCTGTCATTTGTTGACAGGCTGTGATACGGAGAAGCTTTGCCACTACTTCATCACCACCCATGACTGCTCTGCATCTCACCTCCAATGGCTGCCTTGCATTCCTGAGTCCTGATCCCTTCAGACCTGTTTGAATTATCCCTGTTTTTGTGCCATGAGTGTTGGCATCCTATTCAGCAAAAGCATACCAGATAAAACTGTTTGTGCTCAGGTAATTGCATTACATGAAAAGTAATTATTAAGATGTGATTTTCTCTGTGCAAGCATTTTCACAAACTATACAAGTCCTCTTGCCACAGCCACTGCCACATAGAAACTCTGGAAGCACATTTAAGTATTGCATCAGGGACAAAAGTGTCCATGGCAATTATTTATTCATAAAAGAAGGAACATACAAAAACAAAAAAAAAACCCACCGCAAAACCACAAAAACAAACAAACAAACAAACAAATCCCCCCACTCTTAGAAACCTTTGTTTAACTACAGTGAATTGAGATACTGTTAATACTCAAAGTTTAATTTCAGGAAAAACAGGATGGGATGTAGACTGTCAGCTAACTATTCTTGCTCTCTTTGATTATCACTACATCTTTCAGAGTGAAAACTGGTTTAAAAATCAGGAAAAACAAGATGGACAACCTTAGACCCAATCCAAACAAAAAGCTGGTTAATTACATCAAACATTTCTTAATGCAACTAAAGCTCTTTGTGCTGTCCTCCTAAGGACCTGCAGGACAGAACACAGAGCTGGCTGCCCCTGCACCTGCTTCATGTGACATTAGACTGAAATCTGTCAACGTTGCCCAAAAACTGATCTATGTTTTTGGTATAAAAGGAAAAAAAATCCTAAAGGATCTGCTGACCCCTCAGACTCAAACAGCTTTTGAACCAGGTGAACAACAGATCAGTAAGAGATGGTGTTTCCACCTTCTTTCTGCTATTGTTGTTGTGGGGATTTTATGCTTTTTGACTGGACTCTACCTATGAGAGATCAGACCTGATTTTGTACCTAATATTGTCCTTCAATACTTTGTTCTCCCTTGGAGGTACCTGTCATGGATGGATTGACACATACCTGAAAGCCTCACCCAAGCTTGGTTCACAAGATTGAACTGAAAGAATTTAAAGACTAATTAAAAAGGAATTTTAAAGAGCAAATCTTTCAAGTGTCTTATAAAGTGAGCCTTACGCAAGGGTGCTGAGAAACTGAGCCCTGCCCTGACTTTAAAATACACTTTAAACAATCACTGCTGGGAGTGAAGTGGCCCAGTAAGTCAGAGGTGTCTGTCCACCAGGGGAGTTCCACAAAAGCTCTCAAGTATCTGCTAATAAAGGCTTTGCCCTGGTCACACAGCAAGGCTGTGACAGAAGCTGATTGGCTTCAGTTTTTTTAAATAACTAATATCAACATAATGAAAGCTATCTTGGGCATGGAGAATACATTCCAGCTAGCAGAGGCCCAGCCTTTGCCATGCCCCTGCTCACCAGCTTTTGGCACACAAAAGCCACCTGCAAGGGAGACTTGACCCCGGAACATCAAGGCTCTACAGGAGCATGGCTCAATAAAGCAGGAGCTGCCAAAAGGAAGGAGCTGAGGCAGAGCACCACTGGCCAGCCTTCCCTTCCATTTCAGCAGGTGAGTTTTGCAGATTGCTGTCTTTTGGGTGCCACCACCTACCACCCTCCTCCTGGGCACGGGAGGTGACATGTGCAGTGGAATGGTGGATGGAAAGTGCAGAGCATCACTGCTCTGACCAGTGTCCCAACAAGGAGGACTCCCCAGAACATTTGTATGTCTCTCTCTCTTTTGAAAATGACCTTTAAAATCATTCTGCCAGCAAGAATTGAATATGATGTTTAAAGGAAACCTGAAGTAACTTGTGGATTATAAGATTTTTTTTTTTAAACTCCTTGAATGTGACTTCTTCATTTACATGAGTGGCTGAGACAGCCAGAGTGTTAGTGTGCATATTCACCACCTGCAGACTCCACACTGGACCAAATGCACTGGAGAAGACAGTAAACAGAATTTCCTATGCCAACTCATTGAACTGGGAGAGATGCTAGCATAAAACTCTAATCTCAGAAATGGGATTTGCTTAATCAAGCAAGCTTTGCCAGAAGATGTAATCACACACCACAGAAGATTACATTAGCCTTTTAGAAAAAAAAAACCACACACTTAACCAACTCCTGAAATTCTGCTTTGATATTTGCATGAAATCCATGCAAATTGTATGGGCTTCAGCATGTGTTTTCTCCCACACCAAAGCAGCCAGATGGACAGCTAGGGATGTGAGAAAAATATTTTCTGCTAAGCCTGAGGGGAGATGAACAAGAAAAGAAGCCCCCATGTGCTTCTCCCCAAGTCCAGTGCATACATCCCACCCCCCCATACTGTGAGCCTTCTTTTCACAGAGATCTCTTTCTTTGACTGTGGAGAAAGCAGTGGCCTGGCAGCCAGGGCAGTGCTCCTGCCAGCACCTCAGCCACAGCCAGCAAGTGCTCCTGGGGTGCTCTGTGCTGGGTCAGAGCAGGAGGAAGTCTGGGGGTCCCCACCTCCACCCTGCCATCCAGCAAGGCCTTGGGAAGAGGGGTCACCCTGTGGCATAGCCATCAGTTATTGCAACACATAAGGTGGCTTTGTATAAAAAGCTTTTGTTCCGCTAAAATTCATCTGCACGAGCTTCCTTCCTTCCTAACAGTTGTTAATGGATTTCATTACAGATTTTCTCCTTTTTCATGTACATTCCTTGCTCCATGAAGAAAGCATGGGAGCAGCTGCAGCCAGCTGTGAGCTTCCCCACTGGGACCCTGAGTGCTGCCTCTGAGACACAGTGACAGTCCCGTGGTGATGGAGAGCATCTTAACTGCAGACAGGATTGCTTGCTGCTGCCGTGGGAATCCGGGCAGCAAAGCACTGCTCGCATTCCAGGCAGGGACAAGATGAGGGTGCCTCACACACTGCAAGAAGGAGAAGCACTTCATTTGAATTCAGTGGGGCAGAAGAAACAAATTCATCATGCAGAATGTTTAGGAAAGCCTCACGCCCTCTGAAGTGTTTCAGGAATAATGTTCAACAAATGGTAATTGTACCCTCCCCACCCTTGCTTTTAATAATTGAGGAAGAGAAAGACAAAACATTCATTCTATTTTTCCATCATTTTTAAAATCCAGTTTTTGGGTGGCTGTTAGCATCCTTTCTGCATTAGATACCAGAATTCACCATGAGTCGAAGCCTGAATATCTTTGCTTGGACAAATCTCCTAAGAACATCAGCCTGGAGAGCATGCCCTGGGAAACAAATCAGTACTTCCTGACATGAGAAGCATCTCAGCCAATAATCCTAACTAATGTGGATCTCTCCACTGTTTTACTTTACACAAATAAAGTACACTCAAATAAGGGTATTTGACGTGTACATGTCTGGTATTTCACATGAGCAACCACTTCAAAACTAAAACTCAGACATTAAGAATGTGAAATACCAGATATATACAGATATTCTCCAAGCAATCCTATTAGGACAGAGATATAACTGGGCTAGCAGACACACTTTCAAAAATTACAGGTCTTGTACACAGAAAAATCTCCTTGCCTCTCTCCATCAAGCAGCTTTTACTGCTTGGTTAGTTGTTGTTTTTTTTTTTAAGTTCAGTCTTTCAATTAATTCCAAGTCCTGATAAAATAAAACTTATTTTGCTTGATCATAAGCTCATAAAACACAAGAAGAGCTTAATGCAAAAATGTGAATAAGTTAAGCAGTCATTTACATATTTGATCAGTTAAACAGGGGGCACTCTTTGCAGAAATTTCATGTTGTCAAGCAAGCACGGGAGACATAAAATGCTTTGGATTTTATGTCGCTCCTTACTGATATAATAATAATGGCCAATAGATCCTTTGCAAAAAAAGAAAAACACAACACTCACTATGCTGTTTGTGGGTTTTATAACAGTATTTAACAGAGGGGAGAGCATAAAAGGGTAAGGGCCTGAAGTCACACCTCCAGGCAAAGTACATATTTACCACCCACTATAAACTATGTGCAAAACCACTGCTTATGGGTACAAAGACAAGGCCAGTCAAGGTCTGCTGTTACCTGTGACCTATCTCCTCTGAATCCTGCTCTGTGTTCTTCAGCCACCCCTTTGCTGCAGCTGCATCCCTGTCCTGCCCCTGCCTGCTGCTCCAGCCCCTCTCCTCTAACAGCATTAGCAGTACATCTCACAGCACTCATATTGCCTACTTGATCCATCACTGAACCAACACAACATAAATCCCCCAGGCACACCAAAGCACTGCTACATTAATGCTTCATCTATGCTGCAAGAGCATCTTTTAAAATGCCTACAAAATTGGTTTAGAAGACCATGGTTTTGTTCTTGCAGCACTCTAGCCAGGAAGTGGTTAAAACAAAGGTGAAAAATCACAGCAAATAATCTGAAAGACTGTATTCCCATCATGTTTGCCACTTCCAATCCTATTTCTTCCTATACAAGTCTTTGTGCAATTGCTCTGTTGAAATCATTAGGAAGGCTCTGGCTTTCTGCAGGTGGAAAAGGCCAGAACCTGATCCTGTGTGCAGGAACAACTCCTCTTCACCCACTGTGAGCCTGCAGTGCTGCATCAGTGCTTTATTTCTCCAGACACGCCTGCTGAGGAAGAAACTTTACAGGAATTATTTTAAATACATTCTGTCCCATGCAAGCATGCAGACAAAAAAGTTTAAACCCTGCTCTTGACATAGTCTTTTTCAATACAGATGGAAGTTCACAGGAACCATTTGTCTTTCACATCTGTGTTTTCAGCTTTACAATTTCCATTTGCTCAAGACCTCTTGTCACATCTCATTCCTATTTTAGCCCTAGCCCTAAAAGACTTACAGAGATGATCATTTTGACTCAGCATCATTCTCCTATCCTCAATTTGCCTTAACATAAAAAAGACAAAAGAAACAGCCCTACCCCTCCATATAATTTCATTTTCTCACTAATAGTGTCTGAAGGGCGGATAAATGTGTGAAAACAAAACAACACATGTGAGAGGGGAAGGATTCTTATCACTGCTAAGAGCCCATCTCCTGCATTTTCTTGACTTGGCAGTAAACTAGAGACACTCCCAAATGGTGACAATGGGCAAGGAAATTTGCTTTGCAAACAATTCCCTTTAAAAAAGGTCTTGCAAGGAACTACTTGATAGTGTTAAAGTTTTTGTCTCTTAAACATGCAATTCTCTACTGAAAGCAGATTATGTTAAGTACTGGAAAATGAAGTGGCTTAGGATTATACACAGTCAGTTGGGCTTTTCCTAAAGCAGCACTACACAGACCCTTTCCAGCCTGTGAAGCTGAGCTTCTGGAAGCCAAAAGGAGCAGCATGGAGTAACTGAAGGCTCGTGTCAAAGGACAGCAGCAGGCAGGACCCCACACAAAGGGTCTGCATTACTACCGCACCAATACCCTCGCTGCATAAAAGGGCAGGAGCAATAAACAGGAATTAAGGAGAAGGTTAATTCCCAGTGAGTTTTACAGCTAAGAGGCATATATTTGGGGCAGCAACACCAGCCAGAAAGTTTTGATCCTGATGGCTAGCTTGGTCACCACTCCAAACCAGACCTTGACTCCGTGGCATCACAAACAGGACACTCTGGGAGTGCTACACATGAGGAGGCTTCGGAGAGCTAACACATAACACAGCATGCCTCGTTCAAATAACCTGATTTGTGGCTTTAGCTTTTGAAAGGAACAAAAATAAAAGCAAAGAAATGACACTTGCAATGCTTGCCATCACTCTCAAGAAGTGGAATCTGCTATGTAATCTGATAAATTATAAATACAAGAGTTTAGGAGTGTAGAAAGAATTATGTGAAATCACCGCAAGAGCACGTCTTGCAACAAAGCTATGAAGAGAATAGCAAAAAGAACTGGCAGAAATACTGGTACATTAAAAAAAATCCACAACTATATAAATCATCAAGTTCAAATTAAAACTAGACTTAACTACAGGTATGAAAACAAATACACCTACGAGGGAAAAAAACAAAGCAAAATGGACTTAAGAAGAAATGAGCTGAAATAAAGCCATATTAAATTCTGTGCAAGTTGTGAAATATTCTTTACCTTTTTTTTTTTTTTTTTGTATTAAACAGTAGAGCTCACCATCTGTTTGTGGACAGCACACAACAAGAGTCCTGAAGTGCTGAAAAAAATCTGTACCAGAAACCTCCATGCTCACTCTGGTATCCCACAGCACAGCCACACCAAGTTCAGCTCTCTGTACATCACGGAAAGTGTTTCCAAGCAAACCAAGCAGCTCCACTGGAGCGCCTCGGGGTCCCTGAAGAGCTCACATGTCTCCACCAGCATGGTGCTCCTCACAAATCCCAGCACTCAAGGAACAAATCCTTTTGGCACTGAGCTCACCTAGGGCCTTAACAAAACCATCCACTCTGTCCTGTAGCAATGGATGTCCCCTTGGGTGTGACCCCATGGACAGGCGTGCCTTGGGGGGCTGAGTGCCTTGGGAGGGCTTGCTGGAGGGGAAATGCCAGAACATAGAGAGAAACTAAGACAAAAGTCCTTTCCTAATTCTACCCTGTGCAAGGATCTGAATATTCAGCTTTTGTGGCAAGTCATCACCTTTCCATTTTTTTATCCTTTCCACCCCAAGCACTGCTACTGTGAGCACTTCCAGGCTGAGGAAACTGCCACCACATCAATATTCATCAAGGAGATCCTGAAGAAAATTCATTTATTTTTCAGAATTATTACAGTTAATTGGAAACATCTGCTACAACTATCTGTATGCCAGAAGCATCCCCATCTACTAGGCAGTCTCTGCAGGAATACCCACTCTGTCCTTTCTGGATGGGTTTTGCCAACGGCATCTTTGTTGTCAAAGAAAAGACACCATAAGACTAATCGGCCAAATGCAGAGCTTAAATTGTCTCTGCTCATTTTCACACAAAGTAGTAACACATGTTGTGCTGTCACAGTTGTGAAAGATATTTTTTATCTCCATGTTGGCTTTTAATTGCTTTCTTGCAGTGAACCAGGTCGAAGAGTTTTGGGAACAGTGTTCCTCTCCGATATCCAGTAGCATCCTTAGCCCAACAGAGTGCTGCAGTGAGAATATCCAAGCACAAGCAATCAACATTTTGCATTTGTATTGAGATTAATGTCGATATATTACATGAATGTAAGTACACTATTTCATGGAATGTGAATGTTGAATATTTTTTGAAGTATTTATGTGAATAAAGAATAACTATCTGGATGTCCAGTGGAAAAATGTTCCTGTGGGAACAGAATGCAGCCAAACTATGAAGTATTTGTGAATTCCAATAAATATTCACTGAGACCTAGTGAAAATCTGGGCTGGAACTTACAAACATAGAATTTCTAAACAAGTTGTCAATCATAATGGAAAAATGCATGTGCAGACTGGACTTCCCAAGTACTATTAACCTTCTGTCTAAATCCATTGTAATTTTGTTTTTAATAGGCTGAAATATGAGGCATGCTCATTTTTAGTAAAAAGATTCTGTCAAAATTGTGAATTATTAATGCAAATCACAATGTCAAATTAATTTTTTTTAAGGAATAAGATGAACAAGACATTCATATTAAGCAGTGAAGCTTGGTTGTATCTCTGATGAAGTGAGATGAATGTTTATACTATAGACCTTGCCCATAACAGCTGGAGACTTCTTACTGTCTCTGTGATGAGGCAGCATGATGGAAATATTTGTTGAAAAGTTAAGGAGAATCTCCAAAGACATCTTTGAACTCAAAAACTCCAAAGACATCTTTGAAGCAGGTGCTCTTCCCTGAGATGCCAGACAAGGAAAGCTTACTCAGGGAGAGAAAAAAAAAAGACAAAAAAAAAGCATTGATATTTTGAGCCAGATTTTTTAAAAAAAATTAAATTACTATGGATAAAATATTCACACAGATGGTCACTATGAATTCTCATCCCAAACCAGATTAGAAATAGATTTGCTTTTTACTTGAAGAACAGAAATCAATCTTCTGTAATGTAATCTGCTTAGGTCCTTGCCTCCCCCAAGGGTAAGAAGAACCACAAATTTCTTGTTTGACAGTGTGGGAATACACAATTGTTTGCTGACACCATTAAGAAGTTTCAAATCATGGTGAAAGAACTTGCACACATCAACAGACAGAAAAAATGAACTGTGAAAAGCAAGAAGACCATGTAATGTCTGGATACGTATTTTCATTTGGCAGAATTGTGATGCTGATAGTAATAATGCAAAAATAATAAGGTCTCTGACTGAAAGAGCAAGTGTTCCCTTATTGCCTAGAACAGAATAGTTCCCACACTATATTATAACTGCAGCAATAATTAGGATGTGAACTTCTGGTCCAGTTTTCTTCCTTTTGTATAAGAAGGCTATAAGGACCTTCATCACTTCATCTCATGAGTTTGAACAAACTGGTTTGTATTTTTTTCTGCCTTCCTCAAGAAGAGACAGTGATAAGGCAGGGAGTGATTATCAGTGATTATCAAGAGATAGTAAGTGAATAAACCCATGAATCTCAGTGTTCAGGTTAAAGTTCAATGCCAGTTAAGAAGTCTTCTTGAACCCTCATGATACTGCTATATAAAAATAATACAACTGCTCTGCAATTTTAAGGCATAATCAAGTAGAAAATTATAGAGTGAAATATATGGTCCCTGAGCACACTGATAGGTCTTTAAGCCATGACAAATAAAATCCTCTCACTCATTTGGACTGTGAAGCAGCTTTTTCTCAGAGAAGCGGTGGACAGTGGGCAGTGCCACAGCTTCCTCTGTCCCCTTGGGGAAAACCCTGATCAAACTTTTCTGGATGCTCTGCAGAAATGCAGAAGCTGTACTCACAGGGAAGTGGGAGATGTGCCATTTCTGTTGGTATTAAACAGAACTAGATGACAGAAAGAAAATCACACATTCTCGTCTGTAGCATCAAGTCACTCTTGATTCTCATGTTTGTTGGCTTGCCATGCTGCACGTCTGACACAAAAGACAATCTTACTCTCAAAGCACAGTAAATCAGCAAGTAAAATTCTTGGAATAACAACACTGAAATCTGTCCAATACTTTCCTAAAAATGCATATTAAATCTGCTTCAGCCATGGAAACTTGATTAATGTGTTTAATATATTTGGAAGAAATAATCATTCATGTCAAGGGTAAACAATGCAAGCATGGAAAATGGGTGAGAATAATATGAAAAGAGAAAAAAAAAAAAAGAAGCAGATGCTGCAGGATACAATCCCACTACCGGTAACAATTGTCATGGCTAAATCCAAAAATCAGTATGCCCTAAGTGGAGTAAATGATCATCTCCACTCTGTGACAGTTAAGGCAAAATGAGCATTAGCATACAAATAAATGAAGCTAATGGCTGGATTTTGTGTGAAATCCTAAATTCTGCTTTTTCAAGATTAGTGATAACAGAAGTAGTGACACATGCTTTCTCCTGAAATCACAGAGCCCAACAAACCTCAAAGGAACACGTGCAAGGAGGGATGATGAGCAGCCACCAGAGTGGGGAAGAAGAAGCACCTGCTCCCACCCAACACAAGAACCACAAGCTCAGCCACAGGCTGATCCTGGGGCCCAGCAAACCGCCACCACGTCCTCCTCTGACACTTAAGGTCCCTCCTCAGGGCACCAAGGTCCCCTCCCCATGGCAGTATCCAAGCAGCAGAGAAACAAGGCTTTGGCCAAAGCACAGTGATGGCACCTAAGGGTACCTGTATATGCCTGCCCTTGGCATCATGTGCTGCTGGAAGGTGGCAAAGCAGGGATCACACTTGCCCACAGTGTGCCTGGCATGGAAAGTCAATTCCACCAAACAATCAACTTAAGAGCTCCAGCCTGCCTCTGGGAACTGCAAAAATGTGGGACGTGGCACTTAGCTCACCATAAGGACACGGCTGTCTCTTGTCTTCCAAGAGCAAAACTTATGCACTGTAAAAAGGGATTTTTTTCTATTTCTCTTGCAGGCAGGCCAGTATTTAGGTTGTGCTTATGAGCAGTGATGGCTGATCATCAAAAGAGGAGCAGAAACTCAGCACACTGCCACAGCAGCAAAGGGCCTGGGAACAGCAGATGTGACTGCCAGCCATCCCTCCAGGAGCTGCAGAGTTTGCTCTCTCTTAAGCCTCCCCTTTCCTGCTGTGCTGCAGCTGCGTGCACAAGAACACATCATCCTTCCCGCTGCTCGCAGTGCACAGACACACACACCACTGGGGAATGCTTCAAACACATGGAAGCAGCTAGCAATTTAATTAAAACATCCACACACAGAGAGGCACATGCACATGCCATTCCACAAGAGAAACACCTCAAACAAACACAGGAGCACAGGACTGCAAGGAAACTCTCAAGTCCCTTCTGTGAACTCCATGATGTGCCATCCTAAAGCTGCTCTTTATTTTTACCTCTGCTACACCTGGAAAAGTCTGTTAATGAACCTCAGAGATAATCAGGGACTGTTTTTTATTGCCTGGCCTCACTTTACCCAGAGTAAAAAGCATGGCCTTGCACCATTACATTTTATGCTGTATCTATCACACAAACTCAGAAAAAAATATAATCCTTGTGTGATGCTATAATCCTCTTCTGAAATGCCAGTGACTCTTACCTTTGAGTCACCTATAAATTCATAAGAATTCTGTCACCTGCCCAAGTCATAAGCATATTACTGCTTATTTGTGACAAGGATAAGAAAATACTAAACATGTTTCATCTCCTTTGATGAATTTAATTAGCAGATTCCCTTTGGCCCAACACTCCCACCATTTTAAGATGAATATTGACCTCTCCTCTTTATTAAATTCTCTACATATTTAACATTTCCACTATGAATCTTTTTCTCTTGCCGTATTGATAGATCTCCATGTGGGTGCCACATTCAAATTCTTTATCAAGAGTGAGATGAATCACATCTATTGATTTTATTTAGCAACAGAACTGAAGAAGAAACAGCTAACCTTGGAACAAAAATATTTATTAAAACTTTTTATTTTATCCCATTTTCCATTAGCTCCCTGACTTTATTATGTTGTTCAACATTCGTTCTAAAATATTATGTATTTTAGCGGTTGGCTTAACAGCCTGTTATTTTCCCAAATCCACTTCCCCTGGAACCATCTCAAAATCTGAAGTTTACATTTTATATTTCTCATTCTCATGCCCCAGTGTTCAATATATTAATTAAAAGAAAGTCCGCAATCTCCTGTAACGAAAAATGGCTTTCCAGAGAGGAGCAAAAATGCTTTTTAGAAGTAAAATCTGATGACCTCTCAGTGCAGGCCTCTGGAAAAGAAGTGATGGATATTGTTTCTCTGCCTTGTCCCTGAAACTCCAGTGCTGTTTTAATGTTGCACTACACTGGTTTTCTTCAACAGCTAATATGGGAAACCTGATTCCTTTTACAGAGGCCTCCCAAATCAAACCTAAAACCAAATAGCTCCCCATAACTTAATTTAATAGGTTAAAAAGGTCAAGGGTCTCTACACCATCAAAGTACTTGTCCAGTTCTCAATAGGAAATTTAATTTCTGTCATCTGGAGCAAATGTGTATAATGCAAATGGCACTCAGAAACTCTACTGCACTTTGAAACTAAACCCGCTTTTTGCAGCTGCTGCTTTAAATATCAGCAGAGTCTGGAAACGAAACAAAGCACTATCACTGACATATTCCTGCATTAACACGAACTCCAACAAGTGAGTTTAAGTGGATTTGGCCACCAGCTGTGGAACTCTGCTGTACATTCCACTGTACACTAGTCTACAACCTAATTAACAGCCCTGCAAATATTCCAGATATCTGCTAATATTATGCACAAAGATGTAATTAGAAGTGTGTGTGAACACAGATACATTTGAAAAAGAAAGAGAACAAATGTGCAGCTCCAGCTGATATCATTATTAACTCATTCTCAGTGGCAGCATCATGCACCAGGTTAGGGTAAGGTTAATGCATACCCCACACTGTGACCTTTCAGACTGAATTTAATTGCATCCCTACCAACGATATAGCAAAATGATAAGGTGCATCCTGATTGATTTTCTTCCTTGCAGACCACAAGAGCTCATTTCAACCAAATCCTGCCATTAAATTTACAGCATAACTGAAAAGGAGTTTTAAATTATATACACCCTAATCTAATATTTGAAACTGTTATATCAAAGACTCTCCATTATAAGCTGCAAAATCCCTCTTTGCCTGTTCTGTAAACCCACTACACTATGTACAGCATTATCCTTCAATTGTTAGCATGCTTAAAATGTGTGTCTAACACTGTCAGAGCCATGCTGTCAAGCGTTAAAGAGCACTTTTAGGCATTCTGCCCCTGCAATCCTTGGGGACTTCAGTAGCTACAACTCAGGGGAAAATCAAAGTAAAGAGAAAAGACAGGTCATCATGAACCTAAGTGCAATGTAATCTCGTGATAGACATTTCTACTCTACATGCACAACACATTTAGGTTCTACAAGAATTTTGCTATCCCTACTTTAGTACAGCTGGGATGAGTATCTTTGTTAACATACCAGCCCACAGTGAACTGGAAAATTTTTTCAGAATATTTTATACACTGTGATTACTGTATAAAATACTATATGCCTCATTATAGCAGGGTTTATTCAAGACTTAGTGTCTTTTGTTTGATAACATCTTAGATTTTTTGGGTGAATTTTTCATTATTCTTTCAAATAAATTTTGGTGATGTTTTCAGATATTCAATACTATATTCTGTAATTAAAAATGCCCATGGGAAACTTTGAGATATGTGTCTGTTTTAAGCAGTTTCCACTCACAGTGGATGAAAGTAACAGCCAACCATGCTGGGATTTCAGGGTTTTTTTTAAGGAGGTGATGGCAGGCATATTCTGTTATTACTGCATAAGAATTTTAGCTATTGCACTCATCATCATGGTCAGAACAGCTCATCTGCATTGAAGTTCTGAAGAGCACTGTGCACAGCTGAGCCATCACTTAGATCACTTGCATTTAGAGGAACAGAAACTTGGACGAGCCCCAGATTATGGCAGACCTAATGTCTCATTTGCCAGCAAATCATCTGTATCAGAAATTACTTTAAATGACAATGTTAAAATTGAATTTGTCCCATGTTCAACATGCCCATTAAAAGGAAATCCTTCAATGCCATTCACTGAGGCTCAGATGCAGGGAGTTGAAAGACCATGTGGTCATGGCCACAGCCCACCCTCAGCAATATCCCTGACTTTGATAACCTGCAAATGCTCTGGAGTCAAGGAGGAACTTCCCACTCAAAAACTCTCACCTTTGCAGGTGTTCTAGTTTCATGAGTCTCTGATGCACAGAGCGCTACAAGTCTTGCCTACAAGAGAACTTGTCACTTTACCATGACTCCATTTTAGTTTCACAGCATTTTTTACCAAAGCCATGCTGGAGCCTCCTGAAGCCTTCAACCACCCCTGGCTTCCCTCGGATGATCCTGTCAGGAAAGAGAACACAGTGGCAGCAGAAGGTTGGGGGGGCCTGAGACTGGGTGAGTTTTGCAGAGCTTTGAGCAAAGTCAGTGCTCTAACAAAGCAACCTCCTGAGAGCCCACTGTGAACCTAAACACTGAATTTCTCATTCAATGATCAGAATGCAAGTGCAGTGTGAACAACTCCACCAAGGCAAAGACAGAATTAGCCTCATCAGACATGCAGCAGCATATGTCTCTTTCAACATGTACTGCAAAATAGATACTGAATGGAAAACAGATGATTTTTAGCCTCCTATTCTGTCTACCGGTAAAAAAAAATTCTCAAAATTCTGCATATCTTCATGCAAATTACTGTATTGCAAAGATAAATATCAAAGTTATGCAAGATGCTAGATACGTAGAAAGACTTAAAAGAACAAGGAAGAAATAAAAACACCTACAAAACCTCCAAAGACAAAAAATAAACAACAGATTATTTGTGTTCCCAGGCAAGTCCAAAGCCAAATATTAGCATTTTCTTCTGGAGGCAACTTTCTGTGTATTGAGAGCCAGCTTAAATAAACAGCTGGCTTTTCTTCTCTGAATATTTGGGGAGCCTGCAAATTTTATTCTCCTTTGAGAAAATATATGAAAAACAATGCAAAAACAACTTCACACAGGAGCAGTAAAGAAATTCAAATATCTAGTTATAATTATAAATGAAATTTTGACCATGCAAAATCCATATGAAATGCTGTCAGGTGGAATGTTTGCCAGCCACTCTTCTGAGCAACAACCACAGAAATCTACCTTTATCACCTTCTTGTTGATCTCCTTTCCCCAGGCTTCATTTATGCATTTTATGTGGCTTTTTAGTTTTATTCCCATGTCTCTCTCTCAGTCTTACCCGAGCTCATTCCCTGCTAGATCCCTGGGTTTTTCTTTGGTTTCCCAAAATCTCAGCTGAGGACTTGCTGGTATCTAACATTAGAGGTTCAGGGGCTCCAGTCAGCTTTAAGCTGCAGTAATTTTTTCTACTCTGTAAAGCCTGAAGGGATAGTACTTTTCCTTCCTTGCTAAATAGTAAACATTCCCCTTCCAGTGGGCAAACAAATTATCTTCTGTTGTTTGTGAAGACACTCAAACAATACCCTTGTTTACCTTTATAAATGTCTTTGTGCTATCCCCAGTCTGGCCCAGGGAACTGAGCCGAGGGCGGTGCAGCTGACATACAGCAGGCAGGAGTAAATGCCTGAACAGCCAGAGAAATCTCTGCCCAGCAAAGAACAGAAACAAGCACTCATGTCTGAGTTTGGGCTGAGATAGCAGCAGCAAAGTGGATCTCAAGACAGTAAGTATCTTTAGTAAGCAAATTAATTTTACTCATCATCTCAGCAGAAACATGGCTTTCTGCCTCCAGGGAAGGGTGCAACGTGTACTCATTAGTGACTGTTTATTCAGATCAACATTACTGCTATATAAATTCCCCACCACCACCATCTTACACGAGGTATTTCATGATCAAAGTATTGAAATCAACACTGCCAAAGCAACATTACTGGAGCAGTTGTGTTAAGCACAGGCACGTTTGAAGGATCAGAACTTAATGAGGTTTTCTGGTTGTTTCTTTGGCATGAATACAACAAACACTTCAACAAAAACATAACTCTGCCCATGCAAAGTACAGAGGTCTACTCACGCAATTATCACCTACAAGCACAAATAACTATTTGTAAGAATCAAACAAATCATTCAATATTATTATTTTATTTCATAAATAGACTGATTACTTCTGAAATAGCTGCTTTCTTAAACTACATGGCCAATATGTAATCTGTTAACCTCCATTTACCAGTTTTCATTGAAATGAATCCTATGAGTCTGACCCAACTTCACTAAAACCAACAAATGTTGCACAAATCTTTGCACATGGAACTCAACACATGCAAATGAAAACCAGTCTACCGCTGACAAAAAGGCTGAGAGCAAACTAGTACCTCTATCTTGGTCATCACAACCTCAACTGTGACATGCACCAGCACACACCTTAGAAAATGTAAAGCCTGTTAACTCATAGGGCCCTTCTGAAAAAGTGAACACATCCACTGCTCACACTGCTTCGTTTAAAAGCTGATTCCAAATTTATCAAATACAATTTGAAACTGAAGGTGACTGAAATGTTTTGCACTACTATGTCACTTCCTAAGAAAGCTGATGTAGAAATATTTCCCAGATGTGGGTTAAGATTTCCAGATGAACAGAGAGAGCAGGAGAAAGCGGGAGATGCAGGCTCCTGACCAAAAGCCGCTGACAGTCTGCATTAAACAGCATTTGCTCAGGATGTGTCAGACAAGAGACCTGAGGCTGGAGTCCTGTTGCGTTGCTACAGGAAAGTGCCTGGCCAAAATACACTTGACTGCTCTGGCAAGAGTTTATCTCCATATTGTTTTGTTAATGTTTCCAAAAGGTCCAGTTTTGCTTTAGTATGGAAAAAACCTAAACCCTGCAAAGCTCACTCACTTTGCACCAAAATAAACCATGGGGTTTGACCAGTTACAGTACAGACAACCAGACTTCCAGTGCATCCCCTCAACTATCAGCACACAACAGAAACTTAATATCAACTTTTCATAACATTTAATAAAAAAACTTACCTAAATATCTCATCAAAACTCTGACTGGTAAATGGCATACATAGATTATTTTAATTTTTTCTATGCATTTTTAACATTGAGAAACATTTTTATGGGTTTAGGGTTTTTTATGGCATCAATAAGCTACATGAGGAAAGAGACAGACAAAACCAAAACGTAACACAAAAGGTCTCTAAAATATATTGCAATGTTGTCATCAACAGACAGTAACTACAGAAACATCATGGAAATAATACAGGCAATAAACCAAAGCTATGTGAATATTTATTTTTCTTTTCAAGACAACTGAAATTATGAGACCAATTTGGCCTTGTTTTTCTCTCATCACTTTTCAGACTTGTCAGAAGGAAGTGTAAAAACACTGCAGTCAATATTCTCTCTTGCTAGCCTGGATTAGTAGATTTATGTTAATTGCAGACACCTACATAAAAATACCTACATAAAAATTCCTCTTCCACAGGACTTTTACTGAAGATAAAATTCTGACCACGCAAATAAAATAAAAAGAAATTTTTTACTTTATTTTTTTAAAGGGAAAACTTACCTTGTAGCACATTTTCAGCAAATGTCACAAAAAGGTCTGATTGCTTCCAAAGGCTTTGATCTGGCTATCGCACAGGAGCTCCTGACTGCAACAAGTGACCTCGGGGAGACTCTGAGGGAATGGGGATCACCCGTCTTAGAAAGAGTCTCCTCACATCAGACATGTTTTTCATACTCTGTTTACTTCCAGGCTGGACTGCATGAAATATCAAGTCTCTGCAGCTGCTGGGATGGGAGTTACCAGCTCCTCAAAGGTTCACACTTCCAGCTGTGGGCAGGACAGCAGGACACCTGCTCCCCCTGAGACCTGCTGACTCTGGGGTGCTGCTCAACTTCACCTTGGTTCTCTGAAGGACACCCAGCAGTGAAATAACAGAAAGCCAACAAATAGCATTGACCACTCTCAGCTTTCAGTGAGGGAGAAAACCAGCAGAAAAAGCCTTGGCCAATGCATGGGGATTTTGTGGCATTTGACTTTTCTTTCAACAGCATGAACTAAGACCCAGTAAGCATCAAGTGAAGAATGAATTGCTTGTCCTGGCTAACCACTGAGCTTAGATAGTGGGATAGAAACTAACAAGAAAAGTCATTGAAAATGCAGCATCTGTTGACATTTTCCAGCATGCACTGACCTTTCCAGTACCATTACACTCGGCTTTGCAGCACAATTACAGTTTCAGCTCTACGTATCGATAAGATCCTCATTATCTGAATTCTATCAAAATCTTTGCCCTTCTCAAGAGAGCAGAGAAAAATGTCCATCTGAAACAATATTCAGTTCAGTGACACCAAAAAGACCCCAACTCAGCTGCTGGGGTTGATCACACCACTGCACTGTAACCTAGCCAGGTAAGTAGGGGGAAGAGGCTGACAACTAACGTGAGGATGATTCCTCATGACAGTGACAATAGTAGGTAGCTAAAGAGCACAAAATGCAATATTCAAGGACAGAGCCTAGAAAATGACCTTTGCAGTCACAAGCTCACCTGCAAACCAAAAATCATTTCATGGTACGTGAGAAGAGTCCAAGTTAGTTTGCCACTCTGACCTCAGAATCCCATGCTATCCCTTGTTTAAGTCAACTTATGAGGTTATTATAGCTAGTTTTGTTTCTAGCAAACCTACAAATCTGCTTTCCTTCACTTTTCCTCTTCCACTTATTTCATATGCAAAAGTAATGCATTTTATTACAGAAATAAGGAAGATCTGCATTAAGTCATGTCTGCTTTAGAACTCAGGTGACTCCCCACCAGCTGGAATCTATTATTTGATTAAAAATGTTGTTGTGCCAGCTGCCATGCAGCACATTTCACTACTCTGGTTCCAGGAGGAATTAAATCCATACTGAAAATGAAGTCTAGCATGAATCAGCCTCTTCTCAATACCAATGTATACCTGGGGAAAAAAAGGCATGAAAAAAACACCACAAAACTAGCCTTCCTAGACCTGGCCACCCCAGTCTCTAAAGTAGAAGGTGTTCAGTGGTGAAGAACTTCAAATTCCACATATTATAAGGTAGTCATTTTATAAAGCATTGTCATAAATATATCCTCAGGTTTGTTTTTAAAGTGATCTTTCTCACCATAAAAACAAACCTAACTCCTCTTCCAACAGAACCAGTCCTGAAGTTAAAGACAGTTGCTGAATTAAAAAAATTAAAAGCTTTTGTATCTCCCTCATATAGTGAAGTATTTACTAGTGGTAATTATTAGAGAATGGGCCCAAAATAAAAAATAATTTATAGTTAAGTCTGTTACTGCTAATTCAGTTAGAAAGACAGACCGTATTGGGCAAAAAGCCCATTTAATTTGAGGGGGATTTCTGCCTGTTGTGGACTGCAGGAATACCTGCCAGGAGTATATACTGTGAATAAACACTGAAAATGTTGCTTAGTTTCTTGCAGTGCAAGAACATTAAAAGCTTTAAGGCAATTTTTTGCTAAGGCATACTCACAAGGCCTCTCAATAGAAACACAGCAATGGCATATTGATAGGTCTGCTTTTTACTATTCTCTTTTTCTGTTACCTCAAAGCAAGTTGTAGACTACAGCTTCAGTAGCTCTGAAAAAAGTCCATTGTTAGCTCTGAAGAAAGTTTACATTCAATGGATGTTTTCAACTTTCTCTGTTCAACGGATGGTCATACAGTTAAAAAGTTAAAAGGTTTGGATGCCTTCAGACAAGATAGTCTCTTAATATGCAGACATAAGAACATGCAGAGGGTAAGGCTGGAAGCTGAAGCCCACACCCATTCCTGGTGGTGTCAAGGCAGAGACAGAGTGCTCAATACTTTATTTAGAAGCACTAGGTAACTATCATGTGGATATTTCACTGATTAAACTGGTAACAGTCAGTCCAGATTCCCAAGAGGCAGTTATGCCATGTATAAAATAGCTCAAACAGAATACAGTAGGCTTTAGTCACAGCACTGAGCATAGCTGAGGGGTCAAATCACTGCTGACCCAAGCTGCTGTGAGTTGATGTTTGCTTAAACTGAACGGAGGCTCCGAGCAGGGCAGAGAGTACCCAGTGTGAGCACTACAAAAAGTGTCATAGCGATGGGCAGCCCTGCTGACAGAGTCTGCAGGGAAGAGAGTCCCTGCAGCTGGAGCCCCACAGGTACTGAACTCTTCTTCAACCCTGAACGTGGATGCCCAATTCCGACTCTCCAGAGAAACAACAAAAAAAAAGACATTTGTTGCATCTTAGAGGTCTTCCTTTCAAACATGTTTTAATTCAGTTTGGGAAAGCTTGACCTCTTCTCATTTTGTGGGTTGAAATTATTTCCATTTCCAGACCAACTATATTACTTCCTCAATAAGCAAAAAATGTATTATTTAATCTATTTTTAAAGACTGAGCTCTGTGTATTTTCATTCTACATCCCCTTTCACACCAGCACAAAGTATCATAGTGTAGCCCGTTCCATGTTTGCTCAAGCACCAGTTAGAAATGCAGCATGGGTGCACATATTGACAAACACCCCATAAATACAGAAGACACGAAAATGTTTATGCACTGCTCCCATTCACTCGCTTCCCTGGCAGCATAAGCCAGCAACCTCAATCCACCATCATCAAATGAGTCAACTCGCTGTCTTAGGCTGAAAGATGTAGCCGGGGATGTGTATTCTATTTCCCATCTGCTAGAAGGGGGGCAGTTATCTTCTGTTAATTGGGCAGTTTTCTTTATCTCTTCCACAACCAATCCTCCCTCTGCAAGACATCTGCTGTTAATGGGCCATTGAGTCACTGCATGGGTGGTAAAATTCCAACATCCCACTGTAAAATGCTTTGCCCAGGGGGAGGAGCCAAGCATTTCTACCTGGATATAATCTGAGATTTGCAGCACCACAGCAGCCTTTTCCACTGGATTCCCAGAGGAAGACCTGGCCCATCTACACCACCACCACTAGACCTTCAGAGGAGAACTACAGCCTTCTACAGGATCACTACTTCAAGAGAACGACATCTGTCCCTGCAGGAGGACTGCAGCCACCATTTAATCAGACTGCTGCCAACACCCTGACCCACAGGGTGTCAGGTTGTATTCTGATTTTGTCAGTGTTTTTTCTTTTTTTGTACTATTGCATTTGTATTTTTAATTTTCCTAGTAAAGAACTGTTGTTCCTATTCCCATGTCTTTGCCTGAGAGCCCCTTAATTAAAAAATAATACTAATTCAGAGGGAGGGGGTTTACATTTTCCATTTCAAGGAAAGGCTCCTGCCTTCCTTAGCAGACACCTGTCTTTTCAAACTAAGACAGTTGCCATGGATGCATTCCTCTTGTCTGTCATGCAAAATGGAGATATTCTCCATGCCAAAGACACAAGCTTCCAACAGTACCTGCTTCACTGAGAGAGAGTAACAGCTCATCCAGAGATACCACAAAGAGGATTTACACCACTGGAAAGGAACTTTAGTTTCTCCTGGGTATACTTGTATTATAAAAAAGCCATATATTGAGATTTAGCATGATTTCAGGAAGGGGGCCCTGTATAACAGAAGCACAAGTCCCAGATTTGCTAACAGAGACGTTAAAAAAATTGATTCAATGGAAAATTAATTGACAATATTCCTATCCCAAATGGTAGCTAAAACTTTATCCCACCCTACACTGGCATGTATTGTGTATAGGCCTTACATTTCAATAAAACAAAGAAAATGCTTTTAACAGCACACTACCGAGTACACAGGCTACAGGAAGGCTATTATAACCTCAATAAATATTTGCTGACTAAATATACTATTTCAATTAACATAACCCTTATGAAATCAAAGAAGATACTGAAATTTAACTAAATTGCCAGCCCATAGGATTGTGCTCCCTTTCTTCCATAATCAGCAAGGCAAAAAGTCATCACCACAGGAGACCTGGGAAAGTGCAAGGATTAAACTTGTAACATAGGTTCTGGCAAAGAACTCCCGTGGATGCCTGGAAAAACACTGAGTAAATGTCCCATTCATACTCAAATCTCCATTTCCCAAGCCCCTGATGTGCAGCAGTGCTGAACATGCATCTGCAAATGGAAGCTCCAAGAGATCTGAAATAGTAAGGAATGCCACAAGCCCTTCTTTTCCTAAAAGAAGAGATTTGTATTTCAGCTCAGATATTTCATAATTATTAGAAATCTTTAAGAAGCTTCCTTATTAAGGACATAAGCCATCATTTTTCACCTTTACCATATGATATTTGTTTTCCTCACATGGTGCTGTAAAAAAGTTTGTGACAGTTGTAAAGCACTGAGTAATCACAGTTACATTCTTTTCACTGTGTTCTGGTAATATGGAATCATGGAATGATGGTATGGCTTGGGGTGGAAGGGACCTTAAAGATTACCTAGTTCCAGCCCCCTGCCATGGGCAGAGACACCCTTCACTCCACCAGGCTGCTCAGAGCCCCATCCAAAATGGCCTTGGACATTCCCAAGGATGGGGCATTCACAATTTCTCTGGGCAACCTGTTTCAGTGTTTCACTCCCACAGTATAGAATTTTTTCTTGATATCTAATCTAAACCTACTCTTTTCCAGGTTGAAGCCATTCTCCCTTGTCTGCCACTACACGCTCTTGTAAAAAAATCCCTCTGCATCTTTTTTGCAGGCTCCCTTAAGGTACTGGAAGGCCTCAATTAAGTCACGCTGAAGCCTTCTCTTTTACAGGCTGAACAATCCCAACTCTCTCAGCTTCTCCTCCCAGGAAAGGTGCTCCATCTCCCTAATTAACTTGGTGGCCCTTGTGCTGGGGACCTCATCTAGCAGTCCCAGGCAGGGTAGAAGCACACTGTGGGCTGTGCTCAGTGAGAATACAAAAAGATAATTCTCACCTGAAAAGCCACATTTAAACGTTTAAAAAAAGGTCCAGTAAGTGGATATGGATTGTTGACAAGGAAGTAGGACGAAACAAAGAGACCACATCAGTCAACACAAGAGGCAGTGGCTATAACACATCACTAACCCACTTTTTTTTTTTTTCAGGGATTATGGCAGAGGAGACTCTAAGAAGGGATTTAAAAGGAGAAAATGAGGTTAAGTGTGTTGATGTCTGTCCACAGCTCATCCTTAACTTCAGTGTAGCAGTGAATAAAGCCTGCAGATGCTGTTTTGAATACACAGCATGTCAGTGACAAAGCTGGCATTGCAAATGGACTGGAGGACTGTGTGGATGGATTGGCCAGAAGGGCTTTGGATAGGAAATCAGACTGCTTCTTTCTACCATTATGATGAGAGAAATACATTAACATTACAGAAAGACTCACAAGAAAACAATTTTTTTTTAACAGCAGGTTTGAACAAGGTAAAAGTTACATAAGCTGTATGTGGACCATGCTTGTGGCATTGCTTCATGGCCACAGGCATCCCTAGGGCTGGCTCCCAAACCATGTGTCAGTCACAGACATCTCTGGAGGAAAAAGAACACCTTATTCAACAACTTTCATGGTTCATTTCTTAAGATCAGGACATCATTAACTATGTTGGTTGCTATAAGGCATTACTGTCTTCTAATGACTCCTAAAATATCTGTATGTAATAGCTGGAAACTTCTGCATTCCATAACTAATTTGGTCTTTTATAAACTGATTTACAAATGTGCTTGCTATTTAATTCTGTTAGAAAATATTTAAGGTAGTATTTTTTCTGTCACCCCCTTAGCTCAGCCACGTACCAAGATAAAAGAGCAGTGGCTAAGGGGCCCATTTGAGCTCAGTAGCAAACCTTGGTCTTAAAACACATTTGCCTCCCAGCAGATGATGGTCTCAACAGCAGTGCAGCCTTTTATCCAACTGACCATGAGATGGACTGGTGTTTGCCATCCTCTTAGCACACCTCTGAAAACACGTTTGTTTGGTAAGGCTACGTTTTACCAAAGATATGTTCTCATTAGGTTCTCATTGCCACATTAGGTAAATTACTGAAACACTAAGGTAAAAAATAGAAAACAGTGGCAGACATCATCTTCCCATACAAGGCCTTTTTAACAGTGCTTTACAGATGAACCACCTTTCATCAAAGGTTCCAGCAGAGCATCAGAAGAAAGCAATTTTAGGAACACAACAATATCACAAACTTTAGAAAATCCTTTCTGCTGTGCTGCACTGTATTCATGCAAACCTTAACAACAAAAGATCTGTTTAAAATGTGGACTATCTTTGATTGTTTTGCTTAGTGATCTTCACTGTGTCCCTTAAAAACTAGTAATCAGCCCTGGAAGAAAAGCCAGGAGGTAACATACCAGCTAGCTATGCATCACTGTCACAAATCACCAGGGATTTGAAAAGCACACCAGTTGGGGTCCCAGCATCCTGCTAACACCAATACTGTGTCAGGTCCAGCCCAGTCTTTCACCCATTGTGAGGGATTCCACCAAGCAGAGCCTGGCTCAGGGAGGCCAGCGGTGCTTTCCAGGGTCTGCCAGGCACAGGGAGGACATTCCTGCTGCCTCCAAGGGAGATGCTGTGCTCACATGGACACACAGCTGCTCAGAGAGGAACTCTGTGTGTGTGTGTCAGCCTGAAACTGAACTCCACCCCACAACTGGGCTCTAACACTCAGACTACAGCATCCTGTAAGGTTTTTATAAGACAACTCACTACGCAATAAAATAAGCCTGCAAAGTGTGCTGAAGAACCATGTCCTAAGAGCAGCCACCTTCCTGCACTGACTAGAGCTGGACCTTGGGCAAACAGCTCTGGTGCACACATCCTCTGCCTGAGTGTCCTGAAGAGCACTCCAGGTTGGCCAAGCAGAAAATGTGTGTATTCATGTTTTAGTGCCTTATCTGGGGTGGGTACTCATCTGCTGTCAAAAGCCAAGAGTTATGTTCCTGACAACAATAAGGACAGGGACTAAATCAAGAAAAGAGTTCAGAGAGGCAGAGAAATTCAGATGAGCTTTTGATGAACAAACCTCATTAACTGACTGGCTATCAGCTATCCAAATAGATTAAAAGAATTATCATTATAGCTGTAGTTTACCAGTCTGGAAAAGTGACATTTAAAAGTCACCACACAACACTGTTACCTGTAATGCTATGTTGTAAATTTGTTATTGTTATTGTAAATACACAGCAACTCTTGAAACTTATTGGCAGCATTCAAAAGTACTGGTAAGAGCAAATAAAAATGCATTCATTTCGGGGAAATTAGGTATTCTTATGACTTCATGTTCTCATTAAATAGCAAGCATTAAAAATATGCCCATTGCAATGTGCACAATAGCCAACAAAAATGCTGGGTTTGCTACACTTTCTTCAGACTGAGTCAACTGAAATTAGGTTTTCAAATCCATGAAAGACAGGCAGAGTCAAACAGTCAAACATGATGCTTTCCCAATGCCATCATATGTCAGAATACTACATGTGAAAGTTCATACATTTGATTTCCTAGAAGATACCACTTTTCCCTTCTTGTCAAAACCTTACCATTTCCCGGGCAAAAAATTCAAATGTGTGCATGTTTCAGACAGCCTTACTTGTTATGGATGGACTCAGATTATGCTGTCCCAGTTGAGTGATTTAAAATTGGATTTATTGTGATTCTTCATGATTGAAGAGGCCAAAGCCTTCCCAAGGGAAAACAACTGTAAGATGTTCTGCAGAGCAGTTTAAGGAGTACATGTGAACTTCTTAGCTTCACAAGGTTAATGTGTGTCTTGGTTTCACTGTAAGTAACTCAACCTTCTTATTAACCACAAGAAAGACAGTAATTTTCAAGTCTATAGAGTAGAAATGAATTATTTTCCTACATTTCCCCTCCCTCCTCAAAATATGCAAAGCAAATGTTGAAATTCCCAATTCAATATATGTCAAAGAAGAAAAAGGTTCAAAGCCAAATCCTAGAAAGTCAAAAAATGCCAGAACAAATTTAGTTCAACTCCCTTGTGCTTATACATCAAGATGAAATATTTAATTACATGATGACATGCTATTTTTTGACTGCATTATCTGTGCTTTAAAGAACAAGAAACAAATTCCATAGTGGCCTGATTGGACCAGATGTTTAGATGTTCATTGCATTTCAAATATAATACTTCAGTAGTTATTTATCTTATTGAGAGAGGTATAAGGTCAGATCAAAACTTTCCCAAGATTATCTGATTCTTTGATTTTTCTTTCAGTAGAAAAAACACTATTGGAAATATATCTTCCACCAGCAAATCCTGCTTGATAGTATGCTGTAATCTAGTTTTGAATTAACAAAACTAGAACAAATCTAATTTGCCTGATTTTTTTTTCAAACAGGTCCATCACAATGACTAACTCATCAAAATATTTCAAATTGCAGTCTAAAAATACCAGCTATTTATTATTTTACTCTGCTGTACAGACATCAGTCTAACACTCAATCAGAGTAAGTGGTGATGAATCATGCACATTTTAGGAATGTCTTGGCTCTCTGAACAGCGTTTGGGTTCTAAATCTTTATTGATAGAAATATCTTACTTCCAACAGAAATTTACATACAAATGTGCAAATCAGGGCTGGAGCAGCAAGCCTGTGTTATGGCTAAGAGGTGGCTGGGCTTGGCTAGCTGCCTTCAGTGCCTACTTCCACCTTGGCTCGGATAATTGGAATAAAGATGAATGAAAATTTAGGCCTGCAGTTTTAATAGTAACTATTTGTTATTTAAATTTCCTGTTCCACACTAAATGATTGCAAGAATGTGTGCTCAGAATTAAAAGGCTGCTCTTTAGCATCAGCACATTGATTTCTTGGGGTCCTTGCAAAGCTTTTCACATTGTTCCTGGCCTACAGCTCTACACCCCTCTAACTGCCTGTCAGACATCATTTCTGCTTTATGAATAAATAATATGATGCCCAGGGGAAATGTTGGGCTAAGACAAAAAAATCAATATGTGTCTAGCACGTATTAGGCAGTTGTTCAGCTGAAGTCTGTCTCAAATATGCGGAGTAATTTTAATAACAAAACAAATTCTTTCTGCACTGAGCTTAAAATAAGGCTATTAAGAAAGCACTACTACTATATCACTCTGTATCCTATTTGAAGATTAATAATACTGTTCTCCTAAAATGTGAATAAATGTTCTGATTGCAACAGAATTATCCAATTATTTGGTGATTATTTGTCTATAAATTTCAAATATTCACCCTACAGAAAAATGTTAGCAAGTGATTTTTTATTCTGTTCCTCTTGGAGCAGTGCTGGTGGACATCTGTGTGGTAAAGCTGTTATTACAACTGACTTGTTTGTTATTTTAAAAACATATTCCAAAACCACCTTTTTTTTTTCTTTCCAGAGGACCCAGGATCAAAAGTGAAACAAAAGCAGGGTAAATTAATCATTAATGCAGTTCTGTAATGGTCTTAGTCATTCCTGCAACATAAGCCTATTTTTACAGTCAGCACTGTTCAGTCCCCCACCATGCCCAGATGCCAACCTGTCACAGGAATATTTGAATCCCTCCACTTTTACAGGGCTTGTCTAAATAAACAGGCTTAACTCCTGTCATGGGGCAGTTCTTAAATTCCTTTGCATTATGCCTGAGGAGGGCTGGTTATGTTAACTGTACCATACAGGAAGCAGCACTGTAGGAACTGCTGCCCATTGCTCTCCCACAGAGAGAGAACCCTTACTGAAGGTGGCTAAGCTTGACTCCTACACTCCTTCCTTGCTTCCATGAGCCCTTCCTCACCAGGAAAGCTTGGGCTGTGCCAGGCAGCAGTGCACAGCCCCTGCTGACAGCACATCTCTCCCCCTCCCAGTTCACTGATGGCCAGCAGGGCTGAAGTCTCACCCATCTTCACCTCCTCAAAAATGTTCCCTTCCCACTGCGCTCCTTGAAAACACAGATCTCATGCTGTAAAACGAGGAGGAGATGGATAGGTTATTTTGGGACAGGGGCAAGCTTCCAGTGCTCCTAGGAGCCCTCATGAAAGCCACAGGCACCCCAGGTTCAGCAGCATGGCCAGACAAACAGCAAAACCAGAGAGGTAAAGACAAACTAGCAAGCCACAGTCAGACCCATGGACGACCTTTGAGATCCCTGACTCCAAGCCACCAACATTCAGCTCATGGACACTGCTCTCCAAGGGGGTTTTTTCATCCCCCTGCTGTTATGCAACCCTTTTAGTGCAGATCCTCCCCATGGGAGCTTGTTGACAAGGCTGCTCCTCTGCTCCGTTCAGGATAATGAAAAGCACAAACTTCGTGTATTTATGGCCCTTTCAGACTGAGGAGCTGCAGATGAGTGCCCTTGCCTGGGGGTGCTTACTCCTGCAGGAGAGCCAGCCATCTGGAAGGGCAACCTGGAGAAAGCAGAGGGAACACCTGACATCTCAGGCAAAGAAACCTGCAGATGTGCAGAGGCCACCACTGGTAGTGGCAGGGGTGCAAGGTATCCTGAGGCTCACACCAGCCAACGTGGTGGAGCCCATTAACATCAACACTGATAGAAAATGCTTTTGCCAACTCAAAGAAAGTGAAATGATAAAGACAAGAGGGGACTTCTAAGAACAAACAAACCAAAAAGGAGCAAATAAAAGCCCCCCAACAAACTCAACCTAAAAAAAGCCTATTAACAAACAAAAAAGCCCCACACCCACTCCTCAAAACCCACACAGACAAAAAGGAGAAGCCTGAGGCTGACATTTGTATGGATTTCTGTTGATTCCAAATACCTACAAACCCCCATCCCCGGCTGCTTGGTGCAAAACAGCCAGAAAGAAAACTGAAAGCAGAACAGTAATTTCCACCACAGGCAAGCTGTCAGCTGTAAGCACCAAACCATGTATCCTGTGCAAAGTTACTTTGATGGAAGCACCTCTTCATCACTTCTGGCTGCCTTTCTGGTGAGGGCCACGGCCAGGTCCCTGGCAGTGCTGCCATGCCAGCAAACCCTCTCCAGCTGGCACCTGGCTCACACATTTTCCTTCAGCCACTGGCCTTGCACCTCTGCCATGCCAACGCCAGGCCAGACAGCCCAGGGCAGAGACATTGCACATGGGCAGACCAGTGTGATGTCCAGCCACGGCCACCACAAACATGGAACAAACCAGTCCTGCATGTTCTTTGCACGACCTAAGTTACAGGGGATGACTGCCAACTCCTCTGCTGTGGAGACCTACCCAAGAGACACCACCCTGCTCTTCACCCTTCACGTCCCTCAACCCTCACCACAGTGTATCAGCGCAAGAAGCCACTTCTGTGCTTGGATGACTGCCAACTCCTCTGCTGTGGAGACCTACCCAAGAGACACCACGCTGCTCTTCATCCCTCACACGTCCCTTAACCCTCACCACAGTGTATCTGTGTTAGAAGCCACTCCTGTGCTCCTAAAAAAATGACTGTACAACATGTATTTCTGCTAGCCCCCAGACTTGACCTTGGACACTTGACTCATGACCACTCAAGTCGCACATCCTTATCCTTTCAATGCTATTTAAATGAATAACTAAACCTCCTAAACTGACATTGGCTGTAACCTCTCGATGTTGCCTTTGAAAGCCTCAGGAACCCCAGGGAGGAAGAGAAACCTCTCAGTGAAACACCAGACCTGTCTGTGCGTGCAGTGCATTGGGATGTGGTTCCTGACTGGCTGAATGAAGTCCTCGGTTGAGCGACCTCCTTAATCTCCTCTCACAGTTGCCTCCTCCACCTCCATCTGAAGGTGCTCCAAACCACACCCATCAAGTGACCCATGGAGGCATCATTTGGTTTTTTTTACACAGCCCAAAATCTGCCAGCTTAAATACTGATACTGTTTTACCACCAGCACAGCTGGTTGAGAGAGGATCTTGCCCTCCAACCATCCAACCTCCAGCCAAACAGCTGTTTCTGGGCCATGCTAAAACTCAGAGAAGTGCACCCAGATTTCTGAAAGACACTAGAACCCAAATAAAACTTTTGGTTTTTTCAGCTCTAAGGTTCCCAGCTTTCAACAATAATGATAATGCTCTGGACCTACATTTGCCCTCAGATGGCACTGTGCTGCTGCCTATTGCTGATGGAGGATAACACGGCGTGATAATATCTGTTCACAAGTTCTGATTTCCTCTGCAAGAGTTCAGATTATGCAGGTCCGTCAGACATGCTTCAGTCATCAACACATTTTTATTGCAAACAGAATTTGCAGTAACAAACAGAGGAGAGGGAGAAAACCCTCAGCTTTCAGATGTGTTTCATTTCCTGATCTGACTATCTTTCACAGAAAATGGGAGTTCAGATGCTTCATCTTTGACAGATGTAAAGGCAACTGTCACAGACCTCTAGCTTCCACAAGGTAAGACATGAGAAGCATGAGTGGTAATAAATTGGTTTTACATTAATTTTATCTCTAAAGTGTCTGTACAAGCTCATGGATTTATATGTTCATTTTAAAGACAACTATTCCCAAGAAGTAATGATTCTATGAACCATATTTATGTTGTATTTATTTATGCCTTTCTCATGAGCTCAGAATCTAGAACTGAAGCAACTTTGTCCTATGTGAAGGTAACAAAAAGAGACAGAGGGGGACTCAGAGTATTCACACAAACTCATACAACCAGTCACTGTAGCTTAGGATGCACCTGGTCAGACAAGTTGTGGTAACCAAGTATGTTACCAGGGATGTGCACTCCATTTTGCAAAGGAAAAGGTAAACCTGTCTAGGGTTAAAAAAGTTAAGTTTGTCTGAACAATCCACCTTTCTTTTAGGAAAAGCTAGGAATGTGCAGCAGGTCAGTTAGCACTGTGGGGTTACCCTGGAATATTTTGTTTGCAATATTGTCAATATGCATTAAGTGAAGACCACCTGCTTGGTGTGCAGCAGCAAAGCACTGATTTCTCATAAAGTTTCAAGGCTCTTACTGTATTAAGAAAGGGACTTGCAATCTTCCCAGTATTTCTCAAGTCAGGCACAAATTGTGTGCATTACATACAATCAAGTCAAGTCCAGTCTGGTGCCATATCACTTACTAGTAACAGCCACCCAATAAAGGCTGGGACACTTGGAATTAAAATTAACTTCAGTCCTTGAAATTTACCTTTTTCCAGGTGTTGGGAGACATTACTTAAGAAGCAACCCAACATAAATTTGGTATTGCCCAAATCTCATGATTCCTCCAGTAAATGAGGGTAAGCAGCACCAGCTGAAGGCTGGATGTTGTTGGTCCCCATGCAGAGGTACCAGCTCTGCTCTGCGGACTGCACACCAACTTCCTAACCACAGTATCCTTTTCTGCACCCAGCACAGGGGGAGAGCTTTGTAAATTGAACATGAAACATGAGCCCCCAGCATCTATTTCGTCCACTTGCTGTCCACACCCATGGTGACCTCATTAGCCACTCTTCCAAACAGGCTTTGAGACAAGCAAGTTGATGTATAGAGCTGCAGCATCTACCACAACTGCAACAGCAGAAACAGCTTTTATCAACTTGGCAAAGTGAACTAGGATTGATTTCCAAGGAGGTGGTCATGGCTTTGCTTGACCAAAGCATTTACACTGACCAAAGCCACCTTCCTGGGTCAGGAAAGCCTGTGCCAGCACTGCAGGACAGGTGATGGCTCTCACACAGCCCCAGGAAGAAAACCAGCTGAAAGACTGGGATGCCAAGGGGTAAGGAACAACCTTCTGAATGACCACACACAAACAAACCCATATTCAGCATGTTTTACCTTTCAGCTGGGACTGACACTGCTCCTTCTTAAGACAAAAATACAAGAAATGCATTTTCAAAATGTGTTTACATCTTTGTTTTATACACACACACTGGCAATCTCACACAGCTCACCAAGGTTGGTGAAACTGTAAGCAACAGTTTCTGTAAAAGCTGCCTGTACCATTGTTGCTACCATTTTAGTTGCTTAGCACTGGCCCCTTCATAAATTACAAGTCTTAAAAGATGAGTTAAAGCCAAGCTGACCACCACAGGAAAGAGAAAGCAGCTATATAAACAATTACCTTGTAGTCTCTGTAGGGCTCGATGTTCAAGTGAGATACAGCATTGACAAATGATTCCTCCTAGGCAGGAAAAAAAAAAATCAAAAAGTTTCACAAGTCCAAATTCAATTATGACACACTTTAAGAATATGAAAATATACATTACATTCTCTGATTTATCAAATTTAAAATCACATCCAGAGAAAAGCACTTTATGAAAAGGTTTTCTTACTATATTGAAAATACCCAAGAGTAACTAATACTAAGTTTTAATTCCTTTTTATTATTTTTGTCTGTAAACTATCTTTTAGCTTTTTAAGATCTGATAAAATTAGGCTGAGAATTAGGACATTTTTATTCTCTCACCTATGCAATGTTGCCAAAAATACAAATTTCATAGAAGAAATCAGAATTAAAGGCTCCCATATATGAAGTTAGGTGGTTTATACTCATGCAGCGACAGTATCTTCAGAGAGATTTCTGTAACTCCTTGGGTTTGATATGTAGAAACTCACTGTTACTTAGCAATTGTACTGGTTTAGTATCTAAGCAAAAAGCATCCAGGTCAGTGATGAGAGATTTACCAGAAGCAGAGAGACATAAAGAGGCTGCAAATTTTCCCTTGGCACCAGCCTTGGAACACATACTTTTGTTTACAGGATAACAGAGGGGCCATATGGTGGCAGTTTGTCCTGCAATGCCTACATAACAAAAATTACTAACTTTGGACTTTGTTTTTTCCCCATTGCTTACTTTGTTTTTTCCCCATTGCTTACATGTTTTCCCCATTGCTTACTTTGTTTTTTCCCCATTTTGGACTTTGTTTTTTCCCCATTGCTTACATAAAAAATTAACTAACTTGGTTTGTAAATTGACTTAGCTAGAACATTAAATGTCCTCCCAGAACATTTATTTCAGATTTAAAGGGTCTTACACTGTTAACTTTGTAGGGGACTAGCTCACTAGGGTATTTAAGACTGGTTTGAACCAAAATTAGGGCAATAAATAAATTAGGCTCTGAAACACTAACATGTAAGATTAGAAAATATCATTAACACCAAAGTAAGGGGAAACAGATACAAAATAGACTATCTCTGAAGGAATATGCCATTTCTTCTACACCGTTAATTTTCAGAGGAGACTCAAGTTACTAAAGTAGCTTAAGAAAGCAGAGATAGCCTGACACTATCTGCTTGTTCAGACCACAGAAGGATATATTGATTCAATTACTTTCTTTTGATGTAAATCCAAATTAAAATCAGTATAAGAACATATTGCAACTAAAACCTTGTGCAAAAAGATTTTTTTTTCTTTTTATAATAATTACCCAGTTGTTTTCCTCATTCATACCCATGTGCATGTGTCCCACATCCCCCCACTGTACTAGTGTACTCAACTAAAAATAAAGCAGTGCATGCTCCTGGAGAACTGTTGCTTAGCTACATTCTCAATTATCACAATGCTGGCCTTACCCATTCAGTGACAAGGTCAAAGCAATTGTTTCTTTACTTTAATGATGAAGTATCCTGTTTATAAAAATCTTATCTGTTTCCTACTTGGTAAAATATTGCACATTTCAGTCAATCATTGCTGGCAAATCCCCCAGAGAGACACAGTGTGAGAACAAAACTGGAAGTGTACATTTTTGCCCTTAATAGAGAGGGGTTTTTTTCCTCCCTCAACCCCACCCTGAACACCAACTACCTCACACTGACACAGAGGCAACCAATTATACCAACATTTGTTTTCCTTCTCTGCTGTGTCCAGGCAAATATGGCAGAAATGCAGTAGTTGTATATTTATTCTCATTCTTCCCCCCATTCAATAACAAGGATAAGTAAAGTGGCAGTTTTTAATTAGCGTGTACCTAGAGTTGGTGCTGTGGGAAAGCTAAAGAAAAGAAGGGTTTTCCCCATCACTTGTAAACACAATAACTTTTTGGGTTTTCTTTGCCTTTGAGGGCAGGTGTTCAGCTGCAAAGACTGTAATTCTCCCATGGCTAGTCTGGGCTGCTGAATATTTCATAGCCCCTGAGAAATGCAGCTGTAATCAACTCACAAATAATGAAATGGGCAGCAATAATAGAGCAGAGGTAAAGTGCACCATTAGAAAGCATCAGTGCTTTGACTGCTGGTGCTGCAGTCTTGCTGTACCAATTTATCAGGGTATTTGATAAAATAATAATGCTATCAACTATGAAACAAAAATTAATGCTATGCCAAAAAAAACCACCCAAACCCAACAAGTGTCTCAGGTGGGCAACATGAATAGCACACACAAAAAAGTCTGAAAGCACGTCAAAAGGAGTCACATTCAAGACTGAAACTCTATTAGATGTATTAATCACATGCCAACTACACACAGCCATCTTCAGGTATTAATAGAAAAGTAAGTTTACAGAAGTTAATTCAGGAAAAGCTTCATAAATATTAAAATAAAACAGATAAATTACTTTGGAAGTAATAAGCATGTTCATCTTAATCATATCTTGCAGAATAACCCATCTGCTGTCTTAACTTCTTTGTAACAGGATCTTGAGGTTTGACATTCAGAATCTCAACCATCTCTCTAGGAAGCCTGTTCCAGTCTTTGACCACCCTCTTGGTAAAAAAATGCTTCCTATTGTCCAGTCTGATCCCCCCTTGACACAGCTTTGAACCATTTCCCATGTACCCTATAATTGAATACCAGGTAGAAGAAACTCCCTGTCCACTTCCCCTGCTCAGGAAGCTGTAGGGAGTTGTGAGGTTGCCATGCAGCCTCCTTTTCTCACAAACCCAAAGTCCTCACTGGGCATTCAAAGCCATATTTCAAGTGACTCTGTGATATGCAACTGTGGGGAAAAGCACCTGAGAAACAAGCAGAGGCTGAAGAATAGACACTGCTCCAGACCTGCATTCTGGAAATGCAGCAATCTCCCACAAGAACCACGGAGCAGGTGGATGCTCCTCCTATGGACCAGGACATGCCTCACTCCAGAAGAGGGCAGGTACTGCCTTCCCCAGCCCACATTTTCCCAAGTACCACAGGACACCCTGCTGAACCACACCTCCTGTGGCTGCACAATCCTTTCTCATCCTCCTCCAAGCAAGGGCTGACACTCAGAGCTGCCTGCCGAGAGACACTCAGAAGTAACATGCCCAAGTCGGAGGCAACTCACAGAAGGCTCTGTGCCTCTGTTAGTTAACTGCTGATACCCACAAGAACATGTTGAATGCAATTCCTAGAAGTTAAAGGAAGGTGTGGATGCAGGACTGTTGGCAGGTTCACATACAGCACAACACATTGCAAAGAGAAGTCTTGACGGAAGCGTGAAGTTGCACAAACACCTGTGCAAGCAGAAATCCAGCAGCAGTGGGAAAGAGAAATTGCTACATGCTTTGAGAAAGAATCTCTCCATGCAGGAAGTTTGAAATTTGTGTCAGTCTGATCATCTTTTACATGTTTCATAAAGTAATTCATAGGAACTCAAGGAATCTAAGCAGATTGTAAAAGAAGTCAAAGTGAAAAACACACCCTCTTCTTTCAGTGCCTTTGTACTTGTTATGTTCTCTACAAGGATATGCTGTATTTTCATTTCTTTCCTCACCAGAAACACATACAGATTGTGGACAGGTTTAATATTGCCAGAGAAAATGTGTTGTACACATGTTCAGTGCAGCAGTGGGAAATGAGCTCTCTCTAACATCCCAGAAACACATCACCTGTCACTCTGAAAGAAAATAGTGTCTCAGGGTGATACTGAACTGGAATAATTCCCATGCTTTGATAATTAAAGTACTCCTCCTAATGTTATCTTCCATCTGCTGGAGAAGAGATCACATAGATAGACCTTCCAGCCACACAGAGCCCCCCAAAATTATCTTCAACCATCAGAAAGCTCAGACATAACTAAGATGCCCTCATTCATATTCTCCTACATTCCCTCCTACAAATACCCAAAGATAAATTACTCAGACAAACTCCAATTTGGACTTTAAATGTCACAGGCAAATCTTATGTAGCTCATTTTTCCTTTCACTTTTTTCCCTGGGATGAAAGAATTATTATTAACTCCCTGGGGATCATGTCTTCACTCTACTGTGAAAAAGCACGTGATAGGCAGAGACAGACCTTGAACAATGTAAGGCTGGTAGAGCTGCTCTACAAGTTTATCTATTAAAAATTCAAATATCTATTTCAACAGCCTGTGTTGTATTTTCTGTCATATCACTAATCCTCAGAGACAGACCTTGAACAATGTAAGGCTGGTAGAGCTGCTCTACAAGTTTATCTATTAAAAATTTAAATATCTATTTCAACAGCCGTGTATGTTCTGTCATATCACTAATCCCCTTCCAGATATCAGCATCCCAGTCTAGCCCTTCTATAAAACAGTAAGACTATGCTGATACAGGCTGCTGTAATTTGTGAGGTGTCTTATTTTTAAAATTTACATTTCTAGAACTGGTCTTAGAGGAAGGGTGAATAGGAAATACACACACACATGCAATTCTAGCATCAAGGGACTCATAGACCATGCCCAACTCCTAAGAGGGGCTCTCACTCCTCAGCCAACACTTCCAAGGCAGGCAGCAGTTACTGCTCATGTGCTGTCTCCTCCTTGGGCAATTCACTCTACTGGGAGCCTTGGAAAATTTGCAGCATCATATTAACTCTTTCCAAGACTATGTATTTGCCGATATATTGTGAAAAGGATTTTCAAGACATTCAAACTCAAACTGGCATTTTGTGATGGTAACTATAGGAGGTGAGGGTAGCAGTGGTGCTGCCTGTTACAGCTGTTGGCCATCTTCCCCTTTCATGATAAATTTCAATTGCTAAAAAATGTGCCTTCATGCTAAATGAAGTTTTGGGTATCTCCACTATAACAATGCATAAGTTTCTGAAAAAAAAAAATAAAAACAAAGAAAAGCACATTTCACTGCACAAGTTGAAAGGTTTTTTTCTTTGAGAAGCTCAAGTATCTCTACTCTTTGAAGAAAGGACTTGACAAGATCCAGGAAAAAGCTACATGTCAGAGAGATGCTTTTTACTGCCTTCTGAAATTAGATAGATGTACGCCTCTGAGAACAGGAACAAGAGTAAGGAAATTGGAGAAAAGTAAGGACAAAGAGGGAAACTGGGATTGAGAGAGGTGTTGGCAAGATAATGGGTAAGAACGGGCAAGGAAGTTTGGCTGGGGAGTCTGGGAGAAAAGCAGGAAGAAAGAAGGTACAGGAGTTAAGGAGGAAAGATGCTAAGAGTCAGTCAATATAGGCAAAATCCAAGGAGAAAAAAATGGGTGAAAAAGGAGAGTGAAATCAGGAGTTACTTGGATGAGAACAGGGTGAGCTGAGACCCATCCAACATGCAGCTGGTACAAGGGGAGACTGGCACTGGCTCAGCAGAGACAGGACACAGAGCTCAGGAGGCAGCAGCACAGACCTGGGAGGCTGGATGGGAGACTGGCAGTGACAGGGCATCAAGAGAATGGCAGGAACGTAACAGAAGTCCTTTGGGACAAAAAGAAAAATATACAACAGATTGTTGAGATGAAAACAGCGGCTGCAGAGAGAAATACACTTGGAGAGCTGTAAGGGTGAGGAAAACATTCAAGAATAAGGCTTAGGAAAAGACAAGCAATGCAGAAGTAGAAAGGAAACAGGTCTAAGTCAAAAGCAGAAGGTCAGAAGAGACCACCTTTTGGCAGAACTAGACAAAGGAGTCTGTATCACAAAAGCATATTCCTGTCCAGAGCCAGGCTCATGACTGAGTGCAGCAATCTAGACACAGTAACACATTCACTTTAGGGACAACTGGGCTAGAACATATTTTTTTCTTTACCTAATTTCTCATCTCTGCTGGCACCAATGGCACAAAGCAATAGGGCAATAAAATGAACAGACATTACAGGATACTTTAAAACGTGAAATGGTAACACTCTGTCCCTTTTAAGGATGTGTCACCAATCTACATGAGCTATGGATTTTGTTCAAACTGACTTCTTTAAATATGCCAATGTCTCAAGGGTCTGCCATAGGGCCTTTGGACAGTCTGACTGTCCTTTGAAAACCAGACTAGCCTGCCTTGTGATCTCTCATACCCAGCATCAGCAGGAGGCTGTGAGGAGCCAGCTATAGCTCAGCAGGGCACTGATACCTCCCATCCTTGAAGTGCCTCCAGCATAGCTAATGCTTTCCAAGTACTACCACAGGGCTGGGAAAAAAATGACCCTTAGCCTCTGCTACACAAGACAGGGACACAGCTGGCAAACTGCATGAGATGGGTGGCCAGATCTTTTTAGTGCTTGTGATAGAAGGAGAAAAAACACCCACCTAAGTAAACAAATGCCCATAACTTGCCAGAAATACTGAGGTGTTCTTGTCACTACAGATCAGGGGTGGAGGGGGCTCCCTTGGAACCCCTCATCCAGGCACAGTTTCTGCAGAAACCATGATGCAATGGATGGAGAGACAAGAAGTGCTGGCACACCCACCTCAGTTTCACTCTGATGGGTCACACACACTGTACACCCAGATCTGGTATTCACTGGCCCACTGGCTTAAGTGTGCCCTTAATTATTACCACAGTAACTGGAAGGCACACAACCACCCCCTTATGCTGCAGTCTTTGTCCATTTTAATACATAGAACTGATGCGTAGAGCCCAGGAAAAAAAATATGGTGACATTTATTTCTTTATTGAAGGAGCCTTGCCTCTTACTCCTAACACTGACCAGTATAACACACCATTAATGGCAGTATCTAACTGATGGCTTTTTCAGAATAAGTTTACAAAAGCTTTCTCCCAGAATTTCCCCCCTTTCCTGCAGAGTACACACAGCTCCACACACCATCATGTGACCTGAGCAAACAGGCAAAGTTCCTGTCCTGTATCTCCAGAAACCTTTCTGTAGCAACATCCCAGAAAATTCACACCACCTGCTGCACAGCTTACTTCTGAAACAAAGACACCAACTTCAAAAGAGACAGTGATTTTAGGCATGTTTTATATTAACTGGGGATTAGATGATTTCCTGCAGATTTAGTAATACTATTGCTGCACCTTATACCAATTTACTGTTATTTTTTCCTTTGCCAAAAGGTTATCTGCTACCTCAGACTCCTCCTTTGCTTACACACTCCCAGTGCAATGGTAATAAATATGAAAGACAAGGTCTCCATGGTCTTCTGTAATAATCCACCATACTGACTGAATTTTAGAAGAAAATACTGGACAAAACTCTCTTCATCCCAGAGGGATCAGTGTACTGGAAATTATTCCTTTGAAAGTGAGATACAGAAAGAGGCAACTAATAGAGCAGCTGGTGGCAAAACACCCAAAGTGCTTTCTTCCCCATTAGTCTAGACCCAACCAAGGGAATGTGATATATTTAAGAATAGTGTCCACACAGTTTTCTTTACTGCCCTGCTAAAGGCCCAGCACAGAGCAGTGCTAAGCTGCCTGTGGAACAGACAGCACAGCAGATCACTGTCACATGCTGGGATCTTAGGAGACTTGCCTTTAATCAGGCAGCACAGTCCAGAGCCAGCGGAAAAAAGGCATCACTAAAAAAATCCTGCTTCTCAGGCACAAGGGTGCAGCAAGCTCTTGCTGGCTTCAGGGAATCTGCAGACAAGGCTGGAAAGATAGCAATTTAAAACAGCAAAATGGGACAGTAAGAGCATTTACCTTTTATCTAAACATGATTCATGAGGCAGCCCTGCAAAGTGACAGACAACAACAAAGCAGTTCATCTACTATTGATAACCCAGCATTCCTAAGCCATCAATAGCCATTTGAGTACTCCCAAAGTAAATTTAGCTTCATCTTCATTACTTTCTGTATTGAAAGACCGAGGACATATTCATGGATGTTTATGCAATGGCAAGAGAGTGCATATTGTATGTTTTATTACACTACCAAAGCAGAATCTCGTTCAGATACTGCTAGCATATAATTTCTGTCTCTCTCAAAACTGGAAGGCAATCATTAGCACGTTGAATCTGGCAAGTTCCTATTATCTAACTGGTAATTATAGAAAGATGGAGAAGCCTTCAAAAAATACCCTCCAACTTCTGCATTTACCACACACCTGATCAAAATACTATCCCCATTACCTAAATTAACAGATCCTTCCCATAAACCATTATTCAGAACACATTAACATTAGTATGAAAAAAATTATTAGAGGCCATACAGACTATTAATTTATTCTCCCTTCCAACTTCAAAAATATAAAACTATGCAATGACAACCTGAATGCAGGAAAACATCTCACTGAAGTGATGACAAGCTAGGCTTCCTGCTCACTTGTCAGGCATTACTAGCCCAAATGAACACTACAACACAGCTCTAGGTTTTCAAAACATGTATACCATTACTCAATGCTATTCACACTGTGGCAGTGAAAATATGCTAAATACACACTCAAAGATAATCCCATCCTCAAGAGACTGCTGCAGAAAAGGACAGAAGGATGAGAGACAAGGCAGTGGGTGAGGCCATACATATGCATACATACACAAAGTAATTGGGGAAGTTGGCCTGTGTCTCATTATCTCAGTTATTCATGCTTCAGGTAGAGGGGAAAGAGGGGGTGCCAGGAAGAATACAGAAGCTGGGACAAGATTGGTACAAAAAAGAGCTGGAAAAACAGAAAGGAATCAAAGCAAGGAAAGTGAGGCAAGGGAAACAAGATCATGAGACCATGAATGGAGTCAGCCAAAACCAGTGATTAGGGGTAAAAAACACCAAACAAATGGGGGACAGTCTGCATGGAGAGCAGAGGACTGTAGGAAAAATCTGTGAGCTGCTTTGGTTGCTTTATTCTCAGGCAGAGGCTTCACACAGTCTGGCACCTCAGAGGCTGCACCAAGCCCGTGTCATAGCCTGAATGACATGACCAAAGCAGCAGAACTCCTTATCTCTCTGGCTTATGCACTATTCCAATTACACTGCTTGTCCGGCCCTGGGCAGGTTGTGCCCACAGGCAGGGTTGGGGGGCAGCTTCCTGGCTCAGCACCAGGACAGATAAGCAGGGGGTCCCCAGGGAGCCCCCAGCTCTTGTCCCAGCCCCTGCCTGAGCTGCAGCATGACCAACCCCCATCCCAATGCTTGCTTCTTGTTTTTTCACCAAGAAGCCTCAGCATCAGGAAAGGCTACGAAGGCTGCAGCAGGAGTGTGTCAGTACATGCAACTCCCAAAACTATAGCAACAAACAAATAGATTCAAGTACCAAGATAGACACTAGCCCAATTCAAGGGGATTGGTACATCCATTTTAAGAAGGTGCTGGAGCTGCAGCCCGATCACATTTACATGAAGAAATCACTTTATGCAAATCTCTCATCCACGGGTGAAGGCTGTACAGGAGATTCAGGATGCATGGCAGATAGGCAATTTAAGGTAAATCACACAGTTCAGTTATACAAGACATGTAACCTAGAGAGAAAATGTGTGGCTTCAAAGTCATAAATTATTTACAAATAATACAGCCTTCTCATGAAATATCCAGAAGCCAAGCACCTATTTTTCACATTATTTTCCTCCACTTCCACAAATCACAGCAAAACTGAAGATTAATATCTTATCAAGAATGAGCTAGGTTTGGGGGAGGATGGACTTAGAGTGTGGAGTGAGTTAAGTGCTTGCAGGCAGGACAACAAGAACAGAAGGCAGCAGGGCTGCTCACCTACCTGGAAGGGAAGCATCAGAAGTCAAAAGGAGGGAGATGGAGAGGGCTGAGGAAAGGAATTGTCCACCTGCTTAGTCACAGCCTCCCAGGACTGTCACTGCCAGCCTGTTGAAAGTCACCACCTAATTTCCATCAAATATTTCAGGGTTTTAAAAATGAAATCCATTCCTCATACTTACAAATCACAGCTACACCATCCACATGTGTGGCATGTTTTCTGCCAGCAGTGATGCCTCTTCAGGGCATTGGCCTTGCTCTGTACAACACATGGCCACACCTCTGTATTCAATTTTCAATTCTCCAGCTTTCTTCAGCACTTCTGCTTTGAGACATCAGCAGTTTGACACCTTCTCATCTTTGTAACCCAACACAACAGCTGCCCAAATTCCACCTGCAATGACCAATTCAACTGAGTTATTTTTTCTGATGTCCTGCCTGGTGACCCTGCATGCCTTCCAGTGCTCTTACGGGTACCAACCTTTTCACAGATATATATACACAGTTCATAATTTTCTTTTATGTTGCAAACTCTTTACTCTTCAAAGTCTTTTTCAGATCTTCATGCTCAGCTTGCATCCAATTCGACACAGTCTGGCTGGTGGTTTTTTTTTGCTTTTTTGTTGGAATCATTAGGGGCAGATACCCATCTGCTGGAGGATATTTCTGTAGTCTGAGTAACTCCTAACATTTGTGCTTTCAGCAGACCACTGTTTCTGCTTGCTTATATACACATGCCTTAAGTGACTTTCACAATGTGTTTAAGCAGCTTCCCATGCTGAGCCTGAGGATACTAATTTTCTCTCTTCTGACTTTCTCCTGTTTTCAACTGATCGCTGTGCTGTTATTTGTGTGTGGGACAAGTACTTCAGTGTATAAAAAGCCCTTGAGGTTAAAAGGTACGTTTTTACACACTAATTCAGAATTTTTCTGCAACTCTTCAAAGACTTGAAGTGCATTTTCTTTGTATTACAGGTTTGCTTAAATGCAACAGCAGTGTTATTCTTGAGTTCACTGCTTGAGTCACATGTGCAGCCACATAAGGTAAATAAAATATACAACAGAAAAAAACCCCCCAATTTATTTTATTACTAGCTACAGATATTAGCATGTGTTACTTGTATCAGTTGGTGGCAATAAAAAGACACGAATACCAAAATATTTCTTCTCAGCTTTAGGACTGCAACATTTTTACATGACCAAAACCAAATATAGTATAAATAAATACTAAAACTAAATATTGTACAATAAAGAGCAAATGTAGCACCAAGTGTCACTTCATCCATGCAGTTACCTCTCTGCACCAGGGGTTCATCCCCCCAAAACCACCACAGGGCATAAAATGCAAATTAGAAAGTAGCATCAAATCTACATTTTCAGTTATCATGGAAATCTACTCAGTAGCTATTGCTCTGTCAACATTTGCAACCTTGTGGCTAACAAAAAAGTCTGTTTCTGAACATTCCTAAGTATTTTTAAATCAACTAAAATACTATATGAACACCAATCCTCCCAAGCATTTTTCTTCCTATATGACACACTGTAGGTACCAAAGCCAAAGAACAAAATCTCTTTTCTGGAGGAAGGGATATTTCTCTTGGCTAAACTTGTTCCTGCCTATGTCTACATCCACTTCCTAGGGCAGATGTAGAAATAAGTTGTCACCTCTCAGGTTTCCTGTGGTCAGGATGACCCCGAGAGTCCTTTTTTCCCAACCCGATGGTTGAAGAAAGAGTCAGAATTCTTCGGCTCTGGTTCACAAGGTTGTTTATTGTCTCTTATCGAAAACATTCTTTTTTGGACCTGCAGAGCTCTGTCTAGCAGGTCTGTCAAGGGCACACTCCCTCTGCCCACCCCCAGGATGGTGTCCACATTTTATACTATGAACTACATGTACTTTATTTATCATTATTTTCCAATACCTATCACCTATGTTAGACTGTCTACCTCTATTCTAAACCAATCCAAATTTGCCAACATCACCCAGAAGATGGAGGCTAGGAAGAAAAAGGAAGAAGGACAGGACAACGCCCAAATCCCTCCATCTTGCCTCCTAGACCCCTATAGTAAAATCCCCAAAATTCCACTTTTCACCCTGTGATTAATTATCACTCTACTTAAACTTCCGTGACTTGCGATTCTTCATCCAAGGTTGGTGATTCATTCCGTGGGTTATGATTGAAACACCAAGTGTCTTTGGCTTTTTGCCAGAACTCCCCAGTCCCCATCCGGGGCTCGGGCCAGCCAGGGCACCCAGAGGGATGTCCTGGGCTCCGATAGTCACCCCCATTTTGCAGCTCACTGAGATCTCAGCCACTCTGTCACACATGCAGCTGTTTCTCTTTTGAAGTCTTTGCTATTGCAAGCATATTAAAATCTTAAATAGCACATGAGCTCTTGTGAATGCCTTTAATTGAGGAAGACCTATGCAAAGGCTTGGATTTCGTACTAACCTAAAATAGTAAGGTAGTAAGGCTCCTTCTCCTTTGGGAGAATCATACAACTTATCACAAGACTGCTCCTCTTTTGCCTCAAAAGACTATCCCTGAGCTGGAAAGCCTACCACAGTCCCCAAGGATTGCACTAGAGCAATAATATTTACACTGAGAAGGCAGCACCGGTATGTCTAAGATCAGGCTCTCAGCAAATTTAAAAAAACCATGAATACAAAGTAAATTTATATGCAAAATACTTCAGTCCTAGTTTTTCAGAGAATCAGGAGATAAAGACAATTTGAACATCAACAGTCCCAGGGTTACACTACAGTTGCTATCCTGTTGACAAAGATTAAAGCTATGCCTGTAATTAATAAAAAATCAGCTTGCAAGGCAAGGAGAGAAGGCTGAGGTCCCTGATAAGAGCTCCACTCCTCCCCTGTGCATCAAAAGCAGCACCTCTGGTGGGGTTTGCTTCCAGGGTGTTAACTCACCAGGAGGAGGAACAAGCAGTGGCACAGCTAACCATTGCAGCTTACAAAAGCCCTGCCTGTAGGCTTGTGTTGATAAAAGTCTCCTGCCTTGAGCCTTGAGTATGATACTGCTAAAGGCCTATCAATATGACAGCCAAGCTCAGCACCTCCTCTGCTGTGCTGTGGAGGCACAAGGGACATGATGCCAGCTACAAACTGCTTGAAAACAGTTGGTAATCAACAGGCTTTAAAGGAAAGGATATACTTCAAAAAAGCAAGTCAAGGAGTTTGCACAATAAGCATTATTTGTCCAACATTTACAGGCTCAAGTCTCTGCAAAGAATGAGATTTTCCCTTATTTTTCACCTGCATATTCAAAACAGTGATAAGTAACTGCTCTTTTGCTCACATCCTGCAGGAACAGGAGACAGCAGACACTGCACCTCTGCTTTACAATCCAGGGAACATGTAAAAGATTTTATATTTTTAAAACTAAAGATGAAGTAGTGGGGCCAAACTGAGAAGTGTATCGCTATCCTTTTTTCAGTGAGAATGGAGAACCTTTTGCAAATTTTTAAAAAATAAACAAGAGAACTGTTATTTTAGAACATGCCCTCTTAAAAAAAACTGTGACTGCAAAGAAGGAGGTATGGAGGTAGTCCCTAGCACCCATCCAGCACAGCTTCTAAAGAGTGCAGTTGGTGCTGTCACAGAATCAGAGTGAGGTGGGAAGGGACCTTTGGAGATCACTTGATCCAACATCCCTGCTCAACAAGGGCCCCCCAGAGCTGGTTACCCAGGACCATGTCCAAGTGGGTTTTGAGCACCTCCAAGGAAGGAGATTCCACAGACTCCCAGGAAAACTTGTGCCAGTACTCAACCATCCTCACAGTCAGAAAAGGTGTTTCTGGGTGTTCAGAAAGAACCTTCTGTATTTCTGGTTTTGCCCACTGCACCTGTGTTGGCACTGGGCACCAAAAACTGAAAAAAAACATTTCACCACTGAAAACAGCCTGGCTCTGTCCTGTTAGTGCCCACCCTTCAGGTATTTCTACAAATTGACAGCATTCTCCCCTGATCCTTCTCCTCTCCAGGCTGAACAGTCCCAGTTCTCTCAGCCTCTCCTCATATGAAAGATGCTCCAGTCACTTAATGATCTTCAAAGCCCTTTGTGGAACACCCTCCAATACGTGCATTTCTCTTCCGTACTGGGGATCTCAGAACTGGTGTGGCCTCACAAGTGCCTAGAAGAGGTTCAGGATCACCTCCCTCCACTAGCTGTCAAGATTTTGTCTAATGCAGCCCAGGACACACTTTATCTTCTTTGCCACAAGGGTTCATTTGCTGGCTCATGTTCAACTTGATGTCCACCAGAACCCCTCTACCTTTTCTGCCTTCCGAATGGTCATCCCCCTGCCCATATTGGTGCCCGAGGTGTTCCACCCCATGGGAAGGACTCAGCCCTTCCTCTGCTCCCAGCACCTAGCCCTCAGAAGCTCAGCTCTGGATGTGGGATGAGTCCTGGCTGCTCTCTCTGTGCAGCAGAGCAGAGGGTGCCATGCCCTGGAGGCAGCACTGCCCAGCTGGGGCCAGCCACAGCAGGAAGCCAGACTGGCCAGCACGGGGTGACCTGTGATCCTTGGTCCCATGCTGGCTCTATGCCCCAGCAGGGCCCACTCTGCACTCTGCACTGTATCAGCATCTCCTCATTTAAAGCTCCAGGGGCACTGAATTGCCAGGCTGTGCTTTTGGAAGTTAACCCTTTCCTGTACCAAACACCATCACTCCCAGAGCTGAGGGACAATAATCCTTTGGAGAAGACCAAGTAGGAGAGTGAGAAAACGCAAATTTAAGTTTCAGCCCCAGCACTCCGCTTCTGCTAAACTGAAACATCAGATACAGGAAGGAAGAGAAAGCAGCACTGCCCTCCTCCCTGACACCAAAACCTCCCTCTTTACCATACAACTGACTTAACAGCAGTAATTTTTTTGCAAGAGCTTGCTCCTCTCTGCACGCAATCAGGCTGGTACAGACACACACCACAGGTACTGGAGTGTTAATAAAACCAGGTAGCCAGGTGTTCAGAAGGTATCAATCTCACAGCTCTTGTCCTGAGCATTTACTCACAGCAATCTTCACACTTATTTTTTCTGAATTCAGTCTTTTTAAGTGCCAGCTGCTGATGAACTGCAGGGAGCATAATTTTGATTAAATGATGAATACTAAAACATTAGAGTTACACCTCATAAAATCAATTTCCTATTGCCTGTGGACAGATATCTAAAGCCCAGAAATTCCCAAGGGTTTTCTGTGTGCACTTTTTTAGTTGGTTTCAGAGGTTTGGAATTTTTTTTGGGTGAGGGGGGTTCGCTGGGTTTTTTCCTCACTTCTAGAATCAAATGAAAGAAAACCTTTGCTGTTTAAAGTGCTTGTTTGTTTTTAAGCACCAGTGTAATTAATTATACAAGCCAACACTTAATATAGGAAATACAACTGCTCTGTGGAGCAAGGCACACATCATGCTGGCTGGAACACGGAAACTGCCAAGATTTGGAAAGACTGCTTCTCAGGGACTCACACCACTGCAATGTGTAATTTCTGCCTAGCTCAGAAAACCAAATGAAAACAAGTTTCCTTGTTTACTGTGTTTCTTGAACAAAATATTTACTGCTGATTAAAACTAACAACTTGTGCTCATTTCACCACGGTCCAATAACTAATATTTCAGTAATTCCCACAGCTGGGAGAAGCAGAAAGTGACAAAAATCAACCAAGGGTTCCCAGGTTCCCAAACTGCCAACCTGAGGTCCAAACCTCCAGGACTTTGATGTCTCAGGGTAGCTACAAACAGCTCCTGGGGCCATCCCTACAGCAGTTTGGAAGTTCCATCACCTATTTGACAGCCTGGGCTGCTCTTCCCAGACCAGCTACAGATGTTGATGTGCCTGTTGAGAACCAGCAGCACCACGTTACTGTACATGCTATGCCTGAGTGCTGAGTAAACATGAAACACAGAAATGCTGAGTTATGTGCTGCCTGCCTGCTTTGCCAAGTAAATAATATACCTAATTATGCCTCATAATAATGGCTTCCTGTTTTGGTGGGAAACCAATCCTCTGCTCTAGTTTGCTTTCCCCAGCTCTTCTTCAGGGGTGGTTTTAGCCAAACCAGCTGAGGAGAATGATAACAGGATCACCTGGAAACCAGCATCCATTAAATCAGCATAGCTGGTCAGGCCCCACACCAGACCCAGATATCACCTCCTCCCCTACAGTTCACCTGACTGTTAATGCTAATCAATTCCTGGTCTATCAGACTTCTAGGAATGAGATGGACTTGTCAAGCAAAATTAAAGATGGAGTCATAAGTGAGTAAGAGCTTCAGGGTTCACTCACACAAATTAAAATATACAATTGATACCAAAATGTAAATCAAGAGTATGAAATTGAATCTTCAAGAATTGAAAAAAAATTATTCTTTCTTGCACTTCAGTCAATATAATTGACTGGAAGAATTTAAAAGACTTGACAAACTGGAAAACCAAACTGTTGTATCTCTACATTACTAGCATAAAACCATTTCCCAATGAACTGGCAAATTTCATGTACTAAATCGCCAGGAATATTTTCTTCCAAATTCAGTTATAAGTATAAATACCAAAAGGTGACTAGATATTTGCATCCCTTTTGATTACCAAGGACATAGTTAAGAAAACATATCATACAGAAGGGAAAGAAAATCATATTAGAAAAGTCAAAGTGCATTAGCAGATAATATTTGAAGTACATATTCAGTATAGGTGGTCCATAGGTAACTGTTTATCTCAGGTCCACATGCATAATGTCACATGCTGCTGCTCCCCTGAGTGACTAATTAACCCACAGAGAAAAGCTCTGTGACAAGTCCCTTCACAAGTCACGAAATGGAGGTCACTGTGCCAGCCAGCAAATGACACATTAAAAGGGGGGAAAAGGCAGGAAATGCTCTTTATGCTTTCCACTTCAGTACAAACATGAGGGATTTATTTCACTAATCCACGGCTGGCAGTGTCAGGGCTACTTGGAGCTGCAGAGACAGAGAGAAATAACCAATTTTCAAATCCCCTCCAGCTACACGAAGGTAAGAAAGAAGAGCACATCTGCCCCCACAGAGCTGTTATTGCACCGCTGCCAACACCACCTCCTGAAAAGGCTGAGCTAGGGGAAGGGACAGCCCCTCCTATAATTAGGGGAGTCAATTAAGATGGCCAGGGTTCTCATTTGTAGTCTATTTTGCTAGTCTGATTGCAGCATTACAGTCCTATATGTAGCATGTGAAGGGAACTGCACAAGTGACTTTGCCTACACAAATATGAGCTTACTCAGACTATTTAAACATGAGGTCACAATTTACCCTTCTGGGGGCAAAGCAGTGTTCTTTCTTACAAAGTGTACTAAAAATCAGGCAATATTTGACAGCACATCAAAGTGTGAGACAGAATACATACACATCCACTTTGGCCTTTCTGTATTTTCTTCTTTTTTTTCCTTAGGCAAGCAAATCTATAAAGCCTCTCATTTAATGTGTTAGATTAATAAATGATGAAGCTACAAACATGAGAGCCCCAACCTTCCATGGCACGTGTTCAATTATTTTGCATTTAACAAGAGTAACGGAAAACTAATTTAATCTCTGTAATTACCAAACTAAATGACGCAACCTTGCCCATTATAACAGATCAAAACAATACATGTACATTTACCAAGTTGTTGTAAAAACTAATTTTTTACTCTGTAATTTTTACTCTGAATAGCTTTTTTTTGGAAGCATTAGCTTCCATTTGTGGAAAAGCAACTATCAAATGTTGCAGTAGAGGCCACAGAAATTGTGCTATTCCACACAGCTAGGCTTGGGATCACAACTATTTTTAAGCTAAGCTCTCTGAAAGCATTTCAAAAGAAAGTAAAACTATATTTCGGAATGTGCTTGGTGAATATTCCAAACTAAAGTAAGTCTGCAACCACAGGAGTTCTGTTTTGCAGGCTCTGACTGTCTGAATGTTGGTCTGTGCACTCCTAGAAGGAAAAGTAGCTGTTATTCACTGAAGGAACAAACTTGTGGAGACAGAGCAGTTTGTTAGGAAATCGCCCACAACACCATCAGTAGCAAATTCTTTAGCAAGCCCATCAGCTGTGTCTTCCTGTCTCTCCCTCAACTCCAGTCTCCTAAACCAGCATGCCAGGGTGGAGCCCGAGCAGTGGCAGGTGTCAGAGCATGGCACCAGTGCTCCTCTGCACGCCTTACGCCCAAACCTGAACCCCTCTTCCATGGCTCTTAACTCCTGCTCTCACTGAATCCTCGTTAACTCTCCCCCAGCCGCAGCACGAGCCCTAGAAGGCGGCTTCAGGTTACCCTTCTCTGCCTTTCCCAATGGAAACCACCTTGCTTGGATGTGAGGAACAGCACCTCAGGTAAGCTCCCTCTGCAGCCCTGGCCCGTGGCACGATCCCCTTCACAGTCTGGAAACAGCCCAGCCGAGGCAACCAAACACTTTCCTGTGCCATCTTTCGTGGGCACACCCCAGCAGTGGCTCACAGCTGTGTGGCAACAAGCACATCCAGGGCTTTCTCTCCTTCAGTCACTTGTGAACGATGAGCCTCTAATCCCTTTGGCTTCAGCTGCAAAACTCCCATTGATTGATAATGGATTTTCCACTGATGTAGAATCGAGCACTTCGCCTACACCACTACGAATTAACAGAAGAGAGCTCTGTTAATCCTTTATAAGCAAGCTTAATCTTGTGGTTTAGAGAAGGAGCAAAGGCTCTGTTCTTTCCAGTACCAGCCAGAATGTGATTACCATTTCAGAAAATCATTTTCATTTTCTCTGATTGATCCAATATTTCTTTGGAAGACATAAATCCAGACACCACCACAGATGCATGCTTCTGCCAAGTAAAAAAGGAAGAGTTTGAGCTATGAATCCTGAAGCTGAAAGCTGGGATCAGCACCCTAGGACTTTCAGTTAGTCCATAGAAAGTGCTGCCATCTAGAAACAGCAGTCTGACAAAGCCTTTATACCATTCACCTTTCAATTTAAAAGAGTAACATCTGAAGCCTCCCATTAAAATGGCTTTAAGATTTGTTAGGGCTCTCTCTCGATGATGTGATTTGATCATCTCCTGTACATTAGCAATAGTTAGGGCTATTAAATGCCAGCAAGTATTAGCACCTTTAAAGACTTACAGAATCTGGCTAATAACTCTGAAGCAATCAAGTCATCAAAAAGATGAACTGAACTTACATTAAGACACTTTTTCTATTAAAACAAGATTTTGTTAGATCAACTCAGACTTTAGGTCAGTGGACACAGAATGGTTCTCATTTTGCAGAAAAGGAAATTCATCACTATGCATCAATGTCTGGTAAATAGGAACTCGCTCTGGCTCCAATAAGAAAGCACTGCTCACCAAGACTTGTCCCATTTGCAGCAAACAGTCTGAGCAAGGATATTTAATGGTATCCTTAGCAGTAAAATCATGAAAGATCAAGCAAGAAATCACGAAAGATCAAATATTACAGCTATAATTGGTACTGCACAGAAAACAATCCTTACTTTGTCATCCTGTCCTGCAGCACACGAGATGCAAACATTTAAGTGACTTAGTAATTCAACGTACACGCTGCTACTATGCTAGGATGCAAAGTCTTAAATACAGCAGCTTAGTGGTTCCTATAAAACACTGGAATGCCACATATCTCCATAAAATGTTTATCTTTGTCAAGCATTTCACTGCCAGTTTTAAGCTGGATGACCTTTGGAAGGAGCAGCGAGGCTGACGTGCACCTTCATTAAAGCAGCGCCTCCTTCTTCCCCCGCCCGCGAGAACAATGAGCGCGGGAGGGAAGAGGTGAGCAATCCACGGAGTAATGAAGAGATTTTGTTTCAGAGGGTTATCAATTATTTATGAGCAAATCCCCAGATGAACACATCCGAAGCTGAGCAGTTTTTAATATATTTCACTTCTGTACACACGGCACAACACAACAAGACGCGAGCTAAACTGGACTGGTCTGATTATTCAAACAGCAAGTTCAGTCTGGACATTAGTAAATCACCATTATGTTTTTCAAAGTACAATGGTCTCCTAGATTTAAATATCTTTCACAAAAGTCCTCTAAGACTCATAGAAATCATTCTTTACAGTATATCCCATTCATCAAGATCTCAGCAAAGAAAAATCTCGTCCTAAAGACTTTCTGTAATTATGCTGATGCAGTGGTCTAAATAGTCCAATACTCAAATTCTAATATTGCCCAGCTGTGAGTGGGATTTTACTCCACAACAGGATTAAATGGATCTGAAGTTTTGTTATTAAGAAAAGGTAAGACCAAGTAAAGGTCTTTTTCTCCAGAGCAGGGTTTATCTTTTCTAAAACAAAGACTTCCTTTTAAAGTAAAATTGTTTTACAACTGTGCTTTTTAAAGACAAGATCTGAAAACTCTTCCCATGATATGGGAAAGGCAAACATTACACACTCTTTACAAGCAAGGGCAGTGAAACCAAACTGTTGTATGTGCAAGACACGCTTTGCAGTAATCTGTTTACAAACGCTATCATTGAAAACAGTCATCCTGCAAGACTTGAAATGAAACCCAATCCACTGGCTCACAGTGAATGCCCAGATCTGCAGAACCATGCTTTGAGCTCCAGTTTCCCACAGCTTCCAACCAACAGGATGCTGCCAAAGTCACCACCACCACTGCAGTCACACTTCAGTGACTGTGTCTGTGGCAGGCGTCCTGATGGCCCGAGGCCACCTTCAACCCCCAGCCCAGGAACTCTGAGCCAGGACCCCACCTGGGGCACTCCAGGATGTGTCCTGCAGAGCCACCCTGCAGTCAGGCTTCCACCATGCCCAAGCAGTGGCACACCATGCCCAGGTGGCCCCAGAGGAGGGCAGACAGTCACCCTGAGCTTGGGGAGCTCTTGGTGCTGCCTGGGCTGAGCACGGCCAAGGGGGAACACACAGCAGACCCTGCAGGTTGCCTGCCTCTTGGAGCCAGGTCTGCAAGCTGCCTTCAAAGGGAAATGTCTGGGCAGATCACTCACAAAGAGGACATTTTATACTACACATGGAATGAGCACTTCCTGCCTTTGCTGCACAGCACCCCAGGAGAAGAGCTGAGTCTCTCACATTCCCACTGCCCTCTCCCCTTTAGGCCAGCATTCACCTCAGCATCTGCACAGCTCCAGGAGCAACCTCCACTCCTGGCCTAGCCTGGGTAGACTAAACTGTTCCAATATTAAGAAAACAAAAAATAAAAAGCCACTTAGAAATCCATTTTAGACTTGTTTGCATTACTTTAAAGGGTTTGCTATATATTTGGATGAAAGAAGCCCATTAAGTACATCTATATTTACTTCATTACAGCGTGGCTCTTGAAGTTAGATGAAAAGATTTACCCTGGCCAAGTTTGTTTATTCATCAACATCAGCTAGATATACTTTCAAAGGCTCATCCTCACCGCATTTACATGAAAGCACACAGATTTTTTTTTTCCAACAGTTGTAAGGCATTCTGAAAGGTATGAAAGGGCAAAAGAAACTTTAGTGAGAATTACAAAATCAAGGAACAGTAGATGCACAATTTCTGCTTATTAATGGGGGTGGAAATCCACTCTTTCCCACCTGGAGTCATTCTTCTCACCCTGCAGTTGTATCAACAGCAGCAAACTGCAGCGGGATGCTCAGTGCCCCTGACTCAAGCCCTAGTAAAGGCACCTGGCACACTGCTTACCCACAAACACCACAAGGGAAATGTTAACTCCTCCTGAAGCTCAAGATCTTAAGCAAACGTATCCTCCCAAGTTTCTAAAGTTTTTCTCTGCACTATCACAAGAAAAATTAGGTTTTTTTTTTTCCCCACAGGTGACGTTGAAGATGAGCTCTTCATTACTGCTAGCAAAGTATGAAGTAGAAGCAGAGCCATTCAATGATTGAAGCCAACTGTACAAGTCCCAGTAATCTTTGACAGGAACCCAAACATAACTTGGTGCTTGCATGCCTTTATTATCAATTTTTTTTCCCTCAAGTTATTTAAATATTTAAATGACATTTATGGGCACTATCTTTCCTCATGAGTTTACACTTTCCCACGGAAGACTTCCAGAGTGATTAACAATGCTGATCTTTATCCTTCACACTGACTATTCATTCATCCTTTCTAAAACGAATACTGCTTACATACGACCCAAGAGGGCTGTAACAAGGCAGTATTTATCTACCCTAATAATCTGCTGTGGCTGCTTTAATTAAAACTGGGTTATATCACATCCCTGAAGCAAAGGCACACCTCCTGTCCCTTGTCACCCACCTCACAGCTGCGCTTGGTGCACCTTCTCAGGATCAAGCTTTGGAGATCCCACCACCTGCACCTTGCCCACCCCTGCCCAGGTAACTGAGGGCACAGTGTTGCCAGAAAACAACTGCTTCACCACAGAAGAGAAGCAGAATGAAACTGCAGAGGGGTTTGTAGTTTGGAGCCTTGAAGGAGTCGCTGAACACCTGCAGACTGCCATTCACCCCAGTGCACAAGCAGGGCACCGCTGCTGGCATGGAATATGGGGATTTTGGGAGGTGAAGGACCAGGGGGAAGGAGTGACTGATGGAGAACCTCTGGCACAGCACAGCAATTCAGAGCATGAGGAGTACCAGGATGGAGATGGGGGAACAGCAGCCAAGGACATCTCAACTACCTGCAGCAAACTGGCAGCCAAGTCAGGATTCAGCTTCCTCATCTGTGTTGCAGCTTTCACAGTTCCTCCATGAGCTCACATGACTGCACAGTGATTTCAAAATTTAGAGTTTACTTCTCGTATAATTGCACAAATGAATGTACACTGCTTGCCTTTCACTCCATGCAAGCAGCACCTTACCATATGAACATTTACAAATGGACCATTTTCTCATGGAAGAAACCGAGCTTCTTCCCTCACTAGAACTTTTTTGGCATTACTATACACAGTATAAGGCTTGCTACTGATGGCATCCTTGAGATGCTGGGATGGGCAGCAAGCAGCCAGGGCAGCCTGCCTGTAAGCTACAGGCTGTGCAACCTGTGCCTCACCCAGCATCTCCCTCCTGCTGGCTCCATGCAGGGCTGGGCCAGCAGCCACCACACATTCAGCAAACCCTCGAGCATGGGAGGGGGCCACTCCCCAACTCAGCTTAGCAATAAGGGTGAGTGGCAGCCCTCTGCACCCCTGCACCCTGCCTGGGCTCCCTCCCAGTGCCAGCAGAACCACCACACTGCAGGACCCCTGCTCCTCCCCACTGATGCTCCAGGGCTGAGCTATCCTTGCATCCTCTACCTGAAACCTGCCCCGTTCTCCAGACTTGGAATCAGAGGCATTGCTGTAGGGGCATAGGTAATGTTATCTGAATGATTAATTGTTTTAATTGTCACATGGTTTTGAGTCCTCTTGGTCTGTTAATCTTATTCTTGCATTATATTTTACAGTTACAAACTATATGGGTTTGGAACTACTTTGAAAAAGCCCCTCAGTTCTCTATCCCCATCCTTACTGGAGGTAAAATTACTGTCCTGTTCCAGCCATTGAACTCTACAGCACTTCGCCATGGGCATCAATGAGCTGATAAACTCATTTAACTCTTTTGTGTGTCAAGGAAGTTCCCAGTGCCCCGAGAGGGAGTTCCTTAAACTAAATGCCACTGCACATCCAGCAAGAAAAACTTGATGGCTTTTCTTGTGGACTCCTCAGTGCTCCCTAAAATATAAATTAACTCTCAGATCATCCTCATTTAGGACCTGGAATCCAGTTGCCACTTTCTGATCAACAGAACTTTAATAGTAGAATAAATTCAGAACTTAAGTTATCTAGTAGTAGTCATTTGCACACAATACATGATCTAAAGCCACATTAACTTTCAAATGCCTGACAATGAGGCCTATGAGGAGCACTGTCTTAAAACACAATGGATTACCTGTTTCTTTTCCTCATTAAATGACATCTCATAAAAAGAACCAAACAAAAGATGGGAGAGTTTGATGACTGTCATGTCCCACAACTTTTACTCATATGAGCAATGTGTTGCCTCCAGATGAGGTTCTCATTTGGAAGTTGCAGATCCCAATTGCTGACCTGAATAGTGATTTTATGTCAATAAAAATCTGTGTTGAAATGTTGGTTAAATATAAAATTTGCTCTAGTACTTTAGGCCTGCATGGTATTACACATGCTGTACTATTTTCTTTTGCGATGAGTGCAAAAGACACCCCCTTCAGGAGATGCCCCACAGGCTGCAGATTTTGGCCTTTATTAAAAAAATAAGACCTGAATTAATCACTTTTCCAATTAGGGGAGGCACTTTTGCAATAATGAAGCTGTGCACCTGAAAAATTTTTAAAGATGTACAATAAAACCCCCTGGAATTTGAAATGTCTTGTTCTGTATCGCCTAAGAAAAACAAACACAATAACAATGTACTTCCATTTACCTACTGGGTATCTTTAGCAGTGTTTGCTCCTACAAATTCTCTTAACAGATGCTGCTCCGATCATCATTTATCTGCAACACAGACAGACTTTGAGAGGACTAAGGAGGATTTGCCTCTGGTTTCACACAGCGCGCTTGTTTTTTTGAAGTTTAATTTCATAAAATAAGAACTCTGTATAAAAGTTAATCAAGCACAGCTGCAAGGCTTCCTAGGCTGCTAGGAAGGGGGAAAATATTTTCTGCCAATATTTTTTTCTTTGCTCTTTCTCTGCCTGTTTTTTCTGCATTTATTGCTTAATGGCTTAGCATTATTTCAAAGGCTGTTCCTTTCACAAATGTAATCAATTCGCGTGTTCAGCACCACAGATGATATGCTACTCTCCTTATAACCAAATCTCTGAAGGACAGATGAGAAAGAAAGGTTGAAGAGCTCTGTCGTTCAAAGCACAGTAGTTCAGACACCTATAAATCACTATGCTTGTTTATTTAGCTAACTGGCCCATTAGCGTCCGTCGCATCTCAAGCTGCACAACTTTCTGCTGTGACCGCGGGCCAGTCTCTCCCTTCCCTCTCCGGAGCTCCGAGAGCCGAAAGCTCCGCGCAGCACACGCGGCGTCAGGGACAATCTGCGCTGCTCCAGGAGCAGACCCCGCTCGCCCCAGCGACCCCGTCCTCCTAAAGACTTTCCAAGCCCAAGAGCAGATGCCACAGCGAAACAAACCGGAGCCTGTCACTGCCTAAGAGGATTTCAATGGAAATAGGGTTACGGGGCTGGCTGGCAGCAGCGGCAGGCGCGGTACCCCCGCCGGGCCGTGCCCCGCACCTGGGAGCGCTCCCGCCGCCGCTCCTGCCGCTGCCGGCGCCCGCAGCTCCGCCCGAGCGCAGCGCAGCGCCCGCAGCGCGGCCACGCAGGGGCAGCCCCGCAGCCCTGCGGCGGCCCCGCAGCGACTGCGCCAGCACCCCCCGGAACACAGACACGGCAACTTCGCGCACCGCCCCCAACTCACCGGGAGGCGCCGGCCCCGCGGAGCGGAGCGTCCCTGGATGCTGCCCGCCGCGGAGCGCAGCCCGCAGGGGCCGGGCAGCGGCGCGGCCACGGAGAGGAGGGACGGGAGGCAGCAAGTTGCGGCGCGTCTCTCGCCTCTTCTTCTCTCCTCTCCTTTTCTCTCCCTACCCGCCTCCTCCTCCTCCTCCCCCTCTCTCCCTCCCCCTCCTCCGCCCGGCGGGAGGGTCGGGGGAGGCGGCGGAGGGGCCGGAGCGCGGCCGCGGAGAGCGGCGCGGGCACTGCGCATGTCCCCGCGCGCCGGCAGCCGGCAGCGGGGCGATGCGTGCGGCGGCGGCGCCGCGGGCCGGCAGCGAGCGCAGCGCAGAGCAGAGCTGAGCACAGCACAGCACAGCAGCGCAGAGCAGAGCTGAGCACAGCAGCGCAGAGCAGAGTTGAGCACAGCAGCGCAGAGCTGAGCAGCGCCGAGCAGAGCAGAGCACAGCACAGCAGCGCAGAGCAGCGCGGCCCGGCGCGCCCCTGCGGAGGCTGCGGGGGCTCGGCCGCCGCCGCAGCGCCTGGCTCCGCTGCCCACCTTGCGGCACTGCCGCGGCCCCGGCGGGTCTTGGCCGCCCCCGGCAGCGGAGAGCAGCTGCGGCGCTGCGGCGGCGGATGCTGGGGCCGCCGCCCCGATTGCTGCGCAGGGCGCTGCGCGGCTGGAGGATGCTCCGGCGGCCGGCCTCAAAAGAGGAAAAAAGGAGGAATTGAAGCATCCTGGTCTTGGTTTTTTGTTTTTTTGGGTTTTGTTTTTGTTTTTTTTTTCCTCGTTAAGTGAGCGTGACTAAAGAAGACAGGTATTTTGGCAAAAGGAACCTCGGCATAGTTACTGGTGGCTTTTTTTATGTTGTACCAAAGGTCTTATAGCAAAAGAAATAATCGTATTTTTACATGATGTAGGGAAGCGCAAGGAGTGCAAGTGAAAAGCTCTGTGACAGCAAAGGCAGGAAAGGCTGCAAAAGCAAAATACCGAACTGAGATCTCTGGGGATTTTTTTAGGGAAATTGCACAATTACTATAAGTATCCACCCATATGTAAGGACTGACTTAACACCCAGTGAGCTCTTTCTTCCTGAGAATAGGTTTAAGCCCCATATGCCATTCTGCAGTAGCAGTGCTGTCAGATGCGTGGCTGACTCAAGGTTTGAGCCTGGATCTGCACTTGGTAAGGCAAATCCTTGTTTTCCAAGCAAGGATTTGCCTGTGCAGGAAAGTGCTGGTTTGTTGCTTGGTTGGTTGCTTGTGGTTTTTTTGGAAATCCAAATACAGCAGTACCACCAGCATTTTCATTTTCACCTAATCTTTGGCAAGATTACAGCTCAGTGTATTATCTCCATGTGTATCCATCCAATGAATCCTCAGAGCTGATCCTTTCCTCATCCCACCTTTCATGATTGCCAGCTGTTGGGTTCCTCTGTTGATTTGTTAACCTTTTTTAAAAAAAAAATTTTAACCTTCTTTGAGCTCCTTATCCAACAACTTCTGTCTGCACTGGGTGACATAGTGCATGATTAGCAGAGTCCAGCCCATCCCAGTTTGTCCACGTGGCCCCTGCAACAAAATGCATGTTATTCTAACATGTAACCTGCCAGTTTTTGTAATATCCAGCTGATGGTTGCCATTTTACCAGTCTAGTGTTGCTTTTCTTCTCTGCTCCTGACATGCCACTATACTGGCATTGTAGCTGACCTAATGATGTTTTTCTCAGACTTTGTGTTCTCTCGTTTCTTTTACCCACAGTTCTTGCAGAAAGTGCCCATCAAATGATTCTGTTAGAATCAAGAAGACTTTGTGAAACCCCTAACATCTGTATCCACATCCCACACGGTGACTCTGCAATGAACCCTACTACCCCAGAGACTCTTTCACCTCCAGCTGGTTTCTGTAGTCAGTGAAGATTTGCACATCTGGAGTCTTGAATCAGCACTTTTGTTCCACCTCTGCATTCCTTCATTCTTGACCAGTGGTTCTTGTGCTCTACTCAAGCCTTGTAGGTGTCCTATAAAGAATGGTAGGCTGTCATAGCCATTTGTTTTTTCTCTGTAGTGTTTTCAGTTTAAAGTATGAGTTGTGAGATTGTGATTTGTAGGAAATTTTGGAGGCTAACAGTAGGCTGTAGGTCCAAAAAGACTGGAAACAAATGTTCTAGCAGCTACTCCCCTTCAGCTGTATCTTTTGGCACACTTCGATGTCATCAGCAAAATACAGTTTTCATTGAGTCAAGGGATGCACAAAGCATGCCAGTACATTGAAACCCGGAGGAACTTTCCATCTCTTTAACCCTACTGTAGACATTCCTGGTTCCTTCAGATAGTTTATTTGGATTTAATTAATTGAAAAAAACCTTTGAAAAATCATAAGCTTAATCAAGTCCATATACTTGCTTTTGAGCAAGAGTCACTACATGTGGTATAAAAGGGTATTGCCACAGCAATCTGGACTCTCACCTTAACCTGTCCTCCTGCTAAAATGGAAACAAAGCCAAAGACAGTGCCAAAAGAGAGGGGTGGCTTTTGCTGGCCTCTTCCTTTCTTTTCTCCCACCTCTCATCTCCCCTTTGCCCTTCAGCTCCAAATACCTTTTGGTTTAATTTATCTGCCTCTGCATTTAGAAGAAGACAATATTGGATGTTTCCCTTTTAAATCTGGGGAAGTGGAGTTTGCTCATTACCTAACCTTTATTTGCAGCCCTAGTCAACAGACAGGCTGGTCAGGGAGGTCAGAAAGGAGAGATGGAGAGAATGAGGGACAGAAGCTTGTGATCTCTTGACAAAAGGGAAGAATCAGGCATGGAATAAAAACAGGAATAGGAGTGGGGTCTAAAGGTGATGGGTAGCTGGTGGAGATGGAGGGATAGGAGCTACATAGGCAACAGGCAAGGATGAAGTCCTTGAAAAAGGCTGGCAAAAATCAAGCAATCTCAGACATGACCAATTCTGCACTCCACAAGAGTGAAACTATTCCCTCCTGTCTTTTCTGTGACACTGCCCCAAGGCCCCCACTGCTGCTCGAGCTCCATTATCTGAGGCATTGTGCCTCACACCAGTGACGTGCTCACTGCCACAAGGACCTTTGTTTAGGTTTAGCATGACACAAAATGCAGCAAAGAGTGTGACAAAATATTGTATGAGACCAGTAGAGGAAGAACAACTGGAGCCTTGGAAGCCTCCACTGCATTTTACATTTTGTAATGTCACAGTTGCAGTCAAAGTAAATAATGGACAAGTAATGTACACACACAGCAGCAACCCTCCCTCCATCTCAGCCATTTCCACTGTCTTTTTTTCTCCCATTCAAGAATGAGGAAATCCCAAGCCACCCGATTTAACCTCTTGTCGAAGGGCAGAAGGCTAGCACAGGCACAGCTGAAGCACAGCACGTGCTGCTAGAGGTCACAGCTTTGACTTGGAGCATTCTGTGAGAGCAGCAGAAGGGAGCAGCTGGACACGTAGCAGCTTTGCCCTGACTCAGCCTGGAACAGCCCATCTCTGTCCCTCGTTCTGCCCTGCACCGTACTGTCACAGCTCTTTGCAAGTGAGCTGGGTACAGAAGTTACTTTTCAGCTGGAGCAGTTCCCAGCCCAGCTCCCAGGGAAGGCATACAAATATTCTGCCAGCCAGAGTGGGAAGAGTGTCAGGGGCAGGCAGAGGGGCAGCAGGGCTTGTAGAAGCTGCTGGAGCTGTTCTGCTCCAGAGGCACAGGAGTGGCCTCAGCTGTGCTTGTGGGAAGCAGGTTGTTTTACTAAACTGCATTTTCAGATGCCTAAAATGGATTTTGGTACTCAAGTTGAACACCTTAGGTTTCATTTTGCTAGGATGGTAATCACTAAGCCAGCAGTTCACCTCCACCAGAGTGAGGAGCCCTGTTCCCAGACATGCAATCCCATCATCTCTCTTTTGTCACCCCTGCTACCTGTGAATGAATGAATGAATGAAGCCCTTCAGTCACCAGTGTTGGTCACTAACCCAGCAGGAGTGTGAAAGAACCAGCCTGGTCTTCTGCTGTGCCATTGAGTTGTGTCAGCTCACGGGCAAGTCAAATAAGCTCCAGAGCCACCACAGATGAGGAGGCAGTCTCTTTGGCTGGGAAGAAGTTTGGGTTAGAGGAGAAGGAAAAGAAGGAACAAGACTTCCCCCTTATGGCAAGATCAAGCCACTGGATATGCTTAGGTGCTCACAGATGCAGCTGGAGAGGTCAATTTACACGTGTTAAACCAGGAATACACAAACTCTGCAGGAGCTGGAAGTGCTGCAATTTACTGCAATCCCTAAATTCACTCCTATTTTATATAAACATGGTCCTAGTTCCACATCTCTTATTCATTTAGAAATACTGATTAAAGAAGTTTTAGTGAATAAAATTGGAGAAAAATCAGTTCTTAACCTACAGGCTTCTGCACTTTGAGGAAACAAGTACCTTTTGAGGATATATTGAGGTACATCCCCTAACTATAATTTGTACATAGTATAAGCAAAACTCATTATAAAGAGAATGCAATTTTAAACCACACAAGTGTAAATTTCCCATGCGTGCCTAATGCAGAGCAGTACCATTGGTTTAAATCAGACTTTTCAGTGTCCCTCACCCCTCCCAGTTCCTGGGATTAAGTGTGCCCTTACCTGCCTTAAGAGAGGGAAGATGTTCATCCTTGCTAAGCTCCCTCTCACCACACACTGGAAAAAAAGTTCAAATAGAGTTTCCCTCTTCATGCCAGGCCTGCATCACTTCTAACTGCTCATCCTTCTAGCACTGGCTTTGTCCTCACTTAACAGAGCATACTATGACATGGCCTGGAGCTACCCACAAAGATAGCAATTACTGCTCTCTGTATTGTTGGCCTGGTTTTCAAGAGGCCTGGGCAGTCCTACTTCTTCAAGGAGCAAAAGGGCCTGAGGATACCATCACCTCTGGAAATCAGGCCATTAGGGACAAGAAGAGGATGTGAAGGAAGGCATGGGGGCTGGTAGGAAAGCATTGCTTCCATTCAAGGAGCACATCAGTGAGAAGCTGCCACAGTCAAGGGGAGAGAGTAAATAATCTAACAGAACTTTCTTGCAGCCCAAAAAGTCCCGTGAAAGCCTGGATGGCTGCACACCACGTCTCTGAAAGCAATGACAAATCACATTGTGGTTGAGGCATGTAAAATAGTTCTGTCAAGGCAGCGGCTCCTGGCGTGGCCAATTTGTCTCAGTGAGACAGTCATCCTTAGTGCTGCTGCCTGCTTAATGCTGGGGCCTTGAGGGCAACTAAACTATCTTCTCACTGAAGTTCTGGGCTGAGGCTTCCTCCAAAGGAGAGAAAGGTATCAATTGGACAAAGCCATTCCTTGTGGTGCCACCACTGGGGGTAGCTCACTTCCGTACTTTCCACCAAGGAGGAAGGGGAGAAGCTGCTGGATCTGCTGAGCAGCACCCGGAGCCACGGTCAGCCTCAGCGAATGACTGCTCCTCCCAGCATGGGACCCAGCTGTGGCTTCCCGTCACCTTTCCAGCCTTGGAGTGCCCTGACTTGGCTGTGATTACTGCTCAGCAGCACAGCTGCAGGGCAGCAGGGCACGGGCTGCAGTACATCTGCCCAGCACTTTTCCACACACAGCTTTCCACCCAGGAATCCTATTGTCATGAGACATTAGATGTTTTAGGCTCATTAATTCTGGTGACACAATCCAGAAATGTATTTTTAGAGGGAGTGAGCAGGTGTCCATGGCAGCATTTTAGCTGACAGTGCTGCAGAATTGCTATTCAGGAGTACTCGATTGTTCTTTGTATCTTGATTTGTTGCTGAAAAATGTGGTTATTAATATTTTACCTCTTCTTAGCTTCAGGAATGGCCTGGATGAGACAAAGGGAAACACTTGCACTCTTGAATGAACTTTGATCTATCACACTTCCACTAGGAAACTAGACAAGTGGTGCTAATACTAATGATTCATCTGTAGTATTGATTGTAGATGATGGTTGGGAAAGAGAATGAAAATAAGAAATTAAAACTAATGACTGTACGAGACAGAGAAAATATTTTGGTTCAGAAAATTACATCAAAATCATGTCCTTTTTTCCACAAGAATTAGAAATCTGCATAAAATTATTCAGTCAGAAAATTGGTTGGTAGTGTTAAAAATAATGAAAATCTATATTCACAGTTACAAACTATTTTCTTTTCTTTTTTTTTTTTTTTTTGCATAACTACCTTAAATTGAATCTTTAAGGCTGCTGTAATATCATCCTCCATCAATATTTTTAAAATGCTAGGCTCATAGAGCTCATTTTCTAGAAGGAACCATACAGTAAGTGAGTTTGACCCAAGCCCATCTGAATGTAATTACAAGGATGGCAAACTGGTTTCTAATGACAATCACAAGCATCATGCTTGAATCTACAAATAATTTAGTTTGTCTGAGCTCCCACTCTTTGTATATGTACCTATAAATTTTAGTTTGCTGCAGCAAAGTTCAGGACATTCTGCTGGCCTTGGGAAATGAAGGACTGATTTCCCATTGCTGAATATGAACAGAGGTGCTGCTGTATAGAGGCTGAAGTGGTCTTTAAAAGCTTACAAAAAACCCTGTCAAGAAATTCATTACCACAGAGAAGCCTATTACAAATATGTGGTCTGACCACAGGGCAGCTATTTGGAAGCAAATCAAAACTGAGGAGAAAAAAAAGATTTTTCAAATTCACTGATACTCATTTCAATTAATAGCCCACCTGCTAAGTGTAACAAACCTGAACATATTGTGATCATTAATGCTCTAAAGTAGCCTTTTGTCAAAAAACCCCAAAACCAAGCTGGAGACAATGCTGAAAGACAAATCAATGCCAGTGTTACTCTCTGACATACTGGGGTAAAAGGTTGATTCTTGCAAAGGCTAGAACAAATTCCTTGTCTTTATGTTAAGAATGATTAACTATTACTCACAAAGACACCAGAAAAATATGGAGAGGAGGAGGGAGTGCTGAGGTCTTAGCCCTCAAGAGCTGTGGTTGTGCATGAAGAGATTTACATTTCTCAAGGTGAATACTGCCCTGCTCTGAGACTAGAAATTGGCAGACAAGATACTGCAACCCCTTCCCACCCCAACAGGGAAGGGCAGGGTCTGCCTAAGTGGTTCAAGGTCTGGGCAAGTCAGGGCTCAGGTCCTGCGGGGGAGGAGGGGGTTCGTGAGAGGAGCTCAGGCAAATGCTCCATTTGAATGACAAATGCTTCACCACTGTGACTTCTTCTCACAGCTCACTGCATTTAGGAAGCGGTTTGAAGGATCGAAGCCTGAAGCAGTTGACCTTTCCCACCTCTCTTTCCAGGATGCTGGAGGTCAGTTTAAAGGTTCTGAGTTCCATGGCAGGCTAAACACCAGGGTGGGGTGGGTCTCACGGCTGTGTGCCTGGCAGGCAGCACCATCAGCAGGGCTGCAGGTGGGGACAATGGCCACAGGGCCATCAGCCCCGGGAAAGCACCTGCAGCCCCAGGGAGGTGAGCTGAGCCACTCCTGGTGCACACCTCTGATACCATGGAGTCCAGCTCCATCCTCACTTTCTGCCTTTGAATTCTGCAATAGTTCTTTTTTTCAGACTTCTCAAATGGCTTTGAATGTCAAGCAATCAGAAGAAGTAAAGTCTGGAAGACCTGAAAAACATTAATAATTTTTTTGAACCTCAAGGGTAGTTTTTATGGGTATGTATATCTCCTGTCTCTGTTGATGTCCTACAAATAAGAAAAAAGGATTTTTAAAAATAACCTTGAAGTTAATTTTTAATATAGGAATGATAATGAATTAAAACTGCAGAAATTAATTTTGGACCAAAAGCATACCTCAGGTCCTCCAAGACAGGGATGTATTTAAAATGACAAGCAAAGAAAATCCATTACATAGACAGAATAAAATTTATCATTAGTCGTTATCTGAAATACAAAAATGCCATATATATGTTATTTTAAAATAAGTTAGATGAATTATTTTTCTACTTTCTTTTCCTACCTTTCTAAATCTTGTGGAAGGACATATGCCTCAGGCAAACTTTAGAACTATTTCCTTTTTGATAAAAGGGTCTTTCTGTTTCAAAGGCAATCTGGTCAATAATATAGTTAAAGCTATACAGGAGGAGGAATAAAGCTTTTGATTTAGTACAGTGTTAATGTTAGGAAAGATGCTTAATCCTCAATTTTCTGAAGTGTCTTTACTGTCAGATATTACCCTGTATCAGCATACAACATTCACTCTCAAAAATGTCTGCTACCCTCTTTTTGGTGGTTTTTTTTTCCCCTTCTTTTTGTAACAAGGTAAATTAAAAAATTAACCAAGTTATTTTCTTGGTTAATATTAGCTCAATTCCAAGGGACCTGTTAGAGGGAGATCAGTTGTCCTGTGTTGTCTGGAGCAATCCTGGTGTGCAAGCCCTTTTTTTGACATCTTCAGACACTGTTTTCTTACAGGCTGCATAGCCTGCTCCTGCCTTTGCCACCTTACCTGCTCCATGGGGTACCCTCTGGGATACTTTTTGGGGATTGCTGTGTGGGTGTTTCTACTACAGCAAAATCTGACTTCCCCATCTCTAACTACAAGATAGGGTAACAGAAGAAACACATAGAGAAACGCCTGTAACTCTGTAATCCAGTTGGAATATGCAGTGGTTGCTCCCCTCCATCTTATCTGCCTAACACCAGATGAATCTACTGCTGTGCCAGCAGATGAATTCCCATGCAGCAATAGTGTGGACAGGGCCTGGAAACAATGGGAGAGGGGCAGAGGGAGACAAAACCTTCTCTTTTCCACATAGTCAGTGGTCCTACCCACAGCAGTGAGGACACAGTGACACTCTGCTCCCTTATTCAGTGCTGTGCTGGTGCCACCACTTTTTGACTTATCATAGCATTTATATCAATAAGCCCCAATCATCATTTTTAAAAACTGGATTAATTTACTGTCCTCAATTCCTCAGACTGATGGCCAGGTCTTAAGAGCTGATGAAGAAACATTTATGAAGAAACAAATTCTTTAGGTATCCATCAAACTACAGTGTAACAGCTGAATTGCTGATTTGTGTCTTTTCTTTTCACTCGATCCTTTTCCTCCCCTTCCACACTGGCTGCACTGTATAGCCATACCACAGAGATGTTAATGTAATTACTGGCCAAGACAAATCAATGTGGGCTTTGAAGTGCCTGGGTGTTTTGTTCATGTCCTCTTTCCTGGGGCAGCCCTTGTACAGCCAGTGCAGGGAAGCAGAGATGTGCTCTCTAATCACCAAGTCCTCAAAGGACTGAAGCAATGCAGGAGATCATTTTACCTTTACAGTGGTAGTGATACAGCAGTTCCAATGTCTGCCCAAGATTCTGCTGTAAAATAACATACTTCAGGGCTTCCCACTGCAGCTACAGAAAATGTTCCACTTTTCTCTTGAGGCTGATTTTATGAAATCAGAAGCAAATCCTTAAAGAGCTTAAGATGATAATCTGGTTGGGTTTCATTTATGAGAAGTCTTTCTTGTGTTTAAGAGAGTGATTAAGGATTTGCTTTGTATAAGCTCACATGTCTCTGTCTGCTGGCATCACAGTCAGGTATTGCTGTCTTTGTTTTAGAGTGAGAAGCTTGTGTCTCTAGGCCTGGTGCCCTGCACCACCTTGTTTGACAGCGTCCATCTACCATGGGCACAGCCTGAGGGGCAAACAGTGGTGGCAGGTGCCAAACATGTCTGTCCTGGGCTTTTACCACCTTCCTCTTGGGCTGGTAAATATTCCAACACCACCTTCCTGAGAAGTTGCCTTAGCAGGGAGTGAGGGCTATGGAGAAAACTGGTGTTATTTTAACCTCAAGAATTAGTATATTCAGCTGAGATAGACTGTGGTGTCCAACATTTAGCTGGTGTCATTTTATAGACACATAAGCCTGGGTTTAGTAGAGCTGATATTTTGCAAGAGGAAAGGAGAGGAGAATCTTCCAGTAGCTTTTTTGCAAAAAGAGGAAGAGCAGCAGAAGGTCATCAAAGATAGTAACATATCTGGTGTTACAGAGACTGCCCTTTAAAAGAAATTCCTATAGGGCATTTCCATGTCAGCTCATTCCTTGTGCGTACTTGTTATGAAAACTATCCTTGTTTTTCCCAGCATTGAGAATTCAAATTATATTTTGTGACTTAGTTTTGTATTTTTTTCCATTTCAGAAGATACTCTATCCTTGTAAAACATTATGGTTTGTTGGTGCTGAAATGCCAGAAGGATTTGTAGTGACTTTCACCAAACCACCTGAAAAGTAGGTCAGTAGCTATACAATTTCAAGAGATCTGCAATGCTACAGCAGAAACTGAGTTAATCCTGATGTATATGATGAATATTCCTCCTAACCTCTCTGCAGGGGACAGTGTGGACATGAATATATCTTCATTAATCTTTACTCGACTGGTTATTTCCAAAGGGGAGGGCCTCGTGACATTTTCTTTTTCATTAAATACCATGGGGCCAAATCTCTTGAGCTCATTTGTTCAAACAGAGGCATCTAAATCCAGATTTAGCCCATAAACTCTCATGAGGGGAAAATAAAATTTCATGGTAAGAAGAATAATGTAATAAATATGTAATATGAATAATGTAATAAATATGTAATAAAACATGGTTTAAATTAATTTATATCTGGAATTCCTCTTCCCAAAGTAAACCTGCAATTAGCTTTATTTAGATAAAGGACAAATCTCTCATGGTGATGGTTCAGCTAAATATGTAGGTTTAGGTCTAAGCAACTTCACAAAGTCACCATTAAAATCCTGCAGGAAAGCCCTGGTGTATTCTGACTTAGTGAGTTTCCCTCGAGCAGTTCTTGCCTGCTCTATTTCATTTCAGCCTTGGTTTGTTGCTTTTAAATAGCTATTTTTAAAATTCTGAAATCTCTTTATAGCTGGCAGACAGAAAGCGTAGGCTGCAGGCAGAGAAATGGGTAGGGAAAAGAAGGGAAGGAGGGAGAGCAGATCTGAAGTAAGTCAGAAAAAATGCAAACATTACATAATGGAACATGTAAACACTTTACAAACAACATTAAAGCCTTTTTAGATTGAACTGACACCAGAGAACAGAGCAGGGGTAAGCATACTAAACTCACACACACTGCATGGAATCCCGTCCAAAACAGTTCCCATTGAGCTGTAAACCCTTGGACTAATGTGATGAAAAAAAGCAAATTATGTGTCAATAACTTAAAATAAAAATAGAAATATCCAAGTAATTATATAGGTTGCCTCAGATGGGGACTGATGGGGAGATGAGGGATTATACATAAGATTTGTGTGGCCTCTTAGGAGGTGGGTAAACACGAGCTCCTGGTGGGATGTGTGGCTTCAGAGGACAAACAGCAGTCTGAAAGAAGCAGGAGATGACAGGAGAAACACAGCAGTAACCAACCCACTACTCAGATAACATCCAGACTTCAAAGGCTGCACGTCAGGAGGGTGGTGGGGAAATGGCAGCAGAGCCATTGCTGGTGCTGCTGGGACCATCAGCAGGGGAGGCTGTGCTGGGGGCTGTGACAGTCTGATGGCCCTGAAAGGTTTTGTCCCCATGAAGAGGGGACTGCACTGGTGAGAAGAGGGTTCTGTGCAGATCAGATGACACCACTGAGAGGTGGAGGCATGAGTGAGAGGACTACAGCTGTCCTCCAGGGCTTTTCTTTGGGTGAAGGAGCTAGAAATAGCTATAAAAAAAATCTAATTAGCTTGTAAATGAGGAGATAGCTGAAGTGATCTGTCACAGGCTATAAATAACACTGTTCAGAAAAACAAAGTTCTAACAATGGCTTTATGGGTGGAAGCTGGAGCTGGGTAAGTTCAAGCTAAAAATAAAATGTAGATCTTGACCAGTGAAACACCTTATGACAGGATATGGTTAGCTTCTCTTTTGCATTAAATCTTTAAATCAGGATTAGATTTCCTTCCTTAAAAAAATTTTCACATTCAGTCAGCAGAGAATTGTTCAGATCTCTGCTCCTAGGGTGATGGGTAAAATTTTAGAGAGTTATGCTGAAGCCTGCAATGATGCGCCCTGGACTTAAACTCCGTGACTTTAGAGCACCCACCCTTGAGCAATATGTGATTAGAAGGGTTGCAAATGTGAATTAATTAACACTGAACAGCTAATCAAAGTGGGTTGGTAAATCAGGCAACCATAAAGGACAAACTATAAAAACAAGCTAAGTTTCAGCACTAGAAAAAATGTGGGAAAGAAGAGTGTTTCCAGTGAGGAATATTGCTCCTTCAAACCAGCCCTGTGTAAGATAAGTAAATGATTGTAGGCTTTTTGTGGCTAATGCATACTTAGAAGTTCCTCACTTGTGCACAGGTACATCAATTGCAAAAAGTCCATGGAGTGTAGGCCTGTGTGGGGTTACAGAATTGCCATCAGGCTGTGTATTTTCAGCACAGTCACACACTGAAAGCAGAGATGAGGCTTGGGTCCTTCTCCTTCACAGCAAGATTTTTTCTTTGAGTGGAGGATGTCGGTTTCTGTGAGACACAGCTGAATGGCTCCAGCTTTGCCCAGCGGAGAAAGGCTGCAGATGAATTTGCTATAGGAAAGTAAACCTTGGAAGCATGTAGATGCTTGTGAAATCCTCTGGGGATTTCATCCCTAGTGTCTTAATGTGTCTGGTTAATTGTCAAGTGCCAAGTTTACGTTCATCAATTAAATGAGAATGATTACAAACTGTCTTACCCATTGTCACAGAGGCAAAGGTTCCTTTCAACTCTAATAAATTAAATTAAATTGGCTCAAACCCTGCAACCCTAGACAGATTGGCTTTATGCTGAGAGGCATTAGTTTGATTGACACCTGTCTGGTTGACTGTGAATGGTTACCAGAATGAATAGCGTCAGACAATGGTGTTTTTAATGTTATGGGAGGGATTTCACATGAAAGGGACAACATCAGCTGGTGGATGCAGCACCCGGGAGAAGCATCCAACCAGTTATATAGCATCAGTGCCTTTAGGTTATAATATAGGAGTCTTATGAAGCCCTGAACATGTGGATAAATGTGTGTAAATATTATCATTGTTTTTTCATCCATCTAATTCTAGTTATCAAGCAGGAAACTCTATGTATTTGCAGAGATCAGCAATTCAGTGACAAAACATATTTCACACATGAGATTTTCTCCACGATTCTTTCCAATTAGCAAACACTGGGATGATCATCAACACCTAAAGTTTAACTTTGTTGCCAGGAAGGGGATCTAGATGATCTTTACCTTGTCTATGTGTTTTTAAAAGTCTTTTATACCATAACAGCTGCCTGCTCACCAGATCTTCCTGTTTTTTAATAGTCTCATCAGATCACTGTCTGCAAATGTAAGGCCCTACACAGCATCACTGATAAATCATCTTTGTTAAACCTCATCTACCCTGCATTTATTCTAAGGAACTGCTGCAACCTTGCATTCAGGATAGTGAAGCTGTACTGCCACACCAAATACTACAATCGTCTTCTGGCAGCAGATGGTTGCATAGAATAGAAAAATGGTTTGGGTTGGAAGGGATTTAAGACCATCTAGTTCCAACCCCCCTGATTTGGACAAGGGCAGCTTTCACTAGACCAGGTTGCTCAGAGCGTCATCCAACCAGGTCTTGAACACTTCCAGGGATGGGACACCCACAACACCTTTAGGAATGCAGTAAGTATTTATCTGGGAGCAGTTCTGCATCACTACTGCCAGTTTGGCTACCCAGCTAGTACAAATCAAGATTGTTCTACTTAATTCATTAAGCCTTCTTTCTCCTGAGGCTCCGGCATGTTGGACTTCTGGGAGGAATAGGAAAAGCTTGAAGGAAGATGCACACATTTTTAAAATTTACCCAACTATTTTAAAGGCGCCTTTTGCTAACATGTTGTGAAGATGAATTACACAGCTGTGCAATTCAAAATGCAGTTAAGCTGGCTCCAATTTTGCAAACATTTAAAATTGAGGGTAGACAGCAAGGAAACGGAATGTCTCTGGTTATAGGCAGATCACATCCTAACTGTATAAGAAAGGCCTAACGTTCTGACTTGCTCATATAAATTTAGGTACAAAAGAATTCAAAGTGATAATAATCAAAAAACAGGTCAATGAGGAGGAATATACCAATAATTTGATCATGTAAGTGTGATTGACAGCAACATGCATTTAGCATTATGTTTTGTGGGCTAGTCCTTGTAGGTTACCTCATCCTGAGAAACCTTCAGTCAAATTTAACTGTAGCACTATTTTCTGGCCTCTTTTTCTAGAATCCCCACTTGAGCAGTGTCACTTCTGTCTGCCTTCCTTTGATGCTTTTGGTGTGGTTCTCACAGAGGAGACACAGTGGGGTAAAACCATCAGCAAACACCTCCAGTGAGGGAGCAGAAGCAGCGTGTGCCGCGGTTTCAGCAGGCTTGGCAGCAGATGGGGGTGAGGGTGGGTAATGGTGCTTGTGGTTTTCCTCACTCTGAAGATAAGTGTTCTTTTTTATAAATTTCTGTTTTTCTTCTCAGACATGCAAGCACAGCAGATTTCAGTGTTTTGCTGCTGACTTGTCCATGTGCTACAGACTGTCTTATCAGTCGGTAAGAATGGTTTGTACAGCAAAGCAGCTGCCACTGGAGATCCTGTGTCCATAAGATGAGAAGAAGCTGCATTTTTACGTTGTTATGACACCAGAAGTTTATGTCTTGAGTCTAGAGGGATGTTTGGGAGACACTACCTTCAAAGTTTCTTTTTGAGCTGAAAGATGAAGAAAACCCAGCATAGACAGAAGTGTCTTGGGTCCAGCCCACATCCCACTGGTCAGACACTGTGCCCTAGTGGCTGGTAAGATGCTGTGTCTATTCTGACAAGGGTGGGGGTTTTTGGCATCTCTGTGCTAGGAATTCTTTTTTGTGAGCAGCATAGTACACAGAGAACTAGTGCCAATTTTACCTTCCCAGACTAAGTCATGGATACAAATTACGAAGTGTATGCTTTTCTCATTGTATTAGCATAGGCATGGCTCTCCCACAGATGAAATTGTATAACAAGACATTAATTCAGTTTTTGCATATTAAGTCTGTGACTGCAACGATGAAAGAATAGCTCCAGATAGTGCCACCACCTAGATGCAAAGAGATGATCAAAATATTTTTCTAATTTTCAGTATCTAACATGCTCCACACATTGCTATTAAATACTATATTCCAGCTGTCATTAATAAATTACTTCAGCTCTATTCCCTCCTGTAATGATAAAAACACACTCCTTAAGAAAAGCAGTGTATTCCATTTTGAATCAATTAATTTTATGAGTACGTCTTGACCCACAGTAGAATATATGTGGAATAATTGTCTGCTGTAACACCCAAAGTAATTAAAACTACATGAGGACATGTTTTGACAATGTATTTTATCATCGGGACTTATTTTCCTGTCGCACACTCAGAGGGCAATTTGATGACCATGTAAACAATTAATCACCTAGGAATGAATAAGGAAAACTTTCTCAACAGTCCAGAGATTTAATTTCCTTAGCAAGCCCATCAGTACATAACAGCAGGTCAGCACCAGTGCCACAGATATCACAGAGATGTTGGCTGGGAGAGAAGCAGAAGAGTATGGCTCCCTTTTTCCTCAAAACAGCTACAGGTTCCTTTGCTCGACCATCTGAATCAAGAAGCAAAAGTGGTGAGTTACATTATGCAACACAAGTTGCTACCAGACACCCATGAAGACAAATTTTTAATCCATCAGGCTGTCATTATTTGATGACATGAATGTCTGAAGTAGCTGATGTGTCAAGGTGGATGTACCACTGTGATGTACTTGGTATGAAGATGCACATGCCCTTGACTTGGCTCCACTAACAAGGTGGCCTGCCCCTGCCAGCCCCTGTCTCATGCAATGTAGTAGCAGTCTCCTCCTCCATGTCCCCACCTGGCCCTGAATGCTGCATATGGTCACAAAAAGATGAAGAAAGCAGTGTTCCTTTTTTTGACTGTTATGTGCAGTGGCTGCTCCATAAAAAGACTTCTCTTGAGACTATGCAGAGTGAGAAAGATGGGGTGAATATATCCAAACTGAAACCTAAAAATGCAGAGCAGGTCTCTACTTCTGGAACCTTGAAGGTTCACACTTGCAGGAACAACGCATTTGTGACTTGTACCTGGGCTGATGTCAGGAAGGCAGCAAATGCATTCAAGTTTAGTGCCTACAAGGCAGGACACCGATGTGCTGGGGATGGAGGTTGTGCTGCCTGTCCTGCGGCACACCTGCAGCATGGTGTTGTGCTGGGGGAGGAATTTCAACCTGCAATAAATCTACTAGAGATGTAAAGCAGTATGTAGGAACCTGATCCTCTGCAGAACTTTGGCAAGCGTGTAGGGACCCTCCTGCTGCAGTAAGGGAGGTCTTCGAGGACAGAAACTTTGGTCTTGCATTGTCTAAACTAAATCAAAACTTGTCCTGGAATTGGGGTAGAAAATCCCAATTCTTTCTTTGAGTTTCTCCCATTCCTGCCACTGTCAGAGAAGCACCACACGGAATAAAATAGGGAACAGGTCCCTCAAGAGCCTGGGATAAACAGAGTTGTAATGACAGAGATAGAGACTTGGAGAGCACTGTGTACAAATTCATCTTTAGCCTTGAAGACCAAGACTAGAGGCTACTGAGTACGAGATGTAAAATAGCTTAATTTTATTTAGAAAAATGCTTTTCAGCAGAGATAAGCAGAAAGGCAGTATGTATCATGGGAAAAAATTACCAAAGATAATTTCTACCTTTTCAAAGACAGAAATTCACAAAATTATACTGATGTTGTTTTAGTTTTGTGGTTTGGTTTGGTTGTTTTTTTTTTTTTTCAATTAGATGCCCAAATAAAATATCTGCATCTAAGACTGATCCTCTGAATTCCTGGATTCTCAGCTCAGCTGATAGATTATGGACCTTCACTTTTAAAAGTTCTGACTAATTGCGCTGTGGATAGTCTAACACACAAAGCCATGCAGAAATCTGCTGAAGCAGAATTTGTAACAGAGGTTTCTGCTGCTGCAGCAGCAGTTAGCAGGAGTTGAGTGAGCTTAACCCAGTCTGGCAGTGTTTCTGTGAAGTGACTGCAATGCAGACATACTCAGAACAGCAAAAGAGGAGTGGCTGCAAACAGTGAAGGAGTTAGAGTCTATCCCACAGGCCAGAGATTTACTATGATGCTGGGCAATTCATTGCTTCATACCCAGTATTTTTCTGAGGTATTTCCCCAAAATGTTCCTCATTTTTACACACTGAAGACAGCTGTTTTTTGTCCCTGTCTGAGCCACACAGCAGTGGAGGGGCTCTGGCAGGGTGCATGTGTCCCTGCTGGGTGCATCTAATCCAGCCTGGAGAGGGGCCAAGCACAAGTGATAGCTGAGGGCTCAGGGAGCTGGAGTGGAAGGCAGGTTTCTGTGTCTGGCTGAGTCTCTGCAGGCTCCACTGCTGTTTTATTAATTGGCTGTGTAAAAGGGTGTCCTGTTTGGAAAGGGTTGAAGGTGATCTAGAGTAATCAGTCTGCCTTGAGAATAAGCTCAACTACTTTAAAGTGCTGGTTATCCTGGTTTAGGCTGGGATGGAGTTAATTTTCTTCTTAGTAGATGGTAGAGTGCTGTGGTTTTGATTTAGGATGAGAATAACATTGATAGCACACTGATGTTTTGGCTGTTGCTGAGCAGTGCTTACCCTAAGTCAAGGTCTTTACAGCTTCTCATTCTGCCCTGACAGCAAGGACACCGGGGGCACAAGAGGCTGGGACACATGACCCCAGCTGGCCAGAGGGACATTCCATACCATATGGCATCTTGCTGAGTGATAAAACTGGAGGGAGTTGGCTGGAGGTGGCCTGCTTGGGGACTCACTGGGCATTGTTTCAGTGGGTGGTGAGCAATTGCACTATGCATAATTTCTTTTTTATATTCTTTTATCATTATTACTATTTCCCCTTACTTTTCTGTTCTATTAAACTGTTTATCTCAATTCATGGCCATTACCTTTATTTCCTTTTCTCTCCCCCATCTCACTGGTGGGGAGGGAGGGAGCAGCTGGGCACTATTTGGCTGCCTGCCGGGTTAAACCAATAAACCACCATAAATAAGCAAAACAGAATAGGGAAGCTAAGCCCTTCCTCCCCATCCCTGCTGATGAGGCCACTGAAGTCAGAAACTAACTGCCTGAAAGAGAATTACCAGACAGAGAAGTCTGAGGGGTTTTATATCTATGGAAAAAACCCCAAACAATGATTTATATTCTAACGCACACCAATAAGAGATCAAAATGCTCTCTGGTTGTAAAGGCTTTCTTTGTCTTTTAGGACTGAAACTCTAGACATTTGTTTAGAATTATACAACAGAAAAGCAAATAAGATCCAGAAATTAATTATTTCTTTATGAGGACTTGTTAATTAATTCTTAATTAAGATGCAGTGTAAAAAGAGTTTGCTCTGTACCCACATAATTTACTTTCTGGAGGCTGCTTCCCTAGTTGAAGATGGCAGGGAAAGCCATTTATATAGTCACAGTCTTACAACTCCTTATGTGTAACTTGTCTTGACTGACAGGATCACTGTACCTTATCCAAACAATAAGAAATCAGTTGTTCATCATCCCTTGGAAGACAGAGCTTCCTTTTCTTTAAAGAGAACCATTCTGAGTAAAAAAAGAAATGTTAATTGCAATTTAGAAATAAAAGCCAGCTATCTTTTGCATGGATCATTGTGTTTAGATGCAGATGTAGCCTTTAGATCAAGTTCTATTGATGTACAGGGTAGTACATCTGAAAGGATATTGCTGATTTCTGCAATATTTTATTTGTTTATCATGAATTAAAAGACAGCTCTACAACACAGCCTATATTTTTTATTGTAGGCATTTAAACTTGCTGCTAGATGTCCTCCTTTGAATTCAGTTTGTATACTCCACTGGGTCCATGGAATGAAGAGATCTAAAGTATATGTGTACAGTTGAGGCGTACTGTTCACTTTGTGTAGATGTCTTTGATTCACAGCAAAAATTATTTTCTGACTTACTTACAATTGTAAAGCTCAGTCTCTTTGCCAGCTAATTGCTACACCAGCTTATGCTTCACACCATACGGAAACACCCTTTTAAATATGCAAAAAAAGAAGCTAAAAATAAATCACAGCTGCTGTTAGATGGGGGTTGAAAGATACAGCCAAGGCAGAAAAAAAAGGGAACTGTCTCAGTTTAAATACAGCTAAGCCATTTTCAATATTGAGAAGTTCTTCTTCTGTTCTCCAAATCAATATTCATTAATAGTATTCAGAACAGAGAACTTTGAATATAAAGCACTGAGATAACACCAGTAATTACAACATGTGGCTTCATAGCTGTAGTATTTTTGTACTCTGTGTTGCTTTAATGATTGCTGCTACAATTTGTATTTGGCTTATGAGGACTGATTCATATTAACACGTTTCTCACTGGTATGTTCAATTTAAGTTCAAATCTTGATCTTGGCTCACAACAACACACAGCTCTGCAGGTGAAAAAGGGTTTTCCCTTTGCAGCAGTAATTGCTCCTCACCAGCAATGGTAGCTTGACCTCACCCACACAAGATCAAGTGAATATATTGAGCCCTGATATGTTATCTCTGATTTCCTACAATCAGCAAAGTAGAAATCTGAGAAACATTTCACTGTGCTGTGATCAGTTATCCAGAACTGATCTATGATAGAAAGCTGTAATTTATTGCACAGTCACACATCTTCTACATAATTCCCACCTCCAAACAGCCATTTTTAACCTGTGTCAAATCTGTGGGTACCTGCAGCACAGGAGTGGCACTGAGCAAGGGGAAAATAAAATCTTTTCCCTCCCACCTTTTACCTTAAGCTGCCATAAAACTGCAATATTTGTCTCACTTGAGGGTTCTAAACCAAACATCAGCATAGCCTTCATTTAACTCATGGTCTTTTCAGGACTTCCCATCCGTCTTTGTAAGAATGGAAAGTAGGGGATGGAGCTTGCCTGCTCCTTTCCATTGGTGGCAGCAGGGCTGGCTCAGCCCAGAGCCCCCTGTGGCTCCCCTCCTGCCAGAGAAGGCAGAGAAGGGGTGAGGGTGCAGGGCTGGGCCAGGAAAAGGGTGGCAGAGCTGGGGGGACAGCAGGGCAGGCGCCTGTGAATGTGCACTGACTGTAAAGGCAGCCTTGGTCATGCTGTCAGGTAGGACACTGTGAGCTGGTGTGGCAGAAATGGGCTCACTAGGAAAAGGTGATATTTTGATGCTGATCATTTCCCTGTCCATCTGTCTATTTGGTCCACTGGGACATGTGGTGACACTGCTGAGGGGATGGTGGGGCTAAGACTGAGAGGGAGAAGAGGGAACTGCTTCCCCAGCCTCACCACGGAGAGATTACTCTGGGAGCCCCTATCCTGAGTCATTCTGCTCTTCCCCATCCTCTTTCTTCAGGCTCAGCTGATACTGCTGGGAAACAGAAAGCAATCCCTCACAGGCAGTAAGAGAGCTGTTCTGGAAACTATATTTGCAGTTAAAGAGGGGCAGCAGCATGTTCCAGATTAATAACAAATGTGTGCAAGTTCATAATGGGAACAACCTGGTACTAAACAGATCAGACTCTCATGCAAATACCTGCCTTAATCAGTAACAAAACTTACATTACTATCTGCCTCCATCCAGTGTACCACCAACAGAAATTTTAAAACTTCCAGTTCTACAGTAGTTCAACGTTTTTTTGTGTGTTTGGAGCAGTCTTCAAAGTCAAATTACCTTCTGCAGAAAGCAGTGACTGACTAGAGCCACCACCATCCGAGACAGGCTACACCTCTCAGAGAAAAACTAGTGAAGCAGCTGGGTTACAGACCTGAAAGATTTACCTGCAAAAAATGTCAGGTGTGTTACTGAAATGATAAAAGATTGCTGGTTAGTAGAGTTCTCCAGGATGCATGTCTGATTGTCAGGCCTGGAAGCTGAAGCAGGAGTGTGTGAAAAAAATTTGCTGTCCTCAGTACCAGGCTTCCCTCTTGGAGTGAAGCTCAGGATTAATTAGGTGCTTCAGCGTTCTTTGTCCCTTGTGAAACAGACACCTATGACTAAGGCTGTCTGCCTGCTCAATTCACAGCTTAAAAACCTTCATGTTTTCAGCTGGATTGCAATGAATGATTTTTCTGAAGTAGTCTCTTTCTATTACTTCTCCTTACTTAGCATGTACTTGCTAGTCTCACTCCTGAGCTGAGGGGAGCCTGTGCTCAGCCCCCTTCCTGGTGTGACTTCTTCCTTGCCCCAGCCATCTCAATACAGACCTACCTGGTGCCCCATGGGCTGCACTGAGCTGTTGGAACCCAGGACATTCCTCTGGCTGCCCTGGATGGCTTGAGCCCCTGGCAGGGGACTCAGAGACTCTGGCATGAAGCCAAAGACACCTGTGCCTTTGATTTTAACCCACAGAGAAAATTACCAACTTTATGTGAAGAGTTACAAGCCACAACAGTTTAAGTAGAATAATAGTTTGTCACTGGGTGAAAAAGTAGAATTTTGGGGTTTTCAGAATGGGAGTTCAGGAGGCAAGATGGAGGGATTTAGGTGTGTCCCGTCCTTCCTCGTTCTCCTTTCTAGCCTCCATCTTCTGTGTGATACTGGCACTTTTAGATTGGTTGGGAGTAGAGACAAACTGTCTAGCATAGCTGATAGGTATTGGAAAGTTATTGTAAATAAAGTACACATAATTCTTAGTGTAAAATGTTGACACCACCCCAAGGGCGGTCAGTGTGCCACAAACCGACCTGCTGGACAGATCTCAGCGGGTCAGGAAAAGAATGTATTAGATAAGAGAAAATAAACAACCTTGAAAACCAGAGCCAAGGAATCCTGACTCCTTCTTCGATTTCTGGGCTGGGAAAAAGAGACTGTCTAACACCTTGGGGTCATCTTGACCAGAGAAACTCTGAGACTGAGCCTGCCACCATTACTGGCCATGCACCACTGTCCTTGCTGGGCACGAGGGAACAGAACCCAAGCAGTGCAACTCTGACCAGCCAGCTGGGATATCTCTGCTCCAGGCACTGCCATTCCCTCTCTTTCCTTGCAGGACCACTGTGGATGCTGTCCTCCAGAAGGGTCTGAGTTGCTATCAGTGTCAGCAAAGAGGGTTTCAGTCAATGCACCCCTGACTCTGCTCTGTGCATCCCTCCCTGCCAGAACCGGCATCAGTTACCAGCTGTGGTGGTTACTCACTTCACATCCATTCTAGTACCAGAAAAGCAAAAATAAAAGCCTTGCTCTGGCAGGCATCAACCAGAGCTAGAAAGCATTTGTGCAGCTTGTTCCAGACACTCCTCCACAACTATGGCAAATGGTTTTATTCTGTCTTTAAGGATTTTTTTCTCCAAGGCATTGTGCAAGTCATGATAAATGAGCCACTCAACAATTTGTATCAATTAATGATACTTCATACTGTTGACCCTCAGGGCTTTGCTGAGTATCTGATGGTTTTTAATTATGCCTTTAGACACACTTGGTTCTTTCTGATGGGGAGAGATCACCACTGGGGCAGGTGTTTTTCCCACTTGCTTTCCTTGTAGAGATTCCACATGATGCTGGCATGAGCCTGACTGCCAGCAGAGTCTCCTTTCAGCTGTCATGCAGGATCTTCCCTGGCCCCTGAACCAAATTAGCCCAACAGCCTACAGGAGTCCCTATTCCCAACCACCATCAGCCCTCAGGTCCAAACTGCTACTACTGGTGTGCTGGGCAGGCATGTCAGATTTTGGGAATCATATTCTGTGTCCCTACTCCCACAGTACAGTTTCTGTAGTTTCTGTGTTACTTCTCAGTCTTCTGACATGGCAAACTAATGCACTCCAGCTGTGAGCTCTCCTCATTTTCCACCAATGAATTTAATCATATACAGCATTAAACTGAAAAACTTCTCAATTATGCAAACATGGATGCAAATGAAGGATATGAAACTTGGCAAAGATCCTTAGAGCACAGCAGAAGGTGGGGCATGCCATGACACAGAGGCCATTCAGGAGAATGCATGGAGTCTGCTGACGCTGGCTGCAGCCTCTCTGGGTGCCCTCTGCATTCCCCAGGCCACAGGAACAAGTGAACACTTAAGCACAGACTGCTGCTTCTCTGTTGTAGAACAAAAGGATTGCAGTGGGAATGTGGATTGCCAGCCCTGTTCTCTGCCCTCACGGGTGAGTATGTCGTGCCGTTCTTTTGAACTCAAGAAACACTGAATAAAAATCTCTTCCTTTATGTTGTCCTTGCTTTACTTGAATAGCTACTCGAGAGCAGAATAGTTTAGAGAAGAGGAGCACCTTTTAAATCCCAGCCTACCTGTATTTATGTCAAGCATGCAAACATTGGCTTGTATTGTCTGTCCCATTTTTCCAAAGGGAAAAGGTTCACCTCCATTGTACAGTTATGGACAACAACAAGTGTGCTACATCTCCTACTCTTTCCTATTATTAGGATGGCCAAGTTAAGAGTCAGCAGCCTTCTTTCACAGGAGAGACAGCCCCTTCCCCTGCCCCTCCTGCCACTACAAACTGCTCTCCCAGCCAGTGGCCAGCCCAGTAGGCAGGACTCTTTGGAACACCCTGTTGCTGCAGGCATGTCCTCCAACCACATTTGTTTTACACGATGGCCTCTCGTGGTGCTTCATTCTTCAATCTGTAATCACATGCCTTCCTCTCTGGATGGCATGTGATTACAGATTGAAGGGCCTTGCTGTCACATGGGTTATGTTATTCTCAAATATATAATCTTTCATTTTATTGACATTCATCCTGTCTCTAATACTGTAGTGCTGGAGTTATCTCTCCAATAGGATATCCAAGCCTCCTCTCTTTTCACGTCACCACGCGTGTTCAGGACTTTAACAATTCTCACCAGCACTGTTCATATTTATTGTGCTGAAATCACTAATGGAAATATTAAAGATGGGTTTGAAGACTGAGGAATGTCTCACTATTAACCTCTCCTTGATTTAATATTTTGCAGTGCCTCCATGTACTCCACAGACCTTAGATGGCAAGAACTGACAGAAGAGCTTGTGCACAGAGAGCACTATCTCATAGATCCATGCAAAAAGGCAGCTCCAGCCCAGACAGATTGCAATTGGGATCTGCAGGCAATGACTTTATTACAAGCCAGCATCAAGTCGCTCTGATGGCAGCCAGTGAACAATTGATCAAGTGGGAATAGTGGTGGGAGCTTGTGAGGTGATTACTGAAGTGTTGTGGCTGCAGAATGTTTGGTGTTCCTATCACTGCTGCAGTGAGAGCTGCTCGAGGAGAGGACAGTCCCTCTGTCCCCGTCACCAGGTGCTGCTGATGGCATTTACAAATGTTCCTTTCCTACATGGACAGCGGCTGTGCTACGCAGGCTCTGTGGACAAATCAGTGTGAAAGAGTAACACCACTGAGAATGGTTTATTTGGCCAGGTGGGCAAAATCAGCTGCTCCTGTGTGAGCAGTTTCAAGCGTGCCCAGCGTGCCCACAGCTCCCAGAACTTTTCCTGGTAAAGCCTTGGACCCATCCCTGGCCATGGCAGCGAGCACGCCTCCGAGCACGGTCAGAGCAGTGTGGGTGCTTTGCTTGCAGCAACCCTGCTTGGGAGGATGAGGAAATTTATTAGCATAGATGTGAGCTACTCAATGCCAGCTGGCCTCTGCACCTGGGAGCATTCCTAGGCACATCTGATTTATTATTATAGGCACAGGCTTTGTGAATCCTGCTGTGGGATACCTCGGCAGTGTGCGTGGTACTATGTGGCCCATACCTATTTGAATATGAAAACATCTTTTTGCCTTTAAAAATATAAGTACCTGCTTATATATGGGAGGCAGGGGGGTTGGTCAGTGTACCCTCTACTAGTCTGGCTGATGAGGCCATTCCCTGCTATGAGAGCACCTGGCAAGAGATGGTTCAGCTGTGCACTGATCTTCTGCTTAATGGATGCAGAACCAGCTTTAGGCAAAATGAAAGCGAAATGGACACTACCTGCAACCCAGCTGAGGTGCCAGGAAGCCTGATGCTCTTCAAAGTAGTGGGGTGGGAGGTAAATGGCACAATATTTACAAGGGTAATGCAAAGAGCTTTCATTGGCACAGGCTTAGAGCCCCATCAGTTTGCAGGCCTGGCACAGGCAACTAAAGAGCTCATCTGTCATCACTGGGAGCAGTCCAGAAGAGGTAGGCATTGAAAGGGCTTTGTGTGCCTGCAGCTTTGTGTGGCAAGCAGCAGTGCACAGTGAGACAGGGTAAGGAAATATGATGCTGCATTACTTTGCCACATCCGTGCCAACTGGCAACTGCTTTATGCAATTTTGAAATCTATTAAAAGTTTGGGTGAGCCTGCCTGTTTCTTGTGTTTCCTTAAGTACTTATCTGCCAGCGGAGTGTGGAACTATGGTCTTCATTAAAGCCAGTAAAGCCTGAAATGAAACAAAGAATGAAATAACTTTGTTAAGAAGACAGCAAGAAGCAAGCACATTTTGCAAATGTCAGCAAAGTGCCTGTGATGCTGTCTGTGCAGAGGATCCCAGCTCTGTACATCACTCTCCAGTGATGGGGTTACATGGTAGCAGCATTTCTGCTCTTCCCCTCAGTGCTGCAGTGGGCAGAGGAGGAAGAGGCCCAAGCCCCTGCCAGTGCCAGAGTCCTGATGGACCCCTGCCCACCACAGCATTTTCCAGGGGGTTTCTCAGGTTGGAGTGCAATAGTAAAGAAATGCTGGTAGAGCTGGAGAGATCTGCTGCACGGTCCCCTCTGCTTGTGCTTGCTCTCCCTTCAGTTACACACACGTGGTGCTCCGATACCACCTTACCCTCCCTGGCCATCAGCAACCTGTCCCTGTCTCCTCTAGCTCCTTGTTCACAGAGTCTCTGAGCTCAGACTCAACCTCTACATTCCTGTAGTTTCTTTGTTTTCCTCCTCTTCCCTGGTGGTTGAGGTCCTCTTCCTCAAAGTCCTCAGTGGCTGTTGTAGCCTAGGAAAAGTGCAGATCCTATTTTACAACAAAGGAATCACAGTATTTTCTTTGTCCTGGAAAAGTAATAAAAGAAAATACCTTTTCATAATCTTTCCTACAGCTAGATACTTGTTCACTATGACTAGATTTCTTCTTTCAATGTGTGTCTATCAGAAGTGCTTGTCGCCTAAGTTATTTGATAGCAAAAACAATAGCAGTGGTTTGAGATTTCAATTATAATTATAAAAATTAAGAAAATAGTTTTTAGCTTGGCAGAAGGCCTGGGCCAAATTCAAACAAGACCTCTTCTAGCAGTTATGATCTTCATATCACAGTGCATCCAGGTTTTAATTTATTAGCAGGTGCTAGGTGTGAAAAGGAAATATTTTTTCAGCTCTCACATAAAAGTGTTTCTGTGCTAAAAAGCCTTTTGTCATTTGGTGGTGGCGCAGCAAATGAGTGGATGAAGACCAGCTGCAAGATACAAGAGGGGGTAAAAATTGCAGTGACTACATTGGGCTTCATCAGCCAAGAACAAAAAAAAAAAAAAAAAGGCAAATATAAACAGGATACTGAAGACTGGACAGAAGCCTGTTCACAATAGTTCTGTCTTGTGTTTTAACCCCCACATTCAAGGGGCACACAGAGGGACCAGGTACCCTTCTAGTGACTTTTCCAGTGAGCACAGTCAACAGTTTGTAGCAGAGACCATCCAGGACCCCATCTGGATGCTGGCAATAATGTCCTAAACTCAGGGAATGCTGTGTTTAGACAGAATACAGATCCACAGTCACTTCTGCTGCCTGCCATTTTAAATACTGAAAAGGCAGGTTTTCATTAAAGACCAGTAAGAAAAAAAAAAATCCCTAGCTGCAGGGTTGGATAATAGCTCTCCATCTGGGATTGCTCTTGCTAGTGATGGCAGAGGAAGACATTACTTCTTCCCTTGACTGAGACAAAAGCCATCCCATAGCAAACAGAAGCTACCAAAATAATTTCACTGATTACAGGGAATATTTCTCCAGGCAACATCAACTTGGCATCAGCTGTGACTCCAGTGCTGATAATGTTCCTGTCTTCTCTGCTTTGTTCTTAAATTTTACCCAAATGGCCCAAAAGACTGGGATCCAATCCTGCTTCCTCTGCTGCCTGAGCTTTAGGACTGCTGCTAGTCTCATCCTCAGCTAGAAGTGCAGGTAGGCTGCAACAGCCATCAAATATGGCTGTGGGGCCCATGCTGGATGAAGCCTTTGGCAACCTTATGTTAGGGAAATGATCCCTGATGTCTTAGCTTGCAGGCAGCCTGAAATAGCAGCCTGGAACAAAATCTATGTTTATGGACAGATGGTATAATGCAGTGTGGGTAAAAGCCAAACAAAAGCCCTTGGTAACACTACAAATAACCCAATGTGGACAGGGAAGCTTCAGTCATAATGCTTTCACAAGATTTTAGGTCTATTTTCCCACACAGCATCTCTCTGTTTTGCCACCTTTCTAGGCCTTACCACACCTGTGCATTCAGGTGCAAGGGCTCTGTGGAAAAATTTTTTTGTGGGGAGTGAAAGACACTTGCAGAATTCCTTATATCATGTATGTGCAAAAATGCCTCCTGTCCAACAGGCTGTTTTTACCATAGGGAGAGGGGAACAAGGTGCCTACTTAGTCACACACAAATGTAATTAAATCACTGACCACAGGAAAAAAGACCTATTTCTCCATGGGACATGGGGAGCAGTGACAGTTTTAAGGAACTTTTTGTACAATACCTAAGCATCAATCTGACCATAGCCCATGTGGCATGCTTTGTCCTGGAACACCAAGGGCAGCCTTGGAATGCCACAGTAACATCACTTGGGTTTATGAGTTTTCATTAAAGCAGAGGGGGAACATAACTGCTCATATGGATGAGATGAGTTTGGTTCTCTTCTGCCTACCTAAACTTAGGTAAGGAGCTGTCCTTTGGGAGAAAAACCAGGATTGCATTAATACATGTGAGAACATAAGAATCAGACTTGTTAATAATGCTTTCACTGCATGGGTAGTAATGGATCAGTAATGGATATAAGCTGGCATATGACCAGGATTTCTCAGTTTGTCTAGGAGAACTTCTTCATTGTCATTTTGACCAGAATGTAACACTGCAATGCTGTTAAGTGTGCCAGCATAGCTCTGTGCATGGTTTAGCATTCCTGACTGAAACTGGCACTTCTTCTGTGCAATGAGTATATTTCCCTGATTAATTTACACTTAAGCATGGAAAATCAAGACAAGTGGTAATAGTATTTTTCTGGCTGGTTGTAGCTAATGCTTTCTCTGCTTTTCACTTATGGCCTGGGAAGAATGGTTTTGCTAACCATTGAACAATGAGGGGAAGAGAGGAAAGGTACAGAACAGCTGGGTTTAATGAGCTGGAACAAATATAAGTACCAAAGCAGTGTGTACACTTGTCATGCAAAAAGGAGTTACATGTATATAAATGACAAGGAATTTAAATCAAGATTTTAGTTACAGAGTTTACAACTGGCATTATACCCCAAAGAGACTCAAAACTTGGTGTCTTAAATTCTGTCATTTAAAACAAACAAATGCAAAGCAATTCAAGTTATGGGGGCATAAACTATCAATCTATATTTTAATATGTGGTGAACTTTTCATTTTGGACTATGCCATGGTTTACTTTTACAGCTATCTGTTCCTCTTCTCTTGAATTTTACATCAGGTTATCTGGGTGTTTCCAAGGCAAATTCCTAGAGTGCCAGTTGAGCAATCATTTATTCTTTCGAAGACTACTCCAGAGGTGATGCATTAACATTTTTGAGTCTTTGTGTAGCATTTATGTGCAGCTGGAAAGGAAGAAAAAAATCCTAAATCCATTGAAGAGAAATGTTAGTAGAAAGAGAAGTAGAAGAGAAATTATAGTTTTATAATTTCAGTGAAAGCATTAACATAAATCATATGTTAAGAGGATCTTCATACTTCAACACTAATTCAGTCTTAAATGACAGGATCTGGTATTGGGAATACAGACTTTTCCCTGTGGGATGAAAGGTGTCGATTTATATTTATGCAAATAAATTAAACTGCCTAATTTTAGTCTGAGATTAACTGTTTTACATGCTGGTAGCCTGACAGTTTTCAGTATTTAAATGAGACTAGGATGAAATTGTGATGGAAAAAATTTCAATCTGTAATTTATTCTTTAAATCAATGCAAACAGTTAATACTAGGGTTAGAAATTTAATAAAAGATAATGATTATTAAAGTGGCTTAGAGGAAATTAAGTGTCCCAAAAAAGGTGTTGCTTTTGCAATGATGACAGTATCTGTGTTTAAAATTTGAAAGAGCTTTTCCTAATTACCCATGAAAAATTACTATTTCACTTTTATGGATTCAGTCCATAAAAGTCTCCCCCTACCATCCAACAGCCTCCTGGAGACAGAGGGGCAGCCAGCACCACCAGCAAGTGTCCCCAGGCAGTGAGATCACAGATCTCCAGGGGGAATTCTTCCTCAGAGAACTAGGCTGGTCCTTTTTGCCGTGTGGCTGGTGCTCGACTGGTGTTTGTAAGGTGTCTCCTGCCAAAAACTCCTCCCAGCAGATGGTAACAGCTGGGTTAGGCCTGACTTTGGAAAACCACAGAAGGAACCCTTGTCAAGGGCCTATTGTGCGATCCCAGTGGCTTTTGCTTGTGAGAGGGCTTTTGTTGCACACAGCATAATTTACTCAGGGTGTTTGGGAGGATATGGGTTGAGCGACCTGCCTTGGTACAGCAGAACATTGGTCTGGATCCTGGGACACAGGATACATCCCAGTGATCCTAATGGAATCTGACCTTTGTGAATGTGAAATATATTTCTTCCAATAAATGAAGTCTCTTCTTACTGCTGATGTTAAAAATATTTGTGACACTGGATATTTTTAATTGCTGTAAGAGAGTCCATTGAGACATTGTAAAGATATATAAGGAAAAGCAGAGATCCTGACTCTCTGCTGTAAGAGAGGCCATTGAGACATTGTAAAGATATATAAGGAAAAGCAGAGGAGATCCTGACTCTCTTTGGTAGTCTTTTTATTAATGTGTGGACCTATGCCACACAATGCTCCATACAACAGATGACTATGCAAATTACTTATGTCACTCCATATGTATATTGCAAATGATCAGTTGAAGCTAAAATCATACAAAAATATGTTTCAATTATGTGTATAAATAAATCACATTTCCTTTTTTTTCCCCCCTTTTCTAGCAATAGTCTTATTTTAAACAAAAATATGTTTCAATTATGTGTATAAATAAATCACATTTCCTTTTTTTTTTTCCTTTTCTAGCAATAGTCTTATTTTACTCATATTATGCTGTCAATTAATTTTTAACCCTCCAGAGGGTTCTCTGGAGTAACCAGGAACCTAATTAGCAGGACTGTAATGGCTCATCGAGCTGTATTTTCAAGTCCTGGTTGACATGAAATACTTAAGAATCCAAATTTCATTCAAAGAGTATTTTCCTGACTTCAACTCAAGCACCAATTAGAGCTGTAGCATGTGCTAGCTTCTGCACACTTAAAAAAATTCTAGTTAAAAGGAGTTGATTTCAACTTTTCATCTTTATTCAGAGATAAATTACAACACACTAAATCACAGTTGTTTAAAGCAGATAAGGAAGGAAAAAGGTTCTGCAGGCACAGAGATTTGTGCTATCTCATGTTAACATCAAAATAGTGAGTCAGATCCTGAATTTTTGGGGCAGTTCTGATGCTTTTATATAACAGTCAAAACACAACTCTTATGTGACATTTTAAACTCACTTTGGCTTAGAAATGAGGTTCTGGTGTTCCTGTCGTCTTCATGTAGGGCCTGTCTGCCTGTAATGCCCCATCTTTTTTTATTAAACTCAGTGCCCAGTTGGAAGCACATGGTACAAAGAAATATTTAAATCCATATGGGTTTAATGGAGATAAGCAGCAGGATGGGAGGTACAAGCTGCTCTTAGCCTTACTACAGGAATGACTTGAATATGAATAGTGTAACTGTATTGCTAATTTAGAGAGTCCACAGAAAGAAATGTTCATTCTGCCTCAAGTGCAGAAAATACTTGGATAGATACTTTTATATCTTCTTAGACATGAGGAAGTTAATACCATGAGCTCTGCTGCTCAAAGAACTGTTTGCTTAGTTGTGCTTAGTACCAAAGATCCACCTGTGGCTAAGTGACCAAGGCAGATGGATGTAACACACCAGGCAAAGGTCTGTCTCTAAACCCACGGCCTTCAAGTGTCAATGTGAGACCTGATTTTCACAGTTTAGGCCAAGAACAATTTTGCTGCATCTCGCAGAAGGACACAGCTTTTCTCCAGCAGTAAGCATCTCACTCAAAACCTCATATCAAAATGCATATAGGTAACTAGAGGGAAAAAATAGGTGCAGATTTTGCTGTAGCTGTTATGACTGTAAATCACAAAGAACGTATTCATACACACAACAGACTGGTGTGGCTGCACAGAGGAGTAACAAAATCATCCTGAATTTATTCATTAATATTAACATCTACCAATTAATGTTTTGTTACTGTCCAGATCCCGGGTGAGTTCTGCCCAGTACATCCCTGCTGTGATTCCAGCAAGTTCCAAATTCAGCTGTGGCCAGGCAGCCACATCAGGCAAAGGACTGGGAAATCTGTCATATCAGGAAAATCAGAATTGGGTTTGCTCAGCCTTGAGGAAAGACCACATAGGGGACTCCTTATTACTATCATTCAGTAATTAAAAGGTGGTTACCAAAAAGGTAGAGACTCCATTCTTTTACAATGAGCTACATGCAAAAGATGAGGCGTGATGGGTACGAGTTACTACAAGAGAGCTTTTGACTGGAAATAATTTTTTTCACAATGAGAGCTATCAGCCATTGGCATAATCTGCATGGGGAAGCTGTGGATTCCCCAACACTGGACACTTTTAAGATCCAGATGGACAGGGTGCTGGGCCATCTTGGCTAGACCATGCTTTTGACAAGAGAGGCTGGATAAGATGATCCTTGAGGTCCTTTCTAACATTGTATTCTATGAGTTTATGGAATAAATGAAAGCCACAAATACTGAGGGATCCCTCTTGTGTTCTTGTTCATTCCAGGAATCAAGGGTTAAGGGAGCAGAGCTGAAGTAAAGCTGCTCTACTTAACAGCCCCTGATAAACCTATTCTTCATATTTTTTCCTAATCCTGTTTTAAAGTAGCTTATAATTTTGAGCTCACTTTTATGGCTCCATGCCATGAAACTTGAAAAGAGCCCTACACATTTCTACCTGCCCGCAGAGAGATTTGGAGAGAAAAGAGCCCTACACATTTCTACCTGCCCGCAGAGAGATTTGGAGAGTGTATTTCAAAGCTGTTCTTTCACAAGCATCTATGTAATTGAAATATTGCATTCATAGCTATGTCACCAAGATGAAGAATACCTTGCGAAAAATCTGATCAATTATAACAAAATCTTATCACTCAAATTTCAACAGTCAAGCTCTAAAGAACTTGTCACATAAATTTAAGGAAATGTGAACAATCCATGAACAGAAAATAGCCAATGACATTCAGATAGTCACATGAGTTTCTTTAGATGTGGTCCATCCAAATATGGATCAATCTGTTGAAGTTTTTCTTGTGGGAGCTGAAAAGATTTAAACCATGTATTTTTACCTTTGTCTACAGAAACTTTCCCCTCCAGACAGTACCAGTACACTGCCACTGTCATTCTGGTTTTAAATACTGACATGGAACAAATGAACACTACTCCTGCTCTGTGTGTGCCTTGCAGCACAAATTTCTGCTTTGTATCATCTAAAGTCCTCCAGATCTATTTCAGTGTTCCACTTTTACCTTTTTGTTTCAGTGTTCCACCTTTACCTTTTGTTACTAGCAGTCTTGTAGTGTGCAGGAAATGATAAATTGCTCTAGTTTCAAGTGGAGAACCTCTGTGTTTGTTTCCTGGGGGATAGCAAAGCTGATATTATTTCCCTCTCTGTGTGAAGCTGCTGTGTGCTTCTTCCAAACAGCTGAAGTAGCCACTGGAGTGATCCACATTTAAGTAGATCCTGGCAATCTAATTATCTAAGGAACATTCATTTGAGCAAATTAAAGGAAGAAAGAGCCCTACACATTTAATTATTATTATTATTTATTATTATTATTAAGCACTGTGCAGTGGGAAAAAACTCATATTGTTTCCACCTACAGTTCTTCATCAAATTATCAGATTGTTTAGCTAAATCCAAAGAGTACAAAAGCCCTTTGTTATAACAACAACAAAAACCTGCTGGATATGAATGAAGAAGGCTGTGAACTACAAAAGCCCTTTGTTATAACAACAACAAAAACCTGCTGGATAAGAGCCGAATGAAGAAGGCTGTGAAATGTGAAGCTGTGAATTGGACACAGTTTAGGACAGGAGCTGCTTCACTCTGGTGAAGGACTGCTGTCCCAGGGCAGGGCAGCACTTCCCAGGCACATCAGGACATTTCTGCACTTTTCCCCTAAGATAATTTCTCATGGTGGCAACCAACAACACTGAGATCTTTCTGGGAGTAGTCCAGTGAGGAAAGATGAGTTTCTTCTCTCCATGCCCTTAAAGCCTATTCACTACTACCATTGCATTGAATCTGTTTTGATGCTAGATCTGAAAAAGCCAAAGGAGTCTGAAGGATGTTTCTTATGATGGGGTAGTTAATACCATTATTCTTTCTGTTGAATCTGTATCATGATTTCTTCTTTCCTAACACCCATGTAATTGCTTCATATCTCCCAAATATTATAATGAATGCCACATTATAATGAAACATCATGCAGTTGAAGTTCACCTCTGAAAAAATTTTCAACTGGCTTGTATTGAAATATTCATAGCTTTTAGTCAGCAGGACAAACCCATAACTGGCACAGTAAAGCCCTGTAGTAACTCTCTGGGCATGTCCCAAGAGAGCCTTTGGCTAGGAGTTGTCTTGCAGGTGGAGCCCACACTGCTCCAGAGCTTCACCAACTCGTACCTCAGTGAGTTATTTTGCACAGCAATGGCCACAATGGCCAACTGGGCCAGTTCATGGAGATAAAACCCAAACAGGTTAAAGATGGGCTCCTGTTGGAGCTGGAGAGATCTTATTTTATCATAACAGAGTATGAAATTCACCCAGGCAGGCAAGAAGGAATTAATAGATTTTATGTCTAACTGGAGAGGCAAGTGATAAACTGGGATAATTTGACAGCAAGTTCAGCCATTCTGACACCATCAGCAGCTAAATTCTAGCAATACTGTTAGGATGACTTGTCAACCACTGACTTGACTAAAATCTGACTCATGGGCTGATGCCATTTGTTTGCTTTTGTTCTGCTCCTTAGGCTGGAGCAGGAGAAAGTAAATCATATTTCCAGAACACTCACTAAATCTAGTTGCATTCCTCACTTAAAATTATTTATTGCTGATCTTTCTTTCTCCCATATAAAAGAAGATTTTAAAAGCAAACAATCAATTTTCTGACTTTTCACTACAGTAATGAAACTAAAACATATTCCATCTCCCTTTTGTTATTGAGTATGCTGATCTCTACTCACAAAAAAAGCCACACACTCCAAAGCAAAATTGAAAAATACATTAAAAAAAAAGTAAAATAGTCTTCCATTTCCTCTTTTGCAGGTCTTGGCAGATAGATGGTTAATGAGACCTAATTCTGTTTGGTTTCCTAATACCAGAATCTTGAAAACCTTACTGAAGAGAGCCATGATTTTTGTGATATCAGTCCAAATTTATTCCCACATCCAATGAATTAAATTAAAGTATTTGCTATGCTTACAGAATCCAGGGATGTAAGTGCACTTCTTAAGACATCCTTTGGAGGTACTTTGAGATATCTAAGTCATTTGCATGGGCTAGCAGACATGACATTGGGCTTAGGAGAAAAACTGGACCTTCCCACAAGGTGGGCAGCTGGAGAACAGGCAGGAAGCACCCACTCTCTTAAATAACAGTAAGCACAGATGGAAAGACAGATAAATCCTGTCCAGTGCAGAAATCTATCAGGTTTTTGGCTTGGATCCTTTTGAAACTCTGGATGAGTTCAGCAGAAAGAGAAATGAGCCCATTCATAAAAATGAAGGCAGAGAGAGAGATGTCACTGTGATCAGTGAGTTTTCTCCTGCCATCATTCATCTTTCACCAAAGAAATTCAAAGGCAACAGTTAGTCAAAAATTATTCCAGTCTGCCTGTGTCTGTAAGAAACAGGGAAGTTGGGAGGCAGCAGGGAACTCCTGCATCCTTATAACACACAGCACTGGCTGTTGTTTAAGCTCATAGAAGACTTTCTGGAGTTCTGGCGGCCAGCATTCCCCAAAGCAAAACAGCCAGTACACAGTAGAAGAAGAAAGAAATATTGCAAAGAAAAATAATGTGGGGTCCTTTTAACTTACATTTTTTCATTGCTATCACACATGCTTAGGAGAGGAGGAAAAGAAATCAGGGTAGCCCAAGTCTTACAAACAGGATAATAATGTAGAAAAAAGCAGAGACTTGGACAGACAGGACCAATTAAGCAATCTATACCTGCCAGAAAAAAGATATCCTTACTACTGCAATGATTGCAATACAAGCACACAAAAGACTGATTCTTTCTTCTTCAAATGCAAATAAGACTTGGAGCACATTGTGGCATGTGGCACACACGTCTGGGAAATGAAAGGCATCTGATATTTGCTTAGCTTCCAACAAGAGAGTAGCATTTTGGCACAGACAAAGTGGCATAGAAAAGCAGGTGTGAGGTATGAATTTCACATTACCTGCTTCTATTGCCAACATTACTTGCTCTGTTACTTTAGTTGGAGTCTCATGTTTAGAAGACCAAAAAATGACATTGTGAAACAGCCAAGAGAAGAATTACACAAGCTCTGGTTGTTAAACTGTGCACCAGTTTGAGAAAATGCTTTCTTGAAAATTGTTTAAAGCAAATCTGATATGACTTGCCTAGCTGTAACATACAATTGAGCTCCACATAGTGTTGGCACAATTAGACACAGTCACCATTTCTGTGGCACTCAGCTTTTTTAAAGGAATTCGTACTAAATTCATATTAGGAGGCTATTCTGGCATTAGAGACAGTTTATTTAGCTGTATTCAGAAATTTCAACAAGAATTTTGAACCAATGCCTCCTGGATCAATTTAATGGCAAGAAATCTTTGATTCTGAGCACAGGTTTTGCCGCTGGTCAGTACCATCCCAGAAACAAGCACAGAGACAGGTTAATATGCCTAAATGTTTAAGATGCAGGGAATATTTTGGGGAAGGTTTTGGATTTATCTCTTCTCCCATATTTGCCCAGAAAAATCACTCCCTGAGCACTGGAAAGCAGAAGGAAAGCAGTGGACCCAAATGCTCTTGCTGCACAAAATGATGACACTATGAATCCAATGGATTCAGAGGCTCATCCAGGGAGTCACTTCCCCATGGAAGGTTGGGAGTTTATCCCTCGCTTCTCTTTTCTGCACCAGCACTAACTTTTACAATTAATCATTAGTTTTCAAGCAACTTCTTAAGTTTGATTCTCTGATTGATGCAACACATAAATGTTTTAAAGTGTGCTTATTTAACTGAGACATCTCTTTATTTAACATCACCTGAGTGAGCTGAATTGAATTGAATGAGCTGAAAAATAATAACTTTTTCCACTCACTGCATCCATTGCTTCTCTGGAATAGTTACCAAAAAAACCAAAACATGAGCCAAGGCTTTCAGCCAAGGTTTCAATCACAGGATGACCAGTGCTGCTCAGACCATACCAGGTTCCTAAAGGGGCAAAGCAATCCCTTTATGGATGGATGCCAACCAAAGAGTTGGGTATCCCTTTTCTATTTCATCTAGATGTTATGTGTTTTCATGCATAGTCTTGTGCTGTGCAAATCCTGTGGAAAAGCAGACTAGGATTGCCTCATGTTTGACTACTTTTCCTGATGAAGAATTTTCATAAACACATACAACATTGTCATTCCCGTGGCACTTTGCTTTATGGCGTTTCCTCATTTTTGCTCCAAGATCTTGATCATTCCCAAGTCATGTGGAGCCCGTTATGCATATATTCAAACCGGATGTCGATAGAAGGAGCATTTTTATGCAAGAGTGTGCACTGTCACTCAAAGATTAGTATTTTAGTAAAGCTTTTCGTGGCTTCATCAAATTTCTGGTGAAGATCAGAATCCTAATCAGACACTTCTCTCTGTAAAATGAAATTTTAGCAACACAGAGAATGGAGAATGGTTTAGAGTTACATTTCTTTGAGTACAGCCTCCTTCTGGCCCCATTTGTGTTTGTGAGGCTCCTTCAACCACAGGGCCTTCCTCTGACTTGCCCTCCCCACATTTCTAGGATGAGAAGGCAGCAGCATAATTTCTTTAGATGGAAAAAAAGATGAATGTTTGTAGTTACTAGCTGCAAGGATTTACAACAAATTTGGAAACTGCTGGCTGCTTAGATTGTGAGTGGTAGTTTGGGGACTCTTTAGCCACCTGCAGCTCTCAAGCTGTTCAAGTGTAATTTGTTATGCTGGGGCTGCATTCGTGAGCTGGGGGAGGCTGTTCTACCATGGGGCCAGCTTGAATATTTAGAAGCAGGGGATCCATGGGAGTGTTCTGAAGCCAACACTGCTGGCTTGCAAGGTAGCAATGGGATGCCCTGGGAAACTATTGTCATCACACTCCCACAATCCCTGGACATTTGAAGTCTGTGGACTCTGTGTAGGGTTAGAAAGCTGAGTAACTGTTCCTTCACTTGTATTTTTTTATTTTGTAACTCACTTTAAGCCTCTCGGAGATGCTCTAAGAGGGAGAAAGAGATTGACTCATAACCCAGTTTCCAGAAACCTTAGCAACATGACAGAATTTCAGGTATGATAGGCATAGTGGGGAAAAAAAGCCCTGACAGCTATGATATTCCTAAAGATAATTGGTTTTTACTGAGGAATTGTAGCATTAAAGAGTAAAAAATTGCATTATTGACATAAGTGCAGTGGAAAATCTGGTAGAGAAGCAATATCTGAAAGCAATATAAGTAATTTTCCCAGAACTCAGTCTTCTAGAAGAATGATTTTACCCATTGAGCTATTGCACAATCTATAAACAGATGAGGATACTCTGACAGGGGAGAAGGAAGGTGTATAACATAAAGCAAAAATCCGCTAGTAAATCCTGTGACATACTTGAGTACATTCCCTAGGGGCACACAATGTATGAGTGAGACAACATGGACAGGAAAGGTCAGAAATTGTGGACACAAATCACAAGAAGGAATAAAGAGATCTCCTCTTATGGAACACTTTAATGAGATGAAACCTCCCTTCACATCTTTAGAGTTTATAGGTATTGACTATGTCCCAAAAGCCTGCAGAGAGGGGGAGACAGGAGCAGCTTATTTAGACAGTGGGAAGCACAGAGTATTTAAAACTTAAATGTGTCACTACCAAATAGAATAAATCAATAACTGAAACAGATTATGTATATATTTGTCCAAGACTGGGAGAAGAAATCTGCTTGATTACAGACACGTAGGTGAAGCCCTACAAAAGGCAGAGCAGTGCTGTTGGCTGCTGCAGGCAGCGCAGGGCGCAGCACAGAGACCTTTGGCTCATCACCACTGTTCCACAGGAGCTGTCTGCTGTCATAAATGTGTTTGGCGAGAAGCCACAGGCAGTTGCCTCTTTGCTGTGTGCTGCTGCCTCTCTCAAATGCTGTGCTCCTTTCTGTGCAGCCACAGCAAAAGCATCACTCTTATCAGTTTGGACAGTGGAGCGTCTGTGGAGACAAATCAGTTCTGTGCCTGTAGCACGGGAGCAGGCTAAGACATCACCTGAATTTTAGTACTGCTGACAAACTCAGCTGCTGCTGTACAAGGGACACAGATACAAGGAAAGCCTGTGCCCCCCAAACCTCACTTTGTTACTGTACCTCTTCAGAGCTGATGTATTTTGCCAGAAAAAGGTGCCTTGGAAACTGATGTTTTATCCTTTGCTTGATTATATGGATTTGCTGGGAGGGATTACAGTAAATTAATGTATTCTTTCATTGCAGACATGATGGAGATGAAATAAAATATCTGAATTCATAGCTTCCCTTCCTTCATTTTGAAGGGGTTAATTCTTAAATATTTGTTTGTATCTCTACAGAGCTCTAGAGCTTGGCACGGTCATACCAGTCACAAATGTTTGATTTCTACTAAGTTGCTCAATGGGGCATTGACAAAAGACAAATTTTCTTACTGCTAGAAATGATTTTTGGAAAATAAATTCTATTTTATATATTTTCTATATTTCAGATATTAAACATTCTTTATATCTTATATATTTACATATATTATAGTTATTAATCTATTTTCTTTACACACTGCCCATTCATCAAGAAAAATAAATATAAATGTATTGGAAATAATTCTAGTTTAGTAGTTTTGATCCATCTACCCATCAGTACTGCAGAGAGAAATGTGACTGACTTTAGTGAGATTTGATCCAGCAATTTCAATAGGTGAACAACAGTATTATATGCACAAAACTAAACACAAGTGTTTGAAATCTCTGGCTTGAACATTCTCTGTTTAATATGTCACACACGAAATTGGATAAAGGCAATAACTGAATTGGTTATCCTAAGGTCCTAAGATGTTTAAGTTAATTAATGTAGTTCAAGAGGGATGAAATGTGAACATATTGTCAGTAATTCCAGACTGGGCAAAATTGTGATGATTTCTTCTGGTTTGAGTGATACAGAGCAGAGTCTTTGATATTTTTAAAACATTAGGAATCTCTGGCTGGAAAATCTGACCATTTGGAACTAACCTAGTAACCAATACTCTGCTATCTCTTATCAACAGGGCTGAACAGTGACCACTTACACTGTGGTGATCAGCCTTTACTGATCTGTAAAGATCAGTAACACTGGATCCTCACAAGGTCCAAGGGGAGACAGATTCCTTAAGCCTGACTGGAACTCTGCCAAGAGTAAGAATTATTATTTTTTAAAAATAATACTTCATGAACCCATAGGCCATGGAAGACTAAGGGTCCATAAGTTCAAAACCATTGCTTTGAGAAATTATACTTGCTTTATTCCTGTATTAACTGGTAATATATGCCTGAATAAAACTCACCAGTTCTACTATTTATATGACATTTCATATTCCTAACTTCATCTGTATAACATAAATTTCCTGGGAATATCTATCTAAATTGTCATCTGCTGCCTGTCGTTTCTATAATGTAGCTTCTGTATGTATAACAAACAACTCTGGCAATATCTTATTTGTTCTACTCTATCTTCTGACACGTTGCTTCAATTAGTACACAGTAATAATGTAATTATTACACTACTATTGTAATCACATAAGGAAATATCTGACAAAAGTTTCAAAATGGCTCTGATCTTTATTCTGTTAATTTCTGCACTAAGTGCATACCACTGACCACACTGCACCTGAAATTCTTGTGGGACACCACCGACATTGTATTCTTCTGTGAAAAGTTGGCTTTTAACAAAACTTACCTCTTTTATTCTAGTACAAGGTAAAATCAACAGATTAGTTGGGTTTGGTGTGGGTTTTTTGGTAACTGAGCATAGGACTGCAAATGTAGAATGAGCTTTACAGGAAGGACGTTGTGGCATATATAAATTTACAAGTAAGAGTATTTTTATCATGACCCCTCAGTAAGTCAAACTACCTTTTTATTGAAATTATAATACTAAATGTAGTAGCATGTCACTGACCTTTTATTTATGTTAATAAATAGATTAAATTGTATGAAACTTGCTACAGCCAATGGTTGCATAAAAATTCCTATTTTGATATCTAGTTCCTTTATGTCTGAATGTCTAGACGCTTTATGTTTCAACTTTTATCTGTGTTAAGAAGATATTCTATGGCTTACAAGTAGGTCATGCCCACATATATTCTTGAAATCTACAAAAGAGAAGTTAAAACAGGTGCATAAATAAGCTTGTAGAAAATAAAGGGAAAGTTCTTGACATGGAAAAAAATGAAAGCATACAGAGACTATCTTGGCTGGTCACCACGTTCAATTGAGCAGTGTTGTTATACTTTGCTGACAATACTAATAACTTAAACCATCAATCTATAGGCACAGCTATTGTTAGCAGAACACAGTGAAAACAAACTGCTTTGCTTATGGTATTCACAGCACTGAAGCATGCCCTTAGCAAAGTGGTACAAATGTCAATATGCTGCTGAGCTCCTCAAAACCTCTAACAAGTTATTTGAAGAACAGACAAACCTTCTGGAAGTCTTTGAAAATATAGATTGAATTCTAATGCAACTGCTTTCCCCAGATTCTGCACTTGTGAAAAATCTGTTCCCCCTCAAACTATAATAATGACTCTGAGTCAGATCTGTTAAATGGGACTGTGCCTGTGACCTGTGCAAGGACCCTTAAAGTAAAAATACACACATTAAATCTACCTGGAGCTTCAAGAACAGATCCCAGACTTCAAGGGCTCAGGTGCTAAACCTTGAGTTGTTATCACTCATTTCAGCTCACCTTTGTGCCTTTTGCTATTATGACAATAAACTCTTTTTGCTGGAAGCAAGTGCATATTTTGAATCACCATAAAAATCCAAAGGATAATTGCAGATATTTAATGTAGTATTTATTAGATGGGGAAGAAAATGTACCAAATAAAGCTTTTGGTATTATCCTCAAGAAATTAAATTACAAGTCAGGAATTGGCACAGTATGCTCTCAGCCAGTTAAATGCTGCATATTATTTTAGCAAACATTTCTGCTGGCAGTTGTTAACCTCAGGCAATAGAAATGCATGTTTGCAGAGGAGTAAAGAGCAACTAGGGAATCTGTTTATTCACTCCCATAAGAGCTTTTCTGATCTGATACGCAGAGTTATTATTTCAGAATTAATTATAAAGCAGGCTCATTGTAAGTGGCAGCTTTGCTGGTTGATTTTATTTTTTGTTTTTATTTTTGAAAACCACATTAACAGCATACAACTATTAGCTGGTTTATAAATAAAATGCAAAATTTGTTGTACTATTAGTAGAAACCTATGCTTGACTTACATAATTTTCAGAGAATAAAGGACCTTTACCAGCTCTTCTCCTTGGGAAAATATTTTTAAAATTCAGTTACTGACATATGGTGTAAAATATTCAGTTCAAAGGAAGAAACAAAGCCAGATAGAAAACACAGACTGGTTTATATTTTTATGACTATAAGCAGTGTTCCTCCAGTATGGCAGGGAATTCATTCCAGCATGTCCTTCAATGTGGCACTAGTATTTTATAATGACTTGCTTCAAGTCCTTTGTGATCTTGACTGTCTTTCTGTCCATTGCTCTTTCGAAGACATGCTCCATGATATTGCACCTGTCAGAGTGGTTTTCTGTTCCCAGACATAATTTGCTTCTCCTGTCAGGCCCAGCACACAGTGTTTCTGAAAGAGCCTCTCCTGGGTGGTCATCTGGAAGCATGACCTCGGTGCAGAGCAGGCAGGCTGCTGGCTTTGTGTTGGTTCACTTCCCCTCAGCACTGCCTACTGTCCTGAAGGCAGCATTAAGTTTTATTCCTGGACTACACAGCATTATAACTGGATGTGCAGACATGACATTTTGATTGCTAAATTCCAGGCTTATTGACGTTTGTGACAAGGCTCAGAGAAAGACTCAGCAGAAAAAGGATAAAGATGCAGAGGAGGCAATCAGCTGAGGACAGCCAGAGATAAGGATCCAAGTCTTCAGAACCCAATAAACACAGGGAGGTGTTACACCACACCTGAAATGCAGCACTGAGAAGCCTCTCTCATGCAGCATTTCAAGAGCAGTCAAAAGCCAGAGCTAAGGTGCTAAAAACAGGCGTGACCAAAGCACAGAGAAATTAGATTTCAAGAGTTCTGAACTGTGGGCCTTTCTGTAGTCAGAAAACAGAACACAAAATGAAAGCAGCTGAGTAAGAAACAGGAGAAAAAACAGAAGAATCTTCCCAGGATCTAAAAGATCTGAAATGATCAATGAGAAAAGAGGAAAATTTACGTGGTATAATTAACATTATAGACCTTTTTCTGCAACTCTTTTCTGCATAACTGCAGTGTAAAAAGCATGGCTGCAGTTTTTCCTTGCTGTATATAGTACTTAGAGATAAATCATTTATGAGCTCGTGGCTACACTTCAGTGAAACTGATGACATTAAAGTGTGTAGACTTGGGATGAGGCAGTATTTATAATAAAAAAGATCCACTGAGTGAAAGGAATACTAAAATAGTTTCCATTATAATAACGTATCTTTTGATGCCTCTTCATGTTACTATGCTTTAGGAATGTGCGTGATTATCACTAGGTATAAGGATCATGAATCATTCAGACTCCCAAGGATGTCCTTGAAGAAGAGTCTCAAATACAGACACTTGAGAGTTCCCAGATTACTTGCTGGAGCTGGAAGAGACTGATTCAAGGTCTTACACAGAAATATTATCCTGAAATGGCAGAGGTCACTTGGAGTTACTCTGGTATAAACTGGGGGTAGCCCATTCTATCATGCTTATCCTCCACGTGGTGTTAAAGGCAGATGAGGAAATGCTTGGGTTTGGTTGTTTCTTTTGGGGTTTTTTTGGTGTGTTATTTATTTTGATTTTGGGGTTTTTTTTGTTTGTTTTTTGCTTTTTTGGTTTTTTGTTGTTGCTGTTTGCTTGGGGTTGGTTTGTTTGGGGTTTTTTTTGTTTTGTTTATTTTTAAATAGCTGTGTCACTTTACTGCTTATTTATCTAATTCAATAGCTGCAGAAGTTCACATTCTCACCAAAATTATCATCACCTAAACTATTGCATTCAGAGTAGGTGTCAAGAAAGACTTGGTTGTCCACAAGTAGGGCTAGCATCAAGGAAGAGATATTCCTATTTGTAGGGATGAACAGGAACTTCATACCACAGATACAGACTATTCTTGACTATTCTTTGAAGGCAGAAGTAGAACACAGAGCCCTTCCGTAACAGATACCTGTTGTATGGTGTCCCTGTGAATCTCTCAGGCTTCAAAAAATTAAAAATTACTTTGAAATATCAGAGTGAGTTTTCAATTACTCTGAACAGATGGCTTAAGGGGAAAGATGCAAATTTTACTGCTGACAATAAAAGTAAAAAAATTAACTGATCTGACTGTGGGAAGGAGTAAACAAAATTTTCTCTTCATTTAATTGTGCAATATAAGCTAAACATTCTTTTAAAATTCCTAACAAAATGCAATAAGAGCAAATAGAAAACTGTTTTGGTCATGCATATTTTAAGTCTGTGAGTGCCACAGTATCAACAGTGTGAAAAATTAAGTTCTTAGAAAAATCAGTGATCATTCTTTCTTCCCCTGGCCTTTACTGGTGTTATTCCTTCAGTATTACCACAGAAGTCAATGGAAATTTTGCCACAGATTTCAAATGGAATGCATTGAGCTCTTTGTGTTGTAACGAAGAAAGAGATGTTGAAATTTCATAAGTTACTTTTGCCTTCCAAATGCAAAATACTCTCTTTACCTGGCCTTGTGTCTAAGCCTATCATATAGGAAAAAGTCCTGTTTAAACCAGCTCTTTATTGGTTACAGGGAAGTAATTTAAAAGATATCTCTCTTTTTTTTATAAGGGAAGATCATTATATATAACATATATAAATATCTAGATATAATTTTTTTATTCTTTTGAGAGAGAGAATAAAGACTTTAAACATTACAACTATATTGACTCCATTGTGCTTACTTTTCCTAGTTAATTAATTTCTTGCCCAAATCTCATTGAAAACAATGGTTTTACCGAAAATGTGAGTTTTTTCGGAAGACAACTTGGAACATACAAAGATAAGCTGCTAAACTTAGGTTACCCATTCCAAGAGATGATAGCTGTTCAATGCAGTTCCCGCGGGGCGGGATCGTGGGTCTCTATGGAATATGGCACAGAAATTCCCAATGTCGCCGCCGCTGCCGCCCCAGCCCCGGCACGGTGCCATTTGCCAGGGAGGGCTGTGCCATCTAGTGGCACCGGGACACACGGCGACACCGGCACCCAGACAGACTCACAGAGACTGCCAGGCTGGAGAGACTTCTGAGACCAACCTGCGGCCAAACACCGCCTTGTCCACTACGACGTGGCGCTGTTGTAGGTAAAAAATTGATCAAGCCAATTTAATAATCAAATAAATAAACAGAATTTATTGCGCAACCGCTATACAGTCTCGACAGCCACAATCAAAGGGACAGCGTCGAGCCCGGGATCGGCGCTGGCTGAACCGTGATCCGACCTCTGTCGCATCTCTGTTCACGAAGTCTGGTACAGTCAGTTTTGATACACTTTTTCTTGCCTGAGGCAGAGTCTCTCTTGTTCTTTTCATAGTCAAATATATTCATGTTGTCTTCTTTCTCCATGTTGGGATGGACAATGTGGTTCCCGGCAAGCTAGGAATGCTGATGTAGAATTATGGAACCCGGCATTTGGATGCAAGTTTCCCGATAGCTCCTGCTATCTTGATCTTGGTACTTGTCTAGCATTTTATCGTCCAGGTGGCTCTTGAGTAACGACCCACTAGAATTATGGAACCCGGCATTTGGATGCAAGTTTCCCGATAGCTCCTGCTATCTTGATCTTGGTGCTTGTCGAGCATTTATTGTCCAGGTGGCTCTTGAGTAACGACCCATCTCCTCCAGAGCCAGGCTTTTTCCATTGTAAATTAGATGTCTCCTCAATGCCTCTGCAGTTTTGCTGCAGTCTCCCTGTATGAGGCAATCCCTCTGCTCCCGCACGCGGATTTGAAAATGCTTTCAAATATTTCTTTCAAACATTAGAACATGTATTCTCATCATGTTCTACATAAGCACGAATTACCTAAATCACATATTACAGCACCAAGTGGCACGTCCTGTCTTTCCTTAAACAGGATGGTAACCCCACCACCTCTCTGGGCAGCCCATTCCAATTCTTGAAGAATTTCTTCCCAATGCCCAACCTGAACCTTCCCTGGTGCAGCTTAGGACTATGTCCCCTTGTCCTGTAGCTAGTTGCCTGGGAGAAGAGGCCAATCCTCAGCTGGCTACACCCTCCTTTCAGGAGTTGTAGACAGTGATCAGGTCACCCTGAGTCTCCTCCAGGCTTAATTCAAGGGCTGGGGACAGTGATCAGGTCACCCTGAGTCTCCTCTTCTCCAGGCTTAATTCAAGGGCTACAAAGCAGCCCCTGGACATAACCAGTCATGAATGAAAAACCAAATGTATTCACTTCCAGCACCAGTGCCTCCTGCAAATCTCTTTCCTCTTTGACGTATTGCAAGACATTGCCTCTAATTTATCTTTTGCTGATCCTTATCTTCCCCCTGTACTCCACTCTTGTGGAAACCCACCTGGACTGCTGCATCCAGCTCTGGTGTCCTCAGTACACGAAGGACATTGCCCTGTTGGAGCAGGCGGAAACCCACCTGGACTGCTGCATCCAGCTCAGTACACCAAGGACATTGTCCTGTTGGAGCAGGTGCAGAGGAGGACCACGAATATGATCAGAGGGATGGAGCTCTCCTCCTACAAGGAAAGCCTGAGAGGGTCATGGTTGTTCACCTGGAGGAGATAAGTCTCTGGGGGAGACCTTGTTGTTCCCTCCAGCACCAAAGGGAGCCTACAGGAAAGCAGAAGAGGGATTTTTACAAGAGCATGTTGTGACAGGACAAGGGGGCAGAGAGTAAGTTTAGATTAAATTATCAGTAAGAAATTCTTTGCTGTGAGGATGGTGAAGCACTGGAATAGGTTGTCCAGAGAAAATTGCAGATGCTTCATCCTTGGAGGGCAGGTTGGATGGAGCTTTGAGCTTTGAGCAACGTGGTCTAGTGAAGGGTGCCCGTGCACAGGGGCGATTTGAACTACATGAAATTTAAACTCCCTTCCAACCCAAACCCAGAAAATTATTCTGTGACACAGGAAGGAGCCTGGCCCCGAATGCCTCGGGCAATCAAACGAGGCTCGTGGGCCCGGCAGCCGCCCCAGCAAAGGGAGCACACCCGCGGGCCTCCCCACGGCCGCGGCACGGACTACAGTTCCCAGCTGCCCTCGGGGCGGGCCGGCGCGGCCTCCGCCGCCGAGCGCCCCTGCGCGGGGGCTGCTGGGAGCTGTAGTAGGGCGTGGGGAGAAGATGGCGTCCAAGGTGAGCCTGGTGCTGCGGCCGGTGAAGAGTATCGTGGTCCGGTTCTGCCCCTTCGAGCCCAACGTGGAGAGCACCAGGTGAGGCGGCCGCGGGGGCGGCCCCGGCCCGCTCTGTCCGGGCTCCCTGTGTGTAGGCTCCCCGAGCCCTCCGTGCGCCCTTCCTGCGGCCTCCCGGGGCGCTGGGGCTGGGCTGGCGCAGGCCGGGTCACCCGAGGCGCGGTGCCGAGGGGCCGGGCCCAGCCGTGCTCCCCTCTGGCCTGTGCCCCGAGCTTTGGCAGAGGACTCAGCCCCGCAGCGGCTGATTTCCCACCAAGTGAGGGTGGGAATCCGCTCCAGGCGCTGGGGCAACAGCGGCTCCTCTATCCCGCTAATTAATCCTTGGAGAAATTTAAGGGATTGTGCTTCTCCCCAGCGATGCTCTGGAGAACAATCAGTTCCAAACAATTCTGGGTTCTGCACCAAACAGTTCCAAAATGCTGTTTTGCAATGACTTTACAGGCACACCTACTTTTAAAATTAATTTAGTAACACAGCTTAACTTAGAATATTTTTAAACTGCCAGAATGGCAGCTTAAAGTAGCTGTCACGCATTTCAGAAATCTACAGGAGACCAAAGATGTCATATAAATAAATGCTGTCTCAAACCCAGACAAGAAAACATTGGCGAGCAAATGATGCATAAAGAAAAGCAAAAATGCCTTTGCTGTTTATTTTTTATTATTGTTACTAATCTAGCTAAGAGAAACACAGAAAGTGTATACACTGATGTTTTACAAAGTTCTTTGGTAGGCTTTTTTACATATTAGTACATAAGGAATGTATACTGAATTTGGATTTTTGGATTTTAAGAGTGATTCTCTCATATGAAGTACCTGTCTGAACTTAAGTACAAATCCTATTTTGTTTATACTCTGTTGCCCAGCGATATCGAGATGTACAAATTAATTTTGGAAGTATGTTTACTTTAATTTTAGAAGTATGTTTACTTTAATTTCTGTCTACACCATACTTAATATATTTTTTATATATTTCAGAAAATTTCTCCAAAGTATTTACCATAAAAAAGTCCAAGCTACTAACACAAACTGTGAAGTGACTGCTGATGTGAGACATGATGGATCTGAACCAGTTGTAGATGTTACATTTGGTAAGGAGCTTGTTTTTAAAGAAACAAAAAACCCTGGGTTTGTGTTGTTACAATGTTATTGTATTCTATATTTTATTTTTTTTAACTGTGATTTTTTTTTCTTCCTCTGGTCCATAACTAGATGTTGAACAGCTGGGAGGGAAAAAAGAAAGAGTGTCACTAACAGCCTGATGTCTGGATAAAATATATATATATATATATGTTTCTAGTGTTGTGAATTCTAAGGGGTCTTAGATCCAACAACTGACAACATTGGAGCTGAGTGTACTTCTGGAGTGATGTACTTACGTGACTTTGCAGTCAGGTACAATTCCAGGAAAGTAAATGTAGCTCTGTTTTTATATAATAATCTGTTTTCTTTCCATATTTTTTTTATGTTACCTGTGGTGGAGCACAGGTTCTCAGTCTTGAGAACAGAAGGTTGAATACCTTTATTTGCTTATGCAACTGAGTAGCTGTAATTTGAAGGAACTGCTCAGATGGCTGAGGATGGACCTGTGCAGATGGACCTGCAGAATGAGGTCAACTATGTACAACAAATTTCTTGGTTTCCTTTGAGGGTGTAGGGAGCAGGCAGGAAAGAGTGTCACTAACAGCCTGATGTCTGGATAAAATGTATATATATATATATATATATATGTCTCTAGTGTTGTTAGTTCTAAGGGGTCTTAGATCCAACAACTGACAACATTGGAGCTGAGTGTACTTCTGGAGTGATGTACTTACGTGACTTTGCAGTCAGGTACAATTCCAGGAAAGTAAATGTAGCTCTGTTTTTATATAATAATCTGTTTTCTTTCCATATTTTTTTTATGTTACCTGTGGTGGAGCACAGGTTCTCAGTCTTGAGAACAGAAGGTTGAATACCTTTATTTGCTTATGCAACTGAGTAGCTGTAATTTGAAGGAACTGCTCAGATGGCTGAGGATGGACCTGTGCAGATGGACCTGCAGAATGAGGTCAACTATGTACAACAAATTTCTTGGTTTCCTTTGAAGGTGTAGGGAGCAGGCAGGGAACTGGTGGTGGAAATTTCATCAGTTCTGGAAGCGTCCCAGATTCCAGGCTATGAACAGATGGCTCTAATCTGCTTTTGTCCTTTTCTCTGGCTGCATCTTCTTTCCTGCTGTGCTGTAATGGACCAATATGTCATGTAGCCCATTAAAGTTTTCATTAATATTGATTTCTGCTACTCTCCTATGTTTAAAGTTCCATATTTTTAGTGAATTGGTGGAAATGTCAGAAGTGTTGAATGTTTTTTGTTATGCTCCGGAAAGTCTACCTATTTCAATGTTAACATTCCTTGTCTCTCTCTCCCCTATGCCTCTGTTTTTCTCATCCTTATGAAGTATTAAGACTAAAGCAGTAAAGCTCTGTGTTTTTTCACAGTGCAAACCCAAACCAGTTTATTTCATTAATGCCAAGACACCTCTAAACTCTTCATATTTTAAAAGCTGATTTTTCTCCAGCGAAGTGTTTGTAGCCCTTGTGAGGCTGGAACATGGATGCCAGGCATGGTATTTCACTATATGGGTTTGGCTGTCAGTTTTGTATTTGCAAATCTTGCAAAATAATTAACTTGGGTAATATTCACCTTCTACTACTCCCTGCCTGTTTTAAAATAAATTCTTTCAGAATTCTAGAAATTCTAGTGCTTCCTGTTTTTTTTTTTCACATTATAATCATAGGATTGTGTGAATCAATTCATTGTTTTGGCTGAAAAAGCACGTTAAATGGACCACTGACAACAGGCTACTAAAATGCTTAGCCATGTGTGGAAATTGTGCCTTCCAATGCCTTACTTGCCTTTTGTGAGATGACTTTGGGAGCAGAGTGTGAGCCATTCTTATCAAATGTGTTCTTACTATAGGCATACCTAGAGAAATGCTTCACATTTTTCAATAATGCAATGCAGAAGTGAAAATTAAATGCATATTGTGTGCAGTTTGATATGTCTGTTTGGCAGTGGTGCATAGTCAATGTTGCTTGGTAGCTGGAGCACTTTCTAATCAGACAGGGTGAACTGTAGTTGGATTTATATGTACAAAACAACTGCACACCAGAGTAGTTGTCCCTTTGTGACTTCTCAAGGTTTTCTTCATTTGTAGCTGATGGAGATCGACTGATAATGAAGGGAGCCCACTTGACGACAGGGGAAATGTTAACAGCATTGGCATCCAGATGTAATGCAAAAGACCTTAAGGAAGAACAGAAGAGCAAGAAGAAGAATCCCTGAAGAATGGAAAACCACCTGTGTTTGCATTGACATGTGTTAGAAACAGCAGTCTGCACAGAAGGCTTTTTCCTATGCAACAAAATGTGAGAGATGGCCAAAAGACTTTAAATGTTCCCTGCCTTCCCTTGAAGAAGAACATACTAGATCAACAGATCTTCTTACAGTAGTGGTTCAGAGTGGAATAAGATGCATGAATGCATCTTTCTAAGCAGCTGCATGTTGGACTAATATCACATGTATTTGCATTTCAATGTGAATAATGCACATTAGCTATTAAATTAATACTGCAATGAAGCCAGATCTCTTTGGACATTATTTCCTACGAAATTTCTGTAAATGTAAGGCAGAACATTTTTAGAGAGGCTATTGTTATTGTTTGAAAGCTATTAAATTTATTACATTTGAAGAAAACTTATAGAAGTATTGACTTAGGTGAGGGACAGCAGGCTGCAAATGTAGAGTGGTTTTTGTGCTACTTTGTTTATAGTACATCATGTTGCTAAGTCCCTAACATTTTCTTCCTCTTTTTTTGAAGGAAGTGGGAAATTTGGTAAATGTAAATTCAGCTCAGCTATTAAAGTAACAAGGTTATGGGACTGTCAACTCACAGTAGAGTTACTCATCCTGAATAAAAGTAACTAACTTTAGCTCAAGTTAGTTTTTTTGGTAATTGGAGAAAAGGGCTGTCTTTGAAGTTCAGTTTTGTAGTGGTTTTGTCACTCACTTTTGGGATATTTCATTAACTATTTTAGAAAGATCAAAGGGAGAGCTTTATTTGGTGTTTATAGTCCCATGTCCAACCCTGTTATTTATTAAAGTAACTGCTTAGATGTCTCATGTGTATTGCAAAGCTCTGTGGGTTTGGAAGGGTCAATCTCTCCTCAGGCTGTGCAGGTGAAGGTGTCACCTGCACATGTGTTTCGTGTGCATCAGTTTTGTTCATAACAAAAATGTAGTTCCAGTTTTGAGGATTGCAGGTGTGGTACTCTTGAGAGGCTTTACTTCTACCTTTTTATAATCAAAAGCCTGATTTTTCTAAAACTAGTACAAGTATTTCCAAAGTTGGCAGCAGATTTAGGACACAAATTTGAAACTGTTTTACTTTACTTTTGACAAGATTATTAAATGGACACTGTCCATTCTGAATGCAGGGTGGTTCTAAATAGCACTATCAAGGCAATAATTCTTTGCAAGTTCTTCATTAGAATATTGAAGTCAAGGTGATATCTTGTGTTGGAGGAGGAGAGTTGTCCTAAAGACATTGGGTGTTTCCCATTTGTTTGCAACAAGGAGAAAAGTGTGAGATAAGACAATTCAATGAAATTTGAATGTGGGAACAAGAGATGTGAATAAATTTGTCTGGGATAAATACCTTCTCTGCACTGGAACCCTGTTTTTTTATTAGGCCACCAACTCTTCAGAGTGGTTTTAGAGTGCTGAGCTGCTAAACCTGCTACTGAGCTCTGTTACAGCAGAGGGGTTATGAAAACACCTGAAACAGAGAGGATTTTAAATCCTGTCAAGCTAGAGGAGTACCATAGAAGAGGACCACATTGAAATAACAATGTTCAAAAGACAGGTTGTTTTGTTTTGTTTTGTTTTCCCCACAGTTTAGAATAACATCATATACCATGACTTTATCTGAAAAAGCTTTGTGGGAAAAGTGAGAGTTGTTCAAGTGGAAGACCTATGCACAATTATTTTTCTCCTGGTTAATCATGTATTTATATGCTCAAAAGCCCTCTTACTGTAGCATATCAATGATTTCTGAGGGTTTTCTGAGGGTTTTTTTCTTTCTCTGACAGTCTGTACACCAGTGTACAAAACTTGTTTTTAATTTGAGGTGCCTATATCCATCTTAAATAGCCATCTGTAAGTGCTTAAAGAGTTAAACAGGAGTTAACTAATAATTAATCATTAACAATAATTAAGTTTGTATAGTATTTATTTTGGCCCAAGATTGGGGCCTATATGAATAGAAAAGAGAGAAAAATGAAGATCCTAGCTAGTTTTTTATCACCAAAATGAATCCCTTCTGTTGTGAAAGAAAGGTGTTGTTTTTTTTTTACTACTAGCGTGGATAGGCATTCTGCTCTGTAAAAACATACACTTTTGCTAAGTGCTTTCATTTTTAATCCTCACACGCCCAACCTTCCTGCTTAGGTTGGGCCAAAGGCCTGCCACTTTGCCATTGAGAGATCACCATCAATTCAGGGGATGAGATGTAGGCTGGTGCTGCTATTGAGGGATCACCAACAATTCAGGGGATGTGTAGGCTGGTGCTGCTTTTGCTGTGGGTGCTGGGAGCTGCAGTTTGCAGTGATAAAGCTCTGATATGTTTCGTGCATGAAAAAGAAGTAATGACTGGGTTTTTAATATGCAACGTGTAAAGCAGAACCTACAGGACAGAAAAATCAAGCTAAAAATGTGCATCCTCAAGACTACAAGATACTGGAGTGATATAAACAAGCAAGATGAGCAAGAAGGCACTCCTCTGATGATTATTATGCTAATATGTAGAAAATTTCTCTCCCTGTATCGTGGAGATAAAGGTACGAATTTATTTTTCAAGTATGTTAAAGATAATCTGTAATGACTTTCTTCCCTGAGCATTTAGATAGCTTTGCTGCAAGCTGCTCCTGCACTCCCAGCTCCTGCTGCTGATTGCCTGAAACAAAGCTCTGACAGCTTCCTGACATGCACAGGCCAGCACTGGGGATGTACAGGGTATTAAGGTCACTCATGCACAACAAAGCGTGTCTGGGTGAGCATTGACTTTGCATGCTGTTATTTTTTTAGCCCACTAATCTTGATTATTGTATCCCACCAAAAATATGGGTGCTTGCCCAATTATAAAAGGAACTGGAACAGACCCTAAAAAACTAGGATTGCCTCCATGCAAATACCATGGCCACATAGAATGTCTGATAGCAGGTGATGACACTAAAATGACTAAATCTCTAATGCCTGGAGATTTAGCAATTATTAGAATCATCTTAGATCTTTTCATTGTACAAATACCTATTTATTTAGACATTCTTATCAGTGCATAGGGAAAAAGAGTCTTGAAATGGATGAATATGCCATTCAGATAACACAACCTGGCTGAGGTATTCCCTTTTTAAGTGTCTGCAGCACTGTTTTTAGAACAAGATAATGGTATTTTTATTAAAGATTTCAACTAGGAGCAGCAGTGTTAGAGAACGTTGCAAGTTCTTCACCTTTGCTTGTTTGACGTTTAAATGACCAAGGCATTTATGTGGTATAAGGAAGCCAGAAAAACCCTTCAAAAGTTGAATATCCTGGGACTGTGTTTAACAGTTCTCAAGATGCTTGCTTTCAAGTGTATCTCCTATACACGTATACACTCCTTGCAGTTTTAAGAATTGCTGGCTCACTGCCCACCTCACCAACTCCATGTGCAACCAGTTTCCCTGGATGCAGGCCCTGCCTTTCCACTGAATGGCTTGGAGTCACGTTGAGACCAGCACATTTCCTATCAGTGATGCCTCTTCCAGATGCACTTCTCTGCCTTCTCCATCTCTAGGCCTAATGGTCTTTTTCCTTACTGGTATTGTTTGATCTCATCCAGGCTCCCCTTTTCCCCTTGGAAGGCCTGAGTCACTCTTCTGAGCCCTTTTTATTGTTTGCCAAGAGCATGCAGTAGCTTCCAGCAGCCAAGGTACTCTGCTGCTGGTGGACCACTCTGTATTCTCTGCTTCCTGCTCAGCCTTGCTGTGTAAGCTGATGATTGTTGGGATGGAGCAGCATGAACAGCTAGAGGTGGTATTGGCTTCTGATTAACTTAACAAAAAATGGTCTTTACATTGAGCTGGTCTTCTCAGGATTTTACAAAATTAAGGATGCGCCCACGGACAGATATTAGGGGTGTGAAGGCAAAGAAGCTGCTGACCTGTTTTGATCCTGACTCCTGAAGTTCCAAAGTGATACTTGAAAGCAGGGTTAAGGCAAGCCTAGAGATTCTGTTTGACTGTTAAAGCAGTCTCCTACCTACTGGGAGTGTTAATGGCAGAGGTTAATGGCACATCAAAGGAGATCTTTGCATTGTGCTTCACTGGAAGAGGTGAGTTTGACTTGTTTCCATATGAATGAATATTTCTTTTAAGGCAAAATAGCTGGAAAAGTGGGCCATGTTTTGGTGCAAAGCATACATGTTTGTGAAGGGGATGCTTGGTCAATAGGAGCAAAGCCTGGGAAAGATATCCTTAGCGGACAGATTTTTACAATTCAGACTGACAATCCCTGCAGGAAGTTCAGAGGACAGGTAGGAGGCAAAACAGCAGGATCCTTCCTTACTCAGGCACTACTCCTCTGTTTCATTTGAACGCTCCACCCTTTTTCAACAAGGAGTCTAAGACCAACCTTGCTGTAAAAATAACATGGTTGGCATGCAAAGCCAGCAAATTTGTCCTCTCTAACACAGTTCTTGCATGGATGCACGGAATTGTCTTTTCACTGTTGGGGAATCTGAATGGTTCAAGTCACTTGCATGAATAAAAGAAACAATAAATATTTTCATGGAGTTTTTAAAGTATCTTTTTATAGATGAAGATTTATAGAACTTAACTTCAAAATCCATGGCTCAAATGAATTTCAGAGTATTTACTGTGAATGAGAAATTTAAGGATCAGGTGATTACTTCTTTCCTTCAAACAGCTAGATTGGTATCAAGTTAAATTACACATGAAAGAACAGGTGGCAGTCAGTACCAAAAACTTTTGGCAGAAGCATAGGAACAAATCAGAGAACTGCAGTGTAATTAGTGTAATTTCCTACTTCCTTACAGATTTTCTCTGGTCTGGTTGTTAGATATGTAACATCAAATCTTGAGATGGAATCAGGAATGTAAACCCAAATAGCATGAGACTTTTCAAGTCTAGAAGAGCAAGCTGGAAAATACTTGCTTGTCCTGCATGGTAGCTTGAGATGCCAGAGGCAAGAATTTTCTTAGAAGACTTTTGAACACAAGTCATTTAATCAACCCTCTTTGCAAACCTAGCATGTTGGCAATGGGAATGTGTTAATAGTAAAAACTAGCTTTAGCTTCCAAAGGGTTTTCCCCCAACGTTCTTCTACAGTCCATGAAAAAGGAGGTCTTGAAAAGTAAGTCAGAACTGGAAGCTTTTTTTACATTGAGCAGCAGCCCAGAGAGCCTCCCTCTTCCTGCTTTGTGCAGGTGTGAGAAGGCTTGTGCTGTTTGGTGGAAAGGAACCCCCATCAACTGCGCCTCAGGCATTTTACACCTAAGCCCTTTTCATCCCAGGATGAAGTCCTTTGGGAGCCCTGGCCAGGTAGACAGCCTACCCATATTCCTAGCACCCTATTACATGATTTTGGCCAACAGGAAGAGGAGCAATTGCAGCCCCTCTCCAGCTTTCCTGGGAAAGGTGTTGGTATCCACATCACAATGAGAAGACACTTCCTCTGTAGAGTGTGAGTGTCAAGCTCTGCCCTTCAAATTTCTGTACTATGATGCTCTCCTTTGTGACATCCTGAGAATGAGAAGTATGGTTATAACTATAAATGAAACCTTGTTTTTTTCCTGAGATTCCCTTCACAGTGCTTGATTAATATCCTCAGTAATGGAACTCTACTTATAATATGCAATCAAGGAAAAAAGCTATAGCTTTATATACTCTTTTAAAATCCAGTGGGTACATCTGTACTTTATTGATTCCAAATTTCATAATCTAATTATTTATCATTGGTAAAAATATTTGTTTTGTTATTACCTATTCCAAATAATTTTGACATTCTGTGTCTTTTCCCTTATGTCCTTATTGTTCCAGACTGCACAGGAAGGACAAAGTTGAAGTTTTATTTGTCTTTATTTACAGAGACAATTTGGGATGATTTTTTTTGTACATCTGATGTTTCTAAAAGCCATGCCAGAGTATTTGTGAAAGTTGTGAAAATCTCTTCTGTGAGCAGGTATTCCTTGCTAATGAGCTTTTGTTTTACGTGAATCAAAGGCTTTTTCAGTGCTGAAACTACAGTTATGGAAGATTTGTACATAGTCATTGTAATGACTATGCTGATTATAAAATTCTGAAGATAAATAAAAATGCTTTTTATTTTTATATGTGGATGTTTACTGTTCAGGGTAGATACTGCTGCTAAATAAAAAGGAATTTTCAAAGCTTCTGAAGTTAGGTACAAACTGACACATCTGCAGTCACTGTGACCGGGGCTGGATCTGACATCCAATCATTTTTTGTTGGGAATGAGGAAAATGAGTCCTGGAGTCCTCTTCCAAGTCCCTGCAGGCTTCTGGAGCTTTCTCTCTCATCACTGAAGCAGGCTTCAGTCGGTGAGCTGTGACACCATTGCCACAGTAAACTTTGCCCTAGAAGCATTTCCCTTTAACCTTGCTTTGAACGTGCTGCTGACAACGTGCAGGAGCTGGGCTCAGGCTGGCAGCGCGCTAATTGCATTACAGTAATGCAGTAATGCAGTAATGCTCTGTGGCAGGAGCAGCGCCGCGGCGCCGGCACACGTGAGCCTGTCCACCCCAGCTGCTGGCTGCCAGGGCAGATGCAGCAGTCTCCAGATCCACAGCAAGGATTCTTTGGACCCATGCTCCACACTGGAGAGCAATATGGCTTTGTTTTGACTCAAAACCAGATGTGTTGCACAGAGCTCATTGATAAAACAAAGCTATGCCCAGCTCTTCTAGCTCAGAGGTAATGAAATGCTGATACACCGGGAGATCTTGTGCATATTGACACACAAAGGAAAACTTGCAGGTTCGTGCATTGTTGCTTCATAATCCCTGCTTTAGTATTGCCCAAGCAAACATCTCTTCAGTGGCAAAGCTTCCTTAGGCCAGCCAGGCAACTGTAGCACGTGTTTCATCATGCCTGCCTGGTGATGACATGGCTGGGAAGGGAAAACCACACTTGTACAACAAGGAAACAGAAACAAAACTCTGCTACCTATGCAATTTTTCCCATCCATGCCTTGAGGGTGAGTAGCTATTATTCATAGACTGCTTTAATTTTTTTCGACAGCTAGGGATAAGCCAAAGAGTAAAATTTTGGCAGTGATGTCCAGTTTTCGTGACCTTTTTTTTTAGGCTTTCTCAAGAGGTTATCTTATCTAAAAGAAGACTACCACTTAGAAAAGGTGGTCTGAATACACAATATGTCTGTATACTAGAAGGAAAGCGAGATCCTCCCTTACACAGTAGAGCATAGCTCTATCAGATTGGGTTCCCTCCAAGTTAAACATATGGGCAGTTTAATGAGTAAAGGTTTAGGGAAAAAGTTACACCTCCTAAGGAGCCTGATTAGTGATATGTTGCAGACGAGGAGGTGGTGCTGTGCCCTGCCCAAGCAACAGGTATTGTGACTCCAAAAGACAAAATATGGCTTAGCTTGCATGCAGGAGGTGAATCTATGGCTACGTGAAGAGAAACCTCAAACACTGCTGGCCGCAGTTCCCACGTTGGATGAAGCATCATTGCACGATGTGCACCTGCCCGAAGGAGAAGAATGAAGGTCTGTGTACGTTGCCTTGCACTTGGTAATGAAGAGCTGTAATACCCTCCCATCCTACAAGGTGCAAGGGTTTGACTACCTCAGGAAAGCATTCACCCTGGTTAGGCTCAAGCTGCCAAGGTGGTGGTTGCTCCTAAGTGTGGCTACGTGCTTGCCGTGCAGCTCATTTCCTCAGAAAAACTTACACTTCTTATTGCAAATTTGATTCTCCTTTTCTTGGACAATATATAGCTCATTGTGAAAATGAGCAAAACTTCAGACAATATATTCTGTCTGCACTGAAACAATAATACGTGGCATAGGGATTCAACACTGTCCATAGGGTAGCATGTATTTGCTGCTTCTCTTTTCATTATCTAAAGAGGAGACTACACAAACACAAAAAGTTTGCTTATGATGTCAGCCTCATATCAGGCAGGAATTGAGATTTACAGGATTGAATCCCTGTGGCTCAAGCACCTCTGGATATCTGAACATTTTCGTTTGCCTCCCACAGTAGGAGTGGTATTTGGCAAATATATACTGTACTGCTGAGTTAAGAAACAATGTATATTTTGTAGCCCAGGCCACTTGTACCTTACCCAGAAGAATACATCTCTGGCCCCCATAGATACTTTATTTGCTACATGGACAGTTTCAACACTATTCTGTTTCAAAGAAGTTTTGAGATGTGGCATTGATACATCCCAGCCAGTAATCCATAGCACTGGATTGATTAATTTGCAAAACCGTAGAAATTTGTAAGAATTGAGTGAGATTTTTTCACTGTATACTAACAATCTGCATTTCAGAAGAGATAAGAGTATATTTTTTTCTTGTGTCTTGTATGAACTTACATGCCTAGACCTGAAAAATTTGTGAGGAGGATAAATCAGACCAAATGACTTGTGGGAGGATTCAAAACTGTAGCAGTGTTGAGCACAGGTGGGTAACTGGATCTTCAGGTACTTCAGATCCAGGAATACTGTCTCACCACTAGATGGAAATAGTGGATTTTACATCTTCTGCTGCATTATCAGCACTTATACCTGACTACCATTTGCATATCACAAGCCATCTGCAGGCAGCATTGCAGAAATGTGGATCCAAAATTATTTGCTAGTGCATATGGAGTAAAGCCAAGATTTCTATTTCTAGAAATTGTCCCTGCTTTACAAGACTGAAGACTTCCTAATTCCTGAAGGATGATTCTGTTTGATCCCTAATCTAATGGCTTTTCATTTATCCTTTCTGTAAGCAACCAGAGAACTGCAGCATGGACAGTATGTTGATTCAACTATCATGAATTAGTCAGTAAAGATCACCCTAATTTAACATCTACTCTGAAATCTCTTTCACAAGACACACACAAAATTAAATTAAAGAAAAAAAAGTGGAAGAATGTTGAAAGTCTTGTGTTTCAATATACCTACTTAATAACACAAAAAAAGAAATGTGACTTGCTGTCTTATGAGCAGAGGCTATAATATTGTTTGCATATTAAAAGCAAGCATACAGTCAGAGAAGCAGAAAGTAATTAAAGACAGCTCTGTAGAGAAGGATAGTTAGAGGAATTTTTTTTTTTTAAATATCAGTTCAAACATTATCTGTTTATTTTGAGTATGACAAATTTGACTTTCTACAAAGTCTTGAAGCTTCTAGCTGCTGTGTGAAGTTGTATCACAAAAAAGCATAAAGGAAAAGATGCTCCAAAACTTTTGGCTTTATGGGACTTTCTCATATTGGGAAATGCTGGAACCAGCACAGAACCTGCCTTGCTGTCTCCTCTGGTTTGATATCTTCATCTCAAACTCCTTCATGAAAGTACCAGCAGAGAAGTGTAGTAATTGTTATTCCATAAAAACCCCCCTTGAGATACCAGATGTATCTTCACATGTCTCTTTTTCCAGGCAGGAGAAAGTAACTGTGTGATATACATAATCCAGTGTTATACAGGACCAAAAGAGGCAGAGATTGGCATAACCCTGATGCTGGAAACAAATTTTGGGGGTACATTGGAATCAGGATTTTTTTTTTTTTTTTGAGACTTAATAATAGCAGCTTCCTCACAGATTATGACAGTAAATCACTTACCTGAGGGAATTTGACAAGAGATTGGTCAAAACCTCACAGGGCCTGTTGAGAGAGTGTATTTTATAATGCCACTTCTGTGCCAGTGTACAGTAGTGGCAGCTGCAGCATTTTCCTTTAAGAAGTAGGAATTGCAGTTCAAGATGGACTAAACCCAAAATATCATATCTCCATTTTTCCCATTGCTAAGGCATGAGGTTGCATTCAGGTTTGATTTTTCCTGAGTACTGCAAGCGCCCACATTAATTCTGTATTTTCATTGATTTTGTTTGCTAAACGGACCACTGTGTGTATGTAGAAGGATTGTTCCCGGGTCACAGTAACTATGGATTGTTGTAGTTCAATAATATGTGATGTACCAGTGGGAGTTGGGGAGCTATTGAGAAGGCTGGCAATCAAACCCAATAAACTGCTTTGGGGTGTTGGTGCCTTATTGCTCTGTCTCTGTGCTGTATGATGGTTTTTTTTAAATTAACCTTCAAAAAAAAAAAAAAAACAACCAAAAAAAAAAAAAAACAACCAAAAAAAAAAAAAAACAACCAAAAAAACAAAAAAAAAACCCCAAAAAACCATGCCGTGTAATAAACAGTACAATTTAGCATTCAGAGTCCAGCTAGGAGCGCATGGGCACCGGCACTCAGCACGCTGGACTCTTTCACCACGCCGGATGGAGTCTGTGCTCGAAGGAGCGTTAAGGCCACAACATCCCTCGGCGGGACAGCTCTGGCAGTGTCCCATCGCTCCTGGGCGCTCCTGAGCTGGGGTGCAAAGAGGGGTTGGGAGTCCGTGTGTGTGAGAGTGAGTCTGCGTTTTCTCTGCGTGCGTGTCTATTTGTGCATGTGAGTGTGCGAGTATGTCTGCTTTCACCACGCCGGATGGAGTCTGTGCTCGAAGGAGCGTTGAGGCCACAACATCCCTCGGCGGGACAGCTCTGGCAGTGTCCCACCGCTCCTGGGCGCTCCCGAGCTGGGGTGCAAAGAGGGGCTGGGAGTCCGTGTGTGTGAGAGTGAGTCTGCGTTTTCTCTGCGTGCGTGTCTATTTGTGCATGAGAGTGTGCGAGTATGTCTGCGTGAGTGTGAGTGTCGGTCTGTGTGTCAGTGTGTCTGTCTGTGTGTCAGTGTGTCTGCCTGTGTGTCAGTGTGTCTGTGTCAGTGTGTCTGTGTGCGTGAGCGTGTGTGCGGGCGGAGGGCGGGCAGTGCCGCGGCGTGCCCGCTCTTGCCGCCGCCGCGGGCGGGACTCGCCGGGCGGGGGCTCGGCGGGGAAGGGGCCGGGGCGCGGCGGGAGCCCCATTGGCTCTTCCCGGCAGCACATGTTGCCGGCCCGGCTATAAAGGCGGCCGCGGCCGCGCTGCAGCCCGTCCTTCAGCCTCCACGTTTCTGCGGGGACGCCATCAGCTCCAGTGCCGCCGCCATGGCCATCGACGCGTTTTTGGGTAAATGGTGCCTCGTCTCCAGCGAGGGCTTCGAGGAGTACATGAAGGAGCTGGGTAAGAAGCCGGCGGCTCCCCGCCCCCGAGAGGGAGGGATGGATGCCGGGATGCCGCCCCGGGGATGTGCTGTCGCTGCCGGCCGGCGAGGCTCTGTCCAAGGTCCGCGGAGAACGTGGTCCCGGAGCCGGGCCCGAGGGTGGGACACAGCCCGGCCGAGAGCCGCGGGTGGGCGGCGGCTGCGGGCGTGATGCCGGCATTCTCGGGATGCAGCGCCGGGGCTCCGCGCCCTCTCGGCTCCGGGAACGGAGCGCTGGCCGGCGGCAGAGCTTTCCTGGCGGGATTGCTGCCGCCCCTGGCTCCGCGTCCTAAAGATGTCAGCGACCCTTTTTGCATCGTAATTGCTGTGGGGCAGGTACCGGCACCAGCGGGCACCTTCCCGCCGCACAGCGCTGCGCCTCCCCGCCGCCTCCCTCCGCAGAGCCGGGATTAGCAGCTGGTGCCTGCAGCCCGGCTGCGATTAGGCCGGTTCGCCCCTCCCTCGGCGCTAATGCCCGGGCGGGGGCTGCGGGGGCTCGGGCTGCCCCGGCCCCGAGCGGGGCCGGGCCGGGTCAGACCTGCCGAGCCGCGGCTGCCTCCCCGCCGAGTCACCTTGGGTGTCTCCTCCCGAGAGAGACAAACTGGATCAGCTGCCTGTGGGTAACCGGCTGCCCTGCCGGAGGCTGTTTGCCTGTTTGCTTCTGTGGGTAGTCACACCTTTATCTCAGGGAGATGGTCCTGGCTTGTTATCCCTGCGTCCAGGCTGCCCTACATTTTGTAACACGAAGGTACCGGATGAAGAACACACCTAGCAGACCAGGAGCCTCATCTGCAAGCTCTGATTTGCCACTTTGAGCATCCTGGCTGACAGGTGATAGATACCTAGCAGTATCTATATGGCCCAGGAGCTATTATTTTCTGCAGTTTATTCACAGATGAAAGCCGTGATATTTTCTCAAGAGACAGAAGATGTAGGCTTATCCTTAGAGGGAGGAGATGAAGGAATTTAGGTCTTGCGTTCTTCATGTAAAATACAAAAAGCATCACTGCATTTTCACTCTGCAGACAGTGCATTACAGTGGTGGCTGTAATTACATTTTGGGAGGCCTGTCAGTATGTGATATGTATGATATAAGAAAGCCTTTTGGACTGAACTCTGTGGGAGACTTTGGAGGAAATTCAAGAATTTAAAGCTCATCTCGGGTGAGCCACGGATTAGGATGCCTTGGTGCCTTGATGTCCAATGGCCAGACCTAGGCGTGTGCCAAGTTGCAACTTCAAAGTAGAAATTAGGTGCTGCAACTGCAGAGCACCTCCCATGTGTAGGCAGAACCAGACTGTTGTTTGGTTTTAGACTGAAATCATAAACCCAGTCACTTTTCCATTTTACATTTACAATTTAGGCAATTAAATTTAGAACAAGTCATATTTTAGGAGCCAGTCATTTACTGGATTTCACCCTTGCTGGCTACTTGTGAAACTCTCTGCCTTTGATCCTACTGATGCACCATAAATGAGACCACGCAGATTCTGCTCATTCTGTGCAAAAGAACATTTGAGGATAAAGAAGTTGGAATTTCACTTCTTGCCATATGGAAGACATGCAGCTCATCTCTGTTGAGTTGGCTTCCAAGCTGTAGCTGATCAAATAACTCCCTGATTACTCTGGCCTGGACTACAGCAACAGAATGTGTGTGGAGGTTACTGTGGCAATCATTTCCAGTTCTGATCAGAAAAGCTGGACTGAGGATAACTGTTCTTTCTCTGTGAGCTTAAGCTTAAGGCTCAGTTGTGGAATCTCATTTGAGTCTGGAGAAGCAGCGTCTGGAAAGGACTTTATTTCCCTCTCAAGGACTCAACCCTTACCTCCACATACCACGGGAGTGCTGTGCTGATACTTGACAACATTTTTTAACTATTCCAGTTGCAGAACCCAGGCACTCACTGACTTGGTGGTGCTTTCTGCCCCATTTGGTTGCATATCAATTCATGGCTCAGATACGCACTTACCAGTTTGATGGATTCATGTTTGGTGCCTGCTGCCCTCTTATTTGTATTTTCATCCTTCAGATCAAAAAGATTCAAGCCAAACAGTGCAAGCAGCAGCTGAAGCAGGGTGTGTCTGAAGAGTTTTGAGGGCTGCTGTCTCCAGATCATGAATTTTCAGCCATTTGCAAATTGCTCATTTCTCCATTTCTCTGTCTTTTGAATGTGTGTGTGTAAGCACTATTTTTTGTGATAATGATTTTTCTAATTCACAACTCCATACTTTATAAACAGGATGTAAAATATGAAATTTAATTTAAAATGGCATGTTTGCAATGGTGTATGAATTGATGGAAGGGTGTTTATTGAGTAAGTTTGAATAAAGTGGATTAATCTGTCAATAAAAATAATTTATAGACTTTTTAAAGTGCTCAGAATTTGAAGAGAATAATTTTATTTTAGTTTAAGCTTTTGTATTTGTTTTCCTTTTTGCTATTTATTTCTGTTTGAAAAAAAAATCAGTGCTGAGTTTTGGGATATTTAGAAATCCTCTAGTGGGCAAAATAAATTTAGCTCTCTAAGGAAACAAAAGAGTAACTCTGCAAATAAGCTTTTTTTCCTTCCTCATCTGTGGAAAATTTAAAACATCCTCTTTCTTTGTGGCTCTTGAGCTTTGATTCTCAAGTGTACTTAAGTGCCTAATTAAATGGGAATTAGGTATTTGAATTCTTATGTGGCCCTAAGCCCGAGGGTTTAACTGACTTCGTGACACTCTGTGCCTCTCGCCTTGCAGGTGTGGGTATGGCTATGAGGAAAATGGGAAGCATGGCCAAACCAGACGTTTACATTATTCAGGATGGGGACACAATCACCATGAAAACAGAAAGCACCTTCAAAACTTCACAGTTCAGCTTCAAGCTCGGTGAGAAATTTGAGGAAAATACATTAGATGGCAGGAAAACTCAGGTCAGTATACTAGACTTTCTGTTGAAAAAAGGCAATTCTTTGGGTGTTTTACAGAGGGAGATGCTATTTTAAAATCAATTTTGACATCCACACTAACAGTGCTTTATGCAATGAGCAGTTGTCTCTGTCTCATTGAAATATTTTTTTTTAACGTGGATTAAGCAAATTCCAAAGAGGGAGAGTGCTGAAATCAATAGTCTTGTGTATTTTGCTGTTTGCATTTTGTAGCAGAAGCATTTTTTTTAGTAAAACTAACAGACCTCTAAATCCCTGTTAAAGCCAAATGCCACTTCATTTGAAGCCTGTGGAAAAAAACGCCATTGATGTTTAATCAGAGGCAATTCAGCCCTAGGGTTAACCTTTCTGCTCTGTCTCTTATTTGCATTACAAGAGAGCCTGGTTCAGTGTGGGGTGGGATCATAGACAGCAAGGTAGTACCCATGTGAATTACAGGCACTAAACTCCAGTTTTAGAAGGCAAAGAATTTCTCCTTGCACCTAGAAGGGAGAATATTTATCCCAAAGGAGGGAAAAAGCAAAGGATGTATGTCATTTCCTCCTGTGAGCACTCTCTGTTTATCACCCCCCTCCCTCCAGCCACACACTTTCAGTTCATCTATTATTGCACAATCAGATAAATGCTACACAAAAGCCCAAAGCCCATGTAACAAAGAGATGTACAGAGAACCTCTTCTGCTCCTGTTAATTGAAATTGTGGATGCTGTCAAAGGTTTGTCTGATGCAGAAATGTGTCGGAGCAGCGAGTGAATGAGCAGTGAGTTAGTTACTGTAAGAAGAGGATGGATAAAATGTTTAAGATAATTTCCGGCATCGTAGTTGTCAATGATAAAATTATTATTGAGTGATCTGGGGTGGGAATCTTTCATTTGGAATAAGGTGTTGAAAAGCCTCAGTGCTGCCCAAATGTCATGGGGAAAATACTGATGGTCAGGTTCTTCTTTCAGACCCTTGTCAGCTTAAAAGATGATGGCTCACTGATTCAAGAGCAGGAATGGGATGGCAAGAAGACCACAATAACAAGGAAGCTCGTGGATGGACAGTTGGTGGTGGTGAGTTCAGTCCCACTTTCTGGTCCCCAAGTGCTGCTGGTTGGTAGCCTGAAATGTAACTCCTAACGTGTCTTTTCTCCCTGTTGGTCTGCATTGAGAGGTAAATTAATAAATCCATCTCTTTATCTTCTAGGAGTGTGACATGAATGGTGTCAAGTGTGTTAGAACCTACCAGAAGGCATGAGGACATCTTCAGGTTCAGTAGGAACTTGCTGCAAACAACTCAGTTCAGTGGACAGAGCTCCTTTTCACTCCGTATTTTCCTTTTCCCTGTTTTCTAGTATTTCAATGGACTGAGTAGCTGAGTGCAATTCTTTTTAAAAGCCGTGATGTAACTATTATGTAACTATTCTGAACTAAGGCTATTAAATAAAATTGTTGGATATATGAAGTGGAAACATTGTTACTAGTGGAATTTTGAGTGAGGTTTAAAAAAAATAATATTGGTTTTAGGCTCTACTACAATCTGCCTTCAGCACAAAACAAGCCAATATATCACAAACATCCCTGCTTTCTAGGATAGTAAAATTTGAAATTGGAACAACTCCACAGCCCAAACGTCAAATGTTTTTTCTAACTCTCATGTTACAAAGTAAATAGAATTGTGTGGGTATAAATATGAGATGAGCTATATTGGTGTTTAAGTAGAGAAATGGATTTTCAGGGTTAATTTGGGGTTTTTTTGTGTTTCAAACCCACAGTTTTAAAAATTTCAATATATAATAACCACAGTATTTATCAATATATAATACCCACAGTAAGATATACCAGTAAGCCAATGAACATGATGAATCTAAGCAAGCACATACACACTTTCTTGAAAGGAAGCCTTATTTTATGAAGACTTTTCCTAGCAAAACTCTTATTCCATGTCTAGTAACATTATAAAAATTCTTAACAAAAATTGCTGAAATACTGCCTAAAACCTAAAGCCTCATTTTTTTTTTTTTTACTTGTTTGAAACACCTAGCAATGGAGTATATATGCTTTGAAGTGCCAAAATAAATAATCAGAAATATTAGTGTCTTGAGTATTACTTTTACACTGATTGGGAAACAGAGCCTATAATGCTATTATTCTGCCAAAGAGATGTCAGATGAGACAAAAATTTAAAAGGCTTAGGTGAATTTCTGTGATACCAGACAAGCATGTCCTAAAAGTGAAACCATTTGGTGACAGGAATGTTTCCATAAACTCAGGAGCCTTGGGGATCATGAATTGCACAGGTCCTGTTTTCTGCATCTGTCATTGCAGAATCAATTCTTACTTCTGAGATTTTAGCTGCTCAGTGCATGTATCATATTACTGAGCTTACTCAAATAGAAAAATCTGCTATGTTGTGTCATGGAAAGTGACTTTTCCCATAATTTTGGACCATTTATCTTTTTCATCATTTTATGACTACTTACAATGTCATTCCCTTTACCTCTGTCATCTGAAAGCATTTCTCCCTGGAGAACATTTCTTACAGTTTCTTTCTGTGACTCCTTTTTGTGGGTTGTCCTTTTTCACATTATTTTCTAGTAGTATTTTTCCTCATTTTAATATGCACCCTAAAAATAGAGGGTGCAGTCTTACACAGACATTAGAAATAGAAGGAATCTACCCACAGGAGTAATATGGAAAATGAACCAATCTGATAAGGGACCTACTAAATTTCAGATCAGAAATACACCAAACAGCATCAGGCATGGTATGAAAATCCTGCCTCCCTTCCTAAAGAGACAGTGTTGCTGCTCTCAACTGGGCATTAAGCCTTCTGTGAGGTCACTGGTCTTTCACTTAGCCCTGCTTTGTTTACTCCTGATCCTGGGTAGTGTTAATTGTTTATCTTTCATTTGAATGGAAAAACAATCCAATGTCTTTTCTAGGACATCCGCTTTGATTACAATGAGATCACTTCTTGTAAAACAAAAGGCAGAAGAGTGCCTTTTTACAGTGATTTCCTTTGGAAACAAGGCTTATAAAGTCTGTGTATCTGTGCTCTCCAAATTCAGCCACATGTGAAGTAGAAGCTAGAGGTCCCAAAGCTGACAATTCTTCCAAAAATGTCATGAAAATAGGTGGCCTGATGAAGGAGATGGACCATTAAAGTACCTTGATGATGGAAAGACTGCACATGGAAGTAACACTTGGACATTAAATGGAAGTAAAACATTGCAAGAGCTCTTGGCAGACAAATTATCTTAAGCACAGAAGCTGACCAATGATAAGAGGCAGATCAAAAGGAAACTGGAATTCTTTAGAGCTAATTCTCCAGAGCTACTTAGCTTCACATATTTATTTGCTTTATTTTGATGTTAGCTCCAGCCTCAGTTGCCAGCAACTTCAATGTAAGTGTACTGTAACCCAGAACTACCATATATACAACCTGTTTGTGTTAGATTAGACCATACACTAAAAATGATGATTGTTCTATAGTACTGCAAGCCAAGATTTGAATAGCTGTAGTTCACTGTATCACATATGAAGGCAGAAAATAAGACTTCTGAGTAGAACTAAAAAATAAGAAGTTGTGCATTATCCAGCCAGGACTGCTTTATAATGCTAAAGAAATAAATAAGGAGACAAGTTTTGTTGTGACATTTTAGTGCATGTTTTTTTAAATACATTGGAGGGATGAAAAAATCATGTTTAGCAAACGAAGCTGCCAAGTAGAACTTGCTCAAAGAGAAGCAATTTCCATGTCCAAAACACATTTATTTAAAGTTACAAGCAGTGTCCAATTTATATCTTTAAATCTCACTGTCTTCTCAAATTGCTGTAGTTCTGCTGTTTACAAGGAAGAGGCTGCTGTTGATGTCTGTCAGTGAGTGGGTGGGTAGGTGGAGTATTTTTGGTTGTGAAGTGGGATAAAGGAGTAGAAAATGAAGTTGTTGAGTAATTTAGATCTGATATTCCACCACATTAGGAAGTCTCTTGTTTGAGCTTTCCAGGAACACTAATGAAATGGCACTGTGCTCTGTGGAGTGTCTGTTGGCTCTGTATAATGCTCAGACTATTAAGGGTTTTCCTGTTATGGTTTGGTATTATGATTTATTTCAGAATTGTTATCCCACTCTGCCTGCAATCTCTGCAATTAACACCGGCTTTTCCTCTTCCTCTCCCCTTCCTACCTCACATATGCCCTCCAGATCAAAGTTTTTTAATAAACAAAGTCCATGGTAGGAAACATCTCAGTTTTCTGAGAATATGGTTTGACTGATAGCTGTCGGCTGTCCAGAAAAAAAAGAGTGCTTATTTCTTCAGGCGTGAAGATCAAGTGTAGGAAGACAGTTTCGCTTTGCCATTGGACACTTGGGCTGTATTAACTGAGACTCAAAGATCTGAAAAGCAAAATAAATATTGAATAGGCACTTTTTTTTTCCAGGTTAAGACTTAAAAATCTAGTATTGCATAAACTACCTTATCTACTTCTACATAATATTATGTCCTATGAATTCTGTTGCTTCATGAAGCATCCATTCAAAGTAACTCTTATTAAGGTCAAGTGCTGAAAATAAGTGCCCTGTAAATATTTCTCAGGGTCCTCAGAGAGATCTGAGTCTCTGCCCAGAAGCCCCATTTCAGCTCAGCCTGGGATGTCAGTCTGTGCCTGAGCTGGTTATCAGAGGATAAGTGTCCAGCTCAGATATCTTCAGATTTTACAAAAAAATTCATGCTTAAAACTAATTTCTATAAAGGAACTGCCATGTTGTTTATATTCTACATAAAATTGTTTAACAAAAATAAAAGCAGTAATGTAGACCAGTTCCACTCAGACCTTTGTAGGTGATTCCTCCCCTGCCTAAGTATGTGCTGACACAATGGATGGATTAGAAGCCTTTGCACTATGTTGATTATTTGTGATCGTAAGGAAAAAAAAAGCCAGTGTAAGAGTGGGTGGGAAGAAGTTAACATATATTAATTATTCTTTGATGCCTAATTTCAATCCCATTGTTCAGCCCTGAGAGGTTTAGCACTATTTTCTTAGGTTTTGGAGAAAATCCAGCATCTGTGTAAACACATTTTTGTCCCATGGTTCTTCCAGCTTTGGCTTTTCAGCCCTTGCACATCAAATTAAGTTTTTGTTGACACTTCCCAGAATGGTTGTACTTCATACTATTATTTCAGAGGAAAAGGAAACACTATGAGAGACCCTGCTCCCAAGAGTGAATTTGGTTTCCTTTCCAGCAAAAATGTTTTCAAAATCAATTCCCTCTCCCAGGTGGTCCTAATTATATTCTGAAGATACTTACATGTAAAGCTCATTATAGTTTCAGAAGAAATGTAAAGTTTCTGCAACACATGCAACCTAGAAGAAGTTTCAAATAATGTCCTACAAAAATCTGCTGAATCTCAATTAGTATTGTTGACACTTTAAAATAAATAACATGTTTGTCATTAATCACAGACGTGCACTCTGAAATTAAATACCAGAAGACAAATATCCCAGTCTGAGGACCATGCATACCACTTATCTAGGACTGGACTTTTTGCTCCTCCAGGCAGAGCATCTGCTTCCCTTGGAAATTCCTGCTTGAAATCATCGAGTCTACCTTCAGAAAAGGTGTTACCTAAGGGTGAGCTCATTGTGCAGTGCAAGAGTTCAACAGAAAATTGAGGGACTGAGTGCAATTTTAAAGCTGGGAAGGCAGTGAGTTGCTGATGCATACCCCAGGGCCATTCGTGTTCTGTGGCCTGAATGTCTGTGGCATGGTCTTCTGGGGCCCTGTGATCAAGTCCTGTGTGGTGATCAGCAAATTCAAAAGCATACAGGATAAGGTAGGATGGCCTGCATGGCTTGACCTCCAGGGAAACCTTGAACTGAGATCAGAGAGTCCATGACAGGGGGTTTCTGGAAACTCCTAGAGTGCAAAGGCTCCTTGGGTACATGCTAAGTTGAGCTGAAGGCAAATTGGACTGACTCTTCACTCTAGAATATGACCAGGCCTTGTTATGGCAATTTAATTCTATAGGTAGCAGTAGAGTATACCAGTAGGAATTATTCATATTTTATTGTGTAGTGTAATTAAGGCAAAATATTAATACTATCTCTTAAACTGTGTAAAGCAGTGTCTGATACTGGGATTTGCTCTGAGTGCTTTTTATTGTCTCATCCCATTCTCCTAAACCACCTTGCTTTGTCCAGAATTATATAAATAAAATTCAGAAAATGAGAGGTTTCTATTCTTTGATGTTTATATTTTTCTGTTGGTGAGATGCAGAATGAAAATTCAAGGTGCATTTCTTTGCTGGGGGTATTTGAATAACTGTATTCTCATTGCCCACTGCATGGAATGTGGTCCTGCTGTAAAGGGCTAGTTTAACTGCTGGCTGCTTTTCTGAAACTGTGACAGAGCAAAGGAAGCCAGTTGAATAGAGCAGACATCACAGAGCCTCAGTGCCTTAACTTCCTCACTTCTCCTTCCCCCTGTTGTTAGCACAACACAGCCCATGCTTATCTGAGCCCAAGCATTATCCTTCTGTATGCTCACTTTCTTCATAAAGATTATTCTTTTCCTCCTATTTTAAAAAATATTAACAGGTCACTCAGACTCTGGTTGTGAACATCCAGCTGTTGTGGTAAACTGGAACAGGTTTTAAGAAAAATAAGAATTAATATGTGTATCTTGTCCAGACTCCCCCTTTTTATTTTTTTAAGCTTGTTTTCTTCGCTCTGTTTTTCAGCACCAAGAGAATGACAAAAACTAAATGCACAACTTTCCACTCCAACTACATGCAATGTCATCCATGGCAGACATCTTGAAAGTCTGATTTTAAAGCAGTAAATGTCTTAGCAATATTAGCCAGAGATTTAATTGTTTCCACATGCTCTTTGTTCTTATGCTTGTCCTGAAGTAATTTCAAACAGAATTTTCTGCAGTATTTAATCAGTATAGTCCTGACCTAAGAAAGTAAATAGATATGTTTACCCAAAAAGCCAATCTCTGCTGAATTTATTTTTTAAAATACTGACAGTGCTACTAATTTCTGAATGAAACTTGTGATAATCAAATGAAGTAAACAACTTCATCTGAAAAGATCTGTTTCCTTTATTATCTATGAGCTAAAGCTCCAAGGACCTGGACAAATTTCATCATATCCAGATGGAACTGGAACTTGAGTTTCAAGCTGGATGCAAAAGTTTACAGCTTAATTTTTGATTTCTGCCTTGTTGTTATCTTAATTTGCAGGGTTCTGAGATTTTCCCTCATGCTTAGATCTGCTCCCAGTTAGTGATATCTGTCATATATACATTACTTTGGGAAGTTACTCAATTATATCCTTACCCTGTGATCAATGTTTAAAACACAGTCATAGGTCTGCAGAGGAGAAGGAAGGAAGGAAAAGTTCAAATTAAATACACTTTGATATAATATGACCAAAATAGTAAGTCTGTGAAGAAAGGTCTCCCCTGAGATTTTTCTGTTACAGAAAACACAAATCTGAAAAACTACCTATTCTTGGAAAATGAAGCGTACCAAACCTTTAGGAATGTTTAAAACATCTTAGACAAAGCTGTGAAAACTCAGGTCATCCCCATAGCTCTAATTCATGTAGATAGTGACTTATTTGGATATAGCTAGATATCCCTCCTTGTGGTTAAAAACACTGTCTGTGTAGAGGTTGTCCAGACATCTATTAGAATTGCCCTTTCATCCAGGTGATAATCCTTTTGGTCAGCTGTGTCTTTATTCCACTGTAACTGACTATTTTCTTAGAGATAAAAGAAATTTTTTCTCTATTCAGCGAGATTTCTCTGGTCATGTTGTACTCATGTCTTTAAATTTCAGGAGATGCTTTGCACTCTTCCATGATTTCTTCTGTAGATATTACTAGACAGTAAACTTCTGCTTTGAGGCTGAATCTTACTGATTAGGATTTCTGGGCTGGATTCCTGCTAAAATCAAGAGCTAAGTGCATTTGTTATAGAGGCACTGAGAGCATCTTGTGAAGCAACAGCCTTTGATATCAATGGAAAGCCTTGCATTACTGCAGTATGATTTGATTAGGCTTTAGTAATGAAAACTAATATCAGAAATCAAGACTGAATAATTAATTTTTAAGAAATTGTTTTAAGAAACATTATTGAGTCTTTAAATTATAAAAATTTTCTTATTGATATTTGTAATGCTTATGATGGGAATAGCGTTCACTGGCAACACAATTTGAGTGGCACAGAAAGTTTGATAAATTCATATATTCATTTATTTATTTTGATGAACCTAATATTTAGAGCAGAAAGTAGAGATCACTGCTGCTGGTATGGTTTTATTATGCTCTCACTGTTTTATTCTTGGAATAAAGAGTAGCACGTGAAGAAGGAAACATATTTTATTCTCTTGGTGTTATTCTTATTTAATTACCTTGTTATAGAGAAAATATTTCCCTTACTTGCCTTCAATAGTATCAACATATTTTAATAGAAAGACTATGCAGTTGCATCAGAATACTCAGTTAACATTTCACTGTTAACTTTGATCTACTTTTTTTTTTTTTTTCTTTAATTTGATGCTTGTTGGGACATCTTTTGAAGAAAACACCAATAAAACACGTTGTAGAACATCATGTCTGTACAGTTACTTCACGTCACAGAAAAGAAGGCTGTAATTAATTTTTGACTACCTTACACAATGGGCGGTTATCCTTGTAAGTCTTGAAATTAACTTGACATAATAAAATGTCAGTTATTTAATAAGCAGAGCAACTTGCTTTGCATGGTAATTTGCATGCAGATACATCAAGGAGACAAAGGAAAACCTTATGCTATATGTTATTACTGTGAATCCAATGGATTTGGAAAAGCCAGATTTATTTAGTGTATAGGTCTCATTACCAGCAAAATTATGCTATATGAGATATCTCTTATGACTCCAGTTGTTCTTTGAAACAAACACTTGGAGGTAATTTGATGTAATTTCAGGTATTATTTGATAATAATAAGTTGTATGAATAAAAGCATGATTTTGTTAACACAATTACTCTTAATATTGAAGCCAAGAAGAACCAGTGCAAGTTTTCTCATGTGATGTGCACTTCAGAGGTGCATTTTACAGGTACACTTCTTGTAGGGCAGAGCAGCATAACCTCTGTTTTTATAACTTTGCCTTTCTATCAAATAAAACTGTGTCTCTTGAGAATTCTGGTGGGCCTTGGAAGTGATTGGTTTTTCTAATGACCGGTGTCATTTGGCCAACCATAGAGTTCTCCTTCAGATACAGATGCCAAAGTACTCACTGACCCCCAGAATTAAAATAACATTTACTGTTCAAAGGTTTTATTTAGGCGAAAGGAAAAAATTCTGAAGAGTTGGTAAGCAACCACTGCATATCTTCTGTCCCCTTTTTGTGGTGAGGCTAGGTTGAGCATTTTTCATGGTGAAAGGACCCTTCAAAAGATAAGTTTGAACATTTTACTGATTTTGCTTATCTTTATATAAGGTGGTTTAAAAGCTTTTGCTTATTTCTGTTCTGTAACAAGATGGATTTATTGAAATTAATTCAACTTTCATTTTTTATAGGTCTTTAGTAGTTAATATCCCCATGTTGTAAAAGAAGAATTTCCAAAGGATTCTTTATGAGTATTTAATGTTCTACTGCTGTATACTAGATTTATTCTAAATATTGAAAGAAATTTAAAGCTGAAAGGACTCAGATAGCTGAAAGGGCTCAAGTATAATTGAGCAAATGAAGTTTTATTCTACTGAAGACAAATGCATAATTTTATTTTTTATGGAATGACTCTGATGTTAACAGTCTCCTAGTTTCTTGTATGCTTTTCAATAATTTGATCTCTCACTCCCTCCCTCCCTCCCTCGCTTCCCTACCCTGTTTTCCTTTTCTTTTACAAGACATTTGAGGTTGCAAGGAAGAACACTGTTCTTCATTACTATTCCACTTATATTTCAAGTAAGTGTAGTATAGAAAAAATAATAAAAAGAAGGAAGGATCTTTCACAAATCATTTAATTCCTTCTTCTACCACACACCTGAATCAATGATGTCTGTGTTGTCCCTGAGAAGTAACAGTCGAGGTATTCTTAAAACACTTCATGAATGGAGATCACACATTCTTCCATAGTAATATAACTAAGGAAAAAGATAGGTTCCCCTTGCTGCAAAGTTCAACCCTGTCTTCTATTTCATAAGTTAATGTGGGTGCCAACACATTTATTAAGGTATTTTTATCCTAATCATTCTTCACAACTAGACAAATGCTTTCTTGGCAACTCCCCCTCAAGATTTTTCACTCCATAGTTTTGCTTCTGTCTTTCTTACAGGCTCTGCCTGTGCATGCAGGACAACTCCTCTGGTGTTCTGCTATTTGCACTGTTGACATTGAGTAAGGACTGATAAGGTCCTGCTCTAAGACTGATTGTTTCTCCAGGTTCTGTTTACTCTGGGTTTACGTAATGCAGAGTCCATTCAGACTTGGGATGTGCCCCAGCAGCGTGCTGAGGCTGCCCCTGTCACTGGTGGTGCTGTGCTCTGCACCGTGACTCTGCTTCTCTGCTGATCCGGGGGCTCACAATTTCTTGGCTCCCCTGCAAGCCTCAGAATTCACGTGGGAAAATGGGAGTGTGGTGCTGAGTGGAACGAATTAATCCAGTTTCCATTTTTAACTGCAGTTTGTTGTTTCGGTTGGGATGAAGAAACAGATGGTGCTTTAGAAAATCCTGAAGAGCTTCACTTTCACCATCTGACGTCTTACTTTTTCCATATGAGAAGAATTTGCTAGGAAAATACATTAATTTTTCTTAGTGCAATCTACAAAGGGATGCCTAAAATGTTCTCTTAGAAAAGCACCTACAACTAAGCAGTCTAAGCAAAATTATAATTTGCAAAGTCTGAGAAGAGCCTGGGGACTGATGTAGGATCTTTTGTTCATGTACTTCTTTTAGACACATAAATAGTGCAGTTACTGCATTTGAGTTTTATTCCTTTATAGGCAAACCTAGCAATAGCATTTATTGGGAGCTATGGGAGCTGTTACCACTGTGGCACACTGTGGAGTCACACTCACCTCACCAAACCTCAGCTGGAGGTGCTTTGCTCCTGGCACGGCAGACAAAGGACAGACATGACCTGGAAATGCCAGGTGGAAGTCTGAGCACACCCACTGCGAATACACTTTGTTGTCTTCCAGGGACACACATGGTACGCTCTAGCACTAGAAGCCATGACACAGGAGGAGGTACAGAGCCTACCCTTCACCCCACAAACCTCACAGGAGCTGAATGAATCACACAGCGTGCTCCAATTCATGAGTCACACTAAGTACATACAAACTGTATATGGCTGGAACTGCATGCTTGCAAGGTGTGTTTTAGTCGAGCTGTTGTCTAGCTGTGCAAAAATTGTTCAGTTGTGAAGTCAATTGTTTTTGGTGTTGTTATCCCTATTAAAGATCTTTAGATGGGTGTTTTGTGTTAGCAGACAGCAGTACAGAAATAGGCACTGTCATTAATTAACATGAATACCTGTCTCTGAGGAGTTTTGTGTTACGCTGGACTCCATTGTTTAGATTTCTTTTAGAGACTTCTAAAAGCCACTAGAAGTTGTTGTCTCCACCATCAAAAGCAGTTTTCTTCTAGGAATCTCCACCACAGGAGGTTTTTGAGGTTTTGTCCACTTGGGTCAGTATCTTGGGTAGCTGTTGAAAAGCTTTGCCCTACAACAGCAAGCAGGTTATTCCTCTCTAGGTGCCAGCCCCCAGTCAGCCAGCACAGTTTATGCTGTGCTGTCCCTGCATCTGACCCACGACACCCAGTTCACTTCTGTGCATCAGGTGGGTGTGTGCTCTTGATCCAGTCTTTTTGCAAAGTTCATAAATTCAAGGGGTTTTGTTAAGCTATTGACACAAACTTCTTCACAGTCCATCTGAGTCCTTCTAAGTTCATGCCTTGGGAAACACCCACATTTTTCTGTAGAATATACAGAGTATCTTAGATGATGGAACATTGTTGGGTGTCACATTTAAAGGATGATTTTGTAAAGAAAGCGAAATGAACTGAGCACAACACTTTCCTTGGCTTTCTTTGGTAGTTTTGCTCTAGCTCAAGTGTTTTTTTGATTCCAGGTTGATGCCATCACTCACAGCTCCTGTGCTCATCTCCTGTTTCATGAAAAGGACTTGGGTAATTGCCTGACTACCTTACCCAAACCTCTATAACCACCCCTCTATAACCACCCCACCTCAGAAGTGCTTCATATAGGTGAATTTTTCCATTGTTTACATGACAGGTTGCAAAGGGTGTTTGCCTCAGACAGGTGTGCCTCATCCTCAGGGACAGATTTTGTTCAGCTGTGTGTTTTCTTCGATTATGGTAGTAACTATCTTCCAGTAGGATATTGAATCCCTTCCTCCTTTGACTGACCCACCCCCTACTTCCTCTTCCTCTAGAATATTTGAATTTTCCGCCAGGACCACTAGGTGTCACAAGTAGTCACAACTAAACTATAAAATCCTCTAAAATATCAGTCCAGACATCTTGATATTTCCCTAATCAAGGGGTCCAAGAATTTTCATATAGACCTGACATGTGTGTGGGGGCTGCTGGATGTAATGAAAAAGTCAGATACTTCCAGCTGTGCTTAGAGAGAAGATCCATGTTATTTCATAGCAAACAATTTAGCACTCAAAGGAGCTGTACCTGTTGTGGAAGGGCCTTAATTCAGATAACCAGAGAAAACCAAAAAGCTGGACATGATCCGAAGATCAGCAGACTGTGTGTAACACAAGGAAATATGCTGGTCAAACAGGGTGTATAGAAGTAGAATAAAGAGAGAGTTCCACCCTGAAAAAAGCTTATGGTTAAGAAAAAGAACAATCCTTTGGTTATATTTAGATAATTTTCCAACTAAATCTGAGTTTTACATACCAATAAAGAGACATACCTTTCTTTTCTTCCCTCCCCCACTTCCAACCTGTCTGTTTATAAACTAACCAATCATTCTTGCCTAGCAGTTTGAATTTTACACTAGATGAGGGGATATATTCTCAAGTTTCCCAGTGGGAACCACAGTACACCACTAGTAGACTCTGTGGGACCCCAAGACACTGAGCTGTTCTGAAGAGGATATTTCAGTTGTTTCAAATATCACAAAGCCTTAACCCATTAACCCACATTTCATTTATTTATTAATATATATATATTTATTTATTTGTTTATTTATTTGAATTATAGGTGTTTCCATTTCCAGTTGTACTTTTCTATCTAAAAACAAACGTCCAGCACTCCCCTAGCACATAACACATCCACCTACAACCTGTCCTTCTGATGCTTTTGGAGGCATGGGTCAGTGCACCATTATACTGTGCACTGAACAAGTAGCACAAGAGAATATTTTCTATGTAAGTGGAGGAAAACCCTAATCTTTCCATCTAGGGCCTCAATTCAGCTGAGTCCTGTGGAAGGCACAAACCTTTGCAGCTTCCCAGTGACACCTTCTTACATCTGTTAGGTCTGGAGCTGCAGCAGGGCACAGGGTGGAAGGAGATGAGCACAGATGATGAGAAAAGGAGGAGTCCTTGTCAAAAGGAGCATGAATATTATAATATAATATGTATGAATATTAGTCTAATGACAATCCTGCTTCTGGTATTATAATCTTCAAGATCACCCCATATTTTGCAGCAAGATTCTGAAGGCACTGCAGTAGTGACTGGATTTCTTGTGTTTCCCTGTGCTTCTTACCTCTTCAATTCCTGTAAGACCCTTTCCATGAATTTCAAAATTTCTCTGTAAACTGCATGCCGATGGCTCTGTATCCTGTTATCTGTCACATCACTGGAATAATTTATTCTAGCATTTTTAACTGGTTAGATAGCATAAAGGGAGATGTGTGGGAAACAGGCTTGATGAAAGGTTTTAATGCTTCCATGGATCTGTTCTGAGCAGATTCAGAATTATATCTTTCCTCTTTTTTCCATGTTTTAAAAAAATATTTTTCTCAGAATTGGGACAGTTTATACACGGTAATTTAAAATATTACATGCAGTTAGGGGTTTGATCAAATGTGGCATTACTGCATGACATCCAAACAGACAGACAGTATTATAAATCTGGAATCGTCTATTATACTGTTGTTTTAAGATGGCAAGATGGCATAGTGGCTTTGGGCTATACCAGATGGTGAATTTAGGCACTGAAAAGTGCTCCTCAGCTCCTGGAATATAATGCATCACTCTGAAAGAAGCAAAGACCATTCAACCCTTTTCTAAAATAGTATTTCAAAGATAATGATTGACATCATCATGTAGCTGTGAGTTATTTCTTACTAAAGCTGCATAATGCTTACTACTAATGCCATACAGTTCACTATCAGTCAAATTAATCATTCATTCAAGACAGCTAATTTGGTTCCAAATGCACTATTTTGAATGAATGCTGAATATTATGAACTGTAATTAAGTAGCCACCTGCTGCACCTTTATGACATTATGTTTGGTGTATTGCTGCAATAATCTAAACTGTGCTTAAAGGTAGAGCTCAGTTCCAGATAATATTTTGTTAATAACCTACCATGTAAACAAATACAATCAATTATGGCAAGAGGTAATTGCAGTGTTGAATCATTTTCTTACAACACTTAAATAAGTTATCAGATTGATTCAGAAAGATTTTGAACTTTACTTGTGTTTAAATGAAGGTGTGTCCTGAACTGTAATAGGTGCAGTGACAAAGATAAGATTAGGGAGGTACCTTTGCAACAAGGAAAGACTTTTGTTGCCCAGTGCTCTGCGAAGAACAGGCATTTGCCAGGCAGAAATCTATGTCTATCTCCATATATGGGGTCTGGCCTTTTTTAGGGATGTTTCTTCTAATTGCCAACCAGAAACAATAATTGAAAGAAAGAAGAATGTTACATTTTGCTACCACTGGGGTGTGCCACTTAAAAGGATTATGATTTCTGCCCAGCAATTCATTCCCCTATGGCTTCATCCTGGATCTGCGCCCTTTCCATTCACGTGGAACTTCTTGTGTATGAAAATCAAACCACTTGGCAAAATGCTGAAATCAGTCATCATTCTCTTCTTCTAAGAGAGAGGAAACAAAGAATGAAGATGTGCCATTGCTTGGCCAGTGCCACACTAACATAGCAGTCAAACACCAGAGGAGTCTGTGTGTCTGCTGGCAGGGTTTATTGCTCCTGAAGCCTGCCTTTTGGATAGTTCTCTGCTTTTAGCTAAGTAATAGTCTCTTTGCCTTATCAGCAGGAAATCTCCAACATCTGCAGACAGGATAGGATTTTCATCCTATCTCCCTGGCACACCTATTTTGTAAAAGGATATTCCCCCAAGAATATCTCTTTCTTCCTTCACTGGTGAGGTGGAGACAAGACCTATCTGAAATACCCAAGTTTTAGAGGATGAGTTTTGAAAGTGAGTTGAATCCCACAGCTAGAGCACTTCATAACCCAATTGAAGCATGTTTAGACTGGAGAAGAGATGGCTTAGGGAGCACCTAAGTGGTCCCTTACAATATTTTTGAGGAGATTAGCTAGAAAAGGGAGTCAATCTCAATACGAACTTGCATGGTGGGATAATGAATGTAATTATCATAATCATAGTAGGGCAGTGTCTAACTGGATAAAAATAAAAACGTTTCCCTTCTGAGAACAGCCATGCAGTGTAAGAAATTGCCCAGAGAACTCTAAGATGTCTGAGCCTGGAGATTTTGATGTCTAGATGGATCAAGGCCCTCAGCTGCCTGGTCTGAAGACAGAGCTGCCCCTATTTTGAGTAGTGGTTGAATGGTGACCTCCCAGAGTCTCTTCAGGCCTAAGTAAGTAGGGAGGCTGTGCTGTCTTTCATGCTGAAACATCACACAAGAGATATTATGCTCATATATCAGAGGAAGATTGTGAAGGATCTGGACAAAATATAACACAGAGGGTTGTATCAGATGTTGATAAGACACCAGGGTCAAATTTAGGTTCAGCTGGCACCTCCAGAACAAAGGTTTTGGAATCATGTCTGTTCTTAGGAGAACCTGACATGGCACAGGTGTGGAGGCTCTTGCCTTGGTGTGTGGGGAAAATATAAGAAGTAAAATGTTTTGGAATATGAATGAGAATTAAATAAATAAATAAAAAAGTCAAATCTGTTTTGGAATATGAATGAGAATTATATTTTTAAAAAATACAGAGAAAAAAAATACAGTATGCACAGGTACATGCAAACATAACTTAAAGAGACTCAAAGAATGGCTGATTGATGAGTATATAAATTAAATAAATGGGCTACGCTTCATTAGCTTTAAAATGAATATTTCCTCTGAAGACAGTTGTTAAGTGATTTTTTTTTAAGACTCGATTTGAAAAAAATATAAATCAATATTTGCAATCAAGAATGAAAATCAAGAATGAAAATTAAGTTATACTGTAGATGCAAAACTAAAAGATGTTTTAGTAACAGAGGCCAGTCAGGGAAATGTCACACAGGCACATGTTGAGCCTGCTGGAAATAGGTGACATAAACTGGTATAAAGAAGATATAAATGATAGGTCACTCAGATTCTGTAATTCTGCAATTTGAGAAATATTTAGTCTGTGCCCTAAATTCTGCAGGGTTACAATCTGGAGCACTCTTGGCCTTTGCCTTGGGGAATGACACAATGCAAAGTTTGTGCTCAGATTTCCCACTGGCTTTTAGAGCAGACTCACACAATGAAAAAGAGCCAAGACAAGGTCAGATTTTGATTTCTCAATGCATTGCTAGCATATTTCCTATTGCAAGTAAATTGCACAAAAATGGTTATAAATAGAACAACTCAGCATAACGACAAATGAGCAAGTGCTTTTAACTACTGAGGGTCCTGTAATTATGTCCTTTCGCTGAGCAATAAAAGAGAATGCTATAAAGTGATTAGTGAGCCAGACTGGAAGACACTGACACTAATCTTCTCTATTGCTTTCAGCAAATAGAATTACTTAGGCATAGACATACAAAGCCATGTGCTTAAGTGTCTTTTAACATGTGCTTTTATCCTCTGTGCATTTCTTTCTCATCTGGAAGACATAATACTTCTCTACCTCATAAGCACTTACTGGATGCTCAACATTAGAAAAATGGGGTCATAGAAATAGTTGAGGGAAAAGGCTGTAAGAAGGAGAGCAACTTAGTAATTTGTAAAAAACCCGATGCTAATAACTTCCTCCCAGTAATTTTATTTAAAATATACAACTCTCCCCCACCTTCATTAGCCCCACCTTAAATTATATTCTTTGCCCCTATACTAACTAAAATATTAATTTGGCATGTGCAGAAACAGACATGGTCTGCTTTTTTTGTCTTCAGATTTAGATATGAAAAACAAGGGAGTTTTTATATTTACAAATTTTCCCTTCAGCTTTCCTGGAAGGGAAGCTTCCCTTGCTCAGTACTGCTTCCAGGTATTGCTGACACAACAACCGCAGGGAACAAGGCCCAAACCAAAACTACCCTAAAAGTGCCCAGTGTGAAAGGATCTTGACTTTACCATTTTTTTCTTTCAGGCTGATGCCATTGTTAGCACTTCAAATGATACCTCAATAATCAAAAGACAATGGGGGTATTACAGTACTTAGAATTCAAAGCATTTTCATGGAATCAAGGAGGCTACTTAACCTATATTTAGAACTTATTTTGCTCTCTTCTGTACTGTTTGCAAGGTATTGGAAGTTCCTCCTCCGGTCTACCCACTGCCAGAAGCTCCTGTGATGCCATCCATGATCCCCTGTTTTCAGGTCAGGCCAGTGACTGAAGTTAATTACATCCTTCTTGCATGGGAGGAACCATATTAAGTTGTTGATGTTTCATTTTACTATTTTGAAATCAAAAGACCTCTGCAATCCATGGAATGCATAGGCAAGCTACAAAAGTATGATGTGCAACAGTGTGTATAATCGGAAGTTCTGAACACACTGTTGGACTAGCACCAACTTTATTAAATACAAGGTTCTTGGTTCAATTGCAAAACAATCCCAACTCAAATGCAAAACTATAATGTTCTAAATATCTAAGGCTTTTATACACATCTCATAGCTTCATATCAGCAGTGGATGCCCTTCTGGAGGTCATTAAGTCCAACCTGCTGCTTGAAGTAGGTACTCGCCACTGGTACCACATTACTAGTGTCAAGTCAGCCATAGATTTGTTTTAGCTGGGTCTTGAAAAGTCCAAGGTCGTAACTCCATTTGAATACACCCAGACTGATTTGTTTTTATGTAGGGTAGCAGGTACAATGCTGTATAAGAAACATCTTCAGTTGTATTTGCTAGGCAAGGGCCAAACCCAGAAGCAAGAGCTCTCTTTCCTGCAGAGAACGTTTTATCCAAAGACGAGTGGAGGTTTGGTAGTTAGTGGTAATTATTGTGAAAGTGATATGCCACTAGGGATTGTCAAATATAGTCTGCCCACTGTTCTTCTAGGCAAAATAAAACTCTGTGGCATTTTGTAGTCAGGGTCTGTGCAAGAGGTGCAGGTCTCCCAAGGTAACCCACTTATTGCAGCTATTGCTTTCTGGTAAATACTATTAAAAGCTCTTTTTTCACTGGAGAACAGTATAAATAAATTATTATCACCATCCCCAAAACTGTACTAATTGCCATTAAGTGGGCTCAGAAGGAAACAGCTTACTATTAGCATCCAGACAGCCCACTAGAAACTGCACAGTTCCCAGTTTCTGAGAATGTGCACTTTTGGATGAATGGACAAGCAGTGCTGGCCTGTAATGCCTTATGGTGGAGGGGGCTGAATTACTGAATTGTGTGTTCCTCTGTGAAGGAAAAATGTCATTTATAATGTAGGTGTGTCACATGTAAAAGTTTCAGTAGGTTTCTTCAAACTCCAGTTTTGCCTTGCTGAATGCTTCTCTTGTTCCTAATGACTTTCATCTTCCTTCACAAATTCCACAAAAATTGGGCAGGAGAGATTTCTTCCAGTCAGAAAGTGTATATTCCTTAACACATTGCCTTCCATAACACAGATAAAATTTATCTTAAAGGTGATATGGAAAAATTATACAGCCCCAGCAAGATCCTCTGTGTATAGAGAGTGAGTAAAACTGTGTTCTCTTCCCAGTCACTTCTCAAATTTGCTCTCCATACCTGAAGCCTTCAGGTTATTGCCAATTTTCTGAATCAGCAACAAACATAGACCATTTTTTGGTCCCATTCCTAATATAAAAAGGAGTCAAAATGAAGAATACCATCTTAGGGACAAAAGAAGAGCTGCTATCATATATCTGTAACCTTTCCCCACAACTGGCCTATGCCTGTTTAACTTTTAAACTGAGGCTGTAAGACTAGAAGCAATTTTACAGAATCACAGAACTGTTAGGGTTTGCAGGAACCTCTGGAGATCCAGTCCAAATGCCCTGCCCAGGCAAGGCTACCTAGATCAGGTGACACAAGAATGTGTCTGGGTGGGTTTTTGGGTTTTGAATGTCTCCAGAGAGGGAGACTCTACAATTTCCTGGGACAGGAGGTTCCAGTGCTGTGCCACCCTCAATGTAAAGTGAAATTAGGTGAAATTTCTTTTGTTTTAATTTATAGCCATTGCTCCTTGTCCTTTTGCTGGACATCACTGAAAACTGCCTGGCACCATCCTCTTGACACCCACCTTTGATGTATTTGTATGTATCATTGAGATTTGTCTCAGTTTTTGCCAGACTAAACAGGCCCAGCTCCCACGGTCTCTCTTCATAAGGGAAGCTCCAGACCCCTCATCACCCTTGTGGTCTCTGCCCAACCCTCTCCAGTAGCTCCTTGTCTTCCTTGTACTGAGGAGCCCAGAAGTGGCCACAGCACTCCAGATGTGGCCTCGCTAGGGCTGGGCAGGTCACCTCCCTTGGCCTGCTGGCCACACTCTTCCTGAGGCACCCCAGGACACCACCGGCCCTCCTGGCCACAGGAATACACTGCCAGCTCATGGTCAACTTGCCATCCAAGACTCTCAGGCCCTTCTGCACAGAGCTGCTCTCTGGTAGGTGAGCCCCCAGCCTGTGCTGGTACTTGGGGTCATTCCTCTCCTGGTGCAGCACCAAACACCTGCCCTTGCTGAACCTCACTGAGTTTCCTTCTGCCCAATTCTCCAGGGTGTCGAGGTCCTGCTGAATGTCAGCACAGCCTTCAGGTGTATCAGGAACTCCCCGAGTTTAGTATCACCAGCAAAACTGCTGAGGGTTCCTTCTATACCATCATCCAGGCCATTGATAAAAAGGTTGGATAAGGCTGGACCCGGTACTGATCCCTGAGGAGCACCACTGACTTCAGACCTCCAAGTGGATTCTGCTTTGCTGATCATGACGCTCTGAACTCTGCCATTCAGGCAATTCTTGATCCACCTCATTTTCCATTCATCTGACCCACATTTCCTGAGCTTCCCTACCTTACTATGGGAGACAGTGTCAAAAGCTTTGCTGAAGTTGAAGGAGACAACATCCACTGCTTCCACCTTGTGTATCCATCCTGCCATGGTATAAGGCCATCACACTGGTCAAGCATGATTTCCCCTTGGTGAATCCATCCTAACTACTCCTGGTGACCTTCTTTTCATCTCTATGCTTGTTGATGACCTCCAGAATATCCTGTTCCATCTCTTCCATCTCCTTTCCAGGGATGGCAGTGAGGCTGACTGGTCAGTGTTTTCTCAGGTCCTCCAAGTTGCCCTCTTTGAAGATGGAGATAGCTTTGCTCAGCTTTTCCAATAAATATTGTTTGTTGCTTTTTTACTTTTTGAAATAGTTATATTCAGGAATATTTTAATATATAATTTCTTATTATAAAATTATAATGATCACTCTTTTTTGCCATGACACTCATTCTTCTGTGTCAAATTAATTTGATATTTTGAGTTCAAACAACACTTAATTTTTAATCAGCCTGTAAAAGTTAGAAAATGAGGAATTTGATGATATGAAAATGAGATTTACCTCCTTCACAAAAATACTTCTAAGCCTCAGAAATCAATCTTTCAGACTTTTTCATCAACATTGCATTTTATGGCACAGGCAGGTAAAACTTGAGTGAGGTAGCAATTTCAACCAGATCTCTGAGAAATATAAATAGCATTAATTTTCCAATTGCTTTCTACAAGTAAATTTGTGAAGTATTTCCTGTGATTGCAACAAAAAGTCACCTGGGTGGACTTATTCAGTTGTTTTGTTTGGGGTTTGTTTGGTCAGAATTTATGGTAATGCCAGAATCTCAGTCTTTACTAAAAAAAATAAGGCAATTACTGTCTAGAAAGAAACATTTAGTCTCTCTGGAGATGCACTTTTGTTGAACTCATTCAAACTGAGATTTGTCCTCGAAAAAGGCTATTTGAGTTTAGCTCCTTTTTCTTCTGCCTATGCAGTGGAAAAATTTTTTTCTTTTACTCAGATTTTTTAACCTTGTTGTCCTGTTGTTGAAGTTAAATTCTATTTAAATATCCATAAATGAAGCGATGAGTACCTAGTTATGAGTGTGTAGCCATGGCATCCAAGGAAGAAAGAGGAGAGCAGGTTCTTTCTTGCCAATGTGCCACATTTAGGAGATGCTATGGAGACCTGTTGTCTCCATAGAGAGATTGATGTGGAGCACTTTGACCTGTGGGACACATACTGGTGCTCAAGTCCATGCATGACAGAAACATGTAGTTTTCTGTGGAAACCTTCTGTGGAAAAGCTGCTAAACAGGAGGCACCATTTCTACCACGTCCCTCCTTGCTGCAGTGCCATGCAGGCATTTCCCATCTGAGAAGGGAAAGGCATGAAGCCTACATGAGTGCTGAATAGGGAACTGACTGTCCCTGCCAGCTGGCACTCGGGGACATGGCTGTGCCTGGCATGGGGAATCACCAGCCCTGTGGATGGAGATGGCTGCACCCAGAGCAGAGACCAGCAGGGCTTAGTGTGCTGCTGGATGCTGGATATGGATGCTGGACCTCGGCCCTCGAGGAGACCATGGGAAAACAGCTGGGCTTGGGTCAGCTCCAGCTCAGAGGGACTGCATGGAGACAGACCATCCAAAACTCCTGCTTAGGCACTTTCAGGCTCCTGTTTTCTCTTGACGGCATGCTGGCCTGGAAATAAGGAATAGCAGGAGGGTCAAGAGCCCCTCACCCACTGCTGGGTGGTCTCCAGAGCCTGGAGCAATAGTTGCCATTGCACAAGCTCCACTGAATAGCCATGGAAACTCTGGAAACCTCCCTCTTGGTCCAGCAACCCCAGCAAACACTCCTTGCATTTTAGCTGATCTCCAGACAGCGCTGGCTTCGCTGTGTCCGTGGGTGCCTGAGACACCTCTGGCTGCAGCTGATCCACAGGGGAAGAGCTCTGGGAGCTGGCACTGCCTGGGTGTCCTGTGCAGGCACTGCCACGGGCTGGCACACCTGGGACAGGAGAGGGACAAGCCCTGGGTGCTGCTGGAGGTCTGGTGGCACCCACTGCTCTGGCTCCAGGCAGCTACACTGGATCAAGGCCTGTGCACTCACTCCTGTGTCCACAGACATGATCCCCTGGCCCCAGGGGTCTAGGACACCCACTTTGCCTCCTGTGTCCTGCCAGCACTGCCTTCGCCCTCCAGCAAGGCCATGAGTACTTCTTGGAGGTGTGTTCTGAATTATCTACATGTTTATTTGACAAAACTCATTTTTCCTAAAGAAATCAAAACAAAAAGAAAAACCACTTACAATTACACAACTTATTTCCAAAAGTATTTATTCTGTATAATATTTGTTCTCCAGCCAAAACATGGAAACGTCTTTCTAAGCTGTGGTTGTCTTCCAGTTTAGCACCTGGCTTATTCAGCCATATCTTCTAACAAAATCTTTAAATTTAATCTTTTGGTTAACTCTTATGTAAGAAGAAACTCTGCCTTGATAAGGAGCATGTTTCTGTGTAGTTAGCCATCTGCAACCGCCTGTAAGCTCTGATGGTGAAAGTGAGGGTGACTGATCAGACACATCTCAGGACTCCAGAACAGGCTGCAAGCTCTTTGGTGCCTATTAAAATCAATGGCAGGTTTAAATGGATGTGATTGTAAACTGAGCTGTGTGGCTTTTGCAATGTTTCAAAAGCACCCCTTGCTACAATACTGAAACTCAAGGTAGAAAACAAAAGCGGTGTTCGTATTATGGCAGGGGAATGGATGATATCATAGGCAGTAGCTTAAAAAGTTAAATACTTACTTTGTAATAGTTTTGAGAAAAAGCTTGGCAATTTTCAGCAAGTGAAAATGGATCATTGAAATGTATTTAAAATGCATTCCAAATTTACAGTAAAGTTCTGGAAAGATTGTTGGATTAGGACTTTTTACTGCTTTGTATGGAGCATGTAGATTCTCTTGAAGGAAATTTTCCCTAGGACATCAAGGAGATAATTTTGCTTTTTGCTAACTCAATTTTTACGAGAATGAATAAAAATTTTGGAAAATTTCAGAGAAATTGCTGAAGTTCTGTGGATTGCTGGAGGCAGCTGGAGGCCAGGCAGGTACCCAAGGCACCTGTGGTGGCACTGCATGCCTGTTTTAGGCACCTGAAATGAACCTCAAATCAACACAGCCACTGGAGCCTGGTGTTCCATCTCACCATAAAGCAGACCCTTATTCACTGGCCAGCTAAACAGCAGCACAGGCTCTACAAACTGTACCAGGTAGACATCTGCAGAACATGAAGGGATTTATACATTCAGAGCACAGCTAGACACTCATTACACAATTGTCTCAATCTTATGTCAAGATATCATTTCCAAATGAAAAATTGTAAAGATATAATTACATTATATAAATAATAAGTATTTTTAAACTTTAAAAAAACCTTTAATTTTTTTCTGAATAAAATTGGTTACATGTAATACAACTAAATGCATTGCTGATGGCAATTCAGATGTTAATTTTAGGTGACAAAATAGTAGATTTTTACCTCCACTAATAGAGATGCTTTCTTTTTTCCAATCTTTTATTTCATTAGTTTCATGTTAATCAAACATTTTTTTCCTCATCCCTTTCATTCATATCCAAATGGGCTGGAGACATAGCTCTAGGCACTGACATACTATCTGGGATAGTTTATGTCTAAAACGGCCTTGCTGATGAGTAGCTTGCACATGTATTACACATGTACTTGGAAGGAACATTAGAACTGATGCAGGAACTGACAGCTTGGAGAATTGTGTGTCTTTCAGCAGGAAGGTCAATAAACATCTCATGCATGCTGCATGCAGGTTCTTGTGGATAAAGTAACACTGGGTTTTTTTCTCAAGAATGTTGATTTTTTGGAAAGAGGAAACCAGATGTGTATGTAATGTGCTCACTGTGGGTTAGAGAGAAATCTACCAGCAAAGTATATTTATCTCTTCCATAATCAGGTTTGCTTTGGTAATAATACATGTTACTGGAAGGTGATAAATTTATCTAAAAGGAAAATGCATACTCACTTGAAGTTTCATTTTACACATGTGCACGCCAACAAATCTGCCTAGATTTTACTGGAATGTAACTGGAGCATCAGTAACTCCTGCGGTTGCTTATACATTTCCATTCCATGCTTCTGTTTTCATGAGGGGAACAATTATTACTTCTCAAAAACATTAATCTTTCTATTTTCAAATGCCTTGAATTTGGTCTTTCAAACAAAAAACCCAAAATCATTACTCATGCTAGTATTTCTTTTATGTTGGCTGAGTTTTATGGGAAGTATGAGAAAATAACTTCACAATGTTTGCACTTTTTTTTTTTTAGCAAATCTGGACCAAAAATTCTAAAATAATGGAGTGAGTCAAACATAAGCTCCATTGAAATGGAATATCTTATGCTATGCCAGTGAAAACTGGACTTGATTTCAGTAGTTATGAGTCTGAAAATCTGCTCCTTGGCAGGCCCATGGAGCTATGGCAGTGTGGCACTGAGTGCACTGTGGGCTGGGGAGCTGCCAGGGCAGGTGACTGTCCCTCAAAACATGGGTTACTAGGTCATGCGTGACACTGTTCCTTCTGTAAGGACATTTAGTATAAGAATGTGATGCCAAAAATTTCCTTCTTCTATAGGTATTTTTGGACTGAACTCTGGCACTTACAAAGGCCCCACAAACGTGGGCCAAAGGCCAAATCCCTCACCAGAATAAGGAACTGGTGCCTGCTGGGGCCAGACAAGCACTCTCATTCTGATTAAATTTTCCTCTCTTTTTCCCTCTCCCATCAGTAGGCTTCCTTCTATCCTCTGGCAGATCCATTGTCCCACCTTTTTGCCCATTGGGATGGGTTTAAACCTACTGTCTTCAGGACGGACTCAGTGTACAACATCTGAACAGCTCTCTGACCTGCAGATCAGAGAATGTGCTTTGTAAGCATTGTAGATGCTGTAATTGTGGAAGGAGAGCTATGTGCAGCTGGAACAATAGTACGTTTGAAATGTCTGAACAGCTCTCTGACCTGCAGATCAGAGAATGTGCTTTGTAAGCATTGTAGATGCTGTAATTGTGAAGGAGAGCTATGTGCAGCGGGAACAATAGTAAGTTTGAAATTATGATAATAATAGTAAGTTTGAAAGTAAGTTTTATGATAATAATAATAGTAAGTTTGAAATAATAATAATAGTTTTCTATAGTCTGTTCTAGATTAACTCTATGTTACAAGTGTTTGCACAGTAGCTTGTATTGAGGCTCTGTGGTGGCTGTAATTCTGGCCACCTCATTCATAAAGGTGTCCTATTCATTTCAGAGATCCCTGTAGAGGAGAACTGAGATGACAATCTCTGTCTTGGCTTGAAGTGTCCACTGGGATTTTTTCTTCAGACCCACTCTAGCCTTCTATGTTTGTGCCCTCAAAATGAATGTCCAGGGCAAATCCCACTGCATTTGTCTACTGCTACTTTGATGAAGCTGAACAGGAAGAATTTTGAACTGTGAAAAATCCATAATTTAAATGGGAATATATATGACACACTGCAATGATGCCTAGAAGAAGTACAGTCCTACACGAGTGATATTAGAGCAAGATGAATAGATCCAAGCACAGACTAAAGCCCTCAGAAGGAGGGAACCCAAAGAGCTGTCCCACAAAATAGCTGAATACAGCAACTCGGAATCCAGCAGGTACCATGAGTGGAAAATATTTGATATCAGAACAGGACACAACCTTGAAGTAAAAACCAAAGCAATGCTCCGCTTTGCATTTGATACTTCAGCTGTTTGCCAGGAAGGTGTTATGTTAAATTTGCTTTCATCTTCCTAGTGAAACATTGCATTTTTTGATGTTTTAAACTGTTGTTTAAAAAAAAACCAAAAAACCCAAACCCTCAAAGTCTGTATTCTCTGATTCATATTCTCCATAAGCAGGGAGACACAGAAGAGGTAACAGAAGAGCTCAGGGGGCCCAAAAGGAAGAAGGAATGACAAATCTCAAGGCATTTTGATGACATTGAAAAGTTTGTCACTTTTTTTCTACTCGGTTTATTTCTTTCTTGATTTGTTGATATTTGTCTTAATATTTGTTACTTGTTCTTTTGAGAACATGGTAACTAAAGACTTCACCTTGCATTGTGACCATATTTATGATGACAATATTATGATGAAGTCACTGCTTTCAAAGCCTCCTTAAAATTTGCTTGGTATAAAGGGAGATTGCTAAACCTGTGAAATTAGACTATAACCACATTTAAAAAGAGGTCAGCAGACAATATACTTTAGGAGGGGAGGGTGTGATTTTCCAGGGATATAAGTTAGCTCTATTCAAAACAGTCTTCATTTTGGAAGTGTGATTCAGATATGCTTGCAGACACGCTTTCACTTCTTTAAGAAGTGAGATAATGAGGCTTTAAGTGGATTTATCATTGCACAATAGCCAGCATTTCACAATATGAAATAAAATTACCCAAGGCAGTCATAGTGCACGCTCTATGCTGCATGTTCTCCCAGGTGAAAGGCAGGTGGTTGAAGTGATTTGAAAGCACAGGGTGATTGCATCAGCCAGGTGAGAGGCTGCTGGGGAAGAGCCCCAGCCCTGAGTCAGCAGAGCATGGTGTGATACTGGCTGTGCTGGAGGTGCTGCAGAACCTCCCTGCCTCAGCAGGAGCCTTGGGAAAGGCTTTGGCTGAGAAAGCTCTCCTGACACCTACTCCCTCTGCTGCTGTTTTCACATTTTCACAAAGGATGCAACTGTCTCCCTTTGGGGGAACATTCCCTAGGATGCCCTGAGAATGATAGGTGTGTGGTTTATGCCTGGCATTTACAGGGATCATGCAACATGTACATGAGAAGACGGGGAAAATTGAGACAGGAATGTCCTTGTTCCAAACATGTGCATTAAGGCACCTAATGTGACAAATGAATGTTCTGGAAATACTAAAGACCTTAAAAATTGAAGCCTTGGAGACTGCACAAATGCTATACTCATCAAGGAGGATAGTAGCATGGCACAGCTTTTGTATTTTGCAAAGCAGTTTTCTCTGAATTGCTTAGCACAACTGCTTGGTGGATTATAGGATAAATAGAAGGGAGAAGTAGCCATAATTTTTACTCATGAGACCACAAGGGATTGAAACCAACTACTCTTACAGTAGTGTGAACAAAGCTGTAATCCTCAGTTCTGTGCCCTTTACTGCCCTGAATGGGAGTGTCCACGTCAGCATGGTTGATCCTTTCACAGCAGTGAAAGGGTATCCTGCATCAGAGAGCAAAATTCTCCATCTAGCAAGTCTGGTACAGTATATGCTGATGGAAAGAAGACAGCTTCTGTATGCTCATTGCTCCAAGGGGAATGTAATCTATGAAGGAAGAATGTGCATCTGGGGATCTCAGCACTTCAAAAGGCATAATAGTCAAGAACTCTGAATGGTAGCCTCTTAGAAAAAACATAATACCTCCTCACTGACTCATCATTCTTTTCATTCTCTCCTTCTGTGTCACAGGACAGGGACATGCCTAGTTAGTATGACTTACATAAATGAATGTGTGTGAAAATTCAATCCTCTTAGGAATTACATTTCTTCAGAACCCCAAGCAGCTGTTCAGACTAATAACGAGTTATTGAACACCTCTTTCTTTTGTTCAGCCTTTTACTGATTTTACTAGATGTGCTGCAATAGCTTAGACCTCTGACTATGTGAGGTAGCAAAAGAAGTGATGGCAGGGCTGGACTGTGAACAGAGAGCTCCAGTCACAATGTCACCCATGTACAGAATGCAGTCTTCAACAGGGGCATGAAAGATGCTTTGTGAACCAGTAGCAAAGCTGAGAAGGAGCTCGATGGGTACAAAAGCTGACCCTAGCTATATATTCCAATGCTGCCTACATGGGGACATGTCATCACACAGCCTTACAATCTTAGATAATTCCTTGAAACCACAAAGACTGCAACTGCTCATTTTCTGCATATTTCTCCCACATCAGTGGAAAAATTATATTGAGGCAAACAAATACAATTTAAAGAAAAAAAATGTTAATAAAAATATCTTTTTTTTTAGCTGCTTGAATGGCTAGACCATGCTTTAAGTTGTGGTTACATCCACCCTGTTTTTATTTGCTTAAAATCCTTTGTCTCCTATTTGCATTCAGAGACCTGCAAACTTTCTGGTATTGGTTTGCATATGTTAATAGTATAATTTGTACCATTTCTGGACTAAGTGCCGATGTTGTCTTATTACTGCTAATGGGTATGCTGTTTTTAATTAAACATAAATGTAGTGAAAACCACAATAATAAAATACATTATAGACTAGGTCCCTAGCACCTGATCTTCATACAGGAGGCTGCACAAGCACAGTCATTTACCTCATCACCTCTTCTTGTTGCAATGTCCTGAAGACTTAAATTTATGCAATACAACTCTAAAAACATGTGAACATTTCTTGGTTGTCTTACTTTTTGGCCACCTCTGGGAAACCCTAGGAAAAGGTCTAGGAGAAAGCTGCCATTTTCTGAGCAATGAATTTAGCAAATTCCCAGATGTCACCCTGCAAGGGGAAGGACAGTGGGTCCTCGTAGTGGAAGGCTGAGGCTGGTGGCCGAGGTTGGCAGGTTTGGACAGTCCAGTTGGTTTGGCACTATAGAGCAGTCCCCTCCTATCATTGTGGGAGCTTTGGGAAAGAGAGCAGGAAGAGCTGGTCCAGATTAACCAGCTTGTCAAGCCAGATGTAGATTGGTTTGAGGTTTGACAACTCTGCACTAAGTTAGTATTATACCCATTTTAGGACCTAAGTGTTCTTAGGAGCAATATAGGTGGAGATGTTTCGTGATACTCTAGTGCTTAACTGATGCATATTTTTCACTTTATGGGAAATTTTTAGTGTGAACAAATTTATCCCAATTCTCATCCAGCCTTTGTGATTGCGATCACAACAAATCTCACTAAATCTGTCCTCCTTTTTTAGAATTTTTTCTTGATCTGAAAGAAAAAATTCAAGCCATGCTACATAGTTGGAAGTCCTGATGTCTTTCTGTGAGTTATCTATATAATTCTGTAGCAATACCTTGCTATTGTTTTGAGTAGTTCTTCTTTTGCTCTTTAGTGACAATATTGGATTTTCATCATTATCACTATTTTATCGATGGGGAAGTGGTACAGGGAATATTAGTTAAGGTCACATTCCCAGGAAGCTGGTTGCAGTGCTATAAATAGAGGGTTAGTTTTTATAGAGTTCTTAATTCACTGGTGCCACCACTTCAATTACAGCAGAACTTATGGGCTTGATGTTGAATCACAGAATGTCCCAAGCTGGAAAGGACTTACAAGGATCATCAAGTCCAACTCCTGCCCCTGCACAGAACGCCCCCAAGAGTCACACCATGTATCTGACAGTGCTGTCCAAACACTTCTTGAACTTTGCCAGCTGGTGCTGGGCCCACTTCCCTGGGGAGCCTGTTCAGTGCCCAACCACCCTCTGGGTGAAGAACCATTTCCTAATATACAGCCTAAACCTCTCCTGATACAACTTCAGGCCATTCCCTTGGGTACTGTCACTGGTCGCCAGATAGAAGAGATCTGTGCTCCTCCTTTTTCCCCTCACAAGGAAATTGCTGTAAGGTCTCTCCTCATAAGTTTACCAGGCACCAAAGTGCAATTGTGGAGCCTGTAGGTTTCAGAGTCCTTCTTTTTGCCCTTCTTTAAAATCTGCCTCCTGAAAGCTTCCAGTTAACTAGGAACTCTCTGGATTCCCAAGACACCACAACAATCATCAAGAGAGGTTTTTGATGACATCATCCAGCTCTTCAAGGATTCTTGGATGAATCCAATTAGGCCCCATAGATCTTTAGGGATCCAGCTGGAGCAGCAGATCTTGCACAATTCTAGGGTCAGCTGAGATTTGATCATTCTTGCAGTCATGGTTCTCCAGATCAGGGCTCTGAGAACCCTTTGGTCTGTCATCCACATTGAAAACAGAGGTAAAATTACAGCAGGAGTGATAGATAATATATGTTGTGCAACTTAGATCAGAAATTAGTTGCTTTTTGGCTTGAGAAAATAAGGACTTTAAGAAAACTGCTGTTGCAAGCCCTGTAAAAAGTACTCTTTGAGCTGAACTTGCAAAAGGTGTGTTTGACTCTTGTGGAAACTGAGGGTGCTTAAGGAGATGCAACTCTGTCTAAGCCCCTTTATCTAAACACTAGTTGTAGCTGTAAGCTTACAAGGTGGACAGCACTGATGCAAAAAAAAAAAAGATACTGTCAGCCCATGCCACAGAATATAAAGAAAAGAAGAAAGTCTTGCCTTGGAAACATTTGGTGAACCATTTTGTTTTGCAGCTGGTTGATCAACAGTGTTTCTGAGACTTCTTAAGATTTCAAAACCTTAACAGTGGCTCTCCAGAGATGGTTTTAGGGACAGAACTGGATCATGGCATTACACAGATGCCACCTTCTATTTTTAGAGAAGTTTCTTCTTTTCTCTTCAATATATTCAGGAGAATGTCATTTGAATGTGGCTTTTCCTGCAAATCTGGACAAATCCACTAGCATACTTGTCTGCAGTATAGTGCGAGTAAAATGCATGCTGAGCAAAGTTTAAAAAATGAAACATAATACTAGTGAACAAGATGGGAGAGGGAAAGAATCAGCAGATAACCTTGGGAGTGATTTTTCCGTAGATGTTTATGAAAACTCATTTAAATCCTGAAACCTTAGGCTGAGAAGCACTGAGAATAGTTTTGTTTGGGTGAACTGATGTTTCCAGAGGTTTTGGTAATGGGTTTCACAGGTCTCATTTAATTGCTCTCTGTCTGGGAAAACAGCCATGAATTTGTGACTGATTGGAAATACAGATGTAAAGTTGAGCCATTTTTTGCAGCTGGACTCCAATGGACGTAGTGAACAGTTAAGGGAAAGTACAAAGCGTTCCTGAGGGAACATTTGGGGAGGGAGGAGTGTGGACTGCCTGCCTTTTGGCAAGAAACCACTAACAGTTTTTAAAAAAATACTTACAAGGGAATATAGAATTGTTTCTGAAGGAGATATGCCATGTTCCTTTTTATAAAAAAAAAAAGGCAAAAAATTGTGTTTGTCTCAGTAAAGGAAATCAGTAAGTGCACATTTATTATAATGATATCAGCTGCCTTGCTTGATTTCAAAGAGCTATAATCCCTCCAGAAAGAGATGTCCTTTTGGACATCCTGCATGAAGAACTACTTTGACAACTTCATCTGAACAGAGCACTAAAGTATGACATTGAAGAAAATAAAGAGCAAAAGGTGGCAGCCTGCTTCTTCTGTTAACAGGTTAGACCTGTCTCCTTGATCCTTTCTATAGCTAAGCATGCTTTTAATGTATAAGGACAAAGGACTCTCAAGTAACAGAATGGAGCCTAGAAAATGAGAATATTATAATAATGGCCTTTCTTAAATATAAAAGCTATTTTACTGCTTATGTTGTGTAATATCAATTTAGATTGATATATTTTTTTAATTGTATAATTTATTTCTAGAGGTTCTTCTTCAGCCACCAATTTCTTTGACTTCAACAGAAAGCTGGGCCCCATCACGTGCTGATCCTTAAATCAATTGGCAGAGGCACGCCCTAGGAGCTCCATGTCTGTTCATATGGACTAGTTTAAGGGCTATGGCTGTTGTAATCTTATAACAGTCTAAAACGTTCTTTACCATGAGCACAAACATAATTTGTCACTGTGGTTATGCTGGCAGCAGTGCTGAGCTTTGACTCTGGCTATGTGGTTTTTGAGCCTCAGGCAGGCTGGGGCAGTGCCCCACCACTCCTGGTGGGAAAGCAGAAGGCAATCATCTCTCTCAGCACTTCTGTTGCTTCTTGGAGTTAGTGAAGCTGCTCCAGGTATGCCCTGCCTGTAGCTACACTTATGCAATAATTTGGAGCCAGTGAGCCATCGGCTGTAAAACAAAAAATTAAGTTCTGTGGAGATACAGTCATGAATAGTATGATCTCCTTATCAAGATATCATACAAGCAAATAGCCTCAGTTTGTGGTGGAAATATTAAAGGAGTTAATTTGCTTAAATTTTACCTGTCATATGAAGTCTGTAATCACAGCAACTGCTGTCTCCTTGGGTATTCCCTGTGGAGTACAGAGATTGTTGCCCAAATACTGACCAGGCAAAATTTTCTCTCTTATAAGACAACAAACAAGATATAACTCAGAAGTTATTTTTGCTTATGTAAAATAGTTCCAGCTATGTTATGTTCCTCCTGCTTTTGCCTTGATCCATTAGCTGGCAAATCCTCACAGGCTTGCACCAAAGACAAATTTCTTCACTGAGTACCTCATCATGAGCCAAAGGGTGGATGGATGCACCTCTGAAAGGCTGACATCAAGGAGGAGGTCCCTACCAAAACACAATAATAACTATGAAATTTTGCTACTTTGCAAAATTCTGTTACAGTATGGCAAGGCTTTATTGCAGGAAAAAGGATGGAATCAGAATAGTTGCTGGATTTTGTTAATAAAAAGGGTTTAGCATTGCTGAGTTGTGTTTAACGTTGCTATAGTTGGTAAGAAATCTGAAAATAGATTTCAATAGCAAGAGGATTTAATTTATAATTATATATTACTACTGTACCATCAGAGAAAATATTATGAATTGAGATCCACTACCAACAAGAGCTGTCAGAGGCATTAACCTTTGTAATTGATTTTAGTCATCTGTGACTTGATTATGAAAATGCCAGACTTTTGCAATGCACTTGGAAATAGTAGGCTGGGCATGTGAATCTTGCTATAAGTTGTCCTATCTCTTGTCACCCTTGGCCTTTTTAAAGCAAATATCAGATGACCTTTTGTGTTTTGTTTCATCAGCAAAGAGGACTGGATGTTTTAACAGGTCTTTAATAAGCAGCTTTATGCTGCATCTGTGATGCAGGAGGGTGGATCAAAATTATGTTCAAGGTGAACATTTAACTACAGACACAGAAGAGTCCAGCACAGCCACTGAGGATTCCCCTGTGGGCAGTGGACAAGGATCCCAGCAACCCCAAGAAAGCATTTACAAATGAGGTCAGCAGTCCCCTGTTGATTTTTGGTTTTATCTGTCTGGTATAGTGAATGCACACATGGCTAGATTATACCTAGACAATTTCCACCAAGACTAACAAGGGCAAAATAATTCCACTGGGAAAAGAACAAAGGTAAACTGAGCTCTAACAGGATGTTACCTCTGTATGGGGTACTGAGCAGTGGTACTTGAATGGCCTGTCAAAATGCCTCACTGATGAAAAATAGTCTAAATCTAATCTGAGAATCAAATCAAAGTGCAAACAAGAAGAAACCAAGAACTTGAAGCAGACAGCTCAGTCTTGGACAATCCTTTGACAGGAGACACATATCCCAAAAGTGGGTAACTAAATCATGCTACTCCTAAGTAAGTAGGCTTTGATGACCCTCAAATGAAACTGATAAAAGGGTATGAGATGTATTATTTATATTTATATATATATTTTATATATATATATATATATATGGGTTTTGTTTTGCTTTGTTTTGGGTGTTTTTTGTTGGTGTATTTTGTCATGTTTCATTTTTTGTTGTGAATGTACATCTCTTTGCTTTTTGCCTGTCTCCTGTCTGATGGCTTTTTTTTTTTTTTTTTTTTTTAAGAACTGTCATGTTTCATATTGGTGTTCAGGAACCAAAAAGTGATCAGTTCCTGATGTATTTCCCAGGCGTGTCCAAGTGATCCTGGTCCCTGTGCCAGGACACCTACCAAGATTCTTAGCATTCTCTTGCTGCAAGATAGGACTATTTAATCCTTGGTATGTTCTCATTTTGAGGAGCATTGTGTCTTTCCACATTTCATACCACCACACCCACCAGGCTTTCACTAAAGTCTTCTCAAGGTGATTATCAATGCAGCACAATACTCCTGAGCAGTGCAATGGCCTAGTGGAGAATAAGGGGAAATCATTAAGATTATGTCACATTTCCAAGCCATCAGAATCGTGCAGATCTGGAAAGCAAATGTTGAACTCAGGAAAACCTTCATGCCGCCCATTGTTAAGTGAAAGCCTGGGAGAAAAATGAACAAATACATTACATGTTTTTCTAAATATTGCTGAACTGCTCAGAATAAATGTTCTAAAAATGATCCCATGAAAGAATAGAGAATATAATAGACGCATTTTTCTTGGGACAAATTCATTAGCTTGAGGAACTATCCTTTTCCTGATGACTTCCTCTCTTATTAGTACATATTAGATCTTTCCAAGCATGTCTGCCTTGTTGCTGTCTAATCTGTTCATTGAGGAGAGGCGATTTAAATTTCATGTTTGTAGAGCATGTGAGAAGGCTTACACCAATGTATCACTGAGAAGGAAATATCCAGTTTGCTGGTAGAAGTGTCAGCTGAATGGAATAGTTTTGGGGCCTTTGACCTTGCTGAAGGCATTGCTGCTGTTGGACACAAACAAAGCAGATGAAACTGTTCAGAGGGAAATGATATAATACACCATGGTGGCCAGAATATATCATTCTTAGTCTTCATAATAAATTAAAATACGGAACTATTAATTTCCTAGGTAAAGACAGATGTATTGTTTTTTAGGTTTGCTCTTGGTCTTGTATAATACCTCAAAAGAAATAATTTGTCTTCTATATTTAACATCTAGAATTTTTTTCTTGCACAGAAGTTCAAAGAAGATTTCAGTAAGAACTTGACATTTTCGCCAGTAAAGGAATTTTTCAGGTGCTTTTGTTCTCAGCTAGAAGAATCTGGCCTCATGCTTCCTGCTGGGCAGGGCACGTCAAGCTGGATCTTCTGCAACTTTCCTGCTGACCACGGCTCTTACTTTTCAAAGGTGACACCTGTGAATCAGTGCTTCAGGCATGTAACAGTCAGCTCTCCAATCATTACCAAGATAAAAAAGTCCCACAGGCAACTCTCCTTTGAGCTCGCCTCAGCTACTCAGTGGTTCTTCCACTCCCTGCCTCATGTCCTGGTTTGCTTCTTAACCTCCACCCATGAGTTTTCTGCTTTTATTCCTTTTTGGAGAATGTGACTGTTGGTTCTACTGTTCTCTTGAAATCCATATATGTATATTTCCCAAACTGGCCAATTGTTTTCTCTAGTGAACAAGAATTCAATATGGTCCAACATCCAGTCTCCAGAAACACTCTTACAACAATATTTTACCTACCTGCAAGAGTCATTCAATGTCCAAATGCAACTGTCTTGTACTGCATCCATGAGTTGTTCATCTGTAGATAATGAGCGAGTGTTGCCAATGAATAGCTCAAAAATTTTATGAGCAAATGAGTTTGAAAGGTGGTATTGTGAAAAGAAAGTTTTATTTTTGAGGATTGCATTTGCTTTCAGGTAAAATTGCTTCATCTTTTTGCTTCATTGCTTTTCCTTTTCTTGGTTTTTTTTTTTTTTTTTTTTCCCAAGGCCTGTCATTTTCCTTTTCTTGGTTTTTTTTTTTTTTTTTCCCCCCAAGGCCTGTTGTCCGTCCAGTATAACCGAGCTGTTTCCAACAACTAGCTTCTTTTGTTCCACGTTTCAGGATGAGGTTATAGCTCTAAAATGTTGGTGCCATATAATTTCTCATGAAAATTATTTTCTCTACTAGCTATAAAATTGTGTGATCCTGTTATTCTCACTGAGATGGGAATTTAGAAGTGTGGACACCTTCTTCTCAGAGATTTTTAAGAACATAACATAGAAGATTTCACAGGAAGAGATAGGCTAAGTGCTCATTATTATTTCTATTTGTCTAAAATATTCCTACTTGTCTACAATATCATTGTAAGCCAGGAGTGAAAGTGTTTTCATTCTGCCTGGAAGGGACAGAGCAGGCCATTACCAGAACAACTGGTGGCACCACTGTCACTAGTGCATGAAGTGTGCATCATCAGGCACTTGCTCAGTTCTTTCCTTTAGACTGCTGAGTGCTGTGAAGCCACTCCAAAAGACTCCAGGCGTGTCTGTGGTGGAAATCCTTATGCATAAACTGACCCTTCCCCACATTCCAGTGTTCCTGCTTTGATATCCTTTTCTCCTTACCTGCAGGTATGCTGCACCATTGCTGTCAAATTCATGTATACTAATCTCACTGCACATCAGCGTTACTCAGAACTTCCTCCTGCCTGAGAAAGCTTCCCAGCCACCTTCAGAGTGCTTGTGCTGTAACTTTGAAGTTGCACTAACCTGCACAAGGCTGCCAGTAGGGAAATCTCACTCTTTGTTTCCTTTTCCTCTGTATGAAGTGTTGTATTGGCACCTTTTGCAAATCAACACAAGGCTGCTGAGGGCAGAGAAATTGTCTGTTCAAATCCAATCAAAAGTCTCTACCTCTCTTGTTCCTGAGGGCAACTGGTCATAGGAAAAGACATTTGAACTTGTGTTTTATCTACCTACATCTGTATTTCCACAATCCTGCCTCACCATAAATAAACTAGCTTATTAAAAGTTAAAATAAATACTCGATCATCTTCTGTTTCTCAGTTTCTGCCCTTCAAGACAGCTTTGAAAATTAGTCTAAAATTTAAAATCAAAACAGGCAGCTTCACCTACCATAATGAGTAGGAAATATTTATGCTGCCTACTGGTCCCCTGTCCAAAATCCTTATTTCACAAGAGCAGGTCCACTGAATTGTGAGAATGTTTCCATAGCTACCATACTGTGTGGGCATAAGGATGCAGAATTTGCAGGGAAAGCTTTGTTCTTAGTTAAACTGGCTGATAAAGGTAAAAAATCAGGTGACATTTCAGGCTCAGAATCGCTTCTTCAGTTCAAGTAAAATCATTGTGTTCCACCTATAAATATGATTTTCTGTTTGTTTCAGCTCTCTTACTGATGGGTGAGGCTGTATGAGCCTGAGCTCTGGAAGGAAAGAGAACATCAGTCCTGTTGGTCATTCAAGCTGTCAGCTTTGACCACTAATCTGGGAAGGACTGTAACTGCATAAAAGGTCTCTACCTCTCAGTTTGTGCCTCATTCAGGGATCTCAGCTTTCACCCAAAAGTTGTCTGAGACAAACGCATTTCCAAGCTGAGCACTGGGATGCACGTGACACAGTCAAATCTCCCAAGACTGTTTTCTGAAGGAATCCATATGCTTGCTACTGTCAACACTTTGCTTAATAGCTGTAAAATTGCATTGATTTTCTCAGTACTGTAATGTCCCAGTGACATTAGGCAAGAATGCCTGTACAAGTCTATTACCACATACCCAGCAAGTATTACCAGACAAGAAAGAAGCACAACTCTTCAAGTACTGGGGGAAAGGTTGTCCTAGTTCTTTGGAAATCTTTGTTTCTTTGACCTGGCAAAGACCCAAAACTGCCCAGTGGTTTCTTCAAGGTTTTGCAGTCGTGAGGCAGAGCCTGGCAGCTTTCTGAATTAACTTGATAAAAGTGTTTGGAAATGATATATCAAAGGAAGTGAGGCAGGACTAGCTATATTCACTCTTGGTTAAAAAAAAAATAGAATAGGGCAGAGCTGTGGCCCTGAGTGAGAAACTGAGCTCACTGTTCTGTGAGGTAGGGGCAAGGTTGTGGTGGGGCAGACCGAGGCACACCTGGAATTTCAAGCAGAAAAGAAGAAGTACACCAAAGGGTAGAGCATTATTGTGGTACTACTGGCTCCTCCTTTTTGCAGCACATGATGCAGAATGGCACTAGGAAGATGCTTCAGCTCTGGTACTGTATGTCTTCTCTTGTATGTGGAAGCTGACAAGGGATCTCTCATGAGTCCTTGCACAAAGACATCCCTGTCATCAGTCTGCAGTGGGCTCAGTCCTGTCAAGTGAGCAGACTGTCTGGTACTGTTACACAGAAATCTCAAACTGAGGGATTTTTTACAAAGGCTTGTGAGGGGGATATCCTGTACTCCATCTTTTTTTCTCTACAGCTCCTCTGGCCCCCTCCTCCCACTTCCACACCCTGAGCTCAATTTTCTAAGCCTTTTGAACTATTTTAAAAAATGTACAGCTTGTCCTCTAAGACATAGGAAATTACATTTGATGGTCTATTGTATAAGAATTTCCATATTTAGACAAAAATCAACAGATACAATCTCTGATTTCCTTTCCCCTATACTCCTCATATTTGCCTCTTCTTGCATTGCTTGGTTTGGCTGCTGCCATTGTGTAGCCGAGGTAGATGTCATCAATTAGAAGATGGATTTATAATTAGTGAGAGATATATTCAAGGAGCCTGCTCATCCAGATCCTGGGTATTCACCCTGGTCTGGCTTGTCTGCCTCACAGCTCATATCTGCTTTTTTGATGCTTTTAAAGGTACTTCAAAGATGAGCTTCTACTCAGTCTGTGCAAAATATATGTCGCACATAAGCAAATTTTGGCTCCCTGGTCTATACATTCTGAAGCAGTCTTTCTAAGGCTTTATAAAACAGAGGTTAGTGATATTAGACTGGATTAATTATGTAGCTAAACTCCTAAAAGGATTTCTAAATATTAATTTTGGGTTTCTTGTAGTTATCTATTTGGTGTAACCGTGGTATAAATTTTCTCGGTGGCAGTCAACTCAGCAACTGATTGAGGAAGGAACTTGATAACAAGAGCTCAATAACTTTGTAGTAGTTAAACCCATTTGTAGAAATCCTGACGAGGAACACTATAAAGCAGAATAAAGTCAGAATAATATGTTACACTATCAATGCAATAAAACATAAGTTTTCTGATTAAAAATTAAATTCCTCGAGACCTTTAAAAGTGTGATTATTGCTAATTTTAAAGTGAAGAAAATGACTGATGAATTCAGCAAATAAGTTTAAAAAAACTTCAACTACCCCCCCAAAAAAACCCAAAACCCCTATGAAATTAAGGGAACAGCTACAATTTATCATTTGCACTTGAGACTTCGGCCCTTGTCAATTTAGACAGGAAGAATCATTCTTATATTCAGTTTCCTAACTGTGGGATGGACTTCCTTTGATACAATAGACGCTTGCTGAGATCCAGTTTCTACTCTGACAACAGTGCAGATATTAACCTTTCCTTTCCCAAAACAAGAACAGATTTCTCTATCTATTACATACATAAATTTATTCCTTAGGTGGCATTTATGAGAAAATATGTCACATCCAGGGGAAGTTGGTCACCTCTTACACTACAAATTAAAAGCTCTTGCACTTTGATACCCAAAGTGATCCAGGTGTACATCTCTGACCAGCAAGGATTCCAGTGTAGTTAGAACTAGTCTTTCATGAAATGTTGTTTAAAAAATCTGAGGGCTCAAGTCCAAAGGTAAAAAAAGTTCTTTTCTTTTGTTGCATTGGATCTTTATTGCAAAATGAGACAGATCATTATAAATGAAAAATTAATGCTTTTTGCTTTTAACTCTCCAGCTTCTCTAAGTATTTAGAATAGCCTTCACTGTTTAGAAAGCACAAGTAAGGTTTGTAAACTGGCCAATTGTTGTGCAATAAATCCATTTAAAATATATAGGTTCAGCTAACCCATGTTTTCCATTCTGAGTCTTCTGTCTTATTTACTAGTCTACAGAGAGTGTTTTGCACTGCAAAATATCCATGTAACCACAATGTTTGTATTCACATGGAGAAAATTATAAGCACATGAAAGTAAAGCACATTCCTTATGATCTTTATGCTGCTTGAAGATTAAGAATACAATAGATTAAAAGAATCCAGGAATAAGTTGGTCTCCGGGGGGCAGTCACAATATTTGTGTAAGTCTATGCTGTTTTAATATATGAATTACAAATAAAGACCTAATAGAAATGTTTGAAATTTTTTTGAAACACAGTAACTATATGGCCTCACCCCCTCTTTGGTTTTTTGTGTTTCAGAAGTAAAGTTGATCAAAAACATTTGTGGCATGCATTAAAAAAAAAAAAATCAGAGTCCAGTACAGTAAGACTATTCAACTATGTAGTTTTACAAAAACTAAGAAAACATTGCCAGAAAGACAATGTTTCAAAATAAATGGATGCCCCTAACAAATATTTAGTCCTTATTTGTGGTATTTATGAAGTTTGAGTTGTTGTAGATGATATCAAGACTCTAATAATTACTTGGGGCTAGAGTAAGTTACTTCAGTGTAGTTACATTGATTGGCAGGATCTGAAAAACAACTTTTAACTGCTTCCATCAAGAAATCACAGCCATCTTATGACATGAAGCAGAAGTTGTTATTAAAAGATTAACAAAGTTAAAATAAAATATTAAATTAATATTTTAGATCTTTTTAAAATACAGTGGAGAATAATAGATATTAAATACTCCTCTAGTAGGTGCCACGTGGAAAGCAATAGAAATGGCATTACCACAAAATGACAGGTGATGCACTTCAGAAAGAGTTCTTAATTTGACTCTCTTCCTATCGTACCAGCTTTAAAACTGTCTTTATTCTTTTGCCATTAAATAATATTTCAGAAACAAATAAGTGAAAATAAATAGTAATCTGTTTCATTTTGATGGGTTATTAAACTTTATCTTGCTCTGACTTTATGTCTCTATTCTTACTCAGTTTAAGTAGCAACCACTTAAATTCAAATTGTATTTGGCAAATACTACCAGCCTTCCAGTTATCAGTAAGAAGCCAAAAGCCCCCGGGCTGAATGTAAATCTATGCTGAGCAGGACCTGACTGCCAAGCACACACTACCATATCTGCTGCTTTCTGTAGACTTAAATTATTTGGAACGACACAAATAAGCCTTTAAGAATATTTTGCTATGTGTGACTAAATCCTGTAAATTAATTTTCATGATACTGAGAAAACAAAACTTATTTAAGGTGATCAACTGTGCAGGAAATATTTGCCTTGAAAGAAAGTTCCCAGTTTGTTCATGCCTACTTAGCCCTGTGAGAGCATTGTGAGATTATTTGTTCTCCTGTCTCACTTTTAAAACTTTTGAATGATTTTAAGTCATCTTCTCTCAGAACCCAGGCAGTGCCAAGTGACCTAAGGTCCAAATGTTGTTATTCCCTATGAAAGTTCAGAAACGAATTAGTTCATCTGACCACGAGTTTGGGAAGAGTGCTCTCTTTGGCTGCAGTACTGGTGCCTTCAACCTGACCCAAAAGTTTCTTTGATTATGAGATTTCATGGCCTGTTAACGTCAGTGGGCATAACTGAATCACAGCTCTCTGGTTTTTGAATATTTGTGCTTAAATTCAGATTTTGGTCAGTGCTACTTTGATGATTTCTACATCAAGCTCTATTTTGTGGTGTAGGCATCCCTGTGTTGGTTAACCCAGAGAGAGCTTGCAAAACAGCCATTGTGAAATGCAGGCAGTGTTATAACCAGATGTTGTTAGCAATAAAGGCCTAATTAGACTCTGGTCCCCTGCATGGTGCCAAACCCAAATGGTCTCTCATGCCTGCACTTTTATTGTGCAGCATATTTAATTGAATCCTTGGAAGCAATCTAGGATTCTCATCCCGATGACTACAACCCCGATCTCCTTAAGGGTTAAATCCTCAAAACGCTGTGGCCAGGAGGGAACTTCAAAGCAGATCTGCTGTCAGCTTTACCTCCTGTGCAGGCTCCAGGAGCAGCAGGCCTGCAGTGCCCTGTGGGATGTTGCTGGGGAGCAACCTCAGCATGTCAGGGAGCACGGGATTGGCACCTTGGCAATGCTCCCTCATCCAGCCACAGCCAGCCATAGTCCTGCAGGATCCTCCCATCCCGGCAAATCCCACATCCCTGGAGTGCAGTAATGCTGCTGTGAGCAAACAGGAAAAAGTGTGCACGACAGCGTTACACTCCTTGCAGCATTCTACACACACCTACTTTATTCTTCTTGCAGTCAAGAATAAAGACCCAGGTCTTGGACTGCTGTTTTTCTTCAAGTATATGAACGAGACTTCTACCAATCAATTGCTCACAAGTATTTTTTTATTTGCAAAGACATAAAGACCCATTTTTAATGGCTAAGCAAAACATTTAGAGTGATATCCCGAAATATCAATCTGAGGAATAAATAAATTAGGTGGAAATAATCTCAGATTTTACAAGGGAATTTGAAATGAGGCAGAGGTCCTCAAATGGCTGCCTTCAGACATGAGGAAGTGCAAGGTTGCTGTGACCTGAACTGATCCTTGAGCATCCTGACCTCAGCAGAGGAAACATAAGCAGGTTTGATGGTCCTGTCTTCTGGCACAAGTCAAGTATGTTCCTTCTGCTTTGGGCAGGGATTTCCTTTTGCAGCTGGACGTCTTCAGCCTTGAGTAGGTAATCATGTGACTTTCTAATAATTTCAGCCAGCTAAAATTTCACTGAAGTACAGGGTCAGGGCTGTGTGGCGTATTTTTATGAGTTTAAATAAATGTAGCAAGCAAGTAATATTAGACAGAAGTTCATTGAAAGGTGAGAGCAAGATACCTTTTAATTTTTTTTTTCCAGAGACTTGTGCCCCTTATATTAAAAAGCAAATGATTTTGTTTCCCATGTGGTTCTGGACAGGCAGAAATTTTACTCAGCCTGGCTAGGCAGTCTGGTAGCATATTGGAGAAGGTTCTTGTGTGGAATTTCAGAAATCAAAATAGTTTTGCTAAAGTCTACAGGGAATTTGAAAGATGACATTCAAAAAGCTGCAACCACACCCTTCTTTTAAAGATGGTTTATCCATTAAGATTCATAAATTGTCCTGGGAATTTAACTAGGAATTTTGCCTCTGATTCAAGAAGACAGGGTCACATTCCCACTGTTTAGCTCACTAACCTCATCGGAGGTCATTTTCATTCCTTTGTTGCGCATGGCTGGTATGTTCATGTCTAACACATGTCAAACACAGGTCTTTTGTTTCTGACCATTCATGCTTTCGTTTTGCAGATACATAAGCTAAAAAAGGAAATTAGTGATCTCTGTGCAGCTTTTTCCACTATTATATGCGCAGCAAAACATGAACCCTTTTTTCAGTCAGGTGTTTATTTCTCCCTAACATATCTGTCAAGTTTCTTGTGTGAAAACTGAGTTAACAGTAGCATGTTCTTTACAACACTGCTGTGTTTTGTGCAGTTGAGGATCCTGTAGTCTCCATTAACTTTGCAATATCAGGAAGTTTACTAAACTATCAGGAGGAGCTCAAATCATTCTGACAGTTGAGTTTTCCTGGATATTGGGGTGGAGGGGGCAATAAAATATTAGAAATGCACCGAACATCAGGAACCCCTTTATATAACTGGAGAAAATGAGGTACAGAAAGATTGACTAATCATTTGATCTTTCAAGCTAAAGTCCATCTTTACCTTGTGAAAAAATAATCAAGGTCAGATGTGAAACAGACTTACAAAGTCATCTGGGGAAGATAAAGTATAAATGGTTGTTTTCTTCCCTTCAACTTCTGCAGAATTTGAGGACTTCAGACAGCCAACAGACAAGCAGCTGAAAAGAAGAAAATGACTGTGATTTTCATGTAGTGACTCAAATTTTTGTATGGTTGAAGCTGAGGTCCCAGAATCGTGGGGACATCAAATGTATAACTTAATTTGTGGACAGTAGCAACCGGACTCTTCAGTGTAGGAATGTTCATGTGAGCTCCAGCAGGGCCTCATTTGAGGGTATCTGAAGTCTGGGGGGATGTATGAAGGTGAAGGATCACTCGGTACGTGCCCTGCCTACTCTTGTTTGCTCTTCTCATCACCCATAGATTGCCACTGCTATAGATCAGGTCTTAAAAGCATTTTCAATCTGATCCAGTACAGCAATTCCCTTGTTATCTCTAGGTAAGCAATGCTTAGACACAGATTTGTTTCAATGCATCTTTATCTCAAAAGTGCTGTCAGGCAATTTCTAAGTAATTTGAATAATTCCTTTTCACATCCCTAGTAAGCGATGCCAGGGAGCATTTGCTGTTCAGCATTTGTAAAAATGCTGATCTATAATAAGATAGTAATCTGTTCCTTTGCTGCCTGGAAAGAAAAAAATTGCCATAAATTCATAGCTGTCTGATGAGGACTGCAAGGATCAAATGCTTTTTGTTTCTCTCTTTCATCCACAATAGCTTCCTTCACAAACTAGCTGCAGTAAGCAGTGGCACAGCAAGTGAATTCCAAATCACACCAGGCTTTGTTTGACCTACAAGTCAATGTAAGACAGGGACACAACTGCATTATAGCTTCCTTCCCACAACACAGCATTGTTTGGAAGCTGCCCAAAGACTATTACACCACGGACTACATTCTTAGCCTAGTGGGTATCAGTAGCCCAGAAAATTGGTTCCCTCATTTGTTAGTTAGAAACTTCCCACTTTTACCCAGTCCCTGGAGCTCTGTTCTCTATGCAGTACCATCAGTCAGTACCCTTATAAAAAGACAAATTTTATATCAAAGAGTAAAAATGTTCTCAACAGGAACTTTATAACATTTTTAATGACTGTTGATGAAACAGCAGACACTGCTTTAAATATTTGCTTATTTAATGTTCTCTTCCCCCTTCCTTCCCCTGCACCCATGCTTGTCCTCAAATTCGGTGTATTTAGTCCTGTTATCTTTCAAGCCTCTTGGTAAAACCAAAAGAAGTACATGGTCACCAGAAATAGGCATCTACCCCAAGTATGTACTTAATACTGTATCAGTGAAAACCATTGTTCATAGTGGCAAGAGCATTATAAACCCTTCCTGTTCTCTAAAATAGGAAGAAGGGCACCAATTCCAGGGTACTATTGCATTTTCAGTGTTAGGCACACACTTCACTGTTTCAAAGCTTAAGACTGTAAAACGTAATAGATAAACCTAGCTATCAGGGAAGAAAATTTGGGATAATTTATGAAAATTTAATTGTGTAATTGATCTGGCTACTACACAGTTTAACTATTATAGTTCTGACATCAACCTCTCTTTATCTAATGCTGAACAGCCTTTGGCCCTGTTCCCCAAAGCACACTGAGGACAGCAGAAATCTTCCCAGTGGCTTCAATGGGCTTCCAACAAGGCTGTTTGGTGTTATCTATATATAAATTATGTTTATTGAACTTTCTTGTGTTTTTACAGTACCTGAATAGCTTCTAATTAACCACATAGGAGTACAAGGGAGAACATTTACCTAAAGAGTGGAACACCAGTGGTGTGGCTTGGGGCAGAAAGCCCATGCTTGGCTCTGACAGCAGCTTGCCTGGGGCAAGGCGCCAGGCTCACTTCAGCAGATCCAAATCCCTGGGAAAGGAGGGAGGCTGCTGGAACAGGCTGACAAACTGCTCAGGAAATGGCTTTCAGTCCTGGCCCCACTTACTGAGGGTTCCCATAAAGATGTTCAACTTTAACATCCAGCCCAGAGGATGGTCCTAAGAGAGTGGGTGGTGGGCTCACTGGCTTCCTTTGCTTTCCAGAGCTGCTGCCTGGACCCCACCCTGTGCAAAACATAGCCTGGAAAAGGAAAGTGGGCTCATAATATCCTGGTGTCCTTGCTTCAGGCTTCCTTGCCTTTCCCCAGCATCCCTGTGAGGCACTGTAACAATCAGCTGTGCCCTGGCTTTGTGCTGGGCATGGGGACTTGACACAGCGTGTGGAGGAGTCCTGGGCTGACTGTGGTCTCTGGAAAGCTGGGGCTGGGCACAGGGAGCAAGGGCTGGTGCTGCTCCCAGGGACACTCTGGCAGCTCAGGTGAGGACTGTGTCTGGGCCAGGCAAAGGTGCAGCGTGGGGTATCCCTGTGTGAAGCACTTCCAGGTGGCTTGTGGAGAAGATGCAGGGATTTAGAGGGGCTCCCTATGCTCTAAAATTGGAAATTGTTCTACAACACACCAGATGGGAGATGAGAGGTTTTATACAGCTTTTTTTACAAACTGACATATAACTTAACTTAATAAAACCCCTGAAATTATGGGAGTTTCCTAACAAAGATGTGGCATCTTTGGTGATTGCAGTAATTCTTGCTTTGCTACTCAAAAGTGACATGAGCCTGTACAAGAACCTGCCACGAGTGTCAGATTTGGAGGGTTGTTTTTACTTCCTGTGACTTGTCTTTATGGAAGACCCTAAAAGTTTATCACAAATAGAGATCAGTGTCTGTCCATGAAGATTTATTAACCCAGTTTGAAAAAAAAAAAGGTCATTTAATAGACAACACTGTAGATATGATATATTACTGGGTGTCTCCTATCTATAGGCACAATCATTTCACTTCCTCACTTGAGGATGGGGGAGCAGATTTACAGGTGTCTCACAAAGACAGATTTAGATGCTGGCATTTACCCAGTGTGCATTGTCTGCTAACTTTAATTATGTTTCATTGTCCCTGGGAAATCACAGCTTCCATGGCTGACATTTTTAGGATCATATGAGCACGCAGCAGCGTAGTTTCCTAGGGAATAGAGAAAAGGTGACTGTGACCTGTGAATGAAGCACAAAGTGATGATTCAGGGCTCTCTAATTTTAAAAGGAGATGTCCTGCCTACCAATGAGTTGGTAGCTGTGGGAAAGAAAGCATGTATTTCACTTTTCCCATGTTGTCGCTGTTTGGTTATTGTTTCTGTAGACTTCAACTCTGAAGAGGAAATGTATTGAAAGGATGATTGTCTGCATGAATTTCAGACTTCTTAGTACTGCATAAGTGAAATATGTTGCATTTTGGAAGAGGTGATGTCTGAGGGAGAGTGAAAATATTCCTCTTGAAAGTTACTGCTTGGCCTCAGGCCAGTGTCTCCTGCAGGAAAGGAGGTGCTCTAACCACCTTTCTTCCATTGCCATTTCTGGGGATATTTCTTACTGTTTTCTCTGAGCAAAGTCTCATATCTTGACACAGGCAGACCAAGAAATCAGCTTTCCAAAGTCTGTCTGGTGAGACCTGGCTCTAGAGGGTCCATCCCAACTTCAGCCACAGAAGCTGTGCTGTGCCTGCAGCTCCCTGCCTGCAGTGGTACTTCTAATAGCAGATCGTGGTGTGTTCTTACAGCTCAAAAATCTCACTGCCCCTGACCACTTCCTTCTTACCATTGTTTCTAACATTTAGAAACACTCTTTGGATAACCCATACAGTCCTCTCCTGGTACAGCCTGGATGACTCAATGCACAGAAAGTAAGTTGTAGGCTTTGCACTTCTGGCCTGCCAGCTGGAGTCCAGCACAGATGACTTGTGCTTGTCATCAGCTCTCAGAAGGAGGGTGAACTGAGGGCCATTTTCTATTTCACATATGACTTACCACAGTGCCAGATTGTGCATGATCTGCTATGCCTTTCCAGGGGTGGTAACAGGGATTAGGTGTCTCATCAGGCATATGCATCCCAATAAAAGGCCAGGGATGACTTATGGCTAGAGCAAACATATATGGGGAGATCTGTCCCACTCTGCACTGATTAGGCCACACTGTCACACAGATAACTAAGAATAGCAGTGCCATGCAGTCAGTGTAAGTGATGACTCAGAAAGTGTTTTTTTAGCTGAAAAACATTCTTCAGAGTTGCCACTGACGATCATAGATGCATGAGCAGCATAGCACTAAAATCTGGCCTTTTCATTTATCTTTTAATTATTTGTCAACTTACACATTTCTTCATGCTCATCTACTACACATTTATTTTTAGAAGCAAGTTCAGTGCCCTCTTGCCGTTGAAAATCATTTCACCTAAAAAGATATGGAGGAAGAAAATAAAGCTATGCATTAGCATTGCTTTTTAGGCTACTCATGTAGTTTGATGCTTTCAAGAATATATGTAAACAAAATCTTACTGCTTCCTTTCCCCTTAAACTACCTGTTTCTCATAACAGGTTTTTTGTTTGCCCCTGTTGCAACTGGCAGGGAGGAAATGAAGAGTATATCTCAAGATAGCTGGTATTGTTGTTGGCTCCAGGTGCCTTCAGAGTGGAGGCTGAAAAGCAAATGTTTTTGATGTCATGGGTCATGTAGGGTCTTGAAGTGTCTGCCTGTCTGACTACAGGCAGCAACTGTGGGATCCTGAACTATAAACTTGCTCTGACTGTGGAAATTTCTCCTATTTCTTAGTACCATGCTGAGTTCTCTGTGTGGTAACAAGTCACACCATTAATGTTGGAAAGCACTAATTCTTAATGAATATAAGTTTCTCTAATCAGCCACCAACACAAATTCAATAGAAATATGCTGTAATGCAGTTTATTGGCTTCAAAAACATTATGAGCAATATTTGGTTAACTGCATCTTCCCCAAAACAGCTTTAAAATAAAAGAATAAGTACAGTCAAGAGAGTTCCTGGCTTAGGGTGCATGTGACTTTTTAACATAGACCTTAATCCTGGGCACTGAAGCACTCACATGATTATTTAATACATATTTAAAATACCAAGAGAAGTACATGACTCTGTAATCACTGATTTACTGTTTTCCTCTCTTGTACAGCTAAAAAACCCAGGACTTTACTTGTGCAGCTGCTTTTTCTGATCTTCTGTGACATTGTTCACTGCTGGATAGGAAATTAATTTTATAATCTGGGATTTATTTTCTGTCTTTTTTTTTCCTCTGATTTCACCAAATACCTATCCTTCCAGTATACTTTAAACTGGACAGTGCAAAATAGTTGAAAGCTTTTCTAGAGAACGAGCTATAAAATAATGAATATATGAAGACAGCATATTGAATATGCTGGTTTGCATTTAGCACATGAGGTTTTTAACATGCTTTGTGACATTGCTGTTCACAGACCCAAGCCCTTGAAAGGGTGATAGCAGTAGAGGAGATGAAGGGAAGTGTCAGTGGCTTCCATACAGTGAAAGAGCAGTGACACTACACACCCAGAGGGCCCTGCAGACAGCCTTGCTTGCTGCAAATCCCATCTCCCTGGGCTCCTGGGGAAAGGGAATGACACACAAAATGTCTGTAAAGGCTGGAGCTGCCTTGCAATACAGACCAATGTCCGATAGGGTTAATGTAGCCTCCAAAGACTGATTTTAGGATCAGTGTGTCTGTGTAACTTCTCATTTGGGTCTGTCCTGAGGAGGTCTTTATCCCAGACAGGTCTTAAAAGGAACAGTGATACAGGCATGTCTGCTGGACATCAGCTTTGCAAATTCTTGTCTTTTCATGGCAAACTACCTCAGAGGTGTTCAGTCTCATCACCCCAGGAGAGCTTGGCAACAAGCAATGTGTGGTATGCTCAGAAAATACATGGGCAGACCTTGTTCATGGCTTTTTAAATATTCTACATCCAAAAGCAATTGTTGTTTTTTATTATTAAATCTATTTCTTTCACTTCCTTTTCCAAACTGCTGTGTTTCAGTGAGACTTTATGAATCTCTATATCGCATGTTGGCAGACCTTTCAAATGCACTCTCAGTGAATTGTGTTTCAAAATGCACAAGCACACACAGTAAACAGAAATAGAGAAACAAAGAAAGGAGAATTCCTAGACTTGTCATACTGGTAGGCATAGCTGATCTTTCAATACACACTGTGGATTCAGAAGACTGGGAAGGACTTGGCGAGAAATAATAGACAAAATATTAAATGTCAGACGTCTTTTTATAACAGAGCTTTCAGTACAATGGGACTCATACAGTACATCAATGCTGTCATGTAACACTCTATTTATATGTATGTATAAGCAGAGTTTGTCTAGCTTTTGTGTTTATGGAGTCAATCAACTTTCTTTTCACATCTTTTTTTAAACTTTATTTAAATGTGTTTATTACTTTGCTCCTCTGTTCTTAAAACTGCCTCCCCCAGAGTAGTATTAATATCTCAGAGCCTCAGTTTCATAAAAAACTCCAAAACAACCAGTGAAAAACAACAATGAAATAGCCAGTAATCTATTAGCAGAGAAAGCTTGAAAATGTGGCTGCTGGCAATGTAAGGACTGGGTCTAATGAAAGGGCTGTGAAGTACTGTGAGTTTTGACAGTTGTTTAGGGTTCCATATGTTTGGGACTGATGAAAATGGAATAATTTCCAGGGCTAGTTAAGTATTTCTGAGAGTTGGGATTTCTGTGCAATGGCATGCAACATGTGCTAGATCTGCACTTCTAGAAATCTTCCTTCCCCTAAGGTGGCATCAACCTCCCCTGCCTCTGTACTACATAAAAGGCAGCTGGCTGTGTTAAAACATCCGTCTGGAGAACAATATTCCAGTTTCCTCCAACAACATGTTGTCTCAGAAGTCTTTTAAAATAGTTTATAAAATTTCCAATAGACACAGCAAAACAGTAAGATGATAACTTCAGAAAATCATCAAAAGCAAACTAGGAAATGAGGCTTTAAAAAAAAAAGTGGGACATGAATGAAGAACTGTCTATGCACTTTTTTGTGTAGAGGATGAAAACATTTTGTAGTTGGATAAGGTGGAACTGTGACTCTGTCAAGTTACCACTAGTGTTGCCTGCTTTTAGTAATAGCAACTCCATGTCCACCAGCTGGATGTGTCATAAACATTGCCTTCATTTTTTACAAGTGATAGCAAATATTTGTCCTAGATTTTTGCCTTCATGACCTCCTAAATACATTTTGATGGTGTCTATTGACAATATTGTGGTAGTTTAAGAAGGCCAAGTGCAAGGTGCTGCACCTGGGTCAGGGCAACCCCTGGTATCAACACAGGCTGTGGATGAACAGATCAAGAGCAGCCTTACTGAGAAGGACTGTGGGGTGCTGGTGGGTGAGAGGCTGGACATGACCCAGGAAATTGACTTTTACAACTATTGCTTTTATTTTCATCAAAGCATTTTTACCTTTTCAGTTAGAAGTAGTGTAGGTTTATTTCATTCTTTCACTGAACTTTATCTTCAAGGTGCCCTAATCTGGAGTTTGTGGTCTCTCCATTTTAATTCAAAATTACTTTCTTCCACAAAAATTAGGTAATAGGACATCATTTTATTCACTCTATTCTCTCCAAAGTTCACAGCACTTCATTATACATTTATGTGTGTAAGCCACCCCATAAAAAGTTCCACATTCTCAAAAAAGCCTGCACAAAAATGCAGGCAAGTCTATTTACACAGGAAGCCATCCCAGCTGTTGGATCATATTTCTAACTACTACCTGAGAGCTCTTTGGGAAAATTCACAAAAAGATACAACATAAACCACAAAGTCCTATCGAAGTGAAATCCCTAAAATACTTACCACAAGATGCCCAAACTTGTCATCTTCAGACTCTGTGAGAGGGAAACCTGAGACAAGGAATGACCTGCAGCCAAGAAAGCAGTGCACAAGTGAGGAAAAGGGCCTGGGTACATAACCTGGGTAGAGAAGAGACTGGCATGAAACTCTAAAGTGAAATATGTTGGAAATTGTCAAACCAGTGCTGAACAAAAGTGGGATCTTTGGAAGAATTCTTTTCTTTTCCTGTTCATTAAGAGTATTTTTAAATGACTGATTAATGATTTTTTTCCTCTGAGCATTCTCAATCTAAACAGTACTACTTTCTAAAAAATGTGGTTATAATTTTTGTTATTATTTTTCTTTTTCCTATTGGAGAACATTCAGAGGACAAAAATAGTATGATGTATTTCGCCAGTTTTTATACAGAAACTTTATTGTTGAACAAAAGAAAGTGTTCTTATTAAGCATTTATAAATATCTTTTATTTCCTGCCTACAAACATTGCATGGAGCTACTCTTCAACCATTCATCCATCTTGGGTTTCATGCCTATGTAGAAATAAATAATACATGTGTTGGATTTTATATGTTGGAGCCTTCCGTTGCCTGAGGGCTGGATTTCCTGCTATTGTTTGCCACAGGTGACTGTGTACACTCAATAACCATGCTGAAGAGCTGGCGTTGTCTGAGGTGCTTTTTGGCCCAGTACCTACAGAGCCAGACTCCAGAGCACGTCCTTTTGTTTGGATTAATAGTGGAAAAATAGAAAATACTCTTTTCTTTTCACTGAAAGGGTTTTCTTCCTTCACTTTGAAATCAATGTCAGCTTTTTTTATGTGACCTGGGAGTGCCAAGCTGACTGAAGTGGAAAAGAAAAGCAGCGAGCTTTCTGTGTGCTCAAACAACAAAGAAGTCAGTGCAAGGTGCTGTGCTTATGGGCTCTCTACAAAATGACATACAAAACCATTTTCCGCTCTGCATCTTGACACTCCATCCTTTTCTCCTGTCTGCTACAGCTGCCATTCACTTGTGGTGATCCAATTGTCATGTTCTAGTTTCCACCTCTATGAATGTGGCTTGATATGTCCTCAGTGAGTCTGGTTGTGAGCATGGTGCAGTAAAAACCAGTTTGCCTTGGTGTGGATATACAAAGTCGGATCAGATCTGCTCAAGAAGATGACAGAAGAGCAAATGTTGCGCTGGTGGGGGAGAGGATGTGTCGTCTGCCAAATCTAGTCTGCTTTTTTTCAAAATTAGCATCACTTCCCAGATGCTGTGATTAGCAGATATCAGTGGCTGCTTGTTACATTTTTGGGTATCCACCCACTTAGATGTTGAAGTTTGGCTGTGTCAGCAAGTGAGTAAACCCCACTGTTGGACAAATCCCAACAGAAATGAAAAGATGAAAGGAATCAGTTTTGCAAGGACAAGTGTGCAGCCCCCCCCTTTGAGAACATTCTCCAGCCCATGGAAATTGCTTGTATTGACTTCAGAATCTCTCTTAGTTAAAGCCAATGATTCCAAAAGGAGCAACTTTTCCTCCATTACTGCTTAGCTGCCACACAGAGTAAATATGCCTTCTTAGAGACACGTGTGATACTCTGATTCCTTGTACCATGAATTCCTTGGGACAGAAATTGTCCTCTCTGTCAGTAAAATTTGCCACAAAGGTTGCTACTCCTGGTTTCATCATATTGTTGCAGTTGGATTACAAATGTCCTTCACATTTAGCCAGAAGATCAGATAACAAATTGTTCTGCTTTCATATTGCTAACAACAAGAGAACTTTATCAGATAATGCATACTTTTCAGGAATGTTTGTTTAAATTGTCATCCTCTACTTTTTGTCTTATTAGTGTAGGGGCTAGTCACATCGAAGACAGAAAATAGGAATATATTTAGAGAAAAAAAATCACACATTTTGATGGAAAAAACCATATTTTCTATAGAAATTGTAGATGAAGTTCCCAAAAGGATGAACTCTTTTACAACAGTCTATGGACAGATATCAAATACACAAGAAAAAGAAAACCCAGTGTTATTTTCAATTAATATTATAGGGTATAAGAATTAACAATATATATTGTTGAGTTTTTTTACTTTTCCACAGACTCTTACTGAGCTTGCTTTTTTGAGAGGTCTTGGTGTTTTTGTAAGATCAGAGATGAGGCAGATGTCATAGAAAAGCCTCAGAAGGAAAGACTAAAAATGTGTGAAGATACAGTTTTGCTATGCCTTCAGAGTTACCTCTTCCCCATCAATCATTGCACAGGAGTCAATCACAGTAATTACTGCATTTGAAGCTCATGGATTTCTTAGGCTAAGTAAGAAAAACTAATGGATTGCTTGGGTTAACTAAGGAAAGAAAGTTTATGCTCTGTTTTTACCATACCTTTAGACTCTAAAGAAGATAATTCAGGTTTTCTGTCCTTTGGCCATGTCCTCTCTTTGTCATGGTTTGAGAGACTGCGTTTGTAAACAGTAGGAGTACATCAACTCTGTGTGTGTGTTTGTTTGTGTGTTATGAGAAGGATGTGTGTGGAAAGCCATGTGAATTGCAGAGGGTAGTGTCATCATTTACAAGTTATTTCCTTTAACGAGTACTTCTATTCAAATCCAGATGGTGCTTGGAGAATTTTCTGCTATTGAAAAAAGACTTCCCTTCCTCTTGGCTGTGGTACATCCTTGCACCACACCTGGGAGTGACGCTGGTCACATTTCCATTGCCTGGCTTTGGATCTGAATGTTCCATCATGTGATCACAGTGTGGATGCTCAACTCAAGTCCCTGGCGTGATGTTCCCCTTTTCTCTGGGACATAAACATCATGCTGTTGTTGAACTCTAACACAAATTCCATTTTTCACCCTTTCCCTGTCTGCTGAAAGTTCTCTCCACAGACTTACCAACAGAAGAAAAACTCATTGCAAAGACTGCTCTGGGGAGTCCTGAGTAATTTCCTGATGAAAGGTCTGAAATGAAACTTGAGAATCTTGTTTCTATTTTTTGTTGTTACTTTGTGAGTAGAAAAACTGCAGTATTTTTAGAAACAAATGAGGAACAAAGATTTAAAGTTGGTTTTGCTTCCAGTATTTTGAGTGTTTGTCAGGTTCATGAGAGTCTGCTGGGAGCCCAACCTAGGCTATGACAATACAAAAGCATATTTCATTTAGTCAAGAAGGACTTTCTCGTTTCCCAAATTCCCACACATTTTCCCAACACTACAATTAAAAACAAAATGGAGCTACTTTTGAGTTAAGAGAGGAAATCAGATGGAAAGCAGCCATCAGTACTGCCCAACCACTTAGTCCAAGAAGCAGGACAGGCTGTCAAAGCCATTGAAAGAGCAGGAAGTGAGGCAAGACAGCGCGGACATGCAGAGGCAAAAACCCAGAGCCACGTTTAACCACGTATGCCTGTGTATGATCAGGACCATGCTTTCACAGCTGAGTGGATGGAAACAGGTCATCTTTGCTCATCTCAGTAGATGATCTTCAGTCATGTTAATAGAATTGATGCTGTTTAGAGAACACAGATTGAATCACCCTTATGGATATTGTGGTGTGTCACTGGCACAGAGTCAGAGATGTGTGAGGGTTTTCATTGCATCACCAGCACACCACCACTCTCCAGCTGTGTGATCCTTGGGCTGCTGACACCAAAGAGAGCTCAGCCACAGACCTGTCAGCCAAAATAATGGTGAAAGCTACCAAACCTTCAGCTCAGTGAGCTGTTACCTCTAGTATCAGACAATAACATAAATCCTTTATCAGGCAGTGAAAAAAAGAAAAGCACATTTCTAAGCTGTTCATCTCCAAAAGACAATATTTAAAATAGGTCAGCTAAAGTATTACCTGAAGGTGTTTGCCATTTTCCAAGAACTGTAGTAGGGATGTATTTGAAATATTGATATCCATGGTGGGTTAGGGGAAAATGTCTACACTGCATTAAGGAGATCAGAGGCCAGGATTCAAGAGGAGAGGAGTGTTAAATTCAGCAATTCACTTAGATCCAGATCAAGTAGTATACATCTTAAAACTCACTGTGAAACCAGGGCTTGACTGAGGGATGGCAACGTACAGGAAGAGGTGGCTGAGTCACAGGAGGCAGAACAGAGATCTCTCTGGGTTTGCTGAATTCAGTGGCCCCCACAAAGGTGAGGTTGATGCAATCTCTGCCTCAGACGCAGTCAGCAGCAAGACTGGCCAAAAGGTGAACAAAACCACACACAGGCTACACATGCACATATATGCATGGCCAGCACAGACTGAAACATTCAGCACTCAGACAAACATGGACAGGTTCTGCTCTGTTTCCCTCTCTGCTGACCAGGATCAAGGTGCATAATGGGACCTTAAGTTAAACCAGTCATTTAAGCAGGTATGGATATATGGATTTAGAAGAAGAGGCAGAAAACAGCTGCTGTGTTTCTGGTAAAAACAGATGTGGGGCAGTGTGCTGTGAGCAGTGAAGGTTTCCAGGAAGAAGAAGCTTGAGCTAGAGGCAAAAAGGAGAAAAGATTCTTTAATCCCCTTGTATTTATGGCCACTCATCTAAATGCTGTGTAGAGGATTTGCTTTGTTTGGTGGTTTGGTTTTTAGCGGCCAAATGGTTCTAAGCTGGTGCTTCCACCAGACCAGAATGCTTCAAGCTGCTGGAGGAACCCTGCTGACCAGGATGAAGGTGCATAATGGGGCCTTAAGTTAAACCAGTCATTTAAGCAGGTATGGATATATGGATTTAGAAGAAGAGGCAGAAAACAGCTGCTGTGTTTCTGGTAAAAACAGATGTGGGGACAGTGTGCTGTGAACAGTGTGGGTTTCCAGGAGAAAGAAGGTTGAACTAGAGGCAAAAAGGAGAAAAGATGTGCTTTAATACCCTTGTATTTAAGGCCACTCCTCTAAATGCTGTGTAGAGTATTTACTTTGTTTGGTGGTTTGGTTTTTAGTGGCCAAATGGATTCTAAGATGGTGCTTCCACCAGACAAGAATGCTTCAAGCTGCTGGGGGAACCCTACCAAATCCCTCCTTCTCTAGCCTTCCTGGATAGGAATAGATGTAGTCAGGCAGCAGAAACTGCACTTGCAGCCTGAGTGGGGCACATCCCAGACCTTTGTCCATAAGAGGTGAAGTACTGCAGGTGCACAGGGCAGGATCTCACATGCAGAAAGCAAACTGGCTGTGACCACTACCTGGAGCAGTGCACATCATGATCAGGGGGTATCAGTCCACTCAGCCCAGCCTCAACACTGCAGGGCCTTTTTCAGAGGATTGGTTTTGACTGGGATAATTGCTATCTTCCATGCTGGATATTTTTCAGGAATTATGTATTCTGCCAGTGGCTGGGGATGGTCCCTTGTCAGTCTGTCTCCATGAACTCTGCCTCCAGAAGGTGCCCAGTAGATACCCAGCAGTAGCTGACAAAGGTAGAGGTAACTGAATTTATCTGAGCAGTAAGAAATAACCTTGGCCTTTTCCCTTATCACTTTAACTATTTTTTAAGATATTAATTCTGAGAGCACAGCCTTACATCAGAAATAGGAATCACATTGATGCTCCCGTGTTACCAACCAGGAGCTGTCAGGGGGGTTTCCACATGGAAGAGCTGTTGTTGATGTGGAGTTTGAGAATATCTTTATTCCAATGTACATCTCCTACCCCAAAGTGCTCAGAGGTACCATACAGGCAGGTTCTGAGAATTCAGAGCTTATGGATTTCAGGGAAGAACTATGTGCTGACAAAGGTAGAGGTAACTGAATTTATCTGAGCAGTAAGAAATAACCTTGGCCTTTTCCCTTATCACTTTAACTATTTTTAAGATATTAATTCTGAGAGCACAGCCTTACATCAGAAATATAAATGATATAGATGCCCCTTTTGCCAACCAGGAGCTGTCAGGGGGGTTTCCAGGTGGAAGAGCTGTTGTTGACGTGGAGCTTGAGAATATCTTTAATCCAATGTACATCTCCTACCTCAAAGTGCTCATAGGTACCATACAGGCAGATTCTGAGAATTCAGAGCTTATGGATTGCAGGGAAGAACTATGTGTGGAATTAAATTTAAAATTAAGTCCAAAAGGTACATTCTTCAATTGTTTTCAAAGGGCTCCTATGAATTATCTGAAACTTGTATCAAAGAAAAATATAGTAATTCTTTCGGAATTAAATTTAAAATTAAGTCCAAAAGGTACGTTCTTCAATTGTTTTCACAGGCCCCTATGAATAATCTGAAACTTGTATCAAAGAAAAATATAGTAATTCTTTCCTGATCCTAGATAAACATTGGGAAGATGACACTTCACCGATCACAGAATATTCTGAACTGGAAGGGATCCACAATGATCACCAAGTTCAACTCTTGAGTGAATGGCCAATACAGGGATTAAATCCACAACCTTGGTCTTATTAGCACCACACTCTGACCAACTGATTTAATCACAATTTGAGCCATAACTGTGTCCATGTGACAAGTATAGTTTTTCCAGGAGATACAGTATCTTCTACTTTGCAAGGACTTCATCAGCTCTGAAACAATGAGAGATTTAAGGTTTTTAGGTAATTTCATAGGTTTTCCTCTCTCTCTGTCTTCTTTTTTTTCCTTTCCTCTCAAACTATCTAACTTCTAGCTGCTTGTATTCCTTGGACAAAGGAGTAACTTTGGTGCCAATCTGTTTGAGGTAACAATAACTTCAATCTCCTATTTCTTAAGCCCAAACAGATAGAAAATGTAAGTAGTAGAATAAAATCAAAAGTGTTGTTTGTGCTTTGAGTATTCTACTCTTTTGCTGTAGTTCTTGTTCAAAATGCCTCTTCTTCATGTACTGATCTGTTGCCCTGTGAGAACATGTACATGTGAAGCTAATGAGAGGTGCACTGAATGATGACTCTCACAACAGGTGCTGCAGAGGTGAGTTACCTCTGCTGCTTTGACTCCTTGACAATTTCAGAGCTGTAGAACAGGAGCTTGGTCCTGTATCCCTGGATGTGACTAAAGCATGTGTATGAATAGGTAGTTCTGTGTGTGTGTAGGTCTACATTTATTGCACATCTTACCTATCTAAATAATTTGGTGTGTCAATACAAGCCTGCTGTGTCTTTAACCAGTGTCACTTCCCTTCTACCTCGTAATTTCACATTTCCATTTAAAGAATATTTTTTGGGCCTCATGAATTTCCTCTGAATTGTCTTCATTGATCCATTCATTTTGGATGGCCTTGCCGAGACCTGAGAATGCATCCCAGGAGCTTTAGTAGTGACAAGCAGAGCATGTGGATGACTGCAGCTTGCTGGCTATCTTCTGGACTGTGCATCCTGATAGGACGTTTGTGTTTGTTGGTAAGGCCATATTCACCACTCACTTTCAGTCTGTGACCTGCTGTAAAACAAGTGTTTTCTCTAGTTCTTTCTTGTTCTCCATCTGGTATTTGTGCTTTTGCTCATATTGCTTAGTGTATTTTTTTCCTCTTAAATATCCCTCTGGCTTTTCAAAGTACCACCTGGTTTTGTTGGGATCATTTCAGTTGGAACCCTACCCTATGGTATGTTTGTATTTTCTCTCAGCTCTGTACAAGTAGTAGTATTGTTATTACTGAGAAGATGAACAGGACTGGACCAGCACAAATCCATGAGATCTGTCCTTTCACTTTGAACCACTGGCTGGTGAAGTGTGGTTTTTGCATCAGTTTGTACCCTCTCTGCAGCAGCAGCTTTCTGGTCTAATTTATAGCATGTTTACAGACACAGAATCATAGAATGGTTTGGTTTTGAAGAGACCCTGCAGATCATCCAGTTTCAACCCCTCTGCCATGGGCAAGGACACTTTTCACTAGACCAGGTTACCCAAAGCCCAATCCAACCTGGCCTTGAACATTTCCAGGGATGGGACATCCACAAGTTCTCTGGCCAACCTGTTCCAGTGCCTCACCACCCTCACATTTCTTTATGTTCAATCTAAACCTGTCCTCTTATTCTAAGGCCACGTCCCTTTGTCCTCTCACTACCAAGTGTGGTTTTTGCATCAGTTTGTACCCTCTCTGCAGCAGCAGCTTTCTGGTCTAATTTATAGCATGTTTACAGACACAGAATCATAGAATGGTTTGGTTTTGAAGAGACCCTGCAGATCATCCAGTTTCAACCCCTCTGCCATGGGCAAGGACACTTTTCACTAGACCAGGTTACCCAAAGCCCAATCCAACCTGGCCTTGAACATTTCCAGGGATGGGGCATCCACAACTTCTCTGGGCAACCTGTTCCAGTGCCTCACCACCCTCACAGTAAAGAATTTCTTTATGTTCAATCTAAACCTGTGCTCTTATTCTAAGGCCACGTCCCCTTGTCCTCTCACTACATGCCCTTGCAAAAAGTCCCTCTCCAATTTTCTTGTAAACCTTCTTGTAGGCTGATGTCTTTGGTCATATTGTTATAACATTTCAGAAGTCAGAAGAGGTGACTACTGCTGTTCTTCCATCCACAAGGCTTGTCATCCTGTGAGAGGAAAATTAGATAGGTTTGAAATGCCTTATCCAAATAGGCCCGCATGCTTTAAAAATATTTTCTTCTTTGACACTACTTTTCTGAAGTCATTAACTTAGACCATAGTGATTGCCTCTGTATTTCACAACATGCTCTCTGCCCAACTGGAGTCAGAGCCAGGATAAACTGTTATGATGCTTCTTGATTACACCAAAATCCCCAGAAAAAGGAAGCACATGGGAGAGTCTTAATCTTGGTTCCTGTGCTCCTGGCCAGAGGGCTCAGTTCCTATCTGGAAAGAACAGACATTTATGCACCTAACCTTTCATAATGTAACTGATCTATCTCTTGCTAAATGAAATTAAAACGTTTCTGTTGACTGAGTAATTAGAAGTCTTGAATGTTATGTCTTACAGTCTCAACTTGCTTTGTAGTCTTTCCTTTTCCCACTGTTCATATGGAGAGGAGGTTTGTAAAGGAATTACAATGCACTTACCTGTACAGATCCATAGAAGTTAGTCAGCTATAAAACTCTGAATGCAATATGGTACAAGATACAAGAAGATGGCACAGCACCACAGAAAGCTACAAACGTCTGCTAGGAGATTATACAGGAAGACTGAGGGCCCTACCTTCACTGTCTTGCAGATTTTTTCATATCAAATGTGCAGAGCTTCCAAGTAAGACTTAAAGATATTTTAGCTTGGGAAATTCATACTAGGATCTGAGATGAATGAGGCTGGTTTTGGCATGTATAAGTATTGTACAGTAGCTAGATGCATTACATACCTCCCCTTTCCCGTATTTATGTTTACAGATTTCCAAAGCAACCCTAAGTTCTGTCAAACTTGAAGCAGGCACGTCCCACAGCTCCACTGTGTCTCCTGATGCAGCTTTAGCTGTGACACCACATCTATGAGCTTGAAAGACGAGATGGATCCTTGCAGTGTTTTTGACCCCATTGCTGACACAGGTGCCTCTTGTAGGAAGTCTTATCCACAAGGGAGTGTGACAGCATATCCACAAGGGAGCATATTTAGTTTGAATTAAATAGAAAACCCTTTCTTCCTCCCTCATCTTCTCACAAATAGTATGATTGATACTGGTGATCACATTATAGCAAATATAAAAAAAAAAGATTTTTAAATATTTTTATTAATTCTTCACTGAGAAACTGGAAACAAATCCAGTTGTAATGTATTCACTTCATCCTTCCTAATCCCTGAATGATTGCATTTCTTCTAATTTTAGTTTTAAAATTTTTCATAACATCTGAGGAAAGTATGTTTAAACATTGATTTTCTTCTTGAAAGGTGAAAAAAGGCAAACTTTCCTTTGAAAATACTGTATAGATGCTGTCTAACACAGCTTTCCCTCTCTGTAGCATCTCAGGCACAGTATTATTCCCAATGTTGTTGTGCCCTTTAGTCCAAATAACATTTTCTTGTGTTTCTCATCTGCAGCAGATGGCCAATAGCCAACCACAACATTTTTCATTGAAATGGCAAGGATATGCTCTAATTGCCTCTCTAACAAAGACCTTGATTACATCTAAATTCCAGGATTTCTGAAGGCAATTTTTTCATGGTATCAGCCTATTTGTTTCTGATTATCCCTTCAGCACTAACCTTTCACTCCTTATTATTCCTGAAAGCAACAGAACATCTTTAATCCAAAATGGAAATTAGGCCAGGTAGCAATGTCTTAAAAGGCACTTATATGCAGCACAGTGTTTATCAGCATAATGCATTGCTTCTTGGAAGAAATGTGGTGAGTGGCGAGGACTTCTTATGAAGCACAATTACTTTAATAACTCAGCCCAATCCCCTTCCCCAAATCTTTGCTCTTTCTAGAGCTGCCCAGCCACACACTCACTGTCCAGTCAAACTGTCCCAGCAGGTGACAAGGTTTCTGTGTAAAACACCAGCAACTCTGTACGTTGAGCACCTGGATGTGTGTGAATTCACTTCACAGGAATACAGTTGCTCCCAAAATGAACTTCGAGGAGATGGGCAAGGGAAGTTCAAAGCTGTAGGACAGCCTGTATTCTCTGCTCCACTCCATGTGAGAAAGACTGGATACAGGGTCCGGTATTCCAGGTTTAGCTATACATCACCAGGAGAGGTTTTCTATCACAAATTGCCAAATTTTGCTCAGTCCAAGGAAACAACTTTGGTACATGGAGTCCAGATGCCGCTTTCATTTGATTTCAGCACTCCCCATGGGAGCAGTGGGGCTGAGAGGGGCTCTTGCCATTACAGCTTGGTTCTCCTTTCCCAGCAGATGTCAGAGAGGGCAGAGGCAGGGAATGCTGCCAGACCTGCAGCAACTGGAGGATGAATGGACCATGCAGGCAATTTCCACCATCTCAGGGGATGCAGACGAAAGAGTGGTGTGACAGAGCCTTAACAAACTTACAGAAAGAGTGACCAATGGGAGAGGAATCTGAGTGTCGTGTTCTAAACTCAGTCAGGACTTCATTGCCTGGGGTGGGTGCCTGATGAAGCTGATTGCTTTAAACAATTCTATTTATACACAGCATCAGACTGCCAATATTTCGAGGCTAGGCCCATACGCAAGCTAAGAAAATAGCAAATGGATTGTTTGTCAATGTGAAAGTACATTTCAAGACACAGACATTGTACCTCAGACTAGATGTTCATTCCAGAAGTATCTGGCCTGTATAAAAAGTTTAAGAAAGAAGATAAACTAATTTACAGTAAGACATGATGAAGACCTTGAGACTAAAAAGTTCGTATTCCCCCTAAATTCTCCTGGAGACCCCGAGGACTGCTTTACAGACAGCAGTAGCCCAAAGTGCTCAGTTTCTGTGCTGATTTGTACCACCTGCCCTATTGTTTTTGCCTTCAACACTATCAGTGCTGCTGCACTTATCCTGTTTTGGAAAGTCTCCAGCTCTCATGACATTTTTATGTGACCTTTGTATGGAGTGAAAGTGCCAAATACTAGGCTCCTAAACAGCATATCTGTATTTAGTTAGGAATTCAGCTATTATTATTTTATTTCCAAATCTCTGGAAAAATAAATGCAACTAAAATTTTCTTTAGAAGAGGAAGAGAGAGATGGTTTATATCACAGAAACGGAGATGACAGTAAATAAATAAATGACGAGTAGGTGAGTAGTCCTTTGTTTTTATTCTGTTACTGTTTCCAGATCTGGAAAAACTGTAGTTTGTATTGAAGTAAGCATTTCTTTCCTTTGCCTAAGGAAATAAAAAGCTGAAAACTAATATTCTATTAGAGAGGAGATTTTGCATTTAACTTAAGAAGAATTTACAGGTTGCATCAGGAAAGCCAAGGAAATACAGAGCTTGTTTGCAGCAGTATCTTCTCCCTTGCCTGTGGCTCAGGGGTGGAGGTGAACTCTGATAAAAGGCTCTGGACAAGTTCAGGCTTCCAAGAGCCAGGCTGGGGTGAGCAGCTCCGGCAGCTTCACTGGGACTGTGTTATACTGCAAGGAAAGGGAACAAAGAAACTGCAGAGCAAAAATCCAGATTCACGAGTCCATTTCAGGCAGATTCTGAGCTGTAAGAAATGTCTCTGGCTCTCTGTTAAGACACTAGGAAAATAATCTGGAGGGCCATGTATAAAGTGACTGCTCTTATGGAAGCCTGGTAAAATATCTTTGCTCAAAATATGTGATTACACTCTGTTTGCAAAAGATGATACATGAGGCATCATTCTGCTTCCATTCCTTGTTGCAATCACTGAGGACTTGGAGTCACAGAAACTCTGACACTCGTTGGGGTGAGTTTTAACGGTAAGATTAAAGATGGGGCATTTGTCCCTTCATCAGATCAGAGAGCAGGATAAATTTTTCCTTAAAACTGCTGTCCATAAATCACACAGTTTTCTCCCACTGCTCGTATTTTCTAGGATTCATCCTGTTTGCCTTCTGGCAGCTGCAGTTAGACTGCATCTACATAAAAATGTATCTAAAGCTGGGCCCAGATTCTGGCTTTTCCAGTGGTGGGTAGAGAAGAAAGGTGACCTTTATATCTTTCATTTGCATATGATATCCATCTCTTACTCTCTGCTTGGCTAAACCAGTTTAGATGCTGACGTTCAGGATCTGTCTTAATCTTCAGAACTTGTGTTCTTGCCTGTAAAACCAGTAGGCAAAGGTTCATATCAGCTCTGCTGTTTTTAATGAGCCAAGATAAACACATGAGGCTCTCACAGTTGCTTTAACCCCACAGAGGAGGCAGGAGCTCTGTGTGATGGCACAGAGGCAGTGACACAGGATGAAATGTGTTTTGTGTGAATGTAGCAGTGATACTGACCACTGGCCAGTGGAGGCAAATATTAATAACCTGCCACAGATCTTTTTAGTGAAATAGATTTCCAGAAGTTTAGGTCACTACATTCTGGTGTTTTTTTTTTTTTTGGGGGGGGGTTTTTTTTTTTGATTATTTTTTTTGTTTTTTTTTTTTTTTTTTTTTTTTTGTTTTGTTTTGTTTTTTTTTTTCCTTAGATAAAAGGAGAGTGAGTGCAGTGGATGGAACAAAAAAGCAGAGTGAGTGTAGTGGATGGAATGAATACTAGCTACTCAGTTAGGCTTGACAGCAAACTCTAACCAATGCACCTCCTCTGTGTGCTTAGCAAAGTGTACACCTAAATACTGTGCTGCAAGTAGGCTTGACTGCTGAGCACTTTTAAAATTAAGCTCTCTAGCCTTAAGGCTTCTGGAGTTCATTCACACCTGCTGAACACTTTGTTTCATGGGTTTATCTGCTCTTTTGGCAGACAAATATGGAATATATTCCAATTTTTTTCCCTCCAGTATCTGTTTTCTTCCAAATAAATGCCAATATAGAAATCCTGGTACTAAAAGAAGTATAAGCTTTTTGGGATGAGTACAAAACAATGATGTGCTAAGACTATAAGGCTACAGTGATATATAATACTGAAAGTCAAAAATTCTGGTGGTAAAGATAATTTTCCCTATAGGAGCTATTCAGCTATAAAATCTTTTGCGGGAAAAGAATATTGAGTCCAGGAGGTTATATTTTTATACATATCAAAGAAGAAGTGTTAGCCCTCTCTCAGATATGTATTACTTGTGCTTCACCATTTTACTCAGAAATAGTCTGACCTTTTGTACAGACACTATCAACAGAAAAGATAGTGCCAGTCAAGAAGTAAATGTAAATCATTCATGTGGAAGCAAACACTCTATTTTCTGTGTTGAGAAGCTTTTATTGGATCACCACAATATTTTGGATTAGTTACACGATGGCTCTGAAATATCAAATTATGGTGTATTCATTTTCCCAATAAAAGGAAATAAAATAAAGAAGCACAGTGCATGAGGCTTTGGTCACTGAATTAAGCCGAGGTTTTAGAGCCAGTTCTGGTCCGGTGCAGAGAGGGAACTTCTTCACACTCTTTCATAAACTCTAGTGCAGACAACCCCTTTCATGGCACATTCCTAAGGCATAAAGGAAAATATTAATATAAACCTTTTGCTGATGGCAGTTGTGTCTGCTGCAGTAACCTCTAAAGTCAATGCAAATACAGATGTCATGTTTTTAGAGCAAACAGCAAAGCTATTTTTATATTGCAAATAGAGCTGTTTCTATTTTAACAGCTTTAAACTTCATTAAGTGGCATTTAATGACAAAAAGATTGCAAAATTAGGCTCAGCTTCCACAAACAAATTTACTTTTCTTGGTATTATTGTTGGCTTGTCAGAAATGCTAGCTTCATTTAGTTTTTGTATCATGGCCCACCAACGCTTTCAAATTTTCAAAGTAGTAAGGGTTTTTTGTATAGAAGCAGAAATAGCCTGGGTATTTCAAAGGTCAGGCTTCAGGCCTAAAAATCTTTGCTCCCCTGAGTCACAAAATATTTCTCTTGACCCTCTCACCCCAGTGGCCTTCGGTGACTGCTGTTGACTCATGGTCACAGGATGCACGCTACAAAGGCGACAGGATGTTAAAAAAATACTTCCTTGGTCTGCAAAAGAGGAGGAGTCCTCCACAACCCTCTATGAGGCAAGGGGCAGGCAGCAGGACACCGACAGAAGAGGGACTTTACCTCTCTGCATTATGGAGAGGGTTTAATAATTAGGAAATCTTACACAGAAATGCAGCCATGCAGTGATGCAAAAACAAATCAACCTTCCTGCATAAAGGGAGGTGTCAAGAGAGCTGGAGATGGACTTTATGCAGGGCTGTGTAGTGGCAGAACAAGGGGGAATGGCTTTAAACTGAGAGAGGGGAGGTTTGGATTAGATATTAGGAAGAAATTCTTTACTGTGAGGGTGGTGAGGCACTGGAACAGGTTAGCCAGAGAAGTTGTGGTTGGCCCATACCTGGAAAAGTTCAAGACCAGACTGGCTGGGGCTTTGGGCAACCTGGTCTAGTGAAAAGTGTCCTTGTTCATGACAGTGGGTTGGAACTAGATGATCTCTAAGGTTCCTTTCAATGCAAATCATTCTATGATTCTAAGCATGAGAACTTATGGCAAAAGGCAGTCAGAACAGGCTAACATGTAAAAGTGTAATGGTGCTGACTTCAAAAAAGTTGCCAGAATTAGTTTGATTCCAATATTTTAAAACTTTTATGAACAAAGTGAAATCTTAATTTTCATAGTGACCCTTACAGCTAGGATCCCTAAAATGTTTTATCTCCCTGGCTTGGCCAAGATAGTGAAAAGGAACAAGCTGGTTCAGGGACAGCAGTGCCCTGCTCATAAACTTTTGTTTCCATTTTATAGGTTTCTTTTATTTTTAAACCTTATTCATTTTAAGAACAATAATGTTGAGAGTAGTAAGTATGCTGTCAACTTATGGCAGCTCTGCCAGTATAGTCACTTTAAAGACAAGTTGCGGTATGCAGCAACATTTATTTCTTTCCAGCTGTTTTCTAAGCTTGGTTCCATTTTTCTCTCCTTTAATTTGTTTTATTATTCAAAGAGTAAGCCAAAATTGATAGTCTGTTTAGATAGAAACATACTGAAAGCTGTATCCTTCTGACCTTTAGCAGTGTACAAGGAACATGAACTTACCACCACCATCTTCCCATCAACAAGTCTTCTCTTTATCGTGGTCTCTTTGCCATTCCACTTCTGCACTTGCACCAATGACCCTTTCTCCAAGGTTACAACACTCTGCAAATTCCAAGAGAAGAGTTTTAGGCTGTAGGCTGAGGTTTGCAGTTTAGAGTAGCAATTCACCTTACATTCAGCAAGATATGCACTCAGGGATAATGGCATGCTCAGTAACATTATATTTAGCACTATACTGTTTCTTTCAATGCTTTATTTTAGTAGTTTGGAAAACTCAAGGTGCACTAAGGAAGTAGGAAAAATGTCCCCTTCTTAGAGATGTTCAGACTACTCAGAGGTCATCAGCCCCCTTACCTTAACTTTCCGGTCATCTGCTGTTGTTTCATCAAACTGCTGGCCCAGTTTGAAGGAGATAGTTGTATTTTTGAAGGTGCTTTCAGTTCTGATGGTCACTATGTCCCCTTTCATACTGATGATCACATCAGGCCTTGCCAGGCCACCTAGTTTTCGGGCAGCTAAGCCCACTCCTGGAAATCAGAAAAAAAAAAAAATCATTACATTCTAGAAGCAAGAAACTCAGTATCCTCTCATGATTATTCAGTTGAAGAATAAAGAAGAGTTTCTTTTTGAATACGTCAATGCCTGATTTAGATGAAACACTCATTCTTTAGATGAGACAGTACAGAGCCAGAGGTAGGAATGGAAACCTCAGCATTCAGGGGCTGAGGCACCCCCCAGCTGATGAGTGCACCTTCAGCAAGAATTAAAGATATACACAACTATAGAGCTGTGCACATTTAGCTAAGAAGAAACATAGTTGGTTACAAATCTGCATTAATTTAATATAGATGAATAAGTAGAAAAATTAAGAGGAAGAGTCTGGTTCTCATAAAATTTGTAAAAATCCTTAAAAAAATATCCTTGACAAATCTGAGAATTTGTACCTTTGTTAATAGCTGCAGGGAAGAAACTGGACACTGAATTGCCAATATGCTGGTGCTTGTTCATTAAAACATACTGAAGACTGGGTAAGTCCTAAGTTGTTATTAACATCCTTTAAGGATCCTTGCATCTAAACCTTGGTGAAAAGCACAAGTATGAAATATAAAAAACGTTGTGGTATAAGGGCTGAGAGCTGCAAAGAGCTTCCAGGAAAATCCCATACCAAAAGCCTTTTGTATTGCCTAGTCCTTTCCAGTCCAATTCATTGTCTACAGGCTGTAAGGCTTGGGGCAAGTAGGAATGAAGGCACTGGCCATGTATCACTGCTTCGTAAGAGCAGGAAAGGGATAGCTGCAGTTAGTGCCTTTGTTAATGCTATGCCTTGCTCAGATGAAAAAGATCTGTAAAAAAGGGTATAAAGTTTTCTGTGAAGTATAAAGCTATTTGCAATAATTATTCTATACTAAGCAATTCTGTTCAGATGTTCAGAAAAATATCTGCAGCTGGACTTTCCTCCCCCATTAACCCTGGCTAATTAATTGACTACATTTGTTTTGTTATTCAGTCTAACATTTCAAATAAAAGGAATCAGTGAATCATTTATAGACCAAAAGCAATGCAGTACTGACTGTCTGTGCACTTGGCATACAGAAATGAAGCCAGCATTAAAATGAAAAACAATGCTTAATTTGTTACGTTCCTGGCATTCTTTAGTAACAGATAGATTCATTCACAGTATTTAGATGTCTGAAACTACAGTGTCATGAGACATCAGCTCCATTATATATTGTGAATTATCATAAGTCACAAGTTTAATAGTGCAATCAAGAGGAAACAAAAAAATCTATCTCCATAGATTATTCTTGTGACAGAAAAACATATTAAATCAGTTCATATCAGTTGGATGGAAATAAATTTATAATAGTAATTCATCACCTACCTTTTTCAATTTAGATGCTAAAGAAAATAAATTAAATTATGTTAGAATAGTAATTAAGTGCTTTTTTTGGCAAGAAAGAAGACATCATCAGTGAGCAGAACCTTCCCAAATGAAACTTACTAACAAAAAAGAAAAACAAACAAACACACACAAACAAACCCAGAACATTTCTCACCCAATTCTTTCATATAGTCATCAAAATTTTCGCTGGAGATGAGTTTCCAGGTTCCCACAAATCGGTTACACATCGTACAGGCTTTGTGAGGCGCCGGTCCTGCAGAGAGAGGCAGTGGCCACAGCAGCTCTTGGTGGCAGTCAGAGAGACGTGTGCCCAACTGAGACTTAGTGGTCTCCCTTTAAAGAGGTCGGGTGCCTGTGGCAGAGGGGGTTGGCCAATGGGGGAGGCAGCACCAGGGCCAGACAATGTGCACCTTGTCCAAGGCAGCCGTGCCAGCAGCAAGGCTCTGAGTGACGCTGCCTTGGCTTCCTTCACTGAGCACACCAGGACACCAGGGACGCCTGGGGATCGGGATGGGATGGGGATGGGGATGGGGATGGGGATGAGTGGTGGGGATGGGGATGGGGATGGCAATGAGGGGTAGGGGTGGGGATGGGGATGAGGGATGGG